>NC_056696.1:65125000-65750000 GCF_018350215.1 Panthera leo
TCAGCTGACTGAGCCACCCAGGTGCCCCTCTTCTTCTTCTTCTTTATTGTATTTTATTTTATTTACTTTTGAGACAGAGACAGAGCATGAGCAGGGGAGGGGCAGAGAGAGGAGGAGACACAGAATCGCAAGCAGGCTCCAGGCTCTGAGCCATCAGCACAGAGCCCGACGCATGGCTCAAACTCACAAACCACGAGATCGTGACCTCAGCCGAAGTCAGACACTTTACTGACTGAGCCACCCAGGCGCCCCTTATCAGTTAGATTCCCAGTCTGAGAATATATCAAAATCTCTGCCATATCCTTGTGGTTCTGAGGCCTATGTTGTCTCTTCAGACTTATTTCCTCTTTTATCACGCTTTGTTTTTTTTTTCTTCTTGTAAGCTGGACATAATGTATTAGGTAATAGGAACCGAAGTATATTCAGTGTGAGGTTTCAGATTCATTTATCGGGCTGAAGTTAGGCTGTGTTTCCTGGTAGCTGTAGCTGTGTGTCTCCTCTAATGTCCTTGATTTCACCCGCGTTGTCTTTGGATTTCTCTAGAAACTCCTTCCTGAACCGAGGCGTGTCTTGGGGTTTTCTTACTCGCCAGCCAGGGTGATGCTGGGTCTCGGATGTGGTGGCAATGTTTTGGACAGGAGAGTTGTTCTGTCATGCTATGATCAACCTTCTGTTTTGTTTTGTGGACTCTGACCTTCAGAAAAAAAAAAAATAATTTTTTTCTCCCCTAATGCGAGAAAGGACCACCAGAGGGTGGTGTAATCGCCTTCTCTTCTAATCTTTGAGTGCTTTCTTTCACAAGCTAGGGAGCATTCTTCAAGGAGTCCTCACTCGTTTGTGTAGAGGAAAATTGAGGCACATTTGGGGAGGGATGGGGGGGAATTTTTCAGTCCTCTGAGCATTTCACCCCTGGCCCTAAAATTTCACGCTAAATTTAGGAGACCACCCCCCCCCCCCCCACCTCCTGCTCCCGTCGCTAACCAGATCCACCTTCCTTAGAAGGCACTTCTAAAATGTCCACAACTTCTTGGGTTCTTCTGGAGGGCGGGACTTCCTGCGCTGCCCTGGAGTGTGGACCCACCAAAGCCAACCGGGCCTCCCGAGGCAGCGGTGCTGGGTGATGCCTTGTTGGGAACCTCGTGACACCCTGGACCAGAACCAGCCGGTCAAGCTGCTCTCGGATTCTTGACTTCAGGTACGATGCGAGATAATCAATGTTTGTGTGTTAAACTGGCGACTAATGCAACTATTCAGAGGATATCTATTATTCCTTAAGCATGTTCCTTAGCAGCCGTGCCCTCCCGCTCATGGCGCACACGTGGGCCGGGGCACACACGTTCCTCCGCCGCCTTCCAGAATATGTCTTCCTATCTACTTGCTTAAATGTTATAATTTTGCCCATCTCATCACATGTTAGTGCTATTCAAGTGCCATTTCGAGCTGGCAGTCTGGAAAATTGCCTGGGTAATCCAGGCCTTGATCTGCCTCCCTTTGGGGGTGGGGGTGGGGGAAAGCAGTCCGAGGCAAGTCTTCATAATGGGGTTCAGGGCTCTGTTCGCTGAGGTCAGAGACGGACTCTGGGAAGCAGCGGATGCGGGGGCCCCTGTGGGTCCTGGGCTCGGCCACGGCCTTTGCTTTCTTTACGGTTGGATCATCTCGTCCAGAGCAAAGCACATCCACCAGGTAAGGGGAGGCAGGGCAGCATGGAGACCTACGTGAGCGAGGGCGGCATTTCTGGTGACTTTGCTCTGGTGTTGGTGCTGGAGGCAGGATGGGGAGTGCGTTCCGGGCTGTCAGCGCACACTCAGTAACTCAGCGCTTATCGACCCCGCAACGTGCCTGCCCCTGCTGAAGGTGCTAAGCACAGTGGTAAACACAGACTCCTGTACCTCCGGGAGCTCATGCTCTGGGGGCCCTGAGTTCAGGTCGGTCCTTGTGTCCTGGTCGGAGTCAACACACGCTTGCAGTGGAGAATCGCTAGGCATCTGTCTTTCCCTGTAATCTCTCTTCTAACTCTGCAGAAGGAGAAATCCGTGAAGTCCTCATAAGTTGTGTTTTGTAGAGACAGAACTTCCGAAACTCCGTATAAATTACAGGGGAGGAATACCCTGTGTTGTAGCTATGCCTCAGAGTACTAGTCCTGAAGTCATTTCATAACAGAGACAAAAATAGAGAAACCCCAAACCGAAGGATGTCCACGAAGTATCATTTGTTCATGGGGAAAAAAACAACAGCACACGGATATTTAGATTCGGATGTTGGTGATTAAAGCTGGGCTGCAGGGCTAAGGAGTTCTTGTGGAAGGTGGGGTAGCCGAGGGGAGTGGGCTCCCATGGGTCATCTTAACAGGCCTGGGCACGGGCTGCAGCCCCACGGAACTGGCTCCCAGCGTCCCCGGCTCCCCGCGTCCCCACCTGTGGCAGGGCAGCAGACTCGTGTGTCCGTTAGGGCCCCGTTGCAAGAAGCGGAAACCAAAAACCTACTTAAAAAGGTGGTGGTTGAGGGAGCAGGCCACTCGGATAGCAGTGAGGACTCGGAAGCCGTCGATGCAACCGGGCAAGGACTCTTGAGCAGCGGCTGGCTACTGGCCGGACTCTAGAATACCTTTTCCTCCCTGCCAGCTGCCACCACAGTGGTCTCCTGAAACCCAGGAAGCTGGTCCCTGGAGACTAGGGTGCTGCTTCAGGAAACTCGGCCTTGCTCCAACCTGGCTCACCACCAAACACCTGCGGGTCCAGCATCCTTTTAGTGTAGGCGTCCACGGGGCAGTTCTGGCCAAGGAGGCGCAGTTGATGTCTGCGTGGCCAGGGTGGCATGCAGGGACGCCAGGGAAACTTGCTTTTTTGAAGAATGCGATAGACCTTTGGGGGGGCTGGCTCTTTCCCCTTCTCCCTACCTTGGGCATGAACGTGGTGGTTGGAGCCACAGAAGCCATTTTTGACCTGTGAGGTTACAGCCAACAGGCTTTGGAAGAATCCTTAAAACTACTTCTTCCTGGACTGTCTACTCTGAACTTTTTGGAATGAGAGACATTAGAAATAATATCTGTTAAGCCACTGTTGGTCCAGAAGGAGTTCTGGTCTGGGCAGCTGAACGCACTCTAAATTTGCATAACATCTTGCCCCTCCCTAACCCATTTTTTTCTCTCCCTGTCTCCTCTTTGTTTAGGAACGCCTTCTTCTGTCCGAGCTTGTGGGATGGGGTGGACAGTACCCAAAAGGCCACACCGACAGAAGACAGTGCTGAGGCATATTGGAGGACATTAATCTAGTCGATTAATGTCGGACATAGCCGAATGGGCCTTTTTTGGGTCTGTTTTGTTAAAAACGTTTTAGACTTCTTCAAATTTGGAGCTACAACTGACCTATAACCTCGATTCCCGGGGTACAACATAATGATTCAATATTTGTACACACTGCCAGGTGATCACCCATCCATCCCTATGGAAAGTTAGCTTTCAGGATTTACTGTGAACAACTCTCAAGCATGCTGTACAATATCCTTGTGGTCCCCCTGCCGTAGATGACGTCCGCGTGACTTCTAACTAGAAGTTTTTACCCTGTTGACCACTATCACCGGCTTTGTGCCCCGGCAACCACCATTCTGTTTCCTGTATCTGAGTTTTGTTTTGTTGATTTGTCTCTTAGATTCTACATCTAAGTGGAAGTGAAAGCATACAGTGTTTGTTTTCTGGCTGACTTCTTTCTCTTCCCGCCATTCCCTCCAGGTCCCTTCATGTTGTTGCAGATGGCAAGATCTCATTCTTTATGGCTGAGGAATATTCCATTGTGTGTATACACCGCATCTTTTTCCATTTATCCACTGACGGACACTTGGGTTGTGTCCCCACCTTGGGTATTGTGAATAAAGCCGCCGTGAACTTAGGGATGCGTGCATCTTTTCAAATTAGCGGTTTTGTGTTCTTCAGATAAATACTCAGAATTGCTGGGTCTCATTCAGAAGGTTGCCTTTTCATGTTTTTGGTGGTTCCCTTTGCTGTGCAGGAGTTTTTAGTTTCACGTTAACAGTACCGTTTGTTTTTGTTTCTGTTGCCTTTGAGTTTGGAGTTGACCGAAGTCAAGTGGCTCACCACCTATGTTTTCTTTCAGGCAGTTTTATGACTTCAGGTACTCAAGTCTTTAATCCATTTTGAGTTAATTTCTGTGTATGATGTAAGGCAGGGTCTAATTGCATTCTTTTGCATGTGGCTGTCCAGTTTTCCCAGCACCATTTGTTGGAGAGACCATCCTTTCCCAAATGTGCATTTTGACTTCTTTTTTCATAAATGGACTATGCGTGGGTTCGTTTTGGGGGCACTATTCTGTTCCATTGACTGTGAGTCTGTTTTTATGCCAGTACCAAATTGGTTTGATTACTATAGCTTTGTAATATAGTTTGAAATCAGGGAGCACGATGTCTACAAATTTGTTCTTAAGATTGCTTTGGCTATTTGGGAGGTCTTTTGTGGTTCCATACCAGTTTTAGGATGTTTTTTCTATTGCTGTGAAAAATGCCATTAGAATTTTGATAGGGATTGCATTGAATTTATATATTGCTTTGGGCAAGAGGGACATTTTAACAATATTCTTCCAATCCACGAGCATGGATTATCTTTTTTTTTTTTTCAACGTTTTTTATTTATTTTTGGGACAGAGAGAGACAGAGCATGAATGGGGGAGAGGCAGAGAGAGAGGGAGACACAGAATCGGAAACAGGCTCCAGGCTCCGAGCCATCAGCCCAGAGCCTGACGCGGGGCTCGAACTCACGGACCGCGAGATCGTGACCTGGCTGAAGTCGGACGCTTAACCGACTGCGCCACCCAGGCGCCCCTAGATTATCTTTTTATTTGTCGTCACTTTCTTTCATTAGTGTCTTAAAGTTTTCAGTGTATAGCTCTTTGGTCTTGTTAAATTAATCCTTAAGTACGTTCTTTTTCTTTTTGATAAAATTATAAATGGGATTTTTTTTCTTAATTTCTCTTCCCCACAGTTTGCCAGTATATAGAAACACAAGCAAATTTTGTATATTGATTTTGTACTCTGTACCTTGACTGGATTTGTTTATTTGAAGTGTTTTGGTAGAGTCTTTAGGGTTTTCTGTGTATGAAATCGTTTCCTTAAATAGTGACAGTTTTATTTCTTCCTTTCCACTTTGGATGCCTTTTATTTCTTTCTCTTGCCTAATTACTCTGGCTTAGACTTCCAACACTATGTTGAATAAAAGTGGTCAGAGTGGGCATCCTTATTGCGTTTGTAATCTTAGAGGGAAAACTTTTAAGTTTTTCACAACTGAGTAACGATGTTAGCTGTGGGCTTAACATATATGGTCTTTGTTATGTTGAGGTACATTTCCTCTCTACCCACTTTGTTGAAAGCTTTTATCATGAGTGGATGTTGTTTTGTCAAATGCTTTTCCTGCATCTGTTGAAATAATAGGACTTTTATCCTTATTTTGTGGACAAGGTATATCATGTTGATTTTTGTGTATGTCAAACCGTCCTTGCATATCTGGAGTAAAACCCATAGGATCGTGGTATGTGATCCTTCTAATGTACTGTTAGGTTTGTCGTGCTAACATTTTGTTGAGATTTTTGTACCTACATTCATCAGGGATCCTGGCCTGTAATTTTCTTGGGGCGAGGGGTTGATGTCCTCGTCTGGTTTTGGTATGGGGGTAATGCCGCCTCCGAAAATGAGTTTGGAAGCAACCTTTCCTTTTCAGTTTTTGGAAGAGCTAGAGAAGGATAGGTATTAAATCTTTTTTGAACATTTGGGAGAATTCACCAATGAAGCCATCTGACCCTGGACGTGTGTGTTGGGAGTTTATGATTACTATCGATTGATCTATTCAGATTTCTAACTACTTCATGCTTCAGTCTTAGAAGATTGTATGTTTCTGTGAATTTATCCATTTCTTCTAGGTTGTTCAGTTTATTGGCATATAATTGTTCACAATCGTCTGTTAGGATCCTTTGTATTTCTGTGGTGTTGGTTGTAACTTCTTTCATTTCTGATTTTGAGTGCTCTTTTTTTCTTGGTGAGTCTAGCTAAAGATTTGTCAATTTTGTTTATCTTTTCAAAGAACCGGCTCTTAGTTTCACTGTTCTTTTCTTTCTAGTCTCTATTTCATTTATTTCTGCTCTCATTTCCTTCCTTCTAGCTTTGGGCTTTCTTCTTTTCATAATTTCTCTAGATATAAAGCTAGATGGAGATTTTTCTTGTTTCTTGAGGTAGGCCTGCATCACTCTGAACTTGCCTCTTTTAGAACCACTTCTGCTGTATCCCATAGTTTCTGGAATGTTGTATATCCCTTTTCATTTGTCTCAAGGGTTTTTTTTGTTTTGTCTTAAATTTCCCCTTTGATTTATTTGTTGACCCAGTAGCATGTTGTTTGATTTCCATGTATTTGTGATTTTTACACTTTTCTTCTTGTAACTGATTGCTGGTTTCATACCAACATGGCTGAAAAATATATTTGATACAATTTCAATCTTAAATTTACTGAGACTCATTTTATGGCCTTACATGCAATCCATCCTGGAAAATGTTCCATGTACACTTGAACGATGTATATTCTGCTTTTGGATGGACCATTCTGTATATATCTATTAAATCCATCTGGCCTAATGTCATTTGAGGCTGATGTTTCTCTACTGATTTTATGTCTGGATGATGTTATCTGTTGACACAAAGAGGGTATTAAGGTCCCTGCTATTACTGTATTGCTGTCAATTTCCCTCTTCAGGTCTGTTAACATTTCCTTTATATATTTTGGTGCTCCTGTTAGGTGTATATCTATTTACAAATGTTATGTCTTCTTGTTTGACCCCTTTCTCACTCTGTAATGCTGGATGCGCCTTTTGTAGCCCACAGGCTCCATGCAATGTATCAGTCAACCCTAATGCTACAGGGTTGTAGCATTTCTGCTACAGGGAATTAGCATTTCCTAATTTATATTTCCTGAATACAAATACCATCCCAACTGTGACACTGTTTCTCTGGGCATCTGGGTAGAACCACATGAAGTGGCTAATACTTGGGCGTGTTAACTGCAAAGAGTAAGTTCACGTGGTGCCACCTCGGATGCGTAGCCTTGGAGGCTATTAGAATATTCTGAACCTCAATGAAGTGGGCCGTTACCTTTACCAAGTTGATGGTTAAAAGTGATCCTGGTCTGTTTTCTCTTTTGAGGCCATCTTTGGCTATCCCTTTGGGCCATGTGAAAGGCTCAGGCTCACACTCCAAAGGAACTAACTGTTAGCACTTCCAGGCCACATCTTTCCCATGCTTTCACCCCAACTCAATCTGAAGCTAAGTTTTACAGGAGGCTGAAGTAAACTACTTCGTGCTCAGGGATTTATGCTGAACATACCTAAGTAAACTGTGGATACATTGGTAGGGGGTGGAGTAGTGTTGCATGGGATTTTATCTTGGAACATTCCTCAGTGGGTTCCACAGAAGGAGTTTATACAGGAAGTAGATCCCTCTGTGAATGCAGCGGATGACCAAAAAAAAAAAAAAAAAAGACTTTGATGTTAGTAATCGCAACTCTGCCCACCGGACATTTATCATACGACATGAGTATATCTGTTCTCTAGGTCTTTTTCTTTTATTATTAAAAAAATTTTTTTAATGTTTATTCATTTTTGAGAGAGAGCACGAGTGGGGGAGGGGCAGAGAGAGAGGGAGACACAGACTCCAAAGCAGGCTCCGGGCTCTGAGCTGTCAGAACAGAGCCCAGTGCGGGGCTCAAACTCGCCAACCACAAGATCACAGCCTGAGCCGAACGCTCAACAGACTGAGCCACCCAGGCGCCCCTGTTCTCTAGGTCTTTATTGGCCCCAAGTCAATGGGGAGAGTGAGAAATTAGCATGATCCTTAACCTAGATCTTTCTCCAGTTGTGTTTCTGGGCCTCTGTGCTGTCCGGATCCTTCCGTCTTTCTGGCGGATTGTTAATGGTGCAAGTGTTCTCTCCAGTTGAGATTTTCTTCCTTTGCTCGTGCTGCCCGTGTATCTGACCGTTATAACAGGCACCCACGGAAGATTACCGGATGTTTCATTTCAATTAACACCGCCAGGTTGGCTGAGAAAAAAATGTTACCATTTTCACTTATAGACATTCCCAGTGGGAATTAACACTGCTGAAAAAGGTTAATCTCCTCTCCAGCTAGAGGGGTTGGGAGGAAAGGCACAGCATTAGCTGGAAGTTGGAGACAAGTAAAAACTCGGAAGCCATGATTTAGCTTCTTCGTTAATTGCTGACCCAGAGGAGTCTGTTCCAGTGACCAGACTCCTTGGGGTAGGTGTTCGTCTGTGTTGCTCAGCATTGTATCCCCTGTGCCCGGCACGGAGCCTGCCACATAGGAGATAGGAAGTTGATTAGATGAATGAATGAATGAATGAATGAATGAATGAAATGATTATGTGATCTCAAAATTCTATGACCCACCCTGAGAACGTCCTTGTGTTTTGCAGAGACGGGTCTGTAAAACAAAAAACAGCCTTTCCTATTCTCAAAAAATCCTTGTCCACACACATTTCTGTAAGTTCCCAGTAGGCTTTTGGGATAATCAGTCAGTGTCTGGTTCCATCCTCTTCCCTGGGCTTGCCAAGGATAGTGCCAGGTGTGAAAAGGGAACGTTAGTAGATTCCTCAGTTCCTCGTGGTGTCGTCCCTCCTCCCTCCAGGAAGGTCCCATAGAAGCTTACTGATGAGTGCACCTGCCTTCTGAACTTGTCTTAGGCTCCAGGCTGACAAAGACTCTCCCTGACCAGACTTGAGTCAGATTCCTCTAAGCCCTCTTCTGCAGTAGGCTTTGACCTTGGGCTTCATTGTCTGTCCTTGTCAGACCTGTATCATCCAGTTTTGACAAGAATCCTACTAAGTCCAGGGGCACCTGGGTGGCTCAGTCGGCCGAGTGTCCGACTTTGGCTCAGGTCATGATCTCGCGTTCGAGTCCTGCTTCGGGCTCTGCGCTGACAGCTCAGAGTCTGGACCTGCTTCGGATTCTGTGTCTCCCCCCCTCTCTCTGCCCTTCCCCTGCTCATGCTCTGTCTCTTCCTCTCTCTCTCTCTCTCAAAAATAAACATAAAAAAAAAAGGATCCTATTAAGTCCATCCGAAAAGAATTCCCCACCCTTGATATCTGCTCATTCTGGGACGCCTTCATCAAGAATCCTGTCAAGTCCGTCTAGCCAGAATCTCCCCTGGTGTTTCCTGAATTTTCCACCCTCTGATTCCCACCTTGCTCCTTGGTTATAAATCCCCCCATCTTGTCCATGCTGTATTAGGAACTGAGCCAGTTCTGTACTGAGATCTCTTTCTCCTATTCCAGTAGTTCTAAATAAGGTCTACTTTTATTCCTTTGAGAACAGTCTGGCACTGTTTTTTTTCTTCCTTTCTTTTCTTTTTTTTTTTTGTTTTTGTTGTTGACATTCATGGTGCTGTGACTTGAATAGGCTTGGATTCATTATTGGACCCCAGGACCTCTCCCTCGAGCCCTACCTGCATACCTTTGAAGCATCGTCTTTATTCCCGTCTGATTGATCAGCGGTTCGTTGGTGGGTCCGGCTTCCGAGCCCGTGCTCCAGATGACAGCCCATTGACACATTTCGAATCTTCGGATTCGGAGTGTAGTCAAGAAGCTGAGTGTGAAAGGGCCTCGTCTCCTTTGTCTGCAAGGCACCTACCAGGACGTCTTTCTTACTGACTCTCTATTTTGAATAGAGATTCACTCCCTGACGCCTGAGCTTTGTTCTTTGCTTTGAACGGGAAATTCACTTTCTGACTCCTTGGGCTGGAGAATTCTTCCTGGCTCTTTGTTTTGAGTGGGAGCTTACTTTCTGACTTCCTGGGTTAGAAAATTCCTCCTGGATCTTTGTCAAGTGAGAATTTATTCTGTGACTCCTGTGGACATCCCCCCACCCCCTGCCCCGCCTTGAATCTCTGTGAGCTCTGTTTTCTCTTTTTGATCCTGCTTTTCCTGTGAGAGCCTCTCAGTTGACTGAAGCTCTCTTCTCGCACCTGCTGACTATGTGTTCTGCTAACTCTGCTTGCTTTCTTGCCGGCTTGATTTTACTGAGGATAGTATGGTACTTCAGTGGCTTCCTTGAGAAACTTACGATTCCCCCCAAGCTGGTTCCCCTAAGACCTCTCCCTTCCCATTGTGTCCACTCCTTTCTCCTTCATTTCCTTCAGCTCCTCTGAACCCTTCGATCTGTCCCCTTTCAAGCCCCTACCTCCTGCCTCCTCTGTCCAACCCTACTTGGACCTTTGCTCCCATCACTCCGCAGGTGCTTGAACTTTGTGCTCCCTGTCCCCACGAGGACTCTCCAGGGATTCTGGGGCCCCCTAAAAGCAATTGCATGAGGTAGAAAAGAAAAGGCCAACTGGAAACAGACTGGGTATTTTATCCACTCAGACTTTGGAGACATCCAGACGGTTGCTTGGGGTCCCCTCGGTCGCTCTCCTAAACTGTAGCCCAGAGCCTCTGTAAGATGATTTATCAGGGCAAAAGAAAATTTTAATCTCCTCTGCAAATATTGGCAGAAATAGTTAGGCCTCACGTTGAGTAGGTAATCTTAAGTTATTCCATCTGTCAGACCATTTGGATAAAAACAAAGAGCGGAGCTATAAGCCAGTGAGGTTTTTGTATTACTGTATTTACCCGACTCATGGCTAAAATTTTAGAATGAAAGGTAGAAGTTTGTTTGCATCTGGCTGTGTGTTCCTACCTATGTGTACGTATGTTACGCATATGTGGTGTTTTTCTACTTCTGGACGGTATTACCAAGTTAGTTTATAAAATCCTGTAAAGGAGCTCTACTCAAATCAGCTTAGCAATAAACGAGTATTTGTATGAATCTTTCCAAAACTTCCAGGAATACAAAAACTACCCTGGATGCTTCTCAAGTACATGAGATTTGAGCAAATCTTTGGCGACCAGTTTCATCATTGATTCCATAAAAGCAGCTATGTCTGAGTTATCAGCAGTATCAAATGGGCATACATTTTTCTTCTGCGTGGATATACTAATAAAATAAGGTAGTATTTACTGGATGTTTAAGATTATAAAAATTATAAATTCAATTTAAAAACAAATGTACGGGTAGTAAAGCTTCAGTCGAAGCACCCTGCTTGTTATTCATTACTTTATCAACCGCAGCAACAAAACAAGTGTTTGGCTTTTTTCAGTGTTTTGTTTTATTTTGCTTTCATGAGGCTTCCCTAACATGTGTGTTCTGTACAAATACTTACGAGGGAAATCACTTGAGACCATGGCTGCTTTCGTTTACCGGTACGTCTTCCTAAGCACCATTCCTAAAATCTTTTGGTAACTTACCACCTTAAAATTACGCTAAGTTAAGTAACAGTCATTAAATACTTCCATCATTTCTAAGATGAACAGCTGAGACATTTATTACTGAACATAAACTTAAATTTAGATACTGTCGGCTCCTTAATTTTGCATGGTCTAGAGAAGCAAAACGTGAGGCTGTTAAAACACTGAAAAATGAGGAAGCATGTACCTACAGACTTTAGATGGTATATCCATAAAACATGCTATAATGCTGATATGTGACAATTCACAATGGTCTACTTCCTAGTTTTCTCTAAAATTTTACTAATCGTTGGGGCGCCTGGGTGGCTCAGTCGGTTGAGTGTTCAACTTTGGCCTTTGGCTCAGGTCGTGATCTCACAGTTCATGAGTTTGAGCCCCACGTCGGGCTCTGTGCGGACAGCTCAGAGCCTGGAGCCTGCTTCGGATTCCGTGTCTCCCTCTCTCTCTGCCTCACCCCTGCTGGCAGTCTGTCTGTCTCTCTCTCTCTCTCTCAAAAATAAACATTAAAAAAACAGTCGATGGCTAAAGAATTATAATCAATATATGAAAACAAAACTACCAAAAATAAGGGAAACAACCTTTTGGGCAAAATGCAGAAGAAAAATGGGATATGGGAAATAATCTCTTTGCAAAGGGAAATTGGCAACGTGTAAAGGACGTGTTCTCATTAAAGGAAAAAGAGACTAATTTTGTCTCAAGGTTAAGCGACTGGTTCAGGATGAGAAAGAAGAAAAATACAGGGAGAACCCTCTCACTGGATATAGCAATTTGCAGAAGGTTTTGAGGAAAAGTAATTTTATGTGGGGTTAAGCTGGTGGAGATTGGATGGATTTATTTATAAGGTTATAAAAAGAGTTCAAACATAACTGATCCCAAACTAGAATTTGACTGTCTCTCTGTTAAAATAACAAAATGTTCTTGCATTATTGGCCTGTTCTTAGTAGATTGTAAGAGGTTTTTCTTTACTGCTTAAGTGATTCACCTTGGAAACAAAGATTCTAGGTCTTATCAGACCAACTTCCCGTGCTAACGTTAACCTTATGGTGCATGTTCTTGATTATGTAGGAACACCAAGTCTTATCACTTCTTAGAGCTAAGGTTTTTTTACACTTTTGACAATTTTGCTTTCCCCAAATCCAATCCTAAATGAAATCTTCTTGGCTTCAAACTGGCTTTGAGATTTCCCAGAGGTACATTTGAAAATCACAATGGATTTGTTCTCGTACCTTGTAAGAAGAGCTGTTCATCTCATTTGGTTTTCTTGATATGTTGGATGGCCTGGAAAGACGTTGTCAAATAAGAAAGAGATTAACTTTCCATAGGTTATATTTGTATGTGTAAATATTAATGTTTCAGACATTGTACGAAGTTGCTAGAAATTGGTCAGTACTCTGTCCATGATATGTCCAACAGAATGTTATCAGCCATATTCTAGTAATTATTTTAAAATGTGTGTCACAGAAACAACCAGATATTCTTATCCATGGCTATGTCAAGTCCATCTTATTCACAGATGTCTTTTATTTCACTCTGATTCTTCCCTGAAAGCATTTGCAGTTAGCTGCAGGTCAGAATGCTTGGTCTTCTCAGACCCGTGGAAAGGACTGTGGCAGACGTTCTGGGCTTCCAGGCTTCTGATGGCGTTGCTTAGATAACATTGAGGCCACGCTACTGGACTGCGTAAAGATTTCCAGAACTCTGAGAAGCTGACGGGTTCATAAAACTGGCAGCCCAGGATAAAGCAGAACAAGAATTCATTACATAGGGCTGAATGGACTAATGGAAGACAATGGTGCGTTCAGTTTGGAACATGAGCAGGGAGGGTCAGAGTGAGAGGGAGACAACAGAATCTGAAGCAGGCTCCAGGCTCCGAGCCATCAGCACGGAGCCCAGGGCAGGGCTCGAACTCACAAACCCAAGGTCACGACCTCAGCTGAAGTTGGACACTTCACCAACTGAACCACCCAGGCACCCCTGGAGCCTTGCTAGATTTTTAATTGGAAACATCTGTTTCCAAGATGTTAGAACCCCCGTTCTCTTTTTCTGAAGTTACCTAGACCTCTAACAATCAGACTATAATTTTGTAAACAAAAACGAAACCTTTGTCTCTTGTCTCTACCTGTTCCCTCCAGACCTTGGAAAACCTTACTGAGTATTCTTATTTTCGTGGCCATGTTTTCTGCAAAAATTCACTAAGAATATGTTCTGTTTATAACAGGATGTGATTGGCGACATTGGTTATGTGAAGGCTTGGGCTAGAATGTCATATTTGAAAATGGCACATAGAATCCGATATGACCACATAGTATGAAGGGACTAAGGTTGACGTTATGGAACCAGTGCCCACAGAGGCCTCTTGGAAAGATCAGCTTGGTATCTGGCTTATAGGGTTTCCAGCCTCACCACCTGAGTAAGGAAGGTCACTTCCTGTTAAGCTCAACAAGCTTAGGATATTTTGAGGATCTTGAAGAGAGGAATTTATCCGTATCTATAGGTACTGAAAATGAATTCAGGTGGTGAGTTGTTGGCTCAGGTACCTAGACCTGAGGCTTTTGAAAGTCTGAGAGTCCTTATGGAATGTTCTAGCAAAGCAACTCGCACAACCTTATATGAGGTCAGTGTCAGTTGCTGCATTTATGTAAATAAGAGACCAAACCTAATGAACCCAGACTTCTTTTATAAGCAGGAAATCAAAAAGGGAGGTAACTATAGAGAAATTTTCTGTTTTAATAGAAAACTGTAATCTACTTGCATGGATTATTAGGTTCTAGCCCTGTTCATTGTCTTTGGGGCTTTATCTGTGAAATGGACTGGAGCCAGTTTCCACATTTTTCCAGCCCTCACCAAATTCTCAGTTCTTCGAATTTTCTCCACTATCTGCCTCCAACTCTCCAAACCAACGTTGCCGTGTTTTCTTCCACTCTCCTGACCTGGATCCACTGAGAGCCAGAACCTGACCCCTGGGGGATGCTTACTGGGGCTAAGGAAGGGTCTACAAGCTGATGCTGGATGTATCATTCAGATATTTTCTTTTTAAAAAAAAAAATTTTTTTTAACATTTATTTATTTTTGAGACAGAGAGAGACAGAGCATGAACAGGGGAGGGTCAGAGAGAGAGGGAGACACAGAATCCGAAACAGGCTCCAGGCTCTGAGCAGTCAGCACAGAGCCCGACGTGGGGCTCGAACCCATGGACAGTGAGATCGTGACCTGAGCCGAAGTCGGACGCTTAACCGACTGAGCCACCCAGGCGCCCCTTAGCAGATATTTTCTACCAAGTCCCCGCAGAGCGTTCAGCTGGCCCCCAATGAGCAAAAGGCAACTGAACAAGAATGGCCTTACGTTGTTCACAGGAAGAGTCTCTGGTCTTCTCGAATAACAGGAGGGACTGACAGTCTCCTTGAGCAGACTTGAGTCAGGCTTCTCTAAGCCCTCTTCTCCACTAGGCTTTGGCTTTGGGCTTCAGGGTCAGTCCTTATGGAGCCTGCAATCCACCCAATTCTGGAAGGAATCTTGTCAAGTGAGTTCAGAGAGGCTCCCTTAGCCTTAATGTCTGACCGGAATCCTCCTCCTCTACCCTTGGTATGTATGCGATCACCCTGGCCTGCCTTCAGCAAGATTCCCGTCAGGTCGGTTGCACCAGAATCCCTCCTACTTCTGGTGTTTCTGCTCGGTAATTTTCCACCCCCTCACTGCTACCCTGCCCCTTGGCTGTCAATCTCCCTCATTCATGCCGCGTTCAGAATTGAGCCTGCTTCTGGACTGAGCTCTCTTTCCCCTATTCCAATAATTCTGAATAAGGTCTATTTTCTGCTTTAATGACTGTCAGGGTCTGCTTTCTCCTTGACAGGGGGGAACTTCTGTGTCTTGTCTTTCTCATTTGGAAACAAAGATCACAAGTTAAGCTAAATTTCTAGGTCCGTCTTCCTAACTAGATCGAGCCACCAGATTCACTTTGCCGGGACAATTCCAGCGATGAGGTAGGCAGCTCGGAGTGAATGACCAGGGTACACATCGAACGTGTTCTTCTTTGTCTTTGGTTGGTCTTTATCATCGTACCAGGAGTCTCTGAGCTTCTACATAATGTAGTACATATTCAGTACAAACTGGGAGACGGGGGGCTCATTGTCATCACTTAGGGATCCAGGCTGATGGTGGTGCCACCTTGTAGCTGCACCAGAATGGATCTGCTAGACTTTCCCATGGGAGTGGGAGAGAATTTCTGGAGATCTCACATGTCCTCTTGAATATGTCTGCAAGGAGGTGACATGAGACCCTTCTCACGGTCATTGAACTAGTAACAGGGTCCTGACTTCTGGCAAGAGGACTCAGAAGTCTGCTCTTCCAACAGGAGTGCAAGATCTAGGTGAGCATCGTATTATCTACGATAGTCTTCTTAGAGGAAACGTTTTATCTTCCCACTAAACTCCTCTTCCTAGAGCACGCTTGCCCTGGAATCCTCTATCACGTGGCTTAGTGGGAGGGAGGCTGCACAGGGGAGATGCTTTAGAGGAGAAACTAAAATGCATTAAGGTTTGCAAAATTACGTCTGTTTAAATAGACTAAACCAATTACGTTTGTTTAAATAGAATAGGTAGAATCATACCTGTTTTTCTTCTTCGTATTCAAAATATAAAATTATGGAGCTGTAGCGTGCATGGAAAGTATGTGGTTAAGTCAGGAGATAAGGGACGTGTTTGGCCTCCCTTTGCTATCAACAAACCACCTGCCTGGCTGTCTTGGTCCATCTACCCACTCTTTTCCCACTCGCTGGGGAGGCTCGTGGGACCTGGCCCAGAAGAAAACCAGGCAGCAGCTCTTTCTGAGCCCCTGGGAAATCTTTGTGGGCTCCAGTGGCCGCTCTCTATGTCACCTGATCTAGTTTCTGGAGTCTTCTGTTTTCATTACATCGTGCTATGCTTTTCACCTGTACTTCTAAGTGGCCTCCTTGGCATGGTTTCAGCAGGTTTCTTGTTCAAACCCTGGATTCATCCAGAATTCTTCCTTTACCGACTCCATTCTCTGGAAACTGGGACCAACGTGCCTGTGCTGTTCTTAGCTGGGACTCCACCCCCCCACCCCCGCCCATTCCAACATCGTTTGCTCTTTTCTCTTGGGAGAGGAGTTGCAAGTTGAAATCCACTCCCACTAAGCACCAACTAACAGCATGACAGTGTGCCGGCTGCTCTACAGAAAAACAGCAGCAACGATAATATACTAATAACTTAGCATAATACATATTTACTGCGTACTAGTCAGCGGGCGAACACCCTATATGCCCAGCCTTCAGACAAGCAGTCAGATGCTGCAGGATCCTGTATTCCATGCTGAGATGTCTGGCTTTTATCATCAGTGCCTGGCAATCTTATACGGACTTGAAGCAAAGGTAACATGAGGATTCGGCGTGTGTGCTATGTTTTTGATGACACGGGAGCACTGTTCTGATCAACAGCTGTCCGACAGTGTTCCAGGGGCTACTGGACGTGAAGAATATTTTCCTTGGACTTTGTGCCCCAGACAGCCCGGCTCCCCTACTTGTCAGGTTTGTAGTTTTTTTTTTTTTTAAGTTTATTTATTTTGAGGAAGAGATCATGCAGGCTCGGGACAGAGAGAGAAGGAGAGAGAGAAACCCGAGCAGGCTGTGCACTGTCAGCGCGGAGCCCTACGCAGGGCTCGAACTCCCAAGCCGTGAGATCGTGACCTGAGCTGAAACCAGGGGTCAGACTGAACCACCCAGGCGCCCCGCAGGCTTGCGTTTTATTAGAGCAGATCTGGGGCTGTGCTCATATGGAGTAGGAGCAACCCCAGACCTGTTCTACCTTTCTGTTTCTATTACTTGTGACCTGGAAATCCAACTTAGCAGGACTTCAGTGAAATTCCATAGAAATCGTTGAGTAAAAGAAAAATAAATTCCATCAAGTGGGACATAGAAGAGCTTCTACTGATCGAGTTCTACTTTCTCCCCCTACAACAAAGTTTTATTACATCCTGGTTGTTCCCTATTTTTTTTGAACAATAGAAAAACTCAACATGACCCCTGAATAAGAGATACTGGGGCCACGAAAAATACTGAGCGAATTCTAGGAGGCATTGTACTTCCGTTATACATTAAGCAGCTCGACAGATAGGAAAGGAAATTCAAAGGAAACAGCACTAGCCCGCGGGCACGAAGGGTAACTGACTTCAGAGCTGCTCCTTCCGGCTGTGACTTCCGTGACTTTGCTTCCCAGTGACTTTGTCCTGCGGGAGCAGACCTTTGGCTCCACTTCTGGGGCTGGGTCAGTCCGCCATCCCACAGCCCCTAGTTCGGCCAGTGTTGGCCTCGGTGTGGACCCCCCAGTACACGAACCCGATCTTATTTGAGGAACCAGGCAAAGTCCCACACGTACAGATCCCAGTGTCTCTCACAAAGGGCTGTCTGTCCTCACACCTGCCTCTGTGGGGATCCTGCTGTTTCCCCAGGACAGTCTTGGGGTGAGTTCCCCCCGAGTGACCCGGCCTCAGCCGCTTTCTCACCAAGGCTGTAGTTGACCCAGAGCTCAGCAATGTTCTTGGAGGAATCCCAACCTGCACAGGTGTGTGCTGGGCGGGGGATCCCCCCTGACCTTGGAGAAAACCTTGTCACCTGCCCCCCCCCCATCCCGATAACGTTGTTCATCCCCTCCTTGCTCTGGATGCTGCAGGAGAGGAGGCCCGTTGGGCATGGGGAGCACAGAGGTGTGGGGGCTGTTCTGTAGAAGCTTCTCCAACGCTGTGATCAAGATCAACGAGCATTATTGCCTTAGGAAAACAAACACGTTCCCACTCGTGTCTGTTAGAGAAGGAAAGGGATAAAATAACCTTCGCCTGAAATGTGAACAGGAAAAAAAAAAAACTGAGAAATTCAGTCTTGTTTTCCGCAATTTCTTGTCTTTCCCCCCTGCGGCCTGTCCCTCCCGTCCCCGCGTCCCCTGCCACACTTGCATCTATACATCCCTCATCTTCCAACCTGTCTGAGCAAAGGCTCCCACGCCCAAAGCAGTGGCTGGTCCCTGCTCTGGGCCTGGGGCCGTGCTGGCAGCAGAGTGAGAGGGTGGGGTACAGAAGGCACCGTGCTTGTACCCCTCTCCCTGCACTTGCAGCCGAGGCTCACCTCTTAGACCTGAGGCTCTCTGAGACTCCCCAGGGTTTTATTTGCACGGTAGTTTCCAGCCTGCCCCCAGGGCCAACAGACAGAGCCCCTGGTGGAAGGCAGGTGGGGCCTGGCCAGGAAAGAAAGCACTGGGGTTATTTATTAGGTACGGAGGCTGCCAGGGAGTCACCCCCATGACCTGGTTGCCGGCAGGGAGGGGCCCAATCATCCCTTGGAGGTGGGGGGCTCCCCCCTGTTCTCTCTGAGGGCCTCTGCCAACGCCTTCTGAGCTCCGGCCTCCCGGGCTGTGTGTGCAAGGCCTCTCCCTTTCGTCACTGTGCAAAGTAGACTTCTGTTCGTAGGACTTGCTCTCCGATGAAGACCCCACAAACCCTCCCCTTTCCCATCAATTCAAAACATGCCCGCACTTGGCTGTGGAGACGCAGGCAAGTGGCAGACGCCGCCTCTGGGTTCCCGGGGAAGCGCCCTGACCTCTCTCAGGTGCCTCTCCTCCTTCCCCCTTTCTTCTTATGACCTGACCTCCCAGAGCCTCCTCCGGGGCCCTCGGATGTCGGCACGTGGCCGACGGTGGTATGTTCCCTGCCACCTCCAGCCGCTCGGGGTGAGCCCCGCCGTCCGTCCGTGGCGATGCCACCTCAACGTTCACTCGGGGGGTGTGCTCCCCGCGTGCAGTTCTCGCGCACCTCTCCCCTGCCGGGCGGTGAGGAGGTTTGGCAGATGAGAGGGTGGCTCTTCCGAAGGGCTGTGGATGTCCAGGGACTGCCCCTCTCCCTGGAGCTGAACGTCACGTATTGGGGTTGCGACGACGGGCTTAGTTACCGTATGTGTCTTCGATGAAATGCAGACTCGCTGTCCTGGGATCCAGGGCCAGCCACGAGGCTTTCCCGGTCCACTGCCGTTGCCCTATTCCCTCCACGAACCTCCTTCGCGTCCTGATCCGGGCTCTGTAAACCGAAGGAGCTTTCAGACCCAGCCCTGCTTCTCGAAGGCCCCTTGGCTGAGTTCATCTCTTAGGCCATGTGCCTCGTGAAGCCTCTCCTGACCTCCTGATGGGAGAGGCCGCTCCCGTCTTCTAGACACCACGGAGTTGTGAAGGGCGAAGGTTACGGAATCGGACAAACGTGGAGTCCAGGTCCTGGGCTGTCGTTTTCCAAATGTGAACACGTAAGCATGCAGACTCTGTGAATCTCTTTGTCACTCGCACGTGAAACGGCGATACAACCACGCACCTTGCTGGGGGTTTTAGTGGCCTAGTCCTTGGCGTGGTGCTTTGCACAGAATGAGCACTTGACAAACGGTGGCATTGTGACGTTTTATGGAATCCCAGGATTCCGTCTCATGGTACAGGTATTTGTGTATCCCTCTAAACACGGGCACAGAACCTTATCGAAGATTCTATTTTATCTTTCTCCAGATCCTGCCCACCGCTCACCACTTTGCTTCACGTATACTGGTGACTCGGTGGGTATTTGTTGAGTTAAACAAGCAGGGATGCAAATTTGTGTAGGGTTTTTAAAAAGCGAAGAGACGCGGGAAAAGAAGGAAAATGCCCACTTTGATCAAGCACTTTGCCATGCTTCTTCCCATGGAATTAAAGATTCTTTCCACAGAATCTAGCAAATGCCTGGTACTTAGAATTCCTTATTGTGAATGAAATTGCCATGTAGTTTGTGAAAAGCACCCCCAAAGAAATAAGGTTCTTCTCCTCTTCCCTTACTTGGAAGATTTAGAATTATGTCACTAGATGGGACCAAGCAAGGCAGACACACTCAGGGGAGGGAATACTTAGGGAAGTGGGGGGCAGCCCAGAGCAATGCAGGGGGCAGCGAAGGGGGATGGGGGTAGGGCAGGGAGTGGGAGCCTGTTCCGGGTCTGGGAGGTGGAGCAGGGCGAGGAGACCACCTTGCAGGGGAGGAGGCAGTGGGGGAGGGGAGCTGCTTGCTTGCATGGGAACTGATATAATAGAACAATAAGGATGATGGGCATCTGGCTTCTTGCTGTCAAAAAGGAGAGTTCGATGTAGAAGTGGAGAAGCCCTGAATTACCCCGTGGCGTTCGATGAGAATTCACGGTAATGCGGTGAATTTGTGGTCTTTGGTGCGTGTGTCCAACAGGTTTCCAGTTAGAGTGCCTGGAAGCAGATCCCGCCTTGCCTCCTAGATGCTGTTTGTCACTAAGAGGAACTGCTGATTGGAGTTCCTTGGAGGAATATTCTGGGTCTCAGGCAGGGAAAGCGTAAGAGGAACCTGAACTGGTATCTTGTGCCAGAAAGGAAGGAAATGACCCAAGGATAATGGAGACGTGTCAAACGGACGCCAGAGCCAGATCGAAGGGGGTCCCACTGACCACGTCGGGAGTAATTTGAGGGTCCGTGTAAATAACGGAAGTAATTACAGCTCATTAAATAAGAGTAAACAAGGAATCTAAAATGATATAGATGAATAAATATGTTTGAAGAATAGGATATTGATAGTTTCAAACCACATCCTTGTAAAATATTAATTTAAAAGAGAGAGTGATTTTAAAGTAGAGAACCATGATTTATACCGATCGAGCGTCCTCAGATACCACATCATTCAGAATCCCGTGCTGGTCGATAGCATTCAGTGAAGGAATATAGCATTACCCTGTCCTGCCAGAGACGTGACCTGAGTCTACTCACTAGAAGACATTAAACTTTCAGGATATTCAACAAAATAACTGGCCTGTAACCTTTGGGAGCGGCCAGGTTATGAAAGACGAAGACGGACCAAAGAACTGTTCTAGAAAAAAGGAGGCTAACGAGCCATGCCGGTAATTGCGAAGCTTGACTCTGCAGTGGGTTGTTTTTGAGAACATGACTGGAACTCTTGGCAAAACATTGAATGGGATCTGAGAATTAGATGATGGTGAATCAGTGTTAATCTCCTTATTGGGATGATGGTTTTGTGGGCGAGTGTCCTTGTTTCTGGGGAGTACTGGAGTATTTGAAGGCGATGAGCTGTGTATCAACAACCTCATGAGTTCTGGTTCTTCGTGCTACACTTGGAACTTCTCTGTAAATTTGCGGAGATGAAAGTGTTAAAAATTTGAGAAGGTGGTACTCAGTCTTGCCTGGGACAATGATTGAGCCATAGTCAATGGGAAAGTATGATGGATGATTTGGGTCGTGGAAAGCAGGGACTATTTACACATTTTCTAGATGACCCTGTATATCGGGTGATCGGTCACTCTGCAGAGACCAGCCTTTTGTGGAAAGTGATGTTCTTGATCAGGTGGAAGGAACGGTAAGGGGAGAGGTAAGGCAAGGGAGGGGTTTGATTCTGCTATTCTTTGATACAGTAAGTCTTTCTTGTGGTCTTGGGGGAAAGCATTTGAGGATGGGGAAGACCCGAGAAGGAATAGGGCATTCTCCAGTCTAAGAAGAGGAAGCATTGGCATTGTGGAAAACTGAGCTCTGGGTCCCAATTTCGCTTTTTGCTGGTACGTGTTTAGGTGAGACGCCGTAGTTCCTGATTCAGTGTCTCTAATTTTGTTATGTAAGGCAATGCTCACTGAAGTATTTAAGAATAAAGAGGCATGATGTCTCCAACTTACTTTCAGCTAATTGACAGGAATGATGATGAGGAAAACGGGGCAAAACATAAACAATTGGTGAATCTGGGGAAGGGTACTACGCAGGAGTTGCTTATATTAGACTTGTGACTTTTTTGTGGGCTTGAAAACTTGTTAAAAATGTCCAAAGAATGTCGGGGGAATAGGAGTCAGTGAAGGCACTGCCTGTGTCAGGGCCAAGGGAAGCCCAGAGGAGGGGAGGGGCAGAGACGTTGGGGGTAACTGAGGGTGAAAGTATTTATGAGTGTGCTTCAAGTGACTTCCAAACTCGGGGCGTAGGCAAGACAGCAAGGTCACCGTAAAGTTAGGTCCAGACCGGATCAAGAGGTTGCTGAGTTTGAATCTAGTAGAGCAGGCTTTGGGAGCTACTTAATTCCTTACTGAGACTTCCATTGAGATACTTGGGAAGTTTAAGGACATTTAACTGCAGTGGATGGAAATAGGCACTGTAGTTGATGTGACTGCTTGATCCTGATCCTGGTGTGGTGTGGTGTGGTGTGTGTGTGTGCGTGTGTGTGTGTGTATTAGATGTACCATCCTAGGCTGCTGGAATGGTCTTATAAAGGATGACGTAAAAGTACATTAGAACCTATACCATTTCATAACTTCTATGCAGGTAAGAGATAAACAACCATAGATCAAATGGGAAAATTAAACATTTACTGTAGTCTCAGAAGGTTCTTGAGAGATGGGGGAGAGGGGCTTGCAGGCTTCAAGATGAGTGGGCACTGGGCAAAGATCAGGAACTCTGGATACCAGGAACATGACTGGCTCATCAGAAAGTCTCCCACAAGGAATCCAACTATGATACCCACTCTATGATTTACTAAGGTAAGCTATCCTACTGAAATGGAACCTATTAACAAATGAGTGTTGTTGGGAAATAATGAATTTTACTTAAGCGCCCAATGTCTTAGAAATATTCCACAGGCTAATCCCCCATCTTCTAAAGGCGAAAGTTCCTGCACACCACACACACACACACACACACACACACACACACACACACCCATGACATCCCCTCAATAAAGTCAAAGATAAGGGAAAGAAACCACTTGAGAAAATGGCTCTGGAATTACAAAGCACCAACCCCTTGGAAAAATACGGGAATCCCATTTGTTTTTTTATTAACGTTTATTTATTTTTGAGACAGAGACAGAGCATGAACGGGGGAGGGTCAGAGAGAGAGGAAGACACAGAATCCGAAACAGGCTCCAGGCTCCGAACTGTCAGCACGGAGCCCGATGTGGGGCTTGAACTCACAGACTATGAGATCATGACCTGAGCCGAAGTCGGACGCTCGACCGACTGAGCCACTCAGGCGCCCCGGGAGTCCCATTTTTAATAAGATCCCTTAATACCTGTCTGGAGTCCAACTCTCCTGGTTCCCTCGAGATACTTAGGAAGTTCGGAGGAAGAGATTGAGGAAAGCAACAAGTCCACAAGGCTTTTCCTTGGAGATTCCTCTCACGATGGCTGAGTTTATAGGTCTTCTCTTATAGACAGCTATCCGAGCCAGGGGGACCAGAGTGCATGTCACCTGCCCTTTCTCTGAACTACAGTCCGATCTGGAGAGATGTAGATGGTGGTAAGATTGCACACTCTTGAAACAGGCACCGGGTTTTATGGGTTTTGCTATAGATGCTGTTAGAGTAGATTTGGGAGGTGTTGGGGGTGCCCGTATGTTCTCCTGGGGCGGGCTCTAGTCCCACCTGCTTCTGCATCCATCTTGGGCTGGGATCTGGAGTTCTAGGATGGGAAACCACAAAGATCTGCCAATTGAGCTCCTGTCCTAAAATCCCAGCCTTGCAAATTCTCTTCCACCCATCCTGCGATCAAGTGTTTTTCTTCCACTGCCTTCAGATAGTTCTAATAACGAGAGAGCTTTAAAGCGGTCACTTCATCCGTCGCTGGCATCTTAGAATTTTTGTTTCGGGCTCTCTGGAGGCGAGACCACAGGGTTTTGTTTATTTTCTGCAAGAGTAGTTTACATGTAATACCAATTTTCAGGAGGTTGGCCTCAATGGCAGATCTAAAATTCTTCGCCTGCTAGGGAGCAGGTTCACTTGGATTTAAATAACAGATGTGATTTGTTGTATGAAATTCTGTAGTAGTTTCTTTCCTTAAAAATGCATTTTCTTTGCAACTTTGAACTTTTTTCCCTCTTTTATTTGGAATATAATCTTCATGACGAAAACATTGGCTGCACTAACTCTTCATTATGTGAGGCTGTTTCAGTGTTTTCATTTTCCCAAAAGGATAATCTGCAAATGCACTTTCTGTCTCTCTCGTCTTTCATTGTCTCAGTGTTTTTCTTCATTTTGTTCATTTAAAAAAAAAAAATTCTTGGATGGCTGCTGCTTATCACAGAGCTGATACCAAGGATAATTTTAAGTGATTTGCCCAAAACTACATGTTTTGATGTCGAGAGATTCCAGATCAGTTTCCAGATCTCCCAAGCCCTGGACAATTCCCGTGTTTCGCACATTCTAATGAGCCCCTAAAGAATTCTGGGTGACAGATTTGCAGGGATAGAGTCTAATTTGTGGCTGAGAGTCTTTTTAAAAGTCAACTTTGAGGTATAAAACATTACAATGTATGATGGAATAATATGGAATACCATGCAATGCAATATAAATAACGTAACAAAAGACACCAATCTTAAATATACGTTTTGTTGAGTTTTGATGAATTTATACACCTGTGTAACTACCACCATAATCAACAGTTCTTTCGTCCCAGAAAGTTCCCTTGTGTTCTTTTGCAGTCAATTCCCTAACAGGTCTGGCAACCACTGATCTGTTTTCTTGCACTACAGATTAAATCAGCATTTTCTAGAGTTTCACATGAATAGAATTCTACTGTATGTACTCTTTTGTGTCTGACTTCTGTGATTCAGTATGTTAAGATTCAGGCGTCTTTTGTTTGTAATTCATTCCTTTTATTGCTGAGTATTTCATTAAATGGATATACCATAATGGATTTACCATAAACATTCGAGTTTCCAGTTTCTGGCTTCCGGGAATGAAGTTGCTAAGGACATTCCGTGTACGTATCTGTACAGAGATGTGGACACTGGATGCGTGTTGTAACTGCTCTTGTGTAAATACTTAGGAACGATACGGAGTAATGAGATCAGTATATATGTTTACTTCTCTGAAAACTTGCCAAACGGTTGTACAGATTGGTTGTACCATTTTACATTGCCACGATCAGTGCGATCTTCCTTCCTTCCTTCCTTCCTTCCTTCCTTCCTTCCTTCCTTCCTTCCTTCCTTCCTTCACCTCCCTGCCCAAATTAGGTGTTCAACTGTTAATTTTCGCCATGTGAGTGGGTGTGTACCTCATGGTTCTATTTGACATTTGTCTGATGCCTAATTGGACATCTTTTATGTGCTCCTGAGCCATTTGTATATCTTTTGTGAAATGTCCAAATATTTTTTCCGATGTAAGAAGCGTCTTAGTATTGAGTTAAGAATTCTTTATATATTCCGAATACAAGTTTAGACGTATGTATTGTGAATAGCTTCTCCCAATCAGCGGCTCTCCTCCTCATTTTTCTAAGCATCTTTTTGAAGAATAAAAGATTTCGTTTTGACGAAATTCAGTTTGTGATTGTTTTTTGATGGTGTATGCTTTTTGTTTAGTATCTAAGAACTCTTGCTTATTCCACAGTTGTGAACATTTTATCACCATTTTGTCTAGACTTTTTGGTTTCAGCTTTTATATATGTATGTCTTTGCATCATTTTGAGTTATTTTCTGTGTATGGTAAGAGGTAAGGTTTGGGGTTTACTTTTTTTTCCCATACGGATCTCTAGTTCCAGCAACATTTATTGAAAATACTATCATTGAGGTATCTCAGAACTTTATCAAAAATCGATTGACCCTACATATGTGGATCATTTTTAGACTCTGGTTTTGTTCCATTGAGCTGGGTCTACTCTTTTTTTTTTCACTTTTTTTAATGTTTATTTTTGAGAGAGAGAGAGAGAGAGACAGAGTACGAGCAGGAGAGGGGTAGAGAGAGAGGAAGACACAGAAACTGAAGCAGGGTCCATGCTCCAAGCTGTCAGCACAGAGCCTGACACGGGGCTCAACCCCATGAACTATGAGATCATGACCTGAGCTGAAGTTGCATGCTTAACTGTCTGAGACACCCAGGGGCCCCTGTGGCTACTCTTATGCCAGTTCTGTGCCTCTTTGATTACTGGAGACTTCAGATGAAGTAGCACAAATATTTTGTTCTATTTGAAATTGTTTTGACATTCTTGGTTCTTTGTATTTCCATGTAAATTTTGTAATGGGAATGTTGTTTATTATCCTGGATAGAGGACTTGGGTAGCCTAGCCTTACATGGAATTGTTGCGAATCCAGAAGCTGGACAGACTTGTGACCTTGTGTAAGGAGAAAATTTCACCGATTGTGATCTTCAAATACATGTGGACCCGACGTGCCGACCGTGATCGGCTGGGATGATGGTGGGGTCGCAGAGGAAGAGGAAGTTGGAAAAGTAGAGCTGGAGAGCTTTTTTTCTGTGTATCAGAGGGGGAGATATTTTATTTGCCTTGGAAATTACAAAATTACATTCACAAGGCCCACAAGTAGGTAAGTCCAGAGGAAGTTGTAGACTTGGAAGAAAAGATTGATGGAAATAGAGATTTGGGAGCAATCAACATAGAAATAATAAGTAAGTGGAGGAAGAACATTGTGGGGAGTGGAGAGCGAAAACGCAAGACCAAGGATTAAGCAGAAAACAGCATTTACGATTACAATGTAGGTGGAGTGAGCAGATTCAGGGAAGACGATGACACGAGCCCTGAGAACAGGGAGATATAGCAGAGCGTCATGGAAACCAAGGTCAGACCAGGTTTCTAGGAGGCAGAGTTTCGAGAAGTGTCAAATGAATAAGAAGGACGGAAACAGAGGCAAAAGCAGTCTGACAGTTTTAGCAGTGGGGACTCTGGTGACATTTGAGGGAACAGTTTGATGGAAGTGAACATGATGAAGCCAACTTATGAGGCCTTCAGGGTGGTGGGGGAGGAAGTCTGTCTTGGTAACTGAAAATGAAGAGACAGAGGACAGTAGAACGGTCACTGTAGAGACCCACTGCATCAGCTGTGGGCTCTCTGCGTAGGATGTGGATTCTTGTTGATTAAAGAGGACTAGGGGACGGTTTCTCATCATTATATCAAATCCTGTGTGCGCCAGATTTTTATTTTTTTTATTTAAAACAATTTTTTTAACGTTTATTTATTTTTGAGACAGAGAGAGAGCATGAACAGGGGAGGGTCAGAGAAAGAGGGAGACACGGAATCTGAAACAGGCTCCAGGCTCTGAGCTGTCAACACAGAGCCTGACGCGGGGCTCGAACTCATGGACCGTGAGATCATGACCTGAGCCGAGGTCGGACGCTAAACCGACTGAGCCACTCAGGTGCCCTTTGCCAGATTTCTAAAAACGAGCAAGCCAGTTTAGCCCGAAGCAACTAGGAGACTTGTGCTCTCCTCCTCAACTCTGCTGGGTACGTCCCCTCGTCCGTGCCTTGAATCGTTCTAACCCTCTCCTGTTGCACTGCAGGAGAAGCAATGTC
The DNA here is from genome assembly GCF_018350215.1 of Panthera leo. NCBI lineage: Eukaryota > Metazoa > Chordata > Mammalia > Carnivora > Felidae > Panthera > Panthera leo. The sequence continues at coordinate 65,152,659 of NC_056696.1, forward strand.
TTACACCATCCTCTCTTCCTGATTTCACCTCTTAAAAGGGTGACCGGAGTCAGCAAAAGAGATTTCTTCAGTGCCGACTGAGTGAAGAGTGGAGTGATCACGGCAGTCCCATGCATGACCTATTTGCACCACATTAGCTCTCTGAAAGGAGGTTTCTAGACTCAGAGCTCAACTGAAGCACCATGTAAAAGTCCATGGTAACCCTGTCACCAGATCCGGCGACCACCTCTCAAAGGTCCTCTTTCTCAACCCTTCCGTCCTGCTGTCACATTCCCACCGAAACACTCGACTCTGTGGTTTCCTGGACACGCGCCTGGCTGGTGTTCCGCCCTGTTGAGTTTGTTCTGAGCGGTGGAGGTCGTTACTGACTGGGACACAGAGCAGGACTTCTCCTTGCTGGTCGCCTCCCCTTGTGTCAGAATGAGGTGTGTGAGGTGTTTATTCAGAAGTCTTCTCCATGCGCAGGAGACGGTTTGCTCCGCGGTGACGACCGACATGTGGGTGAGACCCAAGGTAGCTCTGGTAGTCCTTCCTCTTTATGTTCAAGGGCCCTGAGCCTGAGCTTGCTGGTCATAAAGGAAGGAATTGGGCTCACTCCCTCAGGGCAGCTATCATTGCCCCTTCTTGTGAAGTCCAGTTGCCAATGGGAATTTTCTCCTTGATGACTTCCTTGATTGCTTTCAGACACCGGTCTGGCAGATGCAGAGAAAGAACATCACAGAAGTGACAGAATTCATCTTCCTGGGATTCTCTATCTTTGGAAAGCACCAGATAACCCTCTTTGTGGCTTTCCTAACCATCTACATTTTAACTCTAGCTGGTGACATCGTCATTGTGGCCATCATCCGTGTTGACCACCATCTCCGCACTCCCATGTACTTCTTCCTGAGCATGCTGGCGAGTTCTGAGGCTGTGTACACACTGGTCATTGTCCCACGAATGCTCTTCAGTCTCATTCTTCATAACCAGCCTATCTCCTGGGAAGGCTGTGCAACTCCGATGTTCTTTTTTGTCACCTTGGCCGTAAATAGTGGCTTGTTGCTCACGGCAATGGGCTATGACCGCTATGTGGCTATCTGCAACCCTCTGAGGTACACTGTCATCGTGAGTAAAGGAACGTGTGCCGGGTTGGTATGTGGGTCCTTTGGCACTGGTCTGGTAATGGCAGTTCTCCACGTAGCAGCCATGTTCCACTTGCCCTTCTGGGGCACAGTGGTGGACCATTTCTTCTGTGACGTTTACCCTGTCACGAAGCTTTCTTGCACTGATTTCACTATCAATGAGATGATCAATTATGGTGTCAGTTCCTCTGTGATCCTGGTCCCCGTGGGCTTGATCTTCATCACCTACATCCTCATCCTCTCCACCAGCCTCAAGATCCCCTCCGCCCGGGGCTGGAAGAAGGCCTTTGCCACCTGCACCTCCCGCCTCACAGTGGTCATCGTCCACTACGGCTGCGCCTCTGTCATCTACCTCAAGCCCAAGTCAGAGAACTCAATAGAAAAAGACCTTCTCTCAGTGACTTATACCATCATCACGCCTTTGTTGAGCCCTGTTGTTTACAGTCTGAGGAACAGGGAGGTCAGGGATGCTCTACGCAGAGCCGTGGGCAAAAACACTTCTTAACAGATCGAATCATTTTGTCAGGAGACCTTTAGCCCAGTGTAATGTGTGCCTGCTCACAAACACGCCACAGTACACAAGTTCATCAAGTACAGTGCTTCCCGAGAAGAACGCCAAAGAGGAGAAATGCTTTTCTTTTTGATGCTCTGGGGACAAGGCAGAAAGCAGGGTTATGCTCTAGTGAATTTGGTTCCTTCGACACGGGAATCCTGGCAAGCCGGATGAGAACTACTTGTTTCTGTGACTCAGGATTTGGGTTTTCAAACCTCTTCTGGCCCCCACTTTGCCTGGCTCCTCTTAGACCATCAAATCCTTGACCTCGTCTGCAGAGGCGGAGAGAGGCGGTTGGAACAGATGTGGACAGGGTCTTAGGAAAACGAGCAGCAGACACAGCCCGGCGATGGCTTTTATCCTCAGGAGTTAAATCACTTGCCCTGTGACGGTCATCTCAGAAAGGGTTTCCTAATTCTTGCTGATTGAAAAATGAACAGCTTGGGGCGCCCGGGTGGCTCAGTCGGTTGAGCGTCCGACTTTGGCTCAGGTCATGATCTCACAGTTCGTGGGTTCGAGCCCTGCGTCGGGTGGAGCCCAGAGCCTGCTTCAGGTTCTGTGTCTCCCTCTCTCTCTCTCTGCCCCTCCCCAGCTTGCACCCTGTCTCTCCCTCTCAAAAATAAATAAACATTGAAAAAAAATTAAAAAAAAAAAGAAAAATGAACGGCTTTCGCAAAATCCCTTCTTTCGTTATCCAGCCGTGTGAGCTCCTGCGAAAGTATTCATTCGTTTCTACGTGTGTTATTCCTCCTGTGTAATCAAGGCAAAAACTCTCGTCCCCTAGAGGCTAAGCAGGGGGAGAAGGTATTGGTGGCTTTTCTCTGTAATTGCACTTTGATCCAGGTGCATTTTTTTTTTTTTTTCATAGAGACTGTTTTCAACCAGTAGAGGATTTTGGGATTTTTTATTTCTATGTAGCAGCTACGGTGGATGGATAGTTGTCAGGTATTGGCTGTGCTGATTCTAGAGCCTGAAGCAGATGCCATTAAATCCCCTTCTGTCAGTAAACAGTAAAAACTTCCTGCTTGTCCTGTGTTTTTATCAGAAGAGGCATAGCCATGCTACATGATGTTATACCCTCAACGAGGAAGGTTGTTGGAATATTTTTATAGACCTTCCTTCCCATCAGTTTATCTCTACCCCAAGACGGAGCTGGAAGGCACTAAGAGACACAGATCTGGAAGCATTTGTTCCCATACAGTCCTGGTCCTTCCTCAGTGTTACTCTGTCCCTAAGTCGGCTCCTGTCCTTTACTTTCTTTCCACGTGTATTTTTCGGTTCTGCACCGTAGAAGTAGCACTGAGGTCTCTTGTAGGTGACCTGTCGTTTTCTCCTGCTCTGTAGATCCTTCTGTGAGGAGGTCAATAGCTGGAGGCTGAGAGGTCTCTGTCCAGCGTCCCCTGTGGCAGGTTGTCACAGTCAGCTGCTCTTAAGAGCGGTTGGCTAATTACGAGCACCTGCTGTCCTTCTAGAAGAGGTATCCCAGTCATGTAAGGAGTGCTTGGAGGGACCTCACAGGGCTTTGGAACTTTCTGAAATCACCCAGTTGTGAATACGAAGGTGAACGTGCCTCTCCCTTCAGCTTCTTCAAGAATTTTCCCTGGTGTGACTGTTTCTTCCCTGACGTCCTAGCAGAGATGTGACAACATCCAGCTGCCCTCTTCTACAGATCTGTTGCTTCCACAGTTGCCCTAAACTCTCCCAAAGAAGCACTCTTTGATCCCGTCCACGTTTGCTGCTGTGGGCCCTGCTGCCTGGCCGTTGAGTTGGGGGAAAAGGAGGAGGAGGTAGGCGCTGCTTAGCTGGGAGGCTGAGGGAAGGGGGTAGGGGTGGGTCTCCCAGGGCACATGTGGTCATCTACACTGGGTTTTCTTGCCTTCTCCCATCCCTTCCCCCTGCCCGGTCCCTAAGTATTTGAGCATCAGTCCTGCCACTCCTGTCTTGCCTCGCGGACAGGTGAGCACTCGCCTGGCCTCACCTGTGCCACCTACTCAGCATGGCTTCAGGTTCACGGGTGGAAGCCGCCTCTACCAGGGCTCGGCAGCAAACGGCGGGCAGGGCAGGGCTGTGCGGCCACGGGGCCTCCCCGTGGGATGAATCGAGAACAGGGATTCATTTTACTGCAGTCTGCTGTAATTGTAATCCTTGGGCACCGTGTGAGCCCATCACCTTCTTCACTGTCTTTATCATCATCGTCCTGCAAAATCTCTCCACTCCTGCTCCTTCCTCTTCTCTTCCATGCTGCAAATACCTCTCTTCTCTTAGCACTTCTTTTGTTCGGCTCTTTTGTGCATCAGACAAATAACTCACGACCGTTTAGTCAATCTCTGTACATTTTCCAAACACTGTCAAGCAGTTAACCAGTTCCGGGTTCAGGATAGTAAATACTGATGCAGGGACTCTGTTTCCTGTTATTCACAGTTCAGTGAAGACAAGGTAGCACCGGGGCACCTGGGTGGCTCCGTCGGTTAATCGTCTGACTTCGGCTCAGGTCATGATCTCACAGTCCGTGAGTTTGAGCCCCGCTCGCGGGCTGGAGCCTGCTTCGGATTTGGTGTTTCCCTCTCTCTCTGCTCCTCCCCTGCTCATGCTCTGTCTCTCTCTGTCTCAAAAGTAAATAAAAACATTAAAAAAAAAAAAAAGACAAGATAGCACCAAGGTCAAAAACTTGCGATGGGCAGGTGCACGGGATTCTTGTCTGGGGTCAGGGGTGTGGTACAAAAAGAAGTGATCCAATCTGTTTAGCAGGTCAGGAGAGAATTCATAGAGCGATGCTTCCTTAACATTGCGGCACTGGGTCCGGTGAAGTCCGGCATTGCTGTGAAGTCCGGAGGCAGTCGAGGCAAAGAGAGGAACCTAAGCAGAGAGGTGCAGCCTGTAAAAGCTGGAAGTGTCTGGAAGGTAGATGTCTTACTCATCTCTGTGGGCCTCCCTCCATGACACATGCTAGCCAGGCAAATAGTAGATGCTTAATGTATCTTCGGATATATGAATGTGGACGCCTATTAAGTGTAACGTCTTGTGCTGGGATTTGCAGGTTTTTTGGGTAGATCTGGCATAATGCTTCTGTCTGCCTGACGGACTTTCCTCGCCTAAAGTAAACCAACAGAAAATAACAGTAAAGCATACCTGAAATTATTTTTCCCCGTTGCAGGATTGCCTACCGGCAGTTTGTACTTGCTCTGTAAACCATTGACATTCATATCTTTTGCCAGTCGCTTAAAATTGGACTAGAGGAAAATCCTCCTTTTGAAGGAAACTGGATTAACACCGAGTTAGTGTGTTTTAGCCATCACGAAGTCAAGGACAAACCTAAAAATGATTGTTTGATAGCTTGACCTATAAAACCAAGAGTTGAAGTGCTTTGAAACTGACCTTTTAGAAAAAATTCCGAAACCCAACTATTATGGATGTTAAGGCTTCTGAAATACAGCGTTCACGGCGTTGAGTTTGTAGCTTCTCTAGAGAAATACTCCTTTCACCTGGTCTCCTTCCACATTCCCTACTTACAATGCATGATGGAGTAGAGGCGAAAATGGTTGGAGCTCTCCCAACAGTAAATAGAACATTCTCTTAATGAGTACAAATGTTTCAGGAAGAAGAGAGAGGCGGGAGGTGAGCAGGAGAGACCAGCCAAAAGGCAGACCCAGACTGTGTGGTGCCAGAGCTTAACTTTTACACAGGCATGTTTATTTATTTTATTTATTTTTTAACGTTTATTTATTTTTGAGACGGAGAGAGACAGAGCATGAACAGGGGAGGGGCAGAGAGAGAGGGAGACACAGAATCTGAAACAGGCTCCAGGCTCTGAGCGGTCAGCACAGAGCCCGACGCGGGGCTCGAACTCACGGACCGCGAGATCATGACCTGAGCCGACTGCGCCACCCACGCGCCCCTACACAGGCATGTTTAAAAAGTGTAAGGCTCCAAGTCGGTTTTGTTACTCTGGAAGTGTGTACACGTGTGAGTGCATGTGCGCGGTCGTGTGTGCGCCTGCACGCGTGTGTGTTTTGTGGGAAGAGATCACAGTTGGGAGCTGTAGATGCGATGAGGGCCGTGGGTAAGCAGTGATGTCTTATTTATATTATTTCACTGAATGACGATCCCTAACATTTATGGAGCTCTTTACGGTTCACAAAGGTCTATCACATTCATGACCTCATTTGATCATCCCAGCGCTCCTGTTAGGTACATACTACTGTACCGTTTCTCAGATACATACAATGACGGTAGATAAAGTGCCTCTCCCGAGGTTGCATACACCATCAGAGATCGGACTAACCCAGAAGTCAGTCTCACAGAGCTGTTATTTCTGAATGCCATGCTCTATTATGCTGTGTCTACATACACACTTCATTCTTACCAGGGGATAAGGTATGAGGAGTAAATTTTGTTTAAATGCTAAAGCTTCATTTCGATCAGTAGCGATAGGATCTTTCTGAAATGTCCCATTTGCTTCTCTGCCTTCGTAAACAAAACCTATTGAACATCGGGAATGTATTTCCTGAAACGTTGACTATGAGGCACTTCAATTTATCTTGTGGCCCAGTGATGTCTTCACTTGGAGCAGAGCTTATAACAGAGTGTTGGCTTCCGAATCAAATGATCCAAGTCGTCCAGCATTTCGAGTTTTGTCTTAGCATTGCATGTTTTCCAAATTTTAAATGGTTCGGTTTGTCACATCGACAGATACGCGTGTCTACTCTGAGTATCAGGCACTGGGTTAGGCACGAGGGATGCAGATAGAAGACCTGAACCTTGCTCTTGAGTAGCTAACAATTCACTTGCAAGCCATTTCAATAAAGAGTGATTAGCGCTGCGCACAGGGTACCCATGGAGCCACAGAGAAGACCCAGGTGGTGACATTCATCTTTGCGGGTACTGGTAGGAACAGGTCACGGCGAATGAGTTCGCTAAGTGCACACACTGTGCTCCAGGGAAGCTTCCCGACGTTGTTTCTACTCAGAGATAGCAAGTGCATCAGGATTAATGAATCCAGAATTTCTGTAATGTGTCATCCACCGTATCTCGTATACAATTACAAGAGGCTCAACATGGGAACAAAAAGAAACATACGGCCCCTAGTCAAGAGAAAAGCATTCTCTACAAATTTATATGAAGATGGCCCAAATGAGTGGTCAGGGACCTAAAAACAGCTAGTGTATATAGGCTCAAAGACTTGCAGGAAAATATGTTTGGAATGAACGGACCTATGTGGAATGTTAGTCAAGAAGTTGTAATAAGGGAGAGATTGAATTTATAGCTGTGAAAAGTATTTGAAGTGAACTATTTACTAATCTGTACAGCAGATTGGAGTTGGTAGAAGGGCCAATGAACTCGAAGACGTGTCGATAGGAATTATTCAATATGAAGAAGACAATGAAAAAAAAATGAAGTCTCAGTGATTCATGCAACAATATCCGTAGTCTAATTTCCATGTAATTGGAGCCTCAAAAAGACAACCGGATATGTTAAACATTTGAAGACCTGTTGGTCAGAGATTTCCCAAATTAGAAATATAAACTTTGGTGGATCCAAGGATCTCCGTGAATCCGAAGCAGCGTAAATGAAAAGAATATCAAATCTGTGTGTTTCAGAGCCAAATCTTTAAAGCCAAAGAGAAAGGAAAAAGTTTGAAAGTTACCAATTAACGTGTTACATTTCAGGGAAGAGAGCTAACTTGACTTCTGATCGGAAACAATGGAGACCAGTAAACAATTAGATGACATTTTTAGCCTTTAGCCAGAGTTCTGTAACCGGTAAAAATATCATTCAAAGACAAAGGTGAAGTGGATATTTTCAGATAAGGGAACTTCGAGATGATTTATTTGCTGCTAGGATGCTGAAAGGAGTTCTTCAGGTTGAAGGGATAGGACACCAGATGCAAGCTATAGATTTCCAAAGAGGAATGAAGATAACAAGGGAAATGGTCAATAGTGAGTAAACATAAAATGATACCTTGTTCTTCTGTATATGTATATTTTAAGGAATATGTTTAAAGAAAACTATCATGAGGCTTATAACGTCTGTATATGTCATACAGAGGACAACTGTAGCTCAAAGGCAAGTAAATGTGACTATACTCTTGAGATGCTTTTAACAAGAATTGGTACAATTTTGACTCTAAGAAAGATTGTGCAAAATTAAGAATGTATGGGTTAAGGGGCGCCTGGGTGGCTCAGTCGGTTGGGCGTCCGACTTCAGCTCAGGTCATGATCTCCCGGTTCATGGGTTCAGGCTCCACATCGGGCTCTGTGCTGACAGTTTGGAGTCTGGAGCCTGCTTCCGATTCTGTGTCTCCCGCTCTCTCTGCCCCTCCCCTGCTCTGCTCTCTCTTTCTCTCACTCTCAAAAATAAAATGAACATTAAAAAATTTAAAAAGAACGCATGGGTTAAAAGAGTAATGAGGTATAGCTGGGAAGGCGGTAGAGAAAACAGAACACAACGTAGTTAATACAGAAGAAGGAATAAAGGGAGGGACAGAGGAATAGACAACAAATGGGCCAAATAAAAAGATAGCAAAAAAAGAAAAAAGAAAAAAATAACACAGCAAAAGAGTAAATTTAAACACAGCAATATTAATAATTATGTTCAACCTAAATAGACAAACCATATCAATAAAAAGGCAGACACTGTCAGAACGGATAAAAACAAGCAAGACAACTCTATGCTATTTATAAGAGAGACTTTTGAAATAAAAATACATAAATTGAAAAAAAAAAAAGGGGGAAAGATACACCATGCAAATTCTAATTATACTGCAGTGGTGACCTTCCAGAACTTTCGTTAGCATTTCTGGTAGTCTAGGAATTATTTCAGTTTTATCTAAAAGTGTCAGTATTTCGGGGCGCCTGGGTGGCACAGTCGGTTAAGCGTCCGACTTCAGCCAGGTCACGATCTCGCGGTCCGTGAGTTCGAGCCCCGCGTCAGGCTCTGGGCTGATGGCTCGGAGCCTGGAGCCTGTTTCCGATTCTGTGTCTCCCTCTCTCTCTGACCCTCCCCCATTCATGCTCTGTCTCTCTCTGTCCCAAAAATAAATAAAAAACGTTGAAAAAAAAAAAATTTAAAAGTGTCAGTATTTCACTTTTATGTTGAAATTAATATCCAATAAAGTAGGTATCAAAAAAGGAAATATTACCATAAAGGAGACTGTATTAAAATAAAGGGCAGCCTTAAGATCTTAGAGTCTTAAATGTGCATGTTCCTGCTACTCGAGCTCCAAAATAAATACAAACTAAGTTAAATAGAGAAGTAGATCTATAGTACTGGTTGGAGATCTCAATATTTCTCTCTCAGCAATTGAGTAGTTGGAAAATAAGCATAAAAAAAGCTGCTGCAATTTCAGTCAACTGAACCTGTTGATATTTTTAGAACATTCCAACTAATGGCAGAATACTTTCAATTGCACGTGGAGCTGACAGCACATGATGAATTGTAAAGCAAGATTCAGTAAAGTTTTCAGGACTGATATCCTACAAGCTGTGTTCTCTGTCCATAATGAAATTCAGTTATAAGTAAAAAAAAAAAAAATACCTAAACATTCGGAAGTTAAGCAACACAGCCTGATAACTGATGGGTTAAAGAATAATAGAAATCGGAAAATATTTTGAGATGCGTAGACATGAAAATGTAAGATATGAAAACCCATGAGAGGTACCAGCGCTTAGAAAGTTACAGACAGAATAGCGTAGAGAAGCAGTGTATCAGTTGTGGTCCATTCAAGAGACAGAAATCAGAGCAATCTGAACAATGCAAGTTTAATGTAAAGAATTATCCCGAGATGGCCTATTGGTTCAGGTGACACAGGGCCACGAGTGGCCAGGTGACCATCTCCTCTCCGAATTATGTGGAAGTCTTTTTATTTCCTCGTGGAAATAGTTTCCCCATGAGGATGAAGACCAGTGGAGCTCAGGGATGCTGGGACAGGAAGAAGAATTCTGCAGGTGAGTTACTAGGTATAATAGGAGCAAGAGAAACCACTCCTGCTTTCGCCTCTTCTGAACGCGCAAATTGTGGCCACACAGTTGTCTGGTTCACCTTGTACACTGCTTGCTTTAAAGCAGAACCCTAGTATTTCAAGATCTCTCTCACCTGGTGATATAACCAAGTCATTAGTGAGCTATTCCTCTTTCCGGTACAGCAGCTCTTTCTGAACGATGGACTCGGTGGTAAGACTAGTTAGTTTCATGAACATGAGTCCATTGCTGTACTTGCTTTACTGTGAAATGAGTCTCTAGATCAGCTGCAATGCAGGGGAACACTGTGATGGTGGTTAAGGCCTTCTGAGTGTCCACCAACAGTGTCCTGGCAGAAGCATTATGGGCAGGGAAAGCAAATCCGTTTCCAGAATATGTGCCTATCCCAGCAGAGATGAATTTCTGCCCCTTCCATGGTGGAAGAGATCCAATATAATTGCCGCTAAGCTGGTTTAATATATATGTATGTATATATATGTATGTATGTATATATGTGTATATATGGGTATGTATATGTATATGTCAACATATGGGTATGTATATGTATATGTGTACATATGGGTATGTATATGTATATGTGTATATATGCATGTATGTATATGTATATGTGTATATATGCATGTATGTATATGTATGTGTATGTATATATGTATATATATGGGTATATATATGTATATGTGTATATATGGGTATATGTATATGTGTATATATGGGTATGTATATGTATATGTGTATATATGGGTATGTATATGCATATGTGTATATATGCATGTATGTATATGTATATGTGTATATATGGGGGTATGTATATGTATATGTGTATATATGGGGGTATGTATATGTATATGTGTATATATGGGGGTATGTATATGTATATGTGTATATATGGGGGTATGTATATGTGTATGTATATGTGTATATATGGGTGTATGTATATGTATATGTACGTGTATATATGTAGGTGTGTATATATATGTGTATGTATGTATAAGGAATGGTGCCACGTTTGAGGCTGCTAATGGGCCTAATCTTGGGAGATTAGACGTTCAACAATAGTATTAGGTCAGCCTTGGTAAGGGGAAGTCCATATCACTGAGGCCATTCCTGACAATGTGGCCACTTTGTTCATGAGGCCTTTGAACAAATACCTAGGTATCTAGGGAGAGAAGCTGAGTGCCATCCATAGAGCATCCTGTTTTGTCCACGTGACCTCTGTAAGCCCTCATTTTGATCGGTGGACCGTGGCGAGATCTTGGATCCTGCGATATTGGCACCAATTCAGGGTCCCCATCCAGTCATCCTTAAAATGTCCAGCTATTTTCTCTTCCTCAGTGCGGTCACTCTAGTATATGGGCACTTTCCCCTTTGGGGGAAGGTTGGCAGAAGATTTACAGTGTAGGTTTACATTAATGATGCAGGATACGTCCTCAAGGAGATTTGGCCTCCCTTTCAATCCAGAGACTCTGGGCCTGTGGCTTGTGTAGGTTTGGAAACCGGTGGAGAGACTGGATTGGTCGATTCCACTGTGTTGCCTCAAGTCAGGTGGCGGATGGTAGTGTTAGTTCAGGTCTGAGCAGCAGTGGGTCATTTGGTTCCAGGTCTCTCACCCTGTGGTTCTTTCCTCAATTCTTGAATGTAAAATGAGAGTAGACACACGTAGCAGTTGGCAAAGTTTCCACAGTGACTCCCTGGCATGCACTTTTAGTAGGCAATATTCTTTTCCCTGCCAAGATAATAAACAAGAAACAATATCATATTCTATGGTAATTGTAGAGATTAACGGCACTATAAAAGACTTGAAAGAAACAGGGATGGTGATACCCATCCCAGCTCTGTTTAGTTCCTCTTGTTCGGCCTATGAAGAAGTCAGATGTATGTTAGAGAATGACTGTGGCTATTATAAACTCAATCACCTGGCGACATCAATTGCACTTCTTGCCCCCAGAGGTCATATTTTTGCTGGACAAATTGACATGTCATTTGGTATGTAACTATTGTCCTGAATAAAGAATTTTTCTCCACTCGAAACATGCAAACTACCAAAACTGAAACAGGAAGAAATAGAAATAGGAACAGACCCATGACCGGCAAAGAAATTGAATCAGTCATCAAAAATCTCCCAACAAAAGTCCAGGGCCAGATGGCTTCCCAGGAGAATCCTATCAGATGTTTAAAGAAGAGCTAATATCTATTCTTCTCAAATCATTCCAAAAATAGAAATAGAAGGAAAACTTCCAAACTCATTCTACAAGGCCAGCATTACCTTGATTCTAAAACCAGACAAAAATCCCACTAAAAAGGAGAATTAGAGGCCAATATCCCTGATGAACATGGATGCAAAAATGCTCATCAAGATACTAGCAAATCACATCCAACAGTACATTAAAAGGATCCTTCACCATGATCAAGTGGGAATTATTCCTGGGTTGCAAGGGTGGTTTAATATTGACAGATCAATCAACATGATACACCACACAAATAAAAGAAAGGATAAGAACCATCTGATCCCGTCGATAGATGCAGAAAAAGCGTTTGACAAAATACAGCCCATCCTGGATAAAAACTCTCAGCAGAGTAGGGATAGCTGGAGCATACCTTAACATCATAAAAGTCCACAGCTAATATAATCATCAATGTGGAAAAATTGGGGGCTCTTCCTCTATTGTCAGGAACAAGACAGGATGTCTACTCTCCCCATTGTTATTTAACATAGTACTGGAAGTCCTAGCCTTAGCCATCAGACAACAACAACAACAAAGATAAAAGGCATCCAAATCAGCAAGGAAGAAGTCAAACTTTCACTATTTGCAGAGGACATAATAGATTCTATGTAGAAAACCCAAAAGACTCCACCAAAAAATTGCTTGAACTGATACGAATTCATCAGTCACAGGATATAAAATCAATGTACAGAAATCAGTTTCATTTCTATACACCAGTAATGAAGCAGAAAGCGAAATCAAGGACTAGGTCTCATTAACAATTGCACCAAAAACCGTAAGATACCAAGGAATAAACCTGACCAAAAAGGTAAAAGTTCTATACTCTGAAAACTCTAGAACACTTCTGAAAGAACTTGAAGAGGACACAGAGAAATGGAAGACCTTCCAGGCTCATGGATTAGAAGAGCAAACCTTGTTAACATGCCTACACTACTTAGCGCAATCTACGCATTTAACGTGATCCCTATCAAAATACCACCAGCATACTTAGCAGCTAGGAGAAACAATTCTAAAATTTGTATGGAACCATAAAAGACCCGGAAAAGCCAAAACAATCTTGAAAAAGAGAAAGCTGGAGACATCACGATTCTGGACTTGAAGCTATATTACAAAGCTGCAGTCATCAAGACAATATGGTGCCAGGGCAAAAATAGACACATAGATCAATAGAACAGAATAGAAAGCCTAGAAATGGACGCACAACTATGTGGTCAACTAATCTTCAACAAAGCAGGAAAGAGTATCCAATGGAAAAAAGACAGTTTCTTCAACAAATGGTGTCGGGAAAATTGGACAGCAGCGTGCAGAAGAAAGAAGCTGGACTACTTTTTTACACCAGACACAAAAATAAATTCAAAATGGATGAAAGATCTGAATGTGAGACAGGGAACCATCAAAATCCTAGAGGAAAACACAGGCAGCAACCTCTTTGACCTTGGCCGGAGCAACTTCTTACTAGACACGTCACCAGAGGCATGGAAACAAAAGCAAACATGGACTATTAGGACGATATCAAGATAAAAAGCTTAAGCACAGGGGGACCTGAGTGGCTTAGTTGGTTGAGCGTCCAACTCTTGGTTTTGGCTCAGGTCATGATCTCACAGTTTTCTGAGTTCAAGCCCCGTGTTGGGCTCTGTGCTGAAAGTGTGGAGCCTGCGTGAGATTCTCCCTCTGTCCCTCCCCCACTCGCAGTCTCTCTGTCTCTCTCAAAATAAGTAAACTTAAAAAAAGTTTCTGTACAGTAAAGGATACAATCAACAAAACTAAAAGGCAACCTATGGAATGGGAGAAGATATTTGCAAATGACATATCTGATAAAGGGTTACTGTCCAAAATCTATAAAGAACTTATCAAACTCCACACCCCCAAAAACAATCCAGTGAAGAAATGGGCAGAAGACATGAATAGACACTTTTCCAGAGAAGACATCCAGATGGCCAACAGACATGTGAAAAGATGCTCAACATCACTCATCAGGGAAATACAAATCAAAATCACAATGAGGTCATAATGATATCACAATGAGATATCACCTCACGCCGGTCAGAATGGCTACATTAACAACACAAACGACAGGAATTCAGGAGGATGTGGACAAAGGGGAGCCCTCTTGGACTCTTGGTGGGGATGCAATCTGGTGCAGCCACTCGGGAAAACAGTGTGGAAGTTCCTCAGAGTTAAAAATAGAACCACCCTACTACTCAGCAATTGCACTACTAGGTGTTTACCCAGAGGATACAAAAATACAGATTAAAGGGGCACAGGCACCCTGATGTTTATTAGCAGCATTATTGACAATAGCCAAAGATGGAAAGAGCCCAAATGCCCGCCAGTAGATGAATGGATAAAAAAGATGTGGTATATGTATACAATCAAATATTAGTCATCAGAGAATGAAATCTTGCCAGATACAACAACGTGGATGGAACTAGAGGGTACTATGCTGAGTGAAATAAGTCCATCAAAGAAAGACAAATACCATATGATTTCACTCATACGTGGAATTTAAGAACCAAAACAGATGAACGTAGGGGAAGGGGAAAAAAAGAGGGAAGCTACCGATAAGAGACTCTTAACGATAGAGAAGGAGGTGGGTGGGAGGTGAGCTGGATGGGTGATGGGCAGCAAGGGAAGGCACTTGTGTTGAGCACTGGTCGCTATATGTAAGTGATGAATCACTGAATTCTACTCGTGAAACCAGTATTATCCTATACGTTAACTGACTAGAATTTAATAAAAATTGAAAAAAAAATGTCAGCATATACATACAAAAAAATTTTTTCTTTCCCTCCATACCAATTTTATTTATTTATTTATTTTTTCAATATATGAAATTTATTGTCAAATTGTCCAAACCAATTTTAAAGATAACCAGAAGCAGTTGCTTTTATTTGGGAGGGCCAACGGTATATTTTCGTCGTCTTGCTGTAAGGCCATGACCTTCCTGCTCCCGGTCATTGGATAGACCACAGAAATCTTGCCTGTCATGACGTTTCATAAGACCTCACACTTATCAACTATACTGATGAGATTGTACAAATTGGGTCTGTCGGACAGAAAGTGGCAATTACGGTAGGCGTTTATCAAGACACGAATGAGAGGGTAAGTTCAAACACTCTATCCGTCAGCGTCTAATTAGAAGGAGTGTCACACTGGGGTGCCTGGGTGGCTTAGTCGGTTAAGCGTCTTGACTCTTTGATGTTGGCTCAGGTCGTGTGACCTTGTGGTCGTGAGATCGAGCCCCACATTGGGCTCTGAGCAAGGAGTCTGTTTGTGATTCTCTCTCTCCCCCTCTTTTTCCGCCCCTCCCCTGCTTGCGCTCACGCTTTCAAAATAAATAAGCATTAAAAAAAAAAAAGTGTCATGCAGTAATTTGAATAGGGAGTTTAATATAAAGAATTATTAACTTTAATGAACTGGAGCCGTGAGAGATGGATAGCAATTAGCGAAGATCATGGTGAAGAATCTAGGACTAGCAGATGAAAGGATCTGACACTCTCCCCGGGGCTAAGACGGGGTGGTGTGGAAAGACCAACGTTCTGGGGGAGTTTTTAGTGTTCCCGAGTCACGGAAGTATATATGCTGTAAGAATAGGGGGCTTGCTTTCATTTCCCAGAGACATTCTACTTTTTATGTACAAAGAGGATTAGATGTGCAGCCGTTTGTTTCTTCAATGGTGGAGCTTAATTGCTGCGGTATGATAAAGCTGCTCTTCTCTTCGCTAAAGCCAAGGGTTACAGTTTTTGTTTAGGCACCTGCGTTAGAGTATTGTCTCCCTGCTTGTTTCCATTTCTGAAGGGGTGGAGCCTGGAGCCCTGAAGAAATTTCTAGGTTGTCAGAGTCTGGACACTGGGTTTATCTTCCTCCTGGAGAGATTTCCATAACAGAGGATTAAAGAGTCTTTGCATCGTGTCTCCAAGGAGACTCTCAGGGCAGAAAGAATAGTCTTCCCCACCCCCACCCCGGGTACAAATGGAGGACACTCCTGTTTCTTCACCTCTTGAATCCAGAGTAAGTGTGCCACTTATGTAGGATATATTTTCCGTGTGGTTCTTATCACATCACTCTGCAGGACTGCATACGTGGGGAGACGAATGCTCCCGTGTCACTCTGACTGTTGATTGTGCAGTGAGCATAATAAGAAATCTGCTGTGATTCAGAAACCTCGTGTGCATTTAGGAAACTTTAATAAAGATGAATATTAAAAACCCAGCGAGCGCCCAGGGAAGAAGCAACCCTTCCTGCATGAAGGTTAAGGCCCAGAACTTATTGGAGAGGTGCCCAGCATTGACTTTGACTCACTTTGGAATTAGCCCCCAAATTGCCCTCTGGGGTGCTGGGGGAAAGCTGTTCCAAGGATGGGGCGTTGCCAGAAGCAGTCCATCGTGGAAAAGAGGCAGGCTGAGGGAACCTGCCGATCTCTGGGTGCTGTTGACGTGCCGTTACAGGAGCCGGGTACTGGAGAAGCCACCCGTGTTGCAAGAACGTGGTGCTGGAGAAGCCACCCAGGGTGAAGACACTTGCCAAGTGGAGCCCGGTGGAACCAGGGAGGGACCTCCCTTCCTCCTGCAGTAGGTCTATAGCACCCCGTCCCGACCAAGCTTAACGTGCCAGTTGTCAAGGGCCCGGCTCAGTTTCCACAGAGCAAGCAATGAAGGGAGATTTGAAACTCAAGGGCAAGACCTTCATAAATGGCACGCGAAGGTGTAAAGTCAATTGCATACTGCGGTGTGCCGTCAGGAGGGAAGCACTGCTTGCTGCTTGATTAATCCTTGCAGCGTAAAAAAGTATAAAGTAGAAGGATACACAAATCTCTTTTCAGGTTTCGGACAATGGACAGCACAAGACTGATTCTGGAGGGAAGATAAATACAAAAGTTAAGCCCCGCGGTCGCCCTGGCCTTTTGCCGAAAGGCACTTTGTGAGAGATGGCAGAGGGGAGTGGTGAATAAGCAGAAGACCGGGTCTTCCTGAGCTGAGATACATATTGAAATTGAGAGCGGGCAGTGTGGTTGAGAATTGTGGGGCAGGGTGTGGGAGAAGAGGAAGCTGCACAAAACGGGAGCCCTAGAAAGGTGCACGAGGCACCTCGGTGCCTCGCATATGTGGGGTCAGGCTCTGTAGGGCTGGCTGTGGGGAAATGAAGTTTGCCCTTGACCGTGAGACATTGGTGTCTGCCCGAGTAGGGAAGCTTAGCACTCTGGGCCTTCAGCTGAGAGTCCGGTAGGATTATATCTCAGGAATAGGGCTACTCTAACCCTAAAGTGAAGGCTAAGGACACCTGCCTGTCAGAGCTGAATAGGGTCCACAGGTAACCTATTTATATAACAGAACAAAATTCAGTGCTCTTTAAAGGTAAACAAGAAAAAATGTAGCATTCTACCCATAAAATTCAAAATCTCTGGCCTTCACTAAAACAATACTAGATACCTGAAGTGGAAACATGTCACTTGCAGTCAGAAAAAAAATCAAAAGGTATGAAAAATAGGATGGAATGAGCAGACAAGGATGTTGAAGCAATCACAAATACTGTGGGTACGTCCAAGGATTCAAAGAACATCCGGAAGAAACGAGAGGAATGGAGGGGTGAAAAGAACGAAATGTACCTTCTAGATGTAAAAGAGATACATTATCTCCAATGAATTTCACCAGTAAGGTTAATAGATGGGGAACCATGGAAGCAAAGATCCCTGACGGTGAAGAAAAAGCAATACAAATTACCTAAGAGAGCTACAAATGGAAGAATGGAAACAGGGCTCCAGTAACCTGTGGGAAAAGTGCAACACCCTGGTGTAAACACCGTTAGAATCCCAGAAGGAGGGGCGGCTGGTGGCTCAGTTGGTTAAGTGTCCCACTCGTGATCTCTGCTCAGGTCACGATCTCACGGTTCTTGGGTCTGAGCCCCGGGTCCGGCTCTGCCTCACAGCATGGAGCCTGCTTGTGATTCTCTGCTCCTCCCCTGCTTGCATTCGTTCTCCCTCTCCCTCTCTCTCTCCCCCACCCCAAAACATTAAACAAAAAATCCCAGAAGGAAAGAATAAACGAGAGCACAGTAAAGGTATTTGGAAAAATAACAATATCACTTCTAAATTTAAAAATGAAAATTATGAACCCACGTAACAAGAAGTTCTGGCAAATAGGAGTAAGGAATACACTTACGCACACCCCACCCGCCCCAGAGCACATCCAGATCGCATCACTGAAACCGGTGATGAAGAAAACATTAGAAGAGAGAAAAAGAGAAGTTATATACATGAGAATGTAGGAAAAAAACAAAACCCTCAGATTTCTCGTCAAAAGCAATGCGAGTCAGAAGACAACGGAACAAGATATTTGAAGTGCTAAATGACAAAGTCTGTAAGCTTGATTTTATATTCAGAGAAAATAGGACCAAAAAAAGGGGGCTGAATAATTTTTCAGACAAACCAAAGTTAAGAATTTATTACCAACAGACCTGCCCCACAAGAAACGTTGAATTCCTCCGACAGAAGGGGAATTGTCCTAAATGGAAATGGGGAGGTATACAAAAAGTGAAGAAAAGTGTTTTCACCCCGACAAAGTGAAAACAAAGTAGAGTTAATAAGTCAGTATTGCCCATAAGATGGAATCCTAAAGCATACTTGGTTAATTCAAAGAAGTCAGCATAAGGGGGAAAAGTGGGAGGAGGAGGAGATGGGTCAAATATAAGAAAGCATAAAACGGTAGTCCGGCTGTATCGACAATTACATCAAGTCTGATTGATGCGGGAACACTCCCAGTTACAGTGGAGAGTTCGCCAGGAGAAAAAAGACTTAGCTCTGTGCTTTCTATGTGAAGTACACTTCAAATACAAAGAAAGGTTAAAATGATGCAATATTACATACCATCCAAACACTAGGCATCAGCTCTGATATTCGTCACCAGACAGGAGGGGTATTTCACAATAATGGGACACTCCATCAGGAAGATGTAACAGTCTTTTTTTTTTTTTTTTTAATTTTTTTTAACGTTTATTTTTGAGACAGAGACAGAGCATGAATGGGGGAGGGTCAGAGAGAGGGAGACACAGAATCTGAAACAGGTTCCGTGCTCTGAGCTGTCAGCACAGAGCCCGACGCGGGGCTCGAACTCACGGACCGCGAGATCATGACCCCAGCCGAAGTCGGCCACTCAACCAACTGAGCCACCCAGGCGCCCCAGGAAGATGTAACAGTCTTACATGTGTACATTTCTAATAGAGCTTCGAAACCCATGATAGAAAAACTGACAACAGTGACAATAGAATAGATCCACAATTATCCTTGGAGATTTCAACAATTCTCCCTCAATAACGAGTAGGCACAAAATCAGTAAAAAAAATTAAAAAAAAATGTATATGTATAGAATGTATATATGTGTGTATATAGAATGTATATATGTGTGGATATATATATAATGTATATATGTATATATATGTATATATGCGTATATATGTATATATGTGTATATATGTATGTAATGTATATATGAGACTACAGTTTCAACCAATTTGACCTAATTGCTGCTTATAGAACACTTCATCTGAGAACAGAATACATGTTCAAGTTCATGAAACATTCACCAAGACGGAACATTTTCTGGGCTTTAAAACAAGTCTTATATCTAAAAGAATTAAAATCGTAGTTTCTTCTATGACCATAATGGAATTACATTAGACATAAACACCAGAAATGTGTATGAAAACATATATAAAATGTAGATCACAGAATCCACAAAGCAAACACCACCACGCTTTGGAATATTTCATAGGTCAGAGAAGAAATCCCAGGGATAACTGGGGCATATTTTGAACTGCATGATGATGAAAACGCAAGATCTAAAACCTTGTGCGATAGAGCTAAAGCAGTTCTTAGAATTTTATAGCTTGAATGTTTATGTTGGTAAGGAAAAGTCCAAATTCAGTGACCTAAACTTCCACTTTAAGAAGATAAAAAGGAAATTAAAGCCAAATTGAATAAAAGAAAATAAGATGAAATAGGAAACCAAATCAACAAAACCCAAAGCTTTAAAAAAAATTGATGAGCTTCTAGTCAGACTAAGCAAGAAAGAAAGGATAAAGCGGGAACATCACTACAGACTGGATAAATAAGATTAAGGAAGGAGTGTTATGAGAAACTGTGTCAACCAATTTAATCACTTACATGAAGTTGATAAAAAAAAAAAAAAAACCTTAGGATGTCAGATGATCAAATTTGGCCCAAGGGGAAAAAAGAATGGAATATCTGAATGGCTCATTATATCTATTAACATTAGATTTTCCCCACAAAGAATACTACAGGGCTCTCAGTGGCCTCGTTGGTAAATTCTATCAAGCAGTTAAGAAATAACTTGTACAAATTATTCACAAACTTCTAGCTTAGAGAGGAGATGAATATTTTCCACTCTGAGACCAGCTTTATTCAAATCCAAAATCAGATGAAGTCTTTCTGCATAACCCACAAAAGGGAAAAGGAAAGAAAACGAACCCTTGTAAACATACGTACAAAACTCATTAAGAAAAGGCTAGGAATGAAAATACACAAAATGGATCCTGCACAATGAAATTCATATATGCCATATGTTTAATAAAGGAGAAAAGTCCTGTGATTAACTCGATTGACTCAGAAAAACATTTAGCCCCTGCTCACAAAAAAAAAAACAAAAAACAACAACAACAACAACAACAACTTGGCAACGGATCATAAAAGGGAGTTTTTTTCAACTGACAGGTATCACTGTAATTAATGGTGAAACACTGAATGTTTTGTCTCTCAAAACAAGGAGAAGGCAAAGTACCTTCTTTGGTCACTTCTATCCAACATTGTCCTGCAACAAGGAAGAGACGTTAAGGGCATTGAGATGGTAAAGGAATACACGTAACTTGTGTTTATTCAGGTATGATCTGCTTTGTGTGTGGACTAAAGTCTAAGAAATCAATAGAAAATGTGCTAGAATTCAAAGTAAGTGCAGCCAGTTTTCAGGATGCGAGACCATTATGCACAAACTTCTCGTACTCGGACATTAGCAAGCAATTAGAAATGGAAACAACTTATAATTAAGTTTTATCCAAATAATATAATAACTTCTACAAGTATGTAAAGACCTCTGCACAAAAAACTATAAAATATTGCTGAAAGGAAGTGAAGGCCTAAATAGGATACGTGCAATGCATACAGAGTGGAAAATAATTGTTGTCAGTTCTCCCTAAGTTAGTGTATAAATTTAAATAATCTCCACCAAAATTCCAGCAGGCTTTTAAAAATAGAAATTGACAAGTCAATTTAAAATTTATATGTAAATGCAAAAGACTTAGAACTAGCAAAACAGTATTTTAAAAGGAGACTATCAAGGCTTACCATAAATCTACATTAATCTAGTTACCACAGCTACAGGATAATAACATACATGTAAATCAGAGTGGGGATTGCAGGAATAGATCCTATGCACACACAGGAAAATATTTTTCAACAACAAGGCTACTGTTTTTTTGTCTAAAAATACTTCCAAACGTTTTTGAGTTATTTGTCTTTAGGGTTGAGTTGTGAGAGTTCTCTATATATTCTGGATACTAGACCTTTACGTGATTTGGAAATACTTTTTCCTTTCTGGGGGTTGTATTTTCTTTACTAAGACTTTATTTTTAGAATGGTTTTAGGTGTGCAGCAAAATTGAGGAGAAGGTGACCAAAATTTCCCATATATCCCCTGCCCCTACACATGGCCTCCCCCATTACCAACCTCTCTCAATAGAATGTACACTTTTACGGTCGATGAACCTATATTGACCACCTGGGCCTGTGCTTTCTGTTTAGGTTATCAGTGATTGATTCAATTACTTTTTTATTTTTTATGTTTTGTTTAAATCCAAGTTAGCTAACATATAGTGTAATGGTTATGGGAGTCGAATTTAGTGATTCATCACTTATATATAACCCCCAGTGCTCATCCCAACAAGTGCCCTCCTTAATGCCCATCCCCCATCTAGCCCATCCCCCCACCCACCTGCCCTCCAACAACCCTGTTTGTTCTCTGTATGGAAGAGTCTCTCATGGTTTGCCTCCCTCTCTGTTTTTATCTTATTTTTCTTTCCCTCCCCCTATGTTCCTCTATTTTGTTTCTTAAATTCCCCATATGAGTGAAATCGTAGATTTGTCTTTCTCTGACTTATTTCATTTAGCATAATACATTCTAGCTCCATCCACGTTGTTGCAAATGGCAAGATTTCATTCTTTTTGATCACCAAGTAACAGATTTGATTACTTTTCTATTCAGCTTGTCTATTTCATCTTGTGTGAATTTTGGCAGCTGTGTTTTTCAAGAAATTGGTCTCTTTCATGAATTCAGTTCACAACGAATTGTGAATTTGTTGCCCAAAAGGTATATAGCTTTATTTTTGGACCCTCAATTCTACTCCATTGATCTATGCACGTGCCTTTATTCCAGTAGTACACAGTCTTGGTTATTCTAGTTTTATAGTAAGTTATTGAAATTGGGAAGTGTGTGTGTGTGTGTGTGTGTGTGTGTGTGTGTGTGTGTGTAATGGAATATTACTCAGTCATCCAAAAGAATGAAATCTTGCCATTTGCAATGATGTGGATAGAGCTAGCGTGTATTATGCTAAGAGAAGTAAGTTCATCAGAGAAAGACAAATACCATATGATTTCGCTCATATGTGGAATTTAAGAACCAAAACAGATGAACGTAGGGGATGGGGGGAAATAAGAGAGAGAAACCACAAGAGACTCTTAATGATAGAGAACAAACTGAGGGTTGATGGAGGGAGGTGGGTAGGAGACAGGCTAGATGGGTGATGGGTCCTAAGGAGGGCGTGTGTTGTGGTGAGTCCTGGGTGTTGTATGTAAGTGATGAATCACTGAATTCTCCTGAAACTGATATTGCAATGTATATTAACTACCTAAAATTTAAATTAAAAAAATGAAACCACATTGTCAACATGGGTAAAAAAGCAGGACCTGTTACGTGTTTACATCCAATGCATATTAAATATAATAGCCATGTTAAAAGTCAACAAAGGGAAAAGACACGCCATACAAACACTAGGCATGATGGGCCTCAGAGGAAAAATGCTATCAGGATAAGGAATATTACCATCAATAAACAGGGACCATTCAAAATGATAAAAGGGTCAATTTCTCAAGAAGACCTAAGTCTTAAATGTCTATGCATTAAATATCGGTGTTCAAAACGAAACAAACTGACAGAACTGAAAGAAAAAAATCGATGAATCTGCTTGGTTGGAGTCTCAATAATTGATGTAACAGACATGATGTCAGTACACACTTAGAAGGAAAGATCTAGAAGAATGTAGATGAAAAAGAAAAATGTACTGAAGAATAAAGACCTACGATTTCAACTAATTTGACCCAATTTCTCTTCATTGAGCATTTGTTGTAAAACAATACACATTCTTTTTGGGTGTTCATAGGACGTTCACCAGGACAGATCATTTGTTCGGATTTAGAACAAGTATGACTACATTTTAAAAGGATTAAAATGACACAGAGTATCCTCTAATACCGTAATGAAATTAAATCAGAAATTTCTAACAAATATTTGTGGAAAATACCTGAATATTTGGAAGTTAAGCACCACACTCCTAAAAAATCGATAAGTTGATAGAGAAATCACAAGAAAAATTGAGACACATTTTGAATTGAATGCAAATGAGAGCAAACCCCATAACGTTTGTGTGCGATGCAGCTAAAGCCATCTTTTGGGAGAAATCATAGCATTAAATTTTCATATAAGGTTAGAAGAATGGCCTAAAGTCTGATCTATCCCTCTTAAAAGCTAAAGGACCATTAAACCCAAAGTAAGTAGCCCCAACCAAGTTGTTCTGTGCATCAGTAGCTGCTTCTTTTGTATTGCTGAGTAGTAGTCCATGACGTGGATGTGTTTTTTTCTTCTTTGCCTATTTTCAATTGAATTGTTTCTGTTACTGTTGAATTTTGAGTTTTAACATTTCTTAGGAATCCACTGCCATTATCTTCCAAGTCTTCACCAAAATTAGATTGTCGTGGCACTAGTGGATGGAACTCTGATGTGGTAGAAAGAGGGAGAAGCGACGGTCTCTAAGAACCGTGGCAAACGAAGTCCTATGATTACAATCGTGACTCTCGGTTTAATTTTTAAACGTCAAAGTTTTTATTAGAAAAGAAGCAGAATGCGGCTGCACTTGGGAAATGGGTTTGCCCAGAAATTTATGGAGTGTCTACCGTATGCATATTTGTACTAGGTGCCCATAAGTCTTTATTGGCTTATGACTAGCAAAACTTTAAGCTTGAACTGAAATTTCTTAAAAGTTTAAGGTGATAGGGAATACTACTTGCAGAACTAGCAACTTGAGTGCATTTTTTCTCTGACATGCTGACTCCACAGTCTCATTTGTGGACCATCAGCAGTTTCCACGTCTTCCTCAAACTATACATTGTGAAGCAGAAATTATTTGTCGGGCTGTCTGTTCTTAGGTCTGGGTTTGGAGCAGCAGTAGGGATACGTTTTCTCCAAAGAAGATGAGGCCAGAGAGGGAGGGCGTAAAGTATGGGGGTTGGTGTTCCTTAGTGGAAAGACCCATTAAATCTTGCCTGTAAAGTAGCTTGATGCAATCTGAGTGTGAGGGTGCTGAGTGAGGTTGGGAGCTTGAACAGGAGAGACTGGGAGACCCCTCTATGGATGGTGCTGTGGGGGCTGGTATGCAAGCAAGAAATGAACCAAAGTATGACATCCCACACACCAAGGACAGAGCTGTCCCAGTCTCTCCCTGGGACCAGTGACCTGGGAACAAGAGATGTTAGCCATTTCTATTTTTTTTTCTTTTTTCTTTTTTAAATTTTGTTAATGTTTACTTATTTTTGAGAGAGAGAGAGAGAGAGAGAGAGAGAGAGAGAGAGAGACAGAGCATGAATGGGGGAGGAGCAGAGAGAGAGGGAGGCACAGAATCCGAAGCAGGCTCCAGGCTCCGAGCTGTCAACACAGAGCCCAACACGGGGCTCGAACCCATGAACCATGAGATCATGACCTGAGCCGAAGTGAGACACTCAACTGCCTGAGCCACCCAGGTGCCCCTGGACGTTAGCCATTTCTACTCTGAGTGCCCAGGGTATCCCAAGTCCTCAGCACTGCAGTTTATCTGTGGGTGAAGCAGAATTCACAGCCTGTGATGCCCAGTGAGCTTGGCAAAGAGCAAAAAGGCCCTGAATCCAATGTCTTAACTCTTAGAAAAAGAGGGAGAGGTTCTTGCATGTGTGTAAAGACTAACGAGATGGGACTGAGGGCAATGAAGGGCATGACAGGAGCTTTAAAAGGGACCTTTTTAACTTAGGGTGACAGGGGAACTGTAAGCTTCTGGAATTGTATGTTTCTTTGTATCTACCTCTCCGTAGCAATGCTTAGATATGCAGTGGGTACTCAGCACCAGGAAGGAAGGCAGGCGGGAAGGAGGAAGGCAGGGAGGGAGGGAGAGAGAAAGGCAGGAAGGAAGAAAGGAAAGGAGGGAGGGAGGGAGGGAGGGAGGAGGGAAGGGAGGGAGGAAGGAGGAGGACATTGTCCTGGGGAATGTTCCAAGCAGGATAAGAGAAGTAAACATCCATGCTCTAGAAGTCTGGTCCACACACCAGAGTTCAGGAAGAATTTCGCATGGCTAAAGAGAACCTGGCAGTGACCATAGAAGGTTGGACAGAGCTTTCCTTTGACAGTCAAACAAGGAGCTCCAGGCTCGGGCTCCTGGGACACTGAGCAGTTAGCTGTATCCATCCCTCCTCTATTGTGGCAATTCCTGGACTTAAATGCTTTCAGTTGATTCTGAGTCCTCTCGTTACTGAGATCTGGGCCACAGAGGTTGGAATGCATGTGGTAACTGGTCTTTAATTATTAACTACCATTGATTTCTCGGCCAAGGGTCATTCCTCTCCTCCCTTTCTGAGGTTCAGACTTTTGGCACCCGTGTGCAGAAATGAAAAGCCATTCACTGATTGGTAATTCTGCAGCCCCTCTCCCTCCCATTCCGTGTATGTAAACCCTGGAAGGCCTGAGCGCTGGGACCGAAGCCCCTACGGGCTGGTGAGAAACTTCACACTTTGTGTTGTGCTGTGTGTGTGCACGCTGCTGTTGGCCATAGGCTTTGCTGAGTCAGGAGAGGCAGTGGGGTGGGCAGGAGGACACTCAGTAAAAGGAGGGAAAGGGGATTGCCTGAAAAAAAAAAAAAGTTCCGTCTGGCCTTTTCCTGCCTGATAAGTTCTTGGGTAAATATTTTTCTGCTTTTTCATGGACAACCATGAGGAGAGGTTTTTGCCTTCTAGAGAATCTACTGCTTGCCACGTGAGCTTGGTTGTATAGAGAACCATGGAGAAGCTTCTGCAGAATTGTATTCTTTGCTGTGGTGCCTTCATGGACTCCTCCCTTAATGGCAGCCCCCTTTTCTCTAGTACTTAGAGCGAGGACAGTGAATTGGTTCTCGCTAGGCCTGTGATTGGAGCATACAATTTATAGAATGGGGCTACAGTATGGCCTCCAAAGTTAGCAGAGACTCAACCACTCAGTGCTCACAAGTGCTGGCGTTGAGGGTCCTCCTGGGGCATCGGTGGGCTCTGGGTTGGTGGGAGGGCCTTGGTGAGGAAGGGTCTGTGGAAGAGACACTTAGGAAGGGCTCATCCCAAGACTGTCCTGGGACAGGAGTAGGATTCCTATGAGAATGGGTTCTAGAACGGCTGTTCTGGGTGGAAGTGATTAGATTTGACTCTCTGAGATTCTGTGTCTGTTGCATGTGAGCGCTACTTTTCCAGTCCCGATATTTGAGGGCAGTAGAAAAGAGTCTATCTTTGAACTCAGGGTCACGTATTTTGTGTCACCGAGCCCCACGCACAAACTGGGAAACAGCTATGAGTGGCATTTGAATGGCATTGTTGCTAGGATCTCGTCCTTATATTTCTACTATGACTTTTGCATTGCTTGTGTTTTCAGTTGTCCATTGAACTGTTAATTTCCTAAATGCCTTGTTGAGATTATGAAATGCTTTTTTTTTCTAAACAGAGGGCTTTCATGTATAGTTATTAAGCTCTTCCTTAATCAGATCTTTATTGGCCCAAGCAAAAGAGAATTGAGGCGTAAACCAGCATATATTTGGAACAGCCAGAATGATGTCACATAATATGTCACATGATCTGTGAATCACAGAATTATGTCACATAATCTGTGCTCTACAGTAGGTTTTCAGTATTCTCACGTGATTCCAGGTTGCTAAATTTCATCAGGATTGGGTGCTAAATTTCATGAATGGCTTTGTCTGAGTCCACGGAGGTGATAGTTTTCCTTCTCCTTTCTACAATTGTGAAATGAATTGATTTTGATGTGTCAACCCCATCTTGCATTCCTGGAATAAATCCAACATGATTTTGAGATTACCGGTTTTAAATATTGCTGCTGTCCCTCTCAGATTTTGGTATCCGGTCACACTTGTATAAAATTTGTTGGGGAGGGGGTGCCTGGGTGGCGCACTCAGCGGAGCCTCCGACTCTTGGTTTCAGCTCAGGTCATCGTCTTGCAGTTTGTGAGTTCGAGCCCTGCATCGGGTTCTGTGCTGACAGCGCGGAGCCTGCTTGGGATCCTCCCTCTCCTTTCTCTGCCCCTCTCCTGCTCATGTTTGTTCTCTCGCTCTCTCTCCCCTTGCTTCCCCCCTCCTTCTAGAAATAAACTTAAAATAAAATTGGTTGGAGAGGGTGACATATGCAAGATGACTGAATAAGAGCCCCCTACTCGACATCAACAATTTGGCATCCAACCTCCCCCAAAAGCACCTTTGTGGGAGCTCTGGGATCCAGGGAGGACACTGTGAGACCCCAGTGTAGCCCAAGGCCAAGGAGAACCATTTTGAGAAGGTAGGTTCTTCCTCACAGGGCTGACCGTGACTGTGGTCCCAATTATGGGCCTGCAGACAGCTCTGGCCCCCCTCAGAACTTGGCTACCGCCCTGTTTGGCTTTGCTTCTGTCACCAGCACCACATGCCGGGTGACCCAGGAGGACTCAGGCACACGGACCTCTGTCCTGGCTGTGTTTCCCAATCCAGCGGGTTGGACTTCCACATGTACCTGTTTCAGAAAGACCCTTTCTTTAAAAACTGTGCTAGAGCAATGGGGTACTACTTGGCAATGAGAAAGAATGAAATCTGGCCCTTGGTAGCAACGTGGATGGAACTGGAGAGTGTTACGCTGAGCGAAACAAGTCCTACGGAGAAAGACAGATACCCTGTGTTTTCACTCTCATGCGGATCCTGAGAAGCTTAACAGAAGACCATGGGGGGAGGGGAAGGAAAAAAAAAAAGTCAGAGAGGGAGGGAGCCAAACCATAAGAGACTCTTAAAAACTGAGAATAAACTGAGGGTTGATGGGGGGTGGGAGGGCGGGGAAAGTGGGGGATGGGCATTGAGGAGGGTGCCTGTTGGGATGAGCACTGGGTGTTGCATGGAAACCAGTTTGACAATAAATTTCATGTTAAAAATAAATAAATAAATAAATAAATAAATAAATAAATAAATAAATAAATAAATAAAAATTGTGTTAGAGGACTTAAGTATAACATCCGCCCCCCAACCTCAGGGGTTATGAGGCAGATAGTAGTAGGTGGGGCACAGGTGATTTTATTTAGGGCAGGGAAACGATTTTGTATGATTCTGTGTAACGGTGGATCACGTTATAAGTTTGTCAGCATTTTGTGTACAAAACTCTAAAACCATTGCCTTTGGCGGATAATGATATATCAGTGTTGGTTCATGGGCGAGAACAGATGCGGATGGGGGAGGGGACGTGGGGACTTTTCCTACTGCCGGCTCGACTTTGCTGTAAACCTAAAACTGCTCTAAAAACTAAAGCCTATTAATTTAAAACAGAAAAAGTGCAAAAACAGAACACCCATCTTCTCTCCCTCAGAAAAGCTTGTGAAGACAAAAAGAAAGACCAGTGTCCCCAAAACCCAGGAATAGACACTTAGTGTGACTAGCGAGGACAGGCAAGGCGAGGGTATCGGGGGACCGTTTTCACTCCAAGCCTGCAGAACTTTGTAGCTCCTGTCAAGACGGAAAAATGGCTAATTATATTCTGTTGGCACAACTGTGAAAGGCTACAAGACATTTTAACGATTAGCTGGAACACTATTATGAAACTTAAAAATATGTACCCATTTGGCTCATAAGTCACTGAGGAATAAGGTCTAAACACATAGGTCTCGGTGGGTTAAAAATATATGTGAAAACATGTTTCTACTGCATTTTAATCATTAATATTTTTAATCAGTGGAATGTTTGGGTAAATTATAGTTCATCATGCTATGGATTATGATGCTGCTATGCAAAACAGCGAGCTTGATCTGTTTGTATGAAATGACACATATTTTCTTTTTTTTTTTTTAAGCTTACTTAGGGGGTTCATGCAGGAGGGACAAAGAGAGAGGGAGAGAGAGAATCCCAAGCAGGCTCCACACTGTCAGCATAGAGTCCGAGGTGGGGCTCAAACTCACAAACTATGAGATCATGACTTGAGCCGAAATCAAGAGTCAGACACTTAACTGAGGTGCCCCAACACGTGTATTTAAATTGAGAAAATGCATATTGGGTAATGCGTGTGGTCTCAGGAAAAAATAAAGGAAAACACGTGTCTTTATATCTGTTCGTAAAGGTAGAGTGGGGGGTAAGAGGATACAGAACAAGACATTAACATTGATTGTTTGGGGAATGGGGGAAAAGAGGAAGATCGTTGGCTTTTTCTTGTTATACTGACAGTCCTATTGTTGCAAGAAGTAGGTACTACTTTTGTGGCTTGAAAGGAAAAGCCAACAAATTGTAGTAGAATAAAACAAAGACCACAGAAGAGAAGCCCTGGATGATATGGCCTCAGGGTCCAACAGACCTGTTCTACCCTCCCGTTCATGGTGACTGCCTCTTAGTGTAACTCCTGAGCATCGCTATCCTAGATATCCATTTGTTTTCTGTGCTTTGAGGGATGTTATTTAAAACAAAAACCCTCTTGCTATCAGAGCTTGGTGCACAGCTTAGCAGCGTGAGGTGTCTGGTTAATCAAAGCTTAGTGAGTGAGCAAAGGGAAAGATCTCTCCTCCCACCCCATCTCCATTCTGTTTTTAAAATTATTTTTTTGTGTATTTATTTTTATTTCTTTTGAGAGAGAGCAAGCAGGGGAGGGGCAGAGAAAGAGAGGGAGACAGAGAGAATCCCAAGCAGGCTCCCCGCTGTCAGCGCAGAGCCTGATGCGGGGCTTGAACCCATGGATCGTGAGATCATGACCTGAGCTGAAATCAAGAGTTGGACACTTAACTGGCTGAGCCACCCGTTCTGTTTTTAGATTGGTATGCATCTGGTGTAAGAAGGGTGTGGGGGGTAATGTGTCATGCCCCCAAAAGAGAGTATGGGGATCTGGAAAACTTAAACAATTTGTAAGCCTCGTCTAACATCAAAACTCAGACATGGCACACTAGCCATCTAACCACGCATGGCCCCCAAACTTTTATCAGCTTGAAACAGCACACATTATCTCGTGTGGTTTCTGTGGCTCAGGACACTGGGGGTGGCTTCGCTGGGTGGTTCTGTCTCAGTCTCTCATGAGGTCAGGGTGTTGGTCTGGGTGCACTGAAGACTTGGTCAGCACTGGAGCTCTGTTCCAATGTTGGCTGACTCACATGGCTGCTGGGTTAGAGCTGGCGCTTGGAGAAGGGCCTCAGTTTCTCCTATGCTTCTACATACGGCTGCTTAGTGTCAGGACGTGGCCGCTGGTTTCACCCAGAGCTAGTGATCCGAGAAGAGGGGGAAGGAGAAGGCCATAGCGTCTTCTGGGACCACACCTCACAAGTTATGTGCCATTAGTCTTGTACATTCTTCTCCATTAGAAGCAAGTCCCTAAGTACAGGCCACCTTCCAGAGGAGGGGAATTCAGTGCACCTTTTGAAGGGTCAGTGAGTCAAAGTTCATCACCACCCAGTGCTCACTGCAGCACTGTTGTCTAGTTTCAGATATTTCTAGAAAATTTCGGGAATGCCTCTTAGGCATTCTTTCTCTCCAGAGGTTTATGGATTTTTTTTTCCTTAGTAGCTTCTCTTTAATTTTAAAGGATTTTGGTGATCCAGCATTCTCCATTCCCTTTTATGTACTTGCTTCTGTTTCTACAGGGCCACAACTTCCCATCCCAATTCCTATCCTTACCCACCCCCCCTTAACCATAGATTCACCAATACAGTCCTCCTAAAGGTCTGTTGGGACTAATACCATCATGATCTACATCCCTCTGTGCATCAGTGACCATACTATTAACAATAGCTGACATTTACACGGAAATTACTATATACCAGCCGCTGTTTGAAGGGCTCTACGAGTGCCAGAATGTGCCACGTACACCAGGTCCTCGCTCATGACTCAGGTCTCCTTTCCTAACCTAACTTACACTCCCACCCCGTCAAGTCCCATGGCAGAACCCTGGCCCGTCCCTGGCAACATCCCCAGTATCTTCAGTGTCTTCCCTTGAATGTGTCCTTTACCTTGTGCTCACACGGAGACCTGGCTCCTGGATGGGTGCAGCTTCTGTGGCCTTATTCTACGGCAGGCATTTCCTCTCTTGCTTCCTTTGTATGTTTGGGCCGGGAGATGTGCTAGCTCTTTCCTCCCGCATGGCTGCTTCCAGTCTGTTTTCCCTCCTTCCTTAAACACCTTGCAGATTTGAAGCTCCTGCTATCAGACTCTACTGCCCTGGCCCCTCTTTGTGGTAATACTTCGTAGACATCCCTGCTTACTCTTTTCCATTCCTTGAATGTTTTTACCTCCTAGATTACTCTCTCTACTGCTATAATTCATGGTGATTATGAGAACAACAAACAGACTAGCCATCCAAAACTCTGGCCCCTCGGTTTTTGTCTTAGCTTCCAAAGTTGTTTGTTGTTTTTTTTCTCTTTCCACTATACCTCAGTCGTCTACTTCTGTGGTCACATGCTAGATCTTTCCATTATTAAGAACTACATCTCCTCTGTAATGTCTGCATGCAGCACTGCCTCCCTCTCCACCTCTCTTTCTAGTACTTCAGGGAACAAATCTTCAGCCCAAGTAGGACTTGGGTTCTGTTTGTGGTTACAAGAAATGTGTGTTTGTGCTCTTTGTCTTGTTTCTGGCCCAGAGCTCCCCAAGTCACAGGAATTTCCTGTAATCAGACCCATCAAGATGTCTTTTGCGAATGAGGTGACTTTTGGAAACCACCTAAAGATGGGGGCTGGCTGCCCGCAAAGCCAACCGTGTGATTATAGGGTTGGAGCTTTCAACCTCAGCCCTGACCTCTGGGGAGCGGAAGGGGACTGGACGTTGAATCAGTTACCAATGGCCGACAGTTTAATCAATCATGCCTACGTAATGAAGCTGCCACAAAAACCCAAATGGACAGCGTTCTGAGAACTTCCAGGTCCGGGAGCACATGGAGGTCTAGGGAGAGTGGCGTACCCGGAGAGGGCAAGGAACATAGAGGCTCAGTGCCCTTCCCTTCACACCTTGCCCCGTGCGTCTCTTCCGTCCGTTAGCTAGTAAGTAAACTGTTTT
The DNA here is from genome assembly GCF_018350215.1 of Panthera leo. Classification (NCBI taxonomy): domain Eukaryota; kingdom Metazoa; phylum Chordata; class Mammalia; order Carnivora; family Felidae; genus Panthera; species Panthera leo. The sequence continues at coordinate 65,185,119 of NC_056696.1, forward strand.
CTTGAGTTCTGCGATCGGCCCTGGCAAATTAGACCTGAGAAAGCGCTGGTGGGAACCTCTTACTTTAGCCAGTTTGGTCAGAGGCTGGACTTGTGACTGGCATCTTAAGTGGGGGGTAGCAGTTGTGTGGGACTGAGCCGCCAACCTGTGGGATCTGATGCCGTCTCTGGGCAGATAGTGTCAGGACCGGGTTGGGGGATAGCCAGCCGGTGTCAGAGAACTGCTTGGTGGTGTGAGGAAAAACCTGCACTTTGTAATTCGGAGCAGACAGGCAGGTTCATTGATCACAACCCTGGCCATCCCTCTCTGGTCCTGACTGCTGACCTGCCAAGATTCCGTGGTCCCCCTCTCCAGCCACTCTCTTGCGTAGTGTCAGCCCTCTTGTTTCTTTCTTCATTGCACTTACGGGTGCAATGTTAAATCCACTTTCCAGCTCTTTGTATCTAATCCAGGCAGCAGAACTGGCTGGAGAAAAACACAACCTCTCTGAGTCATCTCTGTTGATGTGGGCTGAAGGGTTGCTAGGCAACGTCACCGTATTTTCGTAGTCCAGACTCTGCTGCACGTTAGAATCTCTTGGGCAGGTTTTTAAAGAATCCTGATATCAGGCCATGCCCCCAGACCGATTAAGCCACAGTCCCAAGGGGTGGACCCAGACACCAACGTGCTGGTTTCTAAAGCCCCCCGGCGATTCCGAGGTGTGGCCACGTCCAGGGACTGCTGCCCCAGTGCCTTTGCTCCTCTACTCCTTGCATAACTACATTTCATCCACTGTGCTCTTCCTCTGACATGCCCAGCACAGTTCCACTGCAATGTCTGTGAAAGGATTCTCTTCCTTCTAGAACTCTCTTTCCCCAGAAAGTGGCCTGCTTGGCTTCCTCATTCTTTCATGTTTCTGCAGTAAATGTCTGTTAGTAATACCTTTCTGAGCGATGCCTTATAAAATAGGACCCTGCACCCACCTTAGCACTGCCTAGCCCCCTTGACTGCCTTTTCCTTAGCATTTGTTACCATCTAATGCATTCTGTATTTATTTGTTAATCATTTGTTACCACCTGCCAGAAAAACAGCAGGGACTTTGTGCATTTTGTTCATTTTCCATAACAGAATATGCACAGTAAATTTATTTTACCAGCAGATCAATCGGTGCTCCATACCAATTTTTTTATTTAAAGCTTTTTTTTTTTTTTTTTTTAATATTTGTTTATTTTCGAGCGCACAAGCTGGGCAGAGGCAGAGAGAGACGGGGACAGAGGATCTGAGGCGGGTTTGCACCGACAGCAGCGAGCCCGAGGCGAGGCTTGAACTCGCAAACCATGAGATCGTGACCTGAGCCGGAGTGGGATGCTTCACCACCCAGGCGCCCCACCACACATATTTCTTAAAAGACTGGGCAGCAGAAACGTCTCAGGGGTTTATTGCGTGCAAGACAACTGTTCTTTGACGCAGTAAATGCATTTGTAAACCTGACCACAATGGTTGCGGGGGGGCTTGGGTTGGGGGTCGGGCCCCTGGATGCCTTGAGGGCCGGTTCCTACCGTAAAGGGCGAGGCTCGCCAGGGCGGTGGGGAGAGCAGCAGGGAACAAATAGGAAACAGCACCATGCGGAGCGCACAGGCTTGTGTTTTCAGCAACCAGAAGAGAATCAGGACGGGAACTTTGACTTCAGCTCAAAGTCCAGTGGGACTTAGCTGGTGATCAGAGAGTGACCAGTCCTGTCACCATAACACAGACCACAAACGGTTCTGGTGGACGTTGGGGAGGAGGGAGTGTCTAGAGGCCACAGAGGTGAAGACTCAGCCTATTACAATTGGTTTGAGTACCTGGGGAGTTTCTTTGCAAAGTTTCGTGGCTGGGAAAGTACGGATTCCACCTGCGCTCCTAGAAAGACCGAAGACACAAAAGGAAAGAGAACTTACAGACTAGTAGTAGGTTACGTTTTCTTAAGCGGTGGACAGGTCATGTGGAGCTTAATTTTTTTCTATTAAGTATAATCGTAACAAAAGATCAAAAATGAGTCTGGGGGTTGGGGGGGTGCCTGCGTGGCTCAGTCAGTTGAGCGTCCGACTTCAGCTCAGGTCATGATCTCGAGGTTTGTGAGTTCGAGCCCCGCGTCGGGCTCTGTGCTGATGCTCAGAGCCTCGAGCCTGCTTCGGATTCTGTGTCTCCCTCTCTTCTCTACCACTCCGCTGCTCGCTCACACACACACACACACACACACACACACACACTCTCTCTCTCTCTCTCTCTCTCTCTCTCTCTCTCAAATATAAATAAACATTAAAAATTAAAAAAAAAAAAGTCTTGGGGCACCTGGGTCAGTTGAGCATCCGACTTCGGCTCAGGTCATGATCTCGTGGTTCCTGAGTCCAAACCCTGCACCAGGCTCACGGCTGTCATCATGGAGCCCGCTTCAGATCCTCTGTCCTCCTCTCTCTCTCTGACTCTCCCACGCTCATTCTCTCTTTCCCTCCCCCCCGCCTCAAAAATATTTTTAAAAAGAGTCTCTAGTCAACGTTGTTCAACTTTGCTCAAATGATCCTGTTTGAGTCATAAACACAGGAGTGTCTGAGGCATAGATTGTCAGCATGCAAAGTGATAGATTTGAATCAATTCACAAATCTCTAGGGACAATGAATGGCACATTTCCTTTTTTAAATGAAGCTTGGCACAAGTTCCCAGTCATCAGATCCCATGTGAAGTGGCACTGTTGAGTCCCTTCTCTCCACTGGACTAGACTGGGACTGTTTCTGAGGCAGTTCAGAGAGCCGTGGACGGGCCGAACTTTGGACAGTGACAAAGAGGTTTCGTGTCTACATCTGCGAGTATGTCTGATGCTGCTCCCCTTTAGTGCCAGCTTGGTCTTGGGGACCCCTATTGGTTAGGGTTGTAGGTAGAAATTATCTTAAAGTCTTTTACTTACCCGTGATCACATTGTTTTTAAATGTGTTGACGAAAAGCCCCCAGTAAGAAAGATCCAAGTTGTGTTAGGTTGTTTGTATTTTCGACATACAGAGCTGATCATTTCTTAGGTCAACGAGACGAGGCTGTACAACTTCTTTTATGGTCCAGTGACTTTGTGAGCAGAGTGCTGAAAGAGCCGGGACCTTAAGTATATAGAGAGGGGCACACGCTTGGCTCAGTCAATTAAGCATCCAACTCTTGATTTCGACTCAGGTCGTGATCTCATGGTTTGTGGGTTCAAGCCCTGTGTCGGGCTCTGTGCTGACAACGCAGAGCCTGCTTGGAATTCTCTCTCTTTCTCCTTCTGTCTGCCCCTTCCTGACTCACGTGTGCTTGCTCTCTCTCTCAATTAACAAACTTTCAAAAATAAAAGCAAATAGGGTGTCCATGTGGCTCAGTCGGTTGAGCGTCCGACTTCGGCTCAGGTCATGATCTCACCATTTGTGAGTTCAAGCCCCGTGTCAGGTTCTGTGCTGACAGCTTGGAGCCTGGAGCCTGCTTTGGATTCTGTCTCTCTCTCTCTCTCTCTCTCTCTCTCTCTCTCTCTCTCTCTCTCTGTCTCTGCCCCTCCCTTGCTCCCACTCTGTCTCTCTCAAAAATAAACATTAAAAAATAAAATAAATGTATAGAGGTCCTGTGTCTTAACAGAAAGTTCTGTTAACATTTCTGAGATAGTCACAGGTTCTTCGGGGGCTATTTGTCCACAAATCTCCCGTAGAATATTCTTTCATTAAATACCTAACTTACCTGAGTTAAGTTCCTCTTGAGATGGAATCGTCAACTGGGGAGCATGTAAGACCTCCGTTCATTTTCTGTATACAAATATACGTTACGTCTCGAAAACCAAATTTTTCATTAAAATCGCAAGTGAGCACATCGCCCGTATGTTAATCTAATGCATTACTCTCAACAAAAGGGAAGGCAGCGGGGAAGGAAACCCTTCATGTCCCCTGCCCTGCTTTTTGTCCTTCCAGCAAGAAACAAAGAAAGGATGCCCTTAGGTATTCTAATTTCAAAATATGAAACTGGTTCTTTTCAAAAGAGTTTAGTCTCCAGGGGTATTCACACAACTGTTTCCCCCTCTGAGGCTTATTTCTGGGGTGCTGTGTATGAGGAGCATGCAGATTTCCATGCCACCAGCCCTTTCAGCCTGCCATTGCCTCTCGGGGTTTGCGGAGTTGAGCCCCCTTGGAGCTGTGCCCCCCACTTCTCCCCTGAAAGCCACCGTCTCCCTCATTACCACTCATGGACCAACTGTCCCCCATCCCCGTGGCCCTGGTGGGCTCCATGTTTGAAACACAAAGATTTCTAGTTCAGAGAATTATGCAGAAGGCAGTGTTCACCTCTCTCCTGCTTCACAGAGCTACTTTTTTGGAGTGACGGGGGCGCGGGGAGTAGCAGAGAGTAGGTATGTTGCTGTCCGTGAGGAAGGAAGATGTCTTATTTCTTCCCCGGTAAAGCTATAGCAGAAGAAAGAAAACACTCCATCCTTTCCCAAATAAATCAAAAATCAAAATAGCATTTTGAACTATTCGCCCTGAGCAGCTCGGACCTCAACGACGCAAGTCCATTGCAGGCTCATGAGCGGTGAGCGCGTCTACTGTGCACCGAACAGGTGTGCAAGGCTGGGTGACCAGAACGGAGCCCGGGGGCTGTTGACCTCCAGCCTTCTCACGCGGACACTGTAGTTCGAATATCGCAGGCTGCCGTGATTCATTCCTAAGATCGCGTTTTCTAATTTCTTTCCACCCTTCAGATTTCTTTCTACTTTTAATCATTGCGTTGAGTTTCCTGCGGCTGCCCTAACAAATTATCTCAAGCTTGGTGACTTAAATGTATTCTTTCACAGTTCTGGAGGCCAGAAGTCAGAAGTCCGGGTCTCCCCAGGGTTAGCTCGTTCCATGCGTGTCCCCTAGCTGCTGGGGGCTAGGTGGCTGCCGGCCAGTGGTCCTCAGTGTTCGTTTTCTGCCTTGGTCCCCACCTCAACTTCCTCTTCCTTGTTTTCCTCTTTCATAAGTGTACTTATCGTTGGAATTAAGGACCACCCTGATCCGCGATGATCTCTTCTCAGGGTCCTTCGTTACAGCTGCAAAGACTTTTTTCCCGAATAAAGTCACAGGTACAGGTTCCTAGCGGACATATCTTTTGGGGGATGCCAGTTAACCTACAACTGACTTGGCTGTTTCAGTTTTTGTGCTCTCTCCTTCCGAATTGACTGTATCAACCTTTCTGTGCTATCTCTCGATCTAAGTAGGTATCTCTAGGATCGAACAACTCTTTATAGTTAATGGACTAGAAGTCAGGGACTTGGAGTTTGATTTTGAATTTTTCTGCCACTCTCCAACCACGTGAACTTGGGTGAATGCGATCCCTCTGAAGCTTACCTTTTTTATGGTGGTTGCAAATATAGAAACCAATCAGGCCTAGCTTAAAGAAAAGACCATCGTAAGTGCCAGCACCATCCCACAAAACTCAAGGGCAAGAACGTCGCCAGACCTTGGGGAGAAATTAGGCCATGGGACTGAAATGTCAGCATTCTGTCTCATTTTGGGGGCCTGTTCCTCTCTACAAACTATGTGATTCTTTTTCCCCAGATGGCTATTTTTCTGACCTGAGCTCTCCAACTTCATGTTCGGTCTCTACTGTTTGTTTTCTTCTCTCCTGTCTCCACTTTTGCACGTTGCTGTCTTTCTGTCTAGGAATCAGTTCTAGATTCCTGATTGAGGGAATAAGACTGATGCCATCGAGATCTTTCCTGATCCAACCAATTTTTTTTTAATGTTTTTATTTATTTTTGAGACAGAGCATAAGCAGGGGAGGGGCAGAGAGAGAGAGGAGACACAGAATCTGAAGCAGGCTCCAGGCTCTGAGCTGTCAGCACAGAGCCCGACGTGGGGCTCGAACTCACGGACTGTGAGTTGATGACCTGAGCCGAAGTCGGATGCTCAACCGACTGAGCCCCCCAGGCGCCCCTCAACCAATTTTTGACCAGAGAGGGTGTCATATGCTACAGAGATGGGTTTTGAGGGTCAGACCATATAGGTTGGGGAGGCAGGCAGTTCCGCGGAAGAATTTTTCTATAAGATGCAGTTAATAGTTCCTGCTGTGCTCATTTCCTCTGTGTTTGAAGATCAGAGTGGACAGTGTGCCTAAGAACACACTGCAAATGGTATACTGAACACTTGAACAGATTGTTTTAAAGTTTCTAGCCCTGAGCAGCCCGGACCTCAACGACGCAAGTCCGTTGCAGGCTCATGAGCGGTGAGCGCGTCTACCGTGCACCGAACAGGTGTGCAAGGCTGGGTGACCAGAACGGAGCCCGGGGGCTGTTGACCTCCAGCCTTCAATGAGAAAAGCATTTTCGATGAGAAAAGCATTTTTGCCTTCGATGAGAAAAAGACGAGGATTGCATCCAGTTGTGAGGTTTGGGTAAAGATTTTCCATGAGGTCCTTGCCGTGGCTCCCAAGCTTTCACTGTTTCCACGATGGCAGCAAACCCCGATTTCAGAAATTGGAATGAAGTTGCAGGAGGGGGGAAGAGAGTGGAGCTACCAGGTCTAAGTGGGCGATGTCTTACACGGAGGCATCTCTTCAGCGTTTTCCAGAAGGCAGTGGCGAGAGTGCGAACTGGGCTCGCGTCCTCGTACACAGAAAACATTGAGCTCTTTGGGGATCCATTTCTCAGCTACTTAGCATGTGGTTATTTTGGACAGGTCCTGTAAAGCAGGGTGAGCACTCGACGACAGAAATAACTATCAGCCCTAGAATAAAGCAAAAGTTTTTCAGTTTCTTGGGAACCCACAATTCAGTGTCGGTGTTGGGAGGAAGCAGGTTTGTCCTTCAGCAGGTGGCTCAAAGAGGTTGGGTATGTTTTGCCAAGAAGCCGTCAGTTGGGATTATTGTTGCTTCTCTTATTTCCAACCGGGCTGGAGTAGCAGTGATGTCTACTCCTCCTGGCTTTGGAGCCCCCCTGCCCCAGGAACAGCCACCAGTACTGACATGGGCACAGAGGGAAGCCTGGAGTAAGCTCCTCGGGGCGCTGTACTCTGGGCCTTACGAAGCCAGGTTCCTACACTTACGATCTAGCTTTCCCTCACTGTACTATTTTATTAAAAAAGATCATTGGCTCCAATTCCTGGAACAGACCTGGTAGAGAAAGCCAAGAAAGAGGTCATCTTAAGGCTTTAAGTCTGGCCTTCAAGTTAGACTGGCTGAGGGACGTTGTGGGCAGCGCATGTGAGCTGGCCTAAGTCATCCAAACTAGGGCACTGCGCTCTGTTTGGGGACAAGTATGCATTTTCCTAGTGTCACCCATGCAAAATATGGCCTATCAGGAATCTACAAGAATGGGCTCCATTAAGAATTCTTAGAATGCCCTATTAACAGGAGACAGCTGGTCGAAGATTTGGGGTGCTGGCTATCTTTCTACCATCACTGCCGAAACCAGGCACACGAGCAGGTGCTCACGAGGTGATGAATTAACAAACACTTTACTGAACACGTCCTTTTTCAGTGTGGCACGGAGATTCATTAGTCTTACTTTATGAAGCATCAGCAGTTTCTGATTCGTACTCTGTGAAAATGACAGTGTTCCCTGGAGGCAGAAATGCATAATTTTTTCTTGGCAGTCGAGAACACCATTACATTGCTTGTATTCAGTTACAAATGGAGAGATTAGTATTGGCCATGAGAACACAGTCTTCCCCAGAGAGAGGGTCGTGGGCAAAGAAAGGGAAATAAAGAGATTTGGAGGAATCCAGGTCAAAATGCCTTGCTGTTTTTGGTATGATTATACCAAAAGGATTGGTATACCAGAAGGATTAGATGATTGATTCTGCGACGATGTACAAGACACCGGGTCATGAGCTAAGAACACAGTGAACAGGGCCAAGGTTGATTTGGAAAATGCACCCTGGTGAACGTGGGAGAAAGTGAAGACCACTCCATCTTCGCACTCCCGTTGCACGGATCTGTGCTCTATTCAGGTCTCTACTCACGTGCGTCTTCTCAGAGAATGGCCCAGCCCCTTAATAATGCCTCGGTTACTCACTATACCCTTGCCGTATATTATTTCTTTGGAGGTCACGGTTAACGTATTTTTTATTATGCTTCTCGCTACCAAGAAGTGAATCTCCTGAAAAAAGTAACCCTTGGTCTTACCTGGGTCCTCCAGGAAAGAACCTGGAGTTGGAGATGGGGGGCGGCGGTGGGGGGGGGGGGCAAAAGATTCACCATCAAGAAACACGTGTGGAAAATGGGGGAGAGTAAGGACAGGGGAGGGCGGTCGTCAGACCACGGTATGTATTTGACAAGATCTCCGCCAGCCCAACAGGCAACACAGGAGGAAATACTGCTTGTTAAAGGGATCCCTTCGTGGGAATGGCCCTGCCGCTGTGCTAGCTGTTAGCCTGGGGACCCCACAGGAGTGTGACCTTGACATCAAAGCCCAGGTGGCTCTTACACATGGGTAACGAACCCTTTCCTGGAAGGGGAATCGGAGCGCTGTGTCTCCGTGTCTGCCCCGGTCCACCCCTTAGCTTGTACCCAGCATTCTCTGCCTACGTTTTGGAGATAGCATGTTGAGGCTCCTTTTGCGCCTCTTACTGAAGGGAAACCTATGAGGTGGAGGGTGGTGGGGAAATTACAGCCTTCGTCGTCACAGTTACTCTCGGGGTCACAACTGATACTAATAATTTCTTTCCTCTGCTATCACTTCTAAGTTCTCCCTCTCCTCAGCTGTCAGCTCTAAAGGTCTCGGTTGACTTGCGGTGTTCCCAAACCGCCACACCTCAGGCGTCCCAGAGAACCCCTGGTGATCCCATCCTTCACAGTTTGGGCTGCCGTCCGAGTCTGCTCGTGATCACAGCCAGGCAGGGGCGTACCCGGAGCTGTCCAAGTGGGTCACAGTCCCACACATACTCCACCCTGGTCCACGCTGCGTAAAAAACATTCCCACCTCTTCCTGCTGATCAGGGTTCCTTTGCCCTACCAGGGTGAGGCCTCGAGTGGCCCCAGGGGACAGTCGCGGGTTGTGATTCAGTGGCACGCTTGCTGTGTCTCTGCAGAACGTGCCCTTCTCGAGGACCGGGACCTCCGACCCTGCACAGCCCGGAATAAAACAGATGGTAAACACACATTCTTCCAGATGTCTCCGGGAATGACCGTAGGGAGGCTTTCTTCTGCTTTTGCTCCTTGCTCTTGGACCTTGTGTCCTTCCTCCTGGGGACACAGTGCCATAGAGAAGTGTGATTTGCTGTGCGTGCTGTGTTCTGGAGGAAAGTACTGTATCCTGGCAGAGTATTATTTCTGAGCTGGTACTTCAGCCACACCTTTGGCAGGCCCTAGTCTCTGTCACTAGTCTGCTTCTGAATCGTACAGTATGTGATGCCACGGTCATGGGCCCACAGCTGTACCACCCTCACCGTGAGGAAGGTCCGGTAGTTGGATGTTTAATGGTTCCAAGCCAACCCGCTCTAGTTTCTAGTACTCGTGAAGTTTCTAGTACGGGTTTCTAGTACTTGTGAAACCACCGCTCGCCCACCCCTGTCACTGGCTCAGGTCGAGGGTCTGCAGGCAGGACAAGCAAACCCTTACCCAGAGGAAGCTTCTGTTCTTGCGAGGCTGACTCCGGGCCCTCCAGGAGGGAAGGAGCCTAGTATAATCCGCTTGATATGAGATAGCTGGTGTGCCTCTTTGAGAAATGGTGCCATACTGGGGGCTTGCTACAGGTCCCCATTTGGCAGTTGGGCGATCAGAGGGGGCAGTGATGATAAGAAGGCTCAGTCACTGGCAGTGCAATTGTAGGGCTCACGTGGGACGTCTCCCTCAGCCACAGTGGTGGGTGTAGGTGTGGCCCTCAAGCCAGGACTTGGGAGTAGCCACTGACGAAGTTAGGCCAATATCAACTGACCCAGTCATTTCGTCTCCTTGCTTGTTTGGTGGTTGATGGCTCGGGGTGGGCCTAAACGGGTGATGCAAAGATCTTTACACTTAGTGCCTGCTCCCAAGCGTCCCATCCGTCTATGCGGCTCTACCCCCGGCTTTTCTCTCCAATCTTTTCCTTTCAGGCACCTGACCAACCGCCGAGCTATTGGCTATGCTTGCGAGGCCATATATGTTCTAACGTTGAGACGTTTTGCATTTAGCATGGTCACCGACCAGATACCCCATTCCAAGCTCTGCCAGCTGGGAAAGTTTTCCTTCTTCACTGTATTTGAGAGCCACCCCTGACTGGTGCTCTAATGCAGTCACCATGGATTTTTGACCTGCACCCATGTACTGAGCCAAACCATCCATAAACCAAGCTTGAAGCTTGGGCTTTTTCTCCCTCTTAGTTGGCTATACAGAACCCCCTGCCCCTGCCCCGCCAACCCTGCCCTGCAGGACCACTTCGGTGAGTTGAGAGAGTCAGGTGCTGAGCAACCCTGGTGACATTGGGGTCTAGGTGACATGCTTTTGCAGCTTGCTTGTGCCTTGTGCCCCCACTCCGTCCCAGACTGATTGGATCTCATAATGGATTATTACTGGGCCTAATTGACTTTGTGACTTTGAGGGTCAAACGGGATGAAGGACAACATGTGAGAGAAATTTCTAGGGGACATGGTCACTTGGTGTCTTACCGCCAAAGACTTACTCTCAGCTAGAGCTCAGCAGCCCCCGGAGCTGATTTTCCACAAATGTATATAATTCTCTGCTCTAGATGGTCTCACCTCGCTCCAGAACCTGAGATCTGTGTTGTGATCCTCCCCCTGGAGTTCGCTATAAACTATGCACTGCATTTTTTCTTCCCCTGACCCGCCCAATACAACGAGGTCTGCCAAATTGTATGGCACAAGTGGCGGGGCTGATCGTGCCCAACCAGGATCCGCTGCAGTGCCCTTTCCTACTCGAAGCCCTGCTCAGAGTTGGAAGCTTCTCGTGTAATATTAAGGGCCAGAGCATTTTGCTGGGGGAAGGTGTATATCGCCTCCAGAACCCAAAGGGATGTATCAGATGCCAACGCTTCCTAGTTTGTGGTAAGGGATAAAAGATACAGCACTTTGTTGTTTACTTTGGAGGCGATGTCCTAGCATACCTCTGACCACTGGACCTCTAAAACTGGTGTTGCAGATTTCTCAGCGTTCAGGACTTCTCACTCTCGGAAGAGCATGTGTCGTACCAAGCCGTGCGGTACGCTAGCCATCTTGAATTCGCCCCGTCCGATCAGTGTGATACCACTGACATGATGGGTCAGCGTGGTGTTCTGTGGGAATGGCTTATGGGATCATTGGGAGAAAAGAACGGAATCTAGCGTGACATTAGAGAATAACCTGTGCGTTCACGCTGCAGAATTGAGCCATCAAGGAAACTCCTATTTCCTTTCATCATCGGGACAGATGGCTCCGGAACCTATAGCATCAGTGGGAATCTACAACATTCAGAAGTCCACGGAATTAGGTGCTGCCCCCGTTGCCAGTGCCTCCAGAGCCACATGGTATCTGCTTAGGTGTGGCCCAGCAGCACGGGTGCCCAGGAACCTGCTTCCCGAGGTCCGCGAGTGGAGACTGGATAATGGCACCTCTCTAATTCTGCTGAAAAATCTGGGCCTGTGCCAGAAGAAAGGGTGAAAATGGCCAATGTGCTGTCTCTGCCTCACTTCCGGGCCCTGGATCTTATACATGTGGATCCGATGGGCTGAATACAAATCATACTGAGAAAGTCTCAGAGTCGAGGAAATGCAGTAGCTTTCTACCCTGTCCTTCAGGAAGGCAAAGGGATGAACTAGATGTTGGGCACAGGTCGGCCATGTCCGTCTCCAGAACGATCCTTAGATGTTTTCTTTGAGAGGATTAGACATAAGGGAAGGGCCCGTTTCAACAGGCGCGTGCACTAATGCTCAATAATCGTTGGGTCTGTTTGCTTAAGCCACATATTCATAATTTAAGAAGAACAAATTTCCAGAACCCAGTACTGTCCAATCCACATGTGGATTAACTGTCAGTTTATCCGTGGATCCAGTTGGGAATTACATCTACTTGCCCGTGATCGTAACCGCATGGGACTCACACCTGAAATCAGTACTGTCCAGGACAAGTGGCCCCCAGCCACGTGTGGCTGTTGAGCACTCAGAATGTGGCCAGTCCAGATTGAGTGGTGTTGTGAGTATAAAATACACAGGAGATGTCAACAGCTGAGCGTAAAAAATGTAGAATACGTCAACTTTTTGTGCTGATTACACGGTGACATGACAGTATAGGGAGGTTGGGTGAAATAAAGAGACATCATTAAATTAAGCCTTTATTTTTACAATTTTTAATTTGGCTATTAGAACAATTAAAACTACATATGTGGCTCGCGTTCTGTTTCCTGTGGACAGCTCTGTCTTGTAAAGAACCTAAAATTCTCCACGGAGCAAGGTAGGCAGTTCCCTTCCAGGGGTGTTCTGTGGGAAGGACTGAGACATGCTCCTTGAGCTTGGCCTTCCGAGTGTGTCTCCTCCCCGCCCCCCTTGGGGGAGGGTCGTCCTACCACACTTGAGTTCTGTCTCTCTGGTCTTAATTTGCCATACAACAGTACGGATTTTTTTTTAAACTTCATTAAAAATATTATGAGAAACCATAAAGAAACAGGACTGTGTCTGACTCCGATATTAGCTCTTTCTCTCCTATTCCCACTGCTCTCCAAGTTACGATTCCCTGGAACATCGTGTTCTCCCTGTACGAACTTGAACACAGAACTCAGCAGTTCTTCAGCTCTACAAAACAATGCAGGAAAACATAGGGGGCAATAAAAACGGCATTCTTGCGAATCTCTTAGGGGAAACGGAGGGAGGGCTTGGAATGCACACTCAAAGCAAACAACGTACCTCCTCCCCTTAGACATTTTTAATCTTTTCCTGACTCCCTTCTCTGCCACTCAGCCCATGAGGGCTCCCTCTCCCTCCCGCCCCTTTGCCCTCTCCTCCCCATCTTCCCACCTCCTGCCCTTTCTCCCTCTCCAGGCCTCTCCCTTGTTAGAATCTCTCTAACAAGGAACCATTATTAGGTGGAACCATTTAATTGCTGTACTGTGTTACTTGAGCATTTCCTTAGGGTCTCATGCTCCAAAGAAAGTAATTTCTTTTGAATAAATACAGCGTCTCCCTAAGAGGAATTTTGGGGAATATGATTTTCTTCATTTCATTACACAGAATAAATTGGGTGAGTTTTAAAAGTAAAGGGTTTCAATGTTGAGAAATTTGGTAAATAGAATAAGGAGCTTTACCAAGTCCCAAGTCTCCTTAGTGTAAGATAGCCTCTCTCTAACCACATCTGGGCTGAGAAAGGCTGCCTGCAGCTTGAACCTTTCTTTGTAGATCGTTGTTTCGGCGAGACCAGGGCCAATCGGTTGACGTTATCAGCAGCCGTCCATCAGCTCAAGGACAAAGGCCAGCTTGTCTTTTGAACTGAAATTGTCCCTGGGATCCTTAATAATCTTTCTCTGAGAACAGTTTTCTTGATTTCGGATCAAAAATAGATTCCTTGTGGAGTGGTGGTCTATGAGCCGCCCCCCGCCCAACTCTGGTCTGTGATCGAGTCCTTATTGGCTCATGACCAACTCTCCCCAGCTTTATTGAGGCTGGAGCCCATTAGAAAAATAATAATGACGGCCACCTGGGTGGCTCAGTTGGTTGCGTGTCCGACTTTGGCTCAGGTCGTGATCTCGTGGTTTCTGAGTCCGAGCCCCACGCGGGGCTCTCTGCTGTCAGCGCAGAGCCCCTTTTGGATCCTCTGTCCCCCTCCGTCTTTCCCCTGCTCACGCTCCCTCTCTCAGAGATAAACCTTTAAAAAACAATATTAGTTTCCATTAATTAGCAAGCGCTAATGTATGCTCTGTATGCCCTTAGTATGTTCTGATTGTCACGACCACACAAGAGGCAGGCGTTATTGTTTCCGTATTGTCCCCGGCAGCTGAGGCCGTGAGTGATTAAGGGGCTCCCCACAAACCACACAGCACTGTAATTCCCATCGATGTGTCCTCGGTGTCCGTGTTCTGCAGTGCCCCGAGGTCTCTGGTGGGCATCCTGGAAGCACAGGTTCTTCTAACTAAAGGGGCTTCAGAGATCATTAATCCTATACCCTCACTTGACACATTTGTAAATTGATCGCAGACGTCCCAGTTAGAGCCATTCCGATCCCAAGCAAGAATTGTGTGATAGTATATGACACGTTCAGAGACACCTTGGAGGTAAATTTAGTAACTTGGCTTCCTGAAGCTTTGAAACACCTTGTCCTTAACGACCTTCTAAACGAAGACATTGGGCAGTGATTGCATCACGGGAAGGAGGGGAGACAGACAAAGTCGCTGAGCTCAATCGGCAAACTGCTTACTTCGAAGTGTTTTCTAGGACTCTCCCAGAGCAAACTCCTCTCCCCGCGGAAACCTTCCAGATGCTTCTGCCTCGTTATTGCAGATAGGTCTGTGATACTGCACTGACAATGAAGTTAGAGTGTACTCCGTGTTTCGTAGTCTTTATGGTTTTCCTGAGGGCGGTGTGATGTCTGTCTCTACTGTGTCTGAAATAGATCTGCGGAATTGAGCAAAGTTTGCTTAATTACACATTGTTCTTTCCTACGGCCCGAGCGTTCTTTTCTTGTGAGAACATCTAAGACAGTGGAAAATATTGAGTTGCAATAATAAAAACCAAGGGGACCATCATGTATTCATTTATTAAAAATACTCATCAGAGATTATTCTATGCCGATAACTAGCAAATGTTGTAAACAAGACTTGGAATGTCACAGCTCTGCTGGAATGCATATTCTAAGGAGGGGAGTTAGGTAAGAAACAAGGAATAAATGAATAAAATGAGTGTTCTAAGGACAGGAATACAGATGATAGGGTTTGTGGCAAGGAGCTGCCTTATACTGACGGGGTGGTCGGGAAAGTCCGCTCCTTGGAAATGACATTTGGGGTGGAAACCTCTTCTGAGTGACCGCATAGAACCAACCAGGCCATGATACAGGGCGGCGATTGGCACTTTTTTTTTTTCCCCCGAAGAAGATCAGAGAGTAAATATTCGAGGCTTTGCAACCTGTGTACTCTCTGTCTTAACTCTGCAACTCACCCATTGTAGTCTGAAAGCAGGAGTAGGGAAAAGAAATGGGTGTGGTTGTGTTCCAATAAAACTTTATTTATAAGAACAGGCAGGGGCGAGGACCTGAATTTGGCCCGCAGACCATGATTTGCCGTTCTCTGATCCAGGGGAAAGAGCATTTGCAGGCAGGCGGATAGCAAGTTGAGAGACCCAAACCTGGATTCAGGCTTTGTATTCTTGGAACGGGAGGGAGGTGTGTGGCTGCAGGGTGGTGAGTGGGAGGGAGAATTAGGGGTCAGAGATGCAGGTAACAGGTAGGTCGTTGCAGACCCGGAAAAGACATTGGCCTTTTATTCTAAGTGCAGAGGGAAGCCACAGGATGGTTCGGTCAGGGGACAGTGACACCATCTGCTCTGCATTGTAGAAGGTTTCTGGTGTTGGGTGGTGACTATTGCATGGTACAGGAGTGGGCAGCAAGGAGGTGTCTTAGGGGCTGGGCTGTTCGAGGAATCCAAGCTAAATACGGTAGTGAAGGCAGGAAGAACTGTGCAGGGGTAGCAGTTTGAATCTCTCTCCACAGTCCCTTAACTACATATGAGCTCTGAGCTTCATTTCCTCCAATAGCTAAGTACAGATAAAATTCCTATTTTATTTGTTAGGACAAAAGAAAACCGCAAGTCAAATGTTCAACACATGGTTGGCTTTCAGTTACATTGGTTCTTTTCCCCATCTTGGTTTGTAGATCACATTCTGTCTCCTTTCTCCCGTCCCTTTTCTCCTCCTTACCTCCTTTTTCCATATTTCTTTCTTTCCGTCCACAGACACTTAATGGTGAACTGGATTAGGTACTTGGTACTTAATCACGCTGGCAGACACAGAGGTATCTTGTTTTTAAACATGTACTGGCTTGGGTTGTTGGGTGCCCCCCAAAGCGAAACTTACTCTGGTCTCTTTTGTTTTTCTCTGTTATTTCCTTGATAAGACAAGCTGCCACTTTAAAAGTTCCAGCTATTTGTGTAAATAATTAGAGACCGCGTCACCTTGGGGAAGATCTCATTTGTTCTGGGAAGAATCACTTAAAGAATCCCGGTGATTATGAAAATATATCGGAAGGTATGTCCTGGGGTGAGAGAAGATACGTATACATTTTCGATGGCCTGACACGGACCATTTCGATGGCCTTAACGTGTGACCCTTGCAAGTATGCAGCCCCAGAGGATTGCTGGGCAGGACAAGATTATTAACATATTCACAGTGATCGAGGTGGTGAGGCAGGGTTCAAGATCCCTCACTGTGTCCCATCACCACGGCCGGGGTGGGACAGGAGAATCACAGGTCAGACTTTGCTCTAACTCCCCCTGTCTGACACATCTTTTGCATGTGTACTTTCAACAAAATTTAAAATTAAAGCCTACGGTCATCCCACATTTTCCCACTGAGTGATTTACCTTCCCAGGGGAAATATATTTGCAGCCAGCTTTTAATTATCTATCTTTCTGTTGCAGGATGGTATGAAAAAGTATACTAATTTCAAATCGGCTAGCTTGGACTGGCTAGCTTCATGTTGTCGGACAGGTCCCCTAAAATTTTCCGGACTCTGTTTAGTACTTGATCCTCTCCACGTCTCCTCTAGCTCCGTGACGCCACAACAGGGCCGACCTGCAGACCGGCACTATGAATTTGGAGGTCCAGAGGGGTCAGGGCTGAGCAGGGCAAAAGTAAATTCTAACACAGAAGCAGTGGTCTGTAGAGAAGATACCCTATAGATCCTTTTTGAAACTAGGTTCTACTCAGAGGACGTATTTTCAAAAATCACTTTGGTTGAAGAAGTGTTTGTAAGCTGTCAACAGATTTTTCGTCCTCGATCATCACTATCTGCCCCATACCCAAGCCCCACTGTGCACCTTTCCTGAGGATCCGGTCCAGGAGAACACATCAGAAAAGCCTTAAGATAGTATCTTACGGCAACAGGCACATTGATCCGGATGCTTGAGTGTAAGAAAGATAGACGTTCTTTCTCCTTGGGAGGATACCTGTAAATCACCAAAGCCGGGTGAATGTTAAGGCAAAAAATGATTGAAGGCGATTAGAATAGGGGCGCCTGGTGGCTCCGTCGGTTAGGCGTCCAACTTCTGCTCAGGTCATGATCTCACCGTTCGTGAGCGTGAGCCCCGCATCCGGCTCTGTGCTGACAGCTCAGAGCCTGGAATCTGCTTTGGATTCTGTGTCTCCCTCTCTCTCTGTCCCTCCCCTGCTCACCCTCTGTCTCTCTCTCTAAAAAATAAACATAAAAAAAAAAAAAGAAAGTAATTAGAATGAGTTTTTTTAAGGGAAAGGAAATAGAGTTATTAGAAGAGAGATTTGGGGTTAATGCACTGAAGGAGAAAGATTAACTCTAGGTTCACATTCATCACCCAGAAAAAAAATCATTGGACCATTTTTTGTACACATGCAGAGAGGACCTACACATCGTGGGACCCATGGATGCCTACTTTTTTGCATTTAACTGAAATTGGTATTCATATTAAATCTGTTTCATGTGAGGATGAGCCAAAATGGATTATTTTAAACATGAGAAGCCACGTTTTCTTACAGATTTCTTTCTTTCTTTCTTCTTTTTTTTTTTTGCACTGAATAAAATGAGGTGGCAATCCAAATGCTAACTAATTAATGACTGAATGCTAAACTAATTAATGACTGAAGAAAATAGTGAGCATCTATATGATGGTGTATTTTGAAGCCTTTAATTTAAGTATCACCCTTATGAAGAGTCCCCAGTAGTATAGAGAAAAGCTTCTACTGTATTAAGCGAAAAAGCAACATGTGACTTTTTTATATAAAATATCTCTGTGAAGTAAAAAACAATGAGAGGAAACGTGCTTTCCAGTTAGTTGGATTTTTACAATCTCTCCTATATTCTTCCTTATATATTTTGATATTTTCTTTTTCCAGAATGGGCATTTATTACTTTAGAATTGGGAAACTAGTCTACAGCCATACCACCCTGAACGCGCCCGATCTCGTCCGATCTCGGAAGCTAAGCAGGGTCGGGCCTCGTTAGTACTTGGATGGGAAAACTGGGAAACTAAACACTCCTATGAAAACCTTGTGTATAGTCGGTACGGTTTCTGAATATACGGGAAATCTGTTGGATCGTTGTGAAAAGAAGAGCTGTGGATAGACGCAAATAATCAGAATCCGGAAGCCGCAGAACGGCTGACGGGAAGGTGCCCAAAATGACACCAATGTCCAACAACACAAAACACTGCTTACGTGAAAGCTGAAATTAATTTCATGCCTTCAGCAGAGGGGAGCTCTTTGCCCCTTTTCAATTAGCCCCTTTCTGTTTACATAGATACCTCTGTCACCTGGTCTTCTCAGTCACCCCACTTGAACGCTACTCATGAATTTCGAGGCTGAGTCCTCAGTCTTCCAGTTATCTCTGTGGGACTCTCCTCAGAGAAATCCTTTGCTCTCCCAGCCTGACTCTTCCCCTTGTGTGGATGGCTCCCCATTTCAGTTTCTCAGAGGCTCTCACCTGCATTTCCAACTTTCTGTTGAGTATTTCCACTCGAAGTCTTTAGAAATTTTTTTTTAATGTTTATTTATTTTTGAGAGAGAGAGACAGAGCGCGAGCAGGGGAGGGGCAGAGAGAAAGGGAGACACAGAATCTGAAGCAGGCTCTGAGCTCCCGGCTGTCAGCACAGAGCCCGACGTGGGGCTCGAACTCACAGACTGTGAGATCATGACCTGAGCTGAAGTCGGACGCTTAACCGACTGAGCCACCCAGGCGCCCCTCGAAGTTTTTATAATCACCTCAAACTCTAC
Organism: Panthera leo; assembly: GCF_018350215.1. Lineage (NCBI taxonomy): Eukaryota > Metazoa > Chordata > Mammalia > Carnivora > Felidae > Panthera > Panthera leo. The sequence continues at coordinate 65,203,966 of NC_056696.1, forward strand.
ATTGTGTTCACAACAGAACTGCTCCATATTTCATATTCTTTACAAATCCCCTCGTGCCTTTTCCACCGAGAATGACCAGAGTGACTTTGCACTCCACCCTCTTCCTCAAGCTCCTCCTTGAATCTGGGGCCAGAACCTGGTTTGTCATATTTATATAATGAGTCACATGGTTTCCTCCCTTCATGCTCTCATCATTGTGGTTCAGGTTCCAGTCGTCTCGTTATAAATGACATTTGGGGAACAGGGAGAAATGTTCTGAATGTGGTATAGGGTCTCCATTATAGACTAAGTTGTGTCTCCACTGGGATTTGGACATGTCAGGGGCAGCAGGCCTCCAGGAATCCACTTACATAAAATACTTTGGTGAAGGGATTCCTACAGGGAGGGAGGGGGCGTGGAGGAGGAGGCTGGAGAGGCACGTTTTGTTCCCTGGTGTGGAGTCGGGAAGAGGGGCCGCAGGACAGGCTGGCTCTGTGGGCGCTGTTGTGCATACACAAGTCTGCCTCTGCTGTCCGGTAACAGTGATGGAGATTGGGGAAGTTTCTCTACTCTCGAAATTGCAGGGACTCAGTGGCAGGCAGCCTAGGGCCTGTCGCTAAAATACCAGACATAACCAAAGCACGTGAAGACAAAATGAAGCCATGCACAGAAGGTGGTGGTGGGTGGTGTGTATAGGGGGTTAGAGCTTAAGAGATGTGTCCTCTTCCTGAATGGGAATGGTCAATATTATACAAATATGGAGAATCGATTTTTTTTTTAAATTTAAGTTCAAGTGAGTCAACATGCAGTGTAGTCTTGGCTTCAGGAGTAGAACCCAGTGATTCATCACTTACATACAACACCCAGCGCTCATCCCAACAAGCGCCCTCCTTAATCCCCGTCACCCATCTAGCCCATGCCCCACCCACCTCCCCTCCGGCAACCCTCAGTTTGTTCTCTGTGCTTAATCTCTTATGGTTTGCCTCCCTGTCTCTTTTTTTTTTTTTAATTTTTTTTTAATGTTCATTTATTTTTGAGAGAGACGAGACAGAATGCGAGTGGGTTAGGGGCAGAGAGAGAGGGAGACACTGAATCCGAAGCAGGCTCCAGGCTCTGAGCTGTCAGCACAGAGCCCGACGCGGGGCTGGAACTCACGAGCCGTGAGATCATGACCCGAGCCGAAGTCGGATGCCCAACCGACAGAGCCACCCAGCCCCACCTCCCTCTCTGTTTTTATCTTATTTTTCTTTCCCTTCTCCTATGTTCATCTGTTGTATTTCTCTAATTCCACGTATGACATCTGTCTTTCTCTGACTTATTTCGCTGAGCATAATACCCTCTAGTTCCATCTACATTGTTGTAAATGGTGGATTCTATTCTTTTTCATTTCCAAGTAGTGTTCCATTATATATACCACATTCACATGCACCCCAGTGTTTATAGGAGTGCCGTCAACAGTAGTCAAAGTATGGAAAGAGCCCAAAGGTGGAATTGATTTTTGACAAATTGCCAAAGCAATTCAGTGCAGAAAGGATAATCTTTTCAAAACAGGGTGTTGTAATAACTGGATTTCTGGATGGAAAAAAAGGAACCTTGACCTAAACCCCGTATCTGACACAAAAGGTAAACGTATCCCACATCTGTCTGTGTACACCCTAACACCATGGAACGTTTAGGAGACAATCTTCCTCAACTGGAGTTAGGCGGCCCATTTTCAGATAGGATACAAAAACATAATCGTTAAAGACAAAATTGATAAACTGAACTTCCGAATTGAAAAATCTTGCTTTGTGAAATAACTATAATGCGAAGGAAAAGACAAGCCACAGACCGGCCTAAAATATTTGCAAATAATATATCTGCCAGTAGACCTCTAACCAGAACGTGTGAAGAACTCTCAACGCTTAAGATGAGGAGACAGCCCAATTAAAAAAGGCACAATAGTTGTTCACTTTACCAAAAAGATGTAGGGGTGATAAAGACGTGAAATGCTGTTCAACCTTGTTAGCCATTAGATAAACATAGAGTAAAATCACTGTAACACAACTGCACACCCGTCAGGATGGCAGAAATAAAAAATACCAACAATACCAGCAGTTTACGAAGATGAACAGCCTCAGGGATTTTCCTGTTGGGAAAGCGTGTCGGTATAGCCACTCTGGAAAACACTTTGATGGTTTCTTATAAAGTCAAACACACGGGGCGCCTGGGTGGCTCAGTCGGTTGGGCAGCCGACTTCGGCTCAGGTCGTGATCTCGCGGTCCGTGAGTTCGAGCCCCGCGTCGGGCTCCGTGCCAACAGCTCGGAGCCTGGAGCCTGTTTCGGATTCTGTGTCTCCCTCTCTCTCTGACCCTCCCCCGTTCATGCTCTGTCTGTCTCTGTCTCAAAAATAAATAAACGTTAAAAAAAAATTAAAAATAAAGTCAAACACACGCTCGTCCTATGACCTAGCGACTCAATTCCTTGTTATTGCCCCAAAGGAACAACCACTAGAAAAGCTGTACGAAGGGAGACACTCGAAATACTATGGAAAAATCAAGAGGTAATTCTCAAACATGTTCAAATAACCCAAAGGAAGGCATGAAAAAGAGATAAAATAGAAAACGAAATACAGTGGGCTTGAGCCCTGAAATATCTATCATTACTTTAAGTGGTCTAAATAGGTCCTCTTAAAACAGAGATTGGTACGGTGGATTTAATAACATGACCCAACTATATACGCTCTACAAAAAACTAAATATGGTTTTGGCTAGTAGAAAATAAAAGGACGGAAAATAACAATCGAAAGAAAGGAGGAGTGGCTATTTGAATAGCAGATTAAAGTAGACTTCAAAGAAAAGTACTGAGGGTTATAGATTCGGGGAGGAAGACCACAGAAAGTGTCATTCTCATTACATCATAGTTAAGGAACACTCTCCCAATAGGACTTCCCACTGTTGATGTTAATCTGGGTGACCTGCATAGGGTGGTTTTACAGGTTTCTGAAATAAGTGTCTCTTTGTATCCCACCTCCCTACCGTACTCTTTGGAAAGAAATCACCATGTGTGCTTCACTCTTCTTTTTGTTTGTTTGTTTGTTTACTTTTGAGAGAGCGCTAGATGCAAGCAGGGGAGGGGCGGAGAGAGAGGGAGAGGAAGAGAATCCCAGGCAGGCTCGGCACCATTGTTAGTGCAGAACTCAGTGCGGGACTCGAACCCACAAACCGCGAGATCCTCACCTGAGCCCAAATCAAGAGCCGGATGCTTCACCGACTGAGCCACCCAGGCGCCCCTGCGGTTCATTCTTAATGCAGTTTTACTCCACCACCTTGAGAGTAGAGTATGTATAGAAACTATTTGGAATTCTTCTCCGCCCAGATTTGTCTGGTTTCCTCCACTTATTTCTATCATATCAGTATGGACTTGAACGTATTTATTTTATCTTTTGGTTTATAATCAGACACTACTTTGTTGCTGGGATTGCTCCAGTGTTGGCCACGGAGACCTTCTGGCATACCCAAACCATTGAGTGGTCTGACCACTTTCTTTCGGGCTCTACAAGGTGTTTCAGCCTCCTCTTGTATATTTCCTGTCCTACGGTAGCCACTTACGCAAGATTCCTAGATCCTTTTAATGGAGAATGGTATGAGAAACCAAGATCTGGGTTTCTATGATCCGTTACCGCACAGATCATTCCTAGCCCTCGCCTCTTGCTTGTCTGTAACTTCCCACACTCACAATTGTGCCATCTGCCATCCATTTTCTTATGGTGCAATTCCAGGATACCTTTACAGCACTTTAAGAATTGATAACCTGAACCCCTGTGGGTAACAAATTTCAAAATTTGAAGACACTGCTTGTGTGTAGGTCCTTTTGTGTTTAGCCTTCGGGGAGTTGACTCCTTTTCAGAGTTATTGAGGTCAGCCATTTCCCCCTTCCGCCTTCAGTGGGGTTGTTTTGTGTGTTTGTAATACAGTTAAGACTCTCTTGCTTCAGCCTGCATTCTATTCTGGGATCTCAGTCTCCTGAAATGATTTCTCTTTCATTTGCATACATTAAGGTTCACTCTACTGCAACATGCTATGGGGGTTGACGAATGCATAGTGTCGTAGCCACCGTGATAGTATTCTGTGGAATAGTTTCACCACCCTAAAAAAAATCCCCTGTGCTTCCTCTTTTCAACCTTCTCTCTTTCTGAGGCCCCTGGCAACCACTGATCAGTGATCTGTGTGCAGTCTCTATTGCTTTGCCTTTTACATATGTGTGTGTGTGTGTGTGTGTGTGTGTGTGTGTGTGTGTGTAAATATGTGCGTGTGTGTGTGTATAATCTTTCTCTCTAGAGTCCAGAAATTCAGCCTAATTCACCACTACACTCTCAGCAGTTAGCACCAGCTCTAATCCTCTTAACAGAGGGCCAGGCTTGCTTCGGAAGTTCCAAATGCTTTTCTGATTTGTTTTTATGTGGGAGAAAAGTGGATTCCAATCTTTCCTAAAATCTTAGCCGGTTCTTCATGAAAACGACATTACAGCTTGCATTTCTGCCAGAGACGCTCTTCCTCTGGGGTCCCCATTGATTGGCTAGGGTGAGGCCCCAGCGGCCCTTCCAATGGGGGACACGAATTCTCTCTGGAAAAAGGTTCAGGGACAAGGTCTCATTGTATCTGGGAAATCTGAGGCTCTGGGGAGTTCTCTAGCACATCACGATCTGTCCTGTGAATTGCCCCTGGGTGAGGATATACTCTGGATAAACAGAAAGTGCCTGTCAGCTTGTCCAAATTCAGGTTTGGTTTTCACCCCTTGGTCACTTTTAGCCTTATTTGTACAGCGGAGAGCCTCATCCCTGCCTCCTTTCTGGGGGGTGATTCTAAGAACCTAGTGAGATAATGGTTGGGAAAGTACCTTAGCGCAAGAGGCCTCATTATGGAAGAGGTGTTTGCCATAAAGGGATACCGAGTGTGAGCAGTGACCAAAATAATCCCAGGGAACCGGAGGGATTCCTCTCACTCAGGTGGTGAATGCAGCCAAGTATTCTGACTGTTGAGCAGGTCAGGGAAAAGTTCTGTGGACCGTTCCTCTGGGGGGTGAGAAGGGGCTGCTGAAAACTTCTGATTCCATGATATCTGGCTGTGAAGCTCTTCCTTTTAGACAACGTTTCCAGAAAACCTGGGTGATGCGCGTGCAGGGAGTCCACAGTGATTAGGTATTCTGAATGGCGCTGGTCTGGAGCTCAGCAGCCCTTGGGCCCAGGGGGTGGCCCCACACATACATAACAAAAGCCCGTTGCTCAGGTAACGAGCGTTTATTTCACCAAACTCCTGCCTACCGGGCCCTTTCCCTCCAGAGAGAGAGAGAGAGAGAGCTTTACGTAGATCACAAAACAAGATCCCCAGGCTTAATCTTTGTCCTGAAATATTAAGCACTCTTTGTTCATTTCCCCATCACTTTGCATCATGGCGAGTTCTGCACAAGCCCATCTCCCGGGCAGGACTGAGGGCTCCCTTCTTTGGGCCAGGTGTTTGTTGCTAGGCCCCACGTCTCGCACAGATTCTGGCGTGTAGAGAAGATTCCACGAACGATTGTTGAATGCCTGTCAAGCCCTTCGCCTGCATGATGTTGCTTTTAATCATTTCGTTCTGTCCTTTGCCAGTGAATAACTTCTCGTCGTTACTTTCAGCCGCTGTGGATTCTAGAGAACGTTAGGTATCGTTTGAGTTTTGTCGTTGCTCCCCTCAATCCTGGGAGAGGGCCTGGTAGTTCTGGTCTGTACAGGTGTCTGTATTTTTGTTTTGTTTTGTTTTGTAAAGTTTATGTATTTTGAGAGAGAAAGACAGCGCATGCGTGGGGAGGGGCAGGGCGGGCGGGAGAGAGAGAATCCCAAGCAGGCTCCCTGTGGTCAGCGCAGAGCCCCGCGCGGGGCTCAGTCTCACAAACCGTGAGATCGTGACCTGAGTGGAAATCCAGAGTCGGACACGTAACTGACTGAGCCATCCAGGTGTCCCTGTATTGTCTTTTGAAGGCTTTTCTGAGTAAGGGGCCCACCCTTGAATTCTGCTGGAAGGCGTGTCGTGGGGCCGCATGTCTGAGGTCAAGTGGCAGGCCCTTGACTGACTGACCCTTACTGACTCAGTGGCAGGCCCTTGCTCTCCTTCCCTGGGTGCTCATTGGAGCCTCAGTCTCCAAATCTGTATGAGACTCCTTGATGGGCCTCTGTACCACGGTCTCTCTGAGTGCCTGATTCAGCTTCATCACATGTACGTGATTATGTCTGTGTAGGACCTCCGGATACTCTGCTCGCACTCCCGTTCCCCTAATTTTTCTTGGCTTAGAGTCCAGAGATCCATACAACGTCTTACATGTCTCATTGGAGCTGTGTAAGGACAAGAAGGATGCCCACAATTCACACAGATGCCTCAGATACTGAATCCCCGTTTGCCCAAATCTTGGGTGAATGCCACTGTTTACAAGTTAAAGCCAAAAATTTTTAGTTCAGTACACAAAGCCCTCACAATCTGACCCCAGCCTACCCCTCCGGTCCCATCTCCCCCCACCTCCCCCCATTGTCTCTGGGAGTCAGTACGAAGACTAATTTTTTTTTTTTTTTTTTTTATATCTCCTGAACCTTCCTCTTGGTTTTGTCCCTGTGAATATATTGTTCCTTCTCTTTGGGATTCTTTTCCTCCAACAAATTACCCATCAAGAAATCTCCTACAAATGTTCTAAAGTCAGTTTCCACTGGAGATCACCTCCTCTGAGACTCCCCTGACATCTCCAGCACTTTCTCTCCCTCCCTTCCGCCTGCAGTCTTTTGTATGTATAACCTATTATAGAGAACTGAAACCGTACTTTTAAATGTTTGCCTCTGCCGCTAGAATCTGAGTTTCTTGAAGACACGCAGGTAGGGTCTTTCCATCAGTCTTTCCCAGAATCCAGTACATGGCCCTGTGTGTCTTTACTACCCGTGACACACTGTCTGAATTAATAACAGCTGAACTGACCCAGGAGGGTCTTGGAATGTGCCCTCAAACCCGACAAGCTCTGGGTTTGCCAGGATCTCTAATTAAACTGTCTGTGGTCAATCACCATCTTTAATAAGCAGTTTTGCTAGAAACTGGGATAAACGAAAGCAGCCAGGGAAGGAAATCTATTTCCCTTTGCTCTCCCCTCCGGAGGCCATTCTCTCTATCCACACAGTCACTTATTACCTGACATGTCGTGGGGAAACAGATTCTAACAGGAACTCCAGTTTGAGAAATCCTCATGCTCTTAAGTAGGAAGGAATCGTAGGAACAAATGCATCCCTTGGATTCTGCCATTTCCTCTCTGTTGCCTTCATTAGAAACCAAAAAGTCCATGAAGGATCCTGGGCTCACACTACTTCCTGACCTTGTTTGTCTATTTACCCACAAAAACGGGGCTAATGCTTTGTTCAGGGGCTTCTCAAGTTTGCAGACTCACAGTTGGATGCTGCTGCTGTTCCTCTGCCTCCTTATGGGGCAGGTCTCTGGGAGCCAAGGGCACATGGCTCTGCTCCTGTTGCTGCCGAGAGCGGATGCTGAGAGCCTCACGAGAGCACTTCTTGTCTTGTCATGAAAGCTTCCTGCCAGCGGCCCGGAGCAGAGCATCCTTGACCTCCTTGTTCCTCAGGGCGTACACCACCGGGTTCAGCAGGGGGGTGACGACGGTGTAGGTCACCGAGATCAGCTGGTCCTGATCCCTGGCGTTCTCCGACTTGGGCTTGAGGTAGGCGACGGAGGCACAGCCGTAGTGGACGACGACCACCGTGAGGTGAGAGGCGCAGGTGGCAAAGGCCTTCTTCCGGCCCCGGGCGGAGGGGATCTTGAGGACGGTGGAGACGATGAGGACATAGGAGATGAAGACCAGGCCCATGGGGACCACGAGCACCAGCACGCTGACGATCACGGTCAGGGTCTCGTTGACCGAGGTGTCGACGCAGGAGAGCTTCATTACAGGTCGGATGTCACAGAAGAAGTGGGCCACCTTCGTAGCACAGAAAGGCAACCTGAACACAGATGTCACTTGCGTCGTCGCTACGATCAGCCCAATGCCGCAGGCGCCCCCCACCAACTGCACACACACCCTCTTGTTCATGATGAGCGTGTACCTCAAGGGGTTGCAGATGGCCACGTAGCGGTCGTACCCCATGGCCGTGAGCAGGAAGCAGTTAGTGATGCCAAAGGTTACGAAAAAGAACATCTGGGTGGCACAGCCTGCCCGTGAGATGGACCGGTTCGTACCTACAAGACTGGAGAGCATCCTTGGGAGAATGACCAGCGTATATACGGTCTCTGAGGAGGACAGCATGCTCAGGAAGAAGTACATGGGCGTGTGCAGGTGAGGGTCCGTTCGGATGATGGTCACAATGACCGCGTTGCCGGCCAGGGTCACGACGTACAGTGCAAGGAACACGACAAACAGGCCGAGCTGGTGCTCTCGGAAGCTGGAGAAACCCTGGAAGACGAACTCAGTTATGAGAGTGTGGTTCCCTCTCTCCATTGAGTGGTCGCTAAATCTGAAATGGAGAACAGACGGCGCATAATTTCAACAAGGCTGTTGAAACACGTTTCTCAAATTGATTGAACTCCGTTCTCCGCTGTGAACCTGGCGATGCATTTCCCTGTGCGTTAAAGTCAATCTCTGGGTTTGCTTAAAATACTTCTACTCTGTGGCCATCCGTTACAATTTCCCGTGCGTTCCAGAATCGTGTTTTGGTTTTTTTTTTTGTCCTGTTCCCACAACATGAGCATTCCCACTCACTTCACCCCATGCTTCCTCCTTGATATCTGGAATGCCCTCCCTCCTTTTCTCCTCTTATTTATTTCCCCGTTCCTCAAGGACTATTGCAGGTGTCCACACAGCCTCCACGGCTGTCGTGCTGCGATGCTCTCACGTTTCCGTGGACGATATCTCCCCGTCAGTGCCACGCCATCCACACACAAACCCTCTGCACATTATGCCTTCTACAGCTGCGTATCTCACCAGCTCGGGCTTATGGATTAATGAGATAATTGAAAATAACTTAAGGACTGACTGGAGATTTTTTTTTTTCTCTTTCAAGACTAGGAAGCCTCCCTTTGCACACCCTTAGGAAGTAGAGGCAAAGCAGACCCGAAGGCTCATTTTGTTGCCGAGGAAGAAAAGGCGGATCTTAACCCACCACCTGCCTCTGCCCACTGCTGTCTCCGCGAGACGGGCATCAGCCGGCAGTGGATAGCCCTGACTCTGGCTACATTATGGGCTCCGCCATAGCTGCACCTTCCCGAAACTAAAAGGCAAATTTACAGCCACTAGGACTGGTAGGCAGACACCTGCTCTGCAGAGGGAAACAGTGGTGCCGGGGACGATGGAGCACGAACATTCAGGTCTCTCATCTAGAGCCACAGCAGGCCCTGAGTGTGAAAACCAAACAGTCACGCTAAAGATACGTCACTGCGGTGAGGGTTGGGGGTGCAGTCCAATATCTGTCGTATTTCACATTTTTGTCCCGTTAGACAGTAAGCTCCTGTAGGGAACGTAAATTATATTCTGGTTTGCTTCTGCCTATTCAGAACGACTTTGTACGTAAAGTAAATCTCGCCAGCGAGGAAGGTTGCTGGGCATGCTAAGACCTCCTTCACATTCATAAAAATTTACTTAAAAGAGGTTGGCCACTGGCTGTTAGTCATTTGCACGAAAACCGCTGGAAGAGTAAGGCGACAACAGAAGATATCTCTGAACAGAGAAAATCATTTAACACTGAAGTATGTGGCGAAAGACACTGATCTTCTGTGAGGTCTCTGGGCAGAAACTAGGCGGTGGTCCAGCCGTGAGGTGGCCTGGCCCCTCTGCTGTGAAATCGGCAGCCTGTGTCACTGCTTCTGATTGGTCTAATGACGGACACGGGTGCTGCCAGCAATTAAAGATGCTTAGTGTCCTGCTCTCCACGTGACCTTCCCACCCAAGGAAGAATTGTCCTATCCCAAATACCACTAGGGTTTCTGCTGAGAATCCACGGGCTAGGGTGCTGTCTGCTCTGGCTGATGCCTGTCTGTCTTGAGGTACAAGGGTAGCTGCTATGACCTGGCTAGCACCCTCCACCCTTGGGGGGGCTGTAATTATTCCATGGAAATCAAGGGAAAGAACACACACATCCTTATAAGGATGCTGATGGATTGTTATGCTACAACAAATTAAAGCCAGCCCATGGCCAACAAGCCCCATCTCATTTCCTGTTCTGGAGAACACTCACTGTGTCTGCCTAGGGCTGAGTCACGGCAGGAGAGCCGGGCAAGAGGTGGCCGTGGTCTGCAGGTGCAGGAAAAGCAGGGCGACCGGGAAGGAGGGCCCGTCATGGGTGGGGGCTGAGAAGACAGCAGATAAACACGCTCTCGCCGGAAGGTGAGCAGCTTGGGAGTTGCAGGCGTCATTGATGGTGCCTCTGTGTGAGCCAGAGAAGATGCTCCCCCGGGAACAGCCAGTGGGGCTCCTGGGGCTCACACCCTGAAGATATCCCAAGAGGCGCCCCCCCCCCCCATCCCCGACCCGGGACTGGGAGGATGCAGACTGTAGGCACCTGGGGGCCTTATTATGTGAGGGGCTCATTTACCCAGTCCCAGGGTTGGCCGTTTGGGAGCTTGGGACAAGTTTTTGCTTCAAGTAAAAACAGCATCAGATAAAGCTGGTTTATTTAGTTGAATTTTTCTTGTTAGAGTCCATAGGCACCTTGTAGTTTCTTACAGATGTGCCTTGGAAAGCCACAGTTTCCAAACTCAGGCAGCTCAAGCTTGGAGCCATATGGGGACACTCAGGCCCCTGCCCAGTTTAAGAAAGTGGTTTTGTCTTTGGAATAAAAGTAGTCAGCTCTGGCCCTGGCTTTGCAGAGGAGCAGTTCAGGCCGCCTGGCCGCTGGCCGCTGGCCGCCTGGGAAGTGGAAGGAAATCTCTTTGGTTCTAAAGACCCTCTCTTGGGGGCCAGGAAATGGATGGGGGCTGAATACTCTCTTTACCCAGAATCACCCCCTCCTCCATTTGGCAAAACTTCTAGCCCATCGAGACCTGCCCGATTTGCTTTCCCTTGAAGACTCCCCTTGCGTCTATCACTTGCTTACCCATGTTCTTACTTGACCACGTGTGCTTACCTGTGTCCATTCATGCTTCAGGCACCGGGCATTGCCCGGCCCGGGGCTGGTTGCTGGGGGCAGGGAAATAGGGGACATGCTTCTTCAGCCTTCCGGCAGCTCACGGTTTAGTTTCAGTGACAGAGGATTATGATCAACTAAAATGAGTCGGGGCAGGGAGGGGATGGTCCTGGATTAGATGCAGGTTGATCACAGAAAAAAGTTCTGTCGCTAAAGACCAGGCTACAACAAGGTCCTAGAGTACTGAGATTTTACCAGTTTTTTTTTTTTAATTTTTTAAATGTTTTTTTAATTTATCTTTGAGACAGAGAGAGACAGAGCATGAGCAGGGGAGGGGCAGAGAGAGAGGGAGACACAGAATCCGAAGCAGGCTCTAGGCTCCGAGCTGGCAGCACAGAGCCCGACACGGGGCTCGAACCCACGGACCGTGAGATCATGACCTGAGCTGAAGTCGGACGATCAACCGACTGAGCCACCCAGGCGCCCCTACCAGTTTTTTTTAAGGGCCCCTTCAGTGATTTAACTTATTCCTCGTGCTCAGGGACTTCCAAGTCCGTTAGTTACTGGCCCTTGAGGGCCACCAGCTACCCTGCACCTTCTTCCCGCCTGTGTGATGACCCTGCTCCTCTGCAGGATTGATGGGGCAGCTGTAGGAGGCATCCGCGAGGATGCTGATGTCACAGGGCAGGCCAGAGGTCATTTGGGGTTGATCTAGGTGGGGATGGCAGGGGTCTCGGGAGGAGGGACAGAGGTGAGAGACATCTGAGGTGAATGGGCTTGTGACCGCGTGTGTGGATCAAGGGAGAGGAAAGGACCCCTACGCTAATCTCAAGTTCATTCACGCCAACTCCCCGAGACTCCAATCTGCATTGCTTCCTGTTGGAACAGGATCTCTTCAGGCTTTGGGTTTCCCATCTGTAAGATAAGTAACAAAATAGCTCCTAGATCCATAGTGAGGGTTAAATACACAAAGTGCTTGAACTAACACCGGCTATCTAGGATGCGTTCCGTAAAGGGACCAAAAGGGGCGTCGCAAAGTAGGGGCCGGCAACCTGAAAGGAATCTCGTCACAAAAGGAGAAGAGAGAGGAGAGCCGCCTGCTGAGGCCGGTCGTGTTTTAGCCGCTCACAGCGGTCTTCCTTCCTTCTTTTCTTCCTTCTGTTAATAACACCTAAGCTGCAGGTACCAGGCACTGTGCTGGGTGCAAAGGCGGAGAGGCCGCCCGGGCGGGGGAGGCTGAGCGAGTGCGCGGTGGCCCCGGGCACGCCTGGCCCGGGTCGGGTGACCTGAAGCAGAGCCTGAGCCTGTCCCCGTGCTAGGGACTGAGGGCGTACTCTCGGAAAATGGAGTGAGGGAGGCAGAATGGGATGGGGGCAGAGCTCGGAGGGAATGTGGTCTCAGGCAGCCTGATCGAACGGAAGACTCTAGAGGGAATGCCATTTTGAGGCAAGGGGGGGTGGCCGTTGTACCTCCCGGGTTATTCAGGCGCTGGCCGCGGACTGCCCCCGGGAGGGTGGGAGTGGGGTAGGTGTCCCCCCGCCCCCCAACACTGAGAAAGCCTCCTTTCAGCCAGTGGTGATGGTTCAGAGTGGGGACGGGGGCGAGGGGGGCAGCCCACAGAGGGGCCCCGGGCAGAGCAGCGGCCTCCAGTAAATCACCCGGGTGTCCAGGGAGGAGAGGGGACGGGATGTGAAAGATGGGGGTTTTTTACAGTTTTTGCTTTATCCTTCTCAACCAGGTTGTCCACGGGCTATCAGCGCCCGTGTCTGACGTAGGTGGCGAGGGTTCGTGCAGGTAGGAATAGGCGCGAGGTAAATTAATGGAGTGAATTTTTTTTTTTTTACTGTATGAAATACAGCCTAGAGAGTGTTAGGTGTAAATAATGGAGAACTTGTTATTTCAGTGCTCTCGATTTCCATGCCGAGGCCAAGTTCCGATCCCATAAATTCCTGTGATAGATACTATATATTCTTCCCACCCTCACTACCAGTTTCCAGTCCCTTATGCCAAGGGTAACAGGAACAGGGACTAACGTTACAGCACAGCTCCTGAGTATGCTTTATCTTGCCTGGTTTTCATCAAGCCTGAGAAGCCCCCCTATTGGTCTTGGGAAATCCATCAACCTCTCGTTCATCTTTTCCTTCCTCGCGTTCCTGTAGCCCTCTCAGTCCTAGCTGCTGCCCGGATCAGGTACCGGGTGCCTGGTGTCAGACTCACTCTCTCACTGCGACCCCTCAGCAAGCTGTTGACTTTTACGGAGACCGACCAGCACCTAAGAGAGAGGATTTTTGCCCAAAGCTCTGAGCAAGGCATCCTTGACTTCTTTGTTCCTCAGGCTGTACACAACAGGGTTGAGGAGGGGTGTGATGACCATGTAGGTCACGGAGATGAGTCTGTCCTTCAGGGAGTCGTGAGACTTGGGTTTAAGGTAGATGACGGAGGCGCAGCCGTAGTGGACGACGACCACCGTGAGGTGGGAGGCGCAGGTGGCAAAGGCCTTCTTCCGGCCCCGGGCAGAGGGGATCTTGAGGATGGTGGAGACAATCAGAACGTAGGAGATGACGATCAGCACCACGGGCAGAACAAGGACACACAGACTGATGAGCAAGGTGACAAGTTCTTTGATGGTGGTGTCAGCACAGGCCAGCTGCATCAGGGGCCGGATGTCACAGAAGAAGTGGGAGATGACGTTGGCATCACAGAAGGGCAGGCTGAACACAGACGACACCTGAATGATGGCCGTGCTCAGGCCAATGCTCCGGGAGCCACTCGCCAATTGAAGACAAGTCCTTTTGCCCATGACGACAGAATACCGCAGGGGGTTGCAGATGGCCGCGTAGCGGTCATACCCCATGGCCGTGAGCAGGAAGCAGTTGTTGATGCCGAAGGCGAGATAGAAGAGCTGAGTGGCACAGTGTGGGATGGAGATGGCTCGTTGGGGGCTGAGGAGACTGGACAGCATGCGGGGGATGATGGCCACTGTATAACAGGTCTCAGAGATGGACAGTACGCTCAGGAAGAAGTACATGGGTGTGTGAAGTTGGCGGTTGAGGCGGGTAACGGTCAAGATGATGGCATTGCTGGCGAGGGTCAACAGGTACAAGACCAGAAAGACCGCAAAGAGAACGAGTCTGTGCTGCCACCCAAAAACGGAAAAACCTTCAAAGGTGAACTCTGTCACGGCGGTCAAGTTGAGCCTTGGCATTGAGGACAATCTGGGTCCGAAAGAGATGAAGCGGGGAGGTTGGACATCCGGGGTGGAAGCAGGAGGCTGGTCCACGGTCCTCGTCAGCCACGTGCAGGGGCGCGAAATGGGTGTAGCTCCCGGTTTCCGAAGCTCTCAGCTTTCAGACACTGGCCAAGTTCTCCAAGACTTCCCAAGGTTCGCAGGGGCGTGGCGCTGGGAGGCAGATGCAGGGGGGTGGGGAAGAGAGTAAACACCCGCAGCGAGCGGTGGAAGCACCTCACGTGCTTGGCTGGAGGGGCTGCAGACCAGAGAAGGCACTAGACTGAGTGTGCACAGCCTGGAAGTCCGCCCACGCTCCCCTGCTTTGGCCCAGCAGTGACGCACCGCCTGTCAGAGAGCCAGTTGTGAGGGGACCTCCATAGAGCGAGAATTCAAGCCAGGGACAGATCACTGCCGGAGGCATGATTCTGGGAGGTAGGCGGCCAGACCTAATGTGCTCAAAGCACATAGTATCGTCCTCCCCGTGGGTCAAATTCAAAATGGCCAGTGTCTGGACTAAGGCGGGGAGAGGAGACACTGCTTTTTTCTCTTGATGAGAGGCTAACGTGTGGACCCAGGACACTATGAGCCAGAGCCTGATTCTTGCTTTCCTCCCTGTGCTCCCCAAATACCCTGTGTTTCAACACCTGCATCCCCTCCGTTCCGTGTGGAGGGTCGTTTCTGCTTGTTTCCTAGTCTCTAGTCGAGCACAGAAAGCCTCTCAGACATCCTAAAGGTTTGAAGTACCGGTAACTCCAAGACAAGAGTGATAAAAATAACAAAATATTGACGTTTCTAGGAACTTCCGGCTTCAACCTTAGTGTAAGTAGAGGATGCTTGCTTTACTTTGCTCACTTGGTGTGTGTGTGTGCTCGTCTATAAAATAGAATAATATATAGTCACAGTGTTGCTATGGAGATTATATTAATGACTCTGTGTAAATAGCCAAGTGTAGTTCTTGATAGGTAACAGGCAAACGGTACATTCAATTTCTGCTCCTTCACCCACCCTCCCCATCCCCACTTCCAGTTGGGTTCGACTTGAATGTCAGACCCACCCAGGCATCGTGCAGCGTTCTCGTCGTTGATTTGTCCCATCTCTGTTGACTGCGACGCTCGGTCCTCCTTTCCCACCTCCTGCCCAGTTCTAGATTCTGCACCCTGGAGCGGGGCTGGGGCTGGTCTGGAGTCCAGCACCCCCGTGAGCAAGCCCCAGCTCTACCTGCTTCATGTTTGACCTTAGAAATGTTCCCTCATCTCCTCGGGCCTCGGTTTCTCCCCTTGTAAGATGAAGGCAGGACCGATCTCCGCGGAAGAGGACCGACGGAGGAATTACACAAGAAGATGCCTAGAAGGCATTGAGCAGAAGGCCTGGTATACAGTAGGCCATCAATAAATGGAAACCATGGGGGCGCCTGGCTCAGTCGGTTGGGCATCCGACTTCAGCTCAGGTCATGATCTCACAGTCTGTGAGTTCAAGCCCTGTGTCGGGCTCTGTGCTGATGGCTCAGAGCCTGGAGGCTGCTTCGGATTCTGTGTCTCCCTCTCTCTGCCCCTCCCCTGCTCACGCTCTGTCTCCCTCTCTGTCAAAAATAAACAAACATTCAAATAAGTAAATAAATAAATGGAAACCATTGATAAAGATGAGCATAGATGTCAAAATAGGAATAGTTTAGGTCACCGTTTTTGTCTTCACTTCTCTCCCAAGTCCCAGCTCAGGACGTGGCTGGTCTTCATGTAGCTAGAACGTATTTACCAGCTTGCTGCATAGAGGGTGCTCTGCTAGCTTTTAGAGACAGGAGGAGGAGGAGGAGGAGGAGGAGGAGGAAGAGGAAACAGGGAAGGAGACATTCCCGCAGGGGAGAGAGTCCCAAGGGCAGGGGGAGCGTGCGGATGTGGGTCGGGATGGGTAAGCCTCTCCCAGTGCAACAATTCTGCAGGCGTGCCTGCGTCCGGGACCTTCTTCTCGGGCTCTGCTTGGACTCCTGCGCTCGGGAGACTCTATTTCAGCCATTCACTGATCCTCACTTTCCTGGCCCCTGCTTGAGATCTGGGGCAGGAAACGGGAGGAAATGGCGGGGACTTGTATATTCGGGAAATCCACTTTTCCTGGTGGAAAGGGCCCACGTGGGTTCACCCCGCCAGAGTCTGGTGGCTTGTGGCTTGCCACCAGGCCCCGTTCACCAGGAGTGTGACAGGTAGGACTGTGAGGGGTGGGAGTGCATGTTCCCAGTTCCCCTGGCTCTCCCTTCAGCCTTTAGTTGTTTTGTTGGGCTAAAGGGACCAATGAAGCCTTTAGGAAGTTCTGCCTCAGGTTTTTCTAAGGCTAAGTCCCAGATAACCCTTTCCGAATGATTTTTTTCCCCGGCATGTATAATGCTTTTTATTCCCTAAATCTTACAGCCCAGCTACACAGTCATTGTTCCACTTGACGATAGTCCCAGGACAGAGGAGAAAAAGAAAAGGTGGCGTCCCATGAGAAAGAGTCGTGAGGCCGCGCCCTGTCAGGCAAAAACCCTGCTTTTACTGAGTGGTGGAGGGTGACTCACCTCTCGCCAGGCAGGGCCGAGGCTCGCTCTGGCTTCAGAGAGTAAGGCTGGAGAGCCCCGGCCAGCACTCCTGCTCCGCTGGGCAGGTGCAGCACGCTCAGAGTCTTCTGAAGGGAAGCCTGCAAGAAAACCTTAGAACCTGCCCGGGTCTGTCTGTTAATTCCTGCGCTGATTGGTCAGGTCTGGGAGTCACAAAAGCAGCCCCAGGCTCCCCTGTGCCTTCCCAGAGCCCTGCCCCTTACGTGTGTATTACAGGCTGTCAGGGAGGACTGTTCCCCCAGGCCCCTGGGCCCCGGGGTCCCTTTCCCCACGGTGGCCGTAGCAAGATCCAAATCTGCTGATGTCTGGGGACCTCATTAGAAAGGGGGCTCATCAGCCCAAACACATGGATGGTATGTGTGTAGGCAATCTGGGGTTTCCAGCAGGAACAAAGCCTTTGCATCAAGTCACGGCCCTGATCTCCGTAGATGTTGAGGAGCTCTTGTCTCCAGACCCAACCATACTTTTACATTTTTTTTTTAATTTATTTTTGAGAGAAAGACACAGCGTGAACAGGGGAGGGGCAGAGAGAGAGGGAGACACAGAATCCAAAGCAGGCTCCAAGCTCTGAGCTATCAGCACAGAGCTTGACACGGGGCTCGAACCCACAAACCGAGACCATGACCTGAGCTGAAGTCGGACGATTAACCAACCAAGCCACCCAGGTGCCCCAGGACCCAACCACGTTGAAGGGTGCAGCTTTATTAGTCAAGCCACTCATGCCCTGGGGTCTCGTGCCCTAATTGCTGAAGATCTGTGAAGCCCCTTGCAATTCAAATATTCCAGAAGCTGTGACTCATTCACTTGTGGATGCTTTCAGCAGGTGCTCACTGAGCGCTTTGCACGCGCCAAGGCCAGGGAATGTGGCGGCAGCTGGGGACACGGCATCCGTGCTGACGCCAGTCCCGCTGCTTGCTCGTCAGTCCAGAGCATCGCTTCGAATCGCTGGAGAGAGCAGACAACCTCCAGATTCCTGCCTCCCTCCCGTGTCTCCTGGCCTTTGGGCAGTCAGCAGACTCAGCCTTGTCTGCCTCTCCTGCAATGGGCCCAAGACGGGCCTTCCCAGAGGCTGAAGGCAACCCAGACACTGACTCGCCAGCTTCCCTGGGACTTTGACTCCTTGGTGTTTCCTAGTTCTGGAGCTCAGTTTATGCCTTTCTCCTAGAGACCTTCCCAAAGTACGAAAGGCTCCCTTTCTAAGAACCAGCATGCTTGAGACATGAATACCTGGGAGTAAGGTAGTTTATTAATGTGTCTTTGATAAGGTGGGTCAATGGAGACTGGCAAACCAGCATGGGATAATTGCCAGCCATCCAGTCCGGTCCCACATGATCTCTCCTGGCCCCAAATGTTGACCCGAGAGAAACCGGAAACACTCGGGCTGATGAGCCATTAAGAGCAGAGAGACCCACAGCTAAGAGAGATACTACATGGTGTATTTACCACTGCTGGGGGTGGGGTGGGGTGGGGTGGGGTGTGTGGCGGGGAGGGTCTTCCCAAGACCTGAAAAGAATCCGTTAATCTTGGGCCTCATTTGTCAGTGTCCCTTCTTCACAGTTTTTCCGGTAGGCAGCTCAATTCAAATATTTACGCAGCTCTTTGGAATTAGGACTACAATGGGATTGAAACCTACGAGAAAGAAAAGGAAACCCTGATGTTGAAATTATGATCTGGAAACTGCGTGCATTTTTAGAACATGTATGGTTCTTATCGTGGGTCTATCTGACATAAGTTTAGACGTAAAAAGACTGGAAAATCTGGAGTGGATGGAGGTTTTTTTTTTTTTTTTTTTTTCCTGAAAAGGGAGAAAATACACTGATTACATCATCTGCCTATTTTTGGCAGTTTTGTCTTTTCCGTTCTGACTTTTTATATCTTCTCTTGTTGCATTCAGTTATGAGCCATGATACAATATCGAATGCTAGCAGCCACAGAGGCTATCATGGAGACTTGTGTCCTTTTTCCAAATTTTAATTAAAATGCTTCTCATGTTTCGGTCACCATGACAGGGGATGTTTAGGGCACATCTCTGGCATTGCCCTCTACCAGATGAAGGAAGTTCCTTTCTATTCCTGGTTTGTTTGCCACTTTATCACTAGTGATCTATTAAATTTTCAGTTGGCTCCTTTTCTTTTTTTTTTTTTTTTTTTTTTTTTTTTTTTTAATTTTTTTTAACGTTTTATTTATTTTTGAGACAGGGAGAGACAGAGCATGAACGGGGGAGGGTCAGAGAGAGGGAGACACAGAATCTGAAACAGGCTCCAGGTTCCGAGCAGTAAGCACAGAGCCCGATGCGGGGCTCGAACTCACGGACAGTGAGATCATGACCTGAGCTGAAGTCGGATGCTTAACCGACTGAGCCACCCAGGCGCCCCAGTTGGCTCCTTTTCTATATCCATTGATAGGATTGTATGCTTTTTACTCTTTAATTGGTTAGGGTGGTGAATTACATTAATAGATTTTTCTAAGGTTGACTCATTGGTACATTTTTAAGAAAAACCATGCTTGGTCAAAAGACCAAGACCCAATATACACTATTGAATTGAATTAGCTATTTTTTTCATCTACCTGTTATTTGCCAGGAGTTGTCTTCTCCTACTTTGCCTATTTTTGGTACCAAACGTTTGCAATTAACAATGTTTTTCAATGCTGGGGGAATTTCACGCCTTTTCTAAGCTCTGAGCCTGGTGTCTTTTCTTGTTTGTTTTTTGAAAGGGTGGATTTTTTCCCCTCACTGCTTTTCCATTTTTTTAGGGTTATTATTCTAGTAAATTTTCTATTCCTGGTATAATTATGGTAATTTATATCTTCCTCTGAGTTTGCCCATTTTATATACTTTTTCAAATAGATTGATACAAAGTTGTTCAAGGTATGTTTTTATAATCATCTTATGTGTCCGTTTCTCCTACTTCATTTTGTTTACTCTTTCTTATTTATCATTGTTGTTGAAGGTTATTTTAAACTCATCTTTCCAGAGATTCCAAACTTTAAAAAAAAGAACATTTCTATTGTTTCATGTTTACTTTGGATTTTAATTAAATTCTACTTCATTATTATTTGTTTCTACTTCCTTTGGGTTTATTTTGTTCTTTTCCAGGCTTTTTGGATTAGAATCTTTTATTTATCTTGCCTCTTACAGTAAACCTAGAAAGCTGTAAATTGCTTTCTGGGAACTGCTCTGGATATTCCTTATTTATTTTGATCTGTAGTGCTTCTGTTAAGTTGTAGAACTATGTATTTTAAAATTTTTGTTTTTATTTCTTCTTTAGCTCACAGTTTATTTTTAAAAATTTTAATGTTTACTTATTTTTGAGAGAGAGAGAGAGAGAGAGAGAGCGAGCACGCAAGAGGCAGAGGGGCAGAGAGAAAGGGAGACACAGCATCTGAAGCAGGCTCCAGGCTCTGAGCTGTCAGCAGAGATCCTGACACAGGGCTCGAACTCACAAACTGTGAGATCATGACCTGAGCTGAAGTCAGTTGCTTAACCGACTGAGCCCTCCAGGCGCCCCAACTCACAGCATATTTAGATGTTTATGTTAGTAGAATAAGCGTGATACAACAATCAAGAGCTTAGACCATGGAGTCCCGGTCTAACTCTGCCACTTACTCTCCGTGACTCTGGGCAAGTCGTTCCAAGTCTGCGTGTGTCCATTTCCTTGTTTGTAAAATGTGGGGGATGATAGGACTTCCTCAAACAGCTCTTGTAAAGATCTGGTGAGTAAATATTTGAAAGTGCTTAGAATAATGGCCGGCACCGAATTGTTTATGAAGTCAATATCCACGTCTATGAAGACGGCGATCCAGGGTTTGGCTCCTTTTTTGGGACGGGGGATGTATTGCGTTGTGGTTCATGGAAATTGTTTATATAATATCAGTGTTTCAGAATTTCTCGAGGCTTCCTGTGGGGTCAAAATCGTGACCATTCTCTGTGTGAAGGTTAGACTTGTAGATCAGGCGTGTTAATTGTCCTTATACCCTTTTGAACCCTATTGACCCACTGACAGTTTTGTTAGTTTATGAGAGAACTGCCTCAATGTCTCCTGTGATTGAGTGTTCAGTTTCTCCCAGGAGTTTTATCAATTTTTGTGTAGTACATTTTTTTTTTAATTTTTTTTTTAACGTTTATTTATTTTTGAGACAGGGAGAGACAGCATGAACGGGGGAGGGTCAGAGAGAGAGGGAGGGAGACACAGAATCTGAAACAGGCTCCAGGCTCTGAGCTGTCAGCACGAGCCTGATGCGGGGCTTGAACTCACAGACCGCAAGATCATGACCTGAGCCGAAGTCGGACGCTCAACCGACTGAACCACCCAGGCGCCCCTGTGTAGTACGTTTTGAAGCTATGCTGTTAGGACCTTATAAATTCACGAGTGGAAGACTTCCCTGGTAGATTATTTTGCTTATCAATACTCTAGATTCCTTATTGGTTTTCACTTTGAATAGTATTTTGTCTAATGTTTGTAGTATTACATGAACTTTATTTATTTATTTTTTTTTTGTTTTAGAGAAAGCACAAGTGGGGGAGAGGGGCAGAGGTAGGGGGTGGAGAAAGGGAGAAAATCTTAAGCAGGCTCCGTGCTTAGCGTGGAGCCCAACGCAGGGCTCGATCCCACAACCCCAGGATCATGACCTGAGCCGAAATCAACCCACTGAGCCCACCAGGCGCCCCTACATCAACTTTTTTTTGTCAGCCTTTTTCTGGATCCCATCTCAGCCTCTTCATTTTCAACCTTTCCTTTTTGTTTCAATTTTATTTTAATAGCGTCGTGCCAGATTATTAAAATTCAGTCTGAGAGCCTTTTTGTTTCAATCGATTAACTTAATCAGTTCACATCTTTTTTTTCTTTAAAAAAATTTTTTTTTTACATTTATTTATTTTTGAGAGCCAGAGAGAGACAGAGCACAAGTGGGGAGGGGCAGAGAGAGAGGGAGACACAGAATCGGAAGCAGGCTTCAGGCTCCGAGCCATCAGCCCAGAGCCCGACACAGGGCTCGAACCCACGAACTGTGAGATTGTGACCTGAGCCGAAGTCGGACGCTCAACCGACTGAGCCACCCAGGCACCCCAACTCACATCTTTTATAACTAGAGATGTTGCTGGAAATTACCGTCCTCCTCTCTGTTTGTTTCTTCCCCAGGCTTTTTGTTTGATTCATTTTCTGGTGATTTATGTACCACTTCTAGTCATCCAAAAGTGAAAGTGAATTCTGTACAACTGAATTTAGTTTTTACAAATAGTCCAAATGCAGAATTAAAAATACAAAATGTCACTTCGTTATTAAAACAGTTCTCCATCCACCTGTGATTCTCACTTCTTACAAGCACCCACGTTCAGCTCTTTTATCTGTTTTCCGTGGTATCCCCTCCATATTTCTGCTGGCTCTGTTTTCTCCATAACATGGCTGCAATAATAGTTCTGACTTCCTAGATTTTAGACATCCTCTCCTGACTTCCCAGCTCATTTGCGACACTGTGCACCCATGAACACATACGCATGCTTCTCCTCGTGTCATCCTCCTACAAAAACTTCATTCTGGGGGCGCCTGGGCGGCTCAGTTGGTTGGGCATCCAACTTTGGCTCAGGTCATGATCTCGCGGTTCGTGGGTTCGAGCCCCTCGTCGGGCTCTGTGCCGGCAGCTCGGAGCCTGGAGCCTGCTTTGGATTCTGTGTGTCCCTCTCTCTCTGCACCCCCCCCCTCAAAAAAAATAAAGAAAAAAGCATTTAATGAAAAAACACTTCAATCTGTTTTCAGAACATACATCATTGCAATATGCAAATCTTATTCTGAGCCAGGTAGCACGCTACGAGTGTGGATCTCTTCCAGCACAACTTTTGTTTTCTCACTAAATTTTAGTAAGTGAACCCTTTTACTTCAGTTTTGAAGTATGCATAATTAATCCAACCTCAATTCCTTTTTCTTTTTCTTTTTCCAGAACAGGAAAACCTTCTTCCAAAGCTAGTTAGGTATGGTTAAACACAGGGGAGCCTGGGTGGCTCAGTCAGTTAAGCGTCCGACTTCGGCTCAGGTCATCATCTCATGGTTTGTGGGTTCGAACCCCACATGGGGCTCTGTGCTGACAGCTCGGAGCCTGGAGCCTGCTTGGGATTCTGTGTCTCCCCCTCTCTCTGCCCCTCCCCTGCTCATGCGCTGTCTCTCTCTCTCAAAAATAAATAAGCATTAAAAAAAAAAAAAAAGAATACATTCCTCGTATAAGAGCCAAGATGCTTTTCCCTCACAGGTGACATTCAGTGTGTCTGCGCTTCATTCCAGAAGCCAACATTTACCCCCACCTGCAGGCAGCATTTACCCCACCTGCCATCACACATGATGTCTTCCTCCTTCCCTCTGAGGTTCTACAGTACCTACTTGAACTGGGACCGTTCTCTTTGGGTCTCACTTTTCTGCACATCTTGTGAACAGAGACACTTCACGCCTTTGTCCTAGATTATCATTTCGAGGAAATTTGTATAATGAACGGCCTTGGAATATAGACCGTGTCTCCCTCTGAAGCACAGAGGAGGCAACTTTACTGCGCGTTAAAGCAGACTTGGGGGCCCCAAGCTCAGAGTTTCATTTTTCTAATGCAATTCATTGCATGATCAAGTACTTCCTGGCCCTCCTTCTGTTCCTGTATGAGAACCAGAGCTCGAAGAACCAGAGCCAAGGTCAATACTATTGCTGTGAATAATAACGTCCTTTGTCTCAGACCCAGGAGTCTGTGTCTTCTGCCAGCATCCGTGACATGATGGCAGGCTAACGTGCCAGCAACTTGCAAGTAGGGTCAGTCTCAGACCCTTCATAGCTCTGGATGGGGGCTTTATTCCAATTTTCTTAATTCTCTAACCACGGCTCTGCATGCACAGGGGGTGTTCTGTAGAGAGATAACTGCACCCCTGTGCTCACTGCTACATTACTCACGATAGCCAAGACATGGAAGCAACCTAGGCATCCATCAACAGAGGAAAGGATAAAGAAATGTGGGAGAGAAACACGTGCCCACGCACACACACACACACACATTATCCAGCCTCAGAAAAGGAGGAAATGCTGACATTTGCAACAGTGTGAATGAACCTGGAGAACATAACAGTTACTGAAATAAGCCAAATGATCTCACTTATATGTGGAATTTAAAAATGTGAAGGTCACGGGAGCAGGTGGTTGCCAGCAGCCGGGGGAACTGGGAGATGTTGGTCAAAGTTAAAAACTTACAGTTACAAGATAAATAAAATCTGGGGCACCTGCGTGGCTCAGTCTGTTGAGCGTCCGACTCCGGCTCAGGTCATGATCTCGCGGTCCATGAGTTCGAGCTCCGCGTCGGGCTCTGTGCTGGCAGCTCGGAGTCTGGAGCCTGTTTCAGATTCTGTGTCTCCCTCTCTCTGACCCTGCCCGTTCATGCTCTGTCTCTCTCCGTCTCAAAAATAAACGTTGAAAAAAATTAAAAAAGAAACAAGATAAATAAGTTCTAAGGATAGAGCTTGCAGCATAGTGACCACAGCCCATACCGCTGTGTTATATACCTGAAATCTGCTAGGAGAGAGCTTCAGTGTTCTCGCCACACACACGGTCAGGGATGTGTTAATTAGCTTGATTGTGGTAATCATTTCACAATGTATATATCAAATCATCGCATTGTACACCTCAGACATAGTACAGTTTCTTTTTGTTAATTATACTTTAATAAAGCTGGGGATCGGGAGGAATGCTGGTGAAGGAGAGTTCCAGGATTAGAGCCCTAAAGCAGTCCCACAAAGCAACCCCAGCCAGACTGGAGCTGGAGGAAAGAGGAGTGCAGAACGCTGGTCTTAAGACAAAAAGAAGCTCCAGCAAGGTAGATAAAGATGGATGGAGACAGAAATGACTGGATATGTTTGACCGTCTTTTTTTTTTAATATTTATTTATTGAGAGAGAGAGAGAGAAAGAAAGCAAGCAGGGGAGGGGCAGAGAGAGAGGGAGACATAGAATCTAAAGCAGGCTCCAGGCTCTGAGCTGTCCTCACAGAGCCTGACGTGGGGCTTGAACTCACGGAGTACAAGAACATGACCTGAGCCCAAGTCAGGCGCTTAACCCACTGAGCCACCCAGGTGCTCAGTGGGGAATGGGGAATGTATTCTTAAGAGGCTAGATGATCCATTTGCTCTGTAAATAAAAACAGTAATATATTTTGGGTTTCAAACTTTGGGAAGGCTCTCTGTCTCTAGTATTTGAGCCGTTAAAATAACAGAGGATCTTTATTATGTTTGGATTACAGGTAGGTAATAAAGGTCAAGATAAATGGTTATTTATCTTAATGGAAATGTATATATTCAAGGATGTGAAGATATGAAGTCAATGAAAATAAGTGGCAGGAATTTCTCTGCGGCTGACAGGAAGAGGAAGCGAGAAAATGTAAAATAATACATTTAAAAAAAGAGCCTAGAGCGTGATTGAAGCATCAAGTCCTCTGAGCTATTAATTTAAAAGAAAGCAGAGTTTGCAGCCACTGTGGGCAATTTCCCAGTATCCAGGCCTAAAAGATTTTAAAAAATGGGTTTCATCAGGGAGGAGTGACAACAAAAGACCGTTCACACACCCTTGGTTCTCCTTCCTGCAGGCAGGTGACCCCCGTCCACGCCACCAGGTAAGAGCCGGGAAATGCCCTCGGGAGAGGGGCCAGGGCTCCCGTGTGCAGGTAGTCTGATAAGGCAGAGGCAGAGAAGGGATGTGATTCACGCCAGCATATTAGGAATGGTGTGAACAGCGCTAATACAGGCTCATTCAGCTCACACAATAGTAGAAAGTACATAATGACACATTTGGTTCCATCAAATTCAGCCTTTGTATTTCGGAAAATCCCACACACCAAGGTGCTGTTCAGCCCCAAAGACTTAGCTGGGTTTCTCTTCCTTACGATAGGCCCCCAAGGACTCCGCATCTTTAAAGCCACTGCAGGCCACCGAATGGACCCTGGACCCATTCAGAACCACTCTTTATTTCCCGAACGTGGCACCATCATCCCTCATGGTGATGATAATTATGGCCAACATTTTTTGAGATCTTTCTATGTGTCAGCCATTTTGTGTAATGGCTTACACACTAACCTCTTCGATCCTGGCTGTATTTGCAGTTAAGGACTAATGTTACCCGCTGTGTAGATGTGGAAAGTGTGTTATAGAGAGGAGTGGACCTCGCCCGAGGCGGGAAGTAGGATTCAGTCGTAGGACCTTCTGGATCTGGAGCTTTACCTCCACATTTCCTAGACCTTTGTAAATGTTGATCTGTCTAAGCAGATGCCCTCTGCAAGGCATCCATGAGTCACCTTTCCCTTACTAACTTGGACAAGCTCTTTTCTAGTGTATTTTGACCCTTAGTCTGCATTAGTTGGCCCTGTCTGATGCTTCTGTAGCATCCTGTACCAATTTCCATTCTAGCACCCATTGTTCTGTATGATCATTCTCATTTATCTTTCTCCCCTAATGATGTTCCGAGTTCCTTAACATCAGAGACTCTTTCTAATTCATTCTTCATTCAGTAAACGTTTATTGAGAAGCTGGTATGTAGTAGGGATTCCATCGATAGATCCTATCACATGGAAGGGGAATAGGAAATGTTCGAACAAATAAATAAATACCTTTTCTTTCAGACTCATTTCCCCTTAAGATCAGTTGTGAATTTCATTGCTAATCGAACATGGAAAGAGGGGGGTTGAATGCGTGGCTACACCCAGGAAGTTACAGAATCGATTGTGTTCACCCAAGCTTCCTGTGAAGGTTGCCTTCTCTCGTCAGCTTCCGGTTCGCCCGCTTCCGGTTCGTCCGCTTCCGGTTCGTATGCTTCCGGTTCGTATGCTTCCGGTTTGTCCGCTTCCGGTTCCTGCCCTAAGATCCCTGGAAGGCACTGGGTGCTCAGTGTCTCTGCCGGTGGTGATTCCTATAATCACACCTTATAGGTACTTTGTTTACTTAGATAGAGTTTACTAGGTGCCAGACACACATCTGAACACTCTGCGTAGCTTAACGACTTTGATGCTCACAACTCTGTGAAGAGGGTGCTATCCTTAAACCCGCTTCAGAGAGAAACCGCGACGGAGGTGACTTGCCTTGTGGTGACGTGGCTAGAGGGAAGTGGGATTCCATCCCGGGCAGTGTGGCTCCAGACACGTGCCTTTCGTCCCCGAGCCCTGTTGCCTCTCCCTATGCTCTTCGTTCCTCTTTGAGACCTGATGACGGGAGATTGCATTTTGGCGCCTTCTTGGTGACACATCGCTCGGTAAGACGTGTCGCAGAAAGATGTGTGGCACTTGGTCGAAGTTCCGTGTGCAGATAGCTTTTGACTTTGCATTTCACTTCCTTGTGCTCACTTCTGTATGAAATGACATGTTCAGTGTTTTCTAGTATGGAATTGTTTATAATGGCGATAGCTGGGGGGAAATAACATCTGTCAGCATTAAGCTGAGTTAATAATGACCCATCTCTAAAGTGGAAAATTACGCTGCCGTTAAAAGGAATTCAGGTAAATCTTTGAGTGCTCTGCGGAAGGACGTCCGAGATGTCGTTACATATAGCGGGGATAGTATTAATGTATATATGAGCACACGTATGCTTGTATATTAGCTTGTATTTGAAGGCATATCTGGATTTTTATATACTATGTATTTCCTGGAAAGAACATGGGGGTGGGGGTAAGGAGGGAGCGTGCTTACCGATTACATCAACATGACTTTGCTATTCATTTGTCTTCAATAATACAACTTTACTCTTCTACTGTCTTCATCAGCATGGCATTGCTATTCCAAAAAAAAAAAAAAAGTCTTTGTCCAGGAAGACAAAAGTTGTGTATAACTTTATTGTTTTTCTCGGGAACCTTCGCAAAAAAAAAATCTCAGGTCAATGACCATCAAACTGTTCAGCTCTTCAATAAACACCACCAAATGACTGTTAGTTCTCTAAGGCGCTTGAAACCCTGACCTCAAAAGTCTTTGTTGGGTCCACACATCCTAAACTATTTTATCATGACACCCAGTCCTAATTAAGCTCCTGAGTTGGAAAACCAGTCATATACCATAGCCCCAAAACATCACGAAGAGCCTCACTTTTCAGCCCCCATTAGCAGATATAACACTACTGCTCTAGGAAGGTGATACTCTCCCTTGTCAAGATAGGAATAAACTCAGCTTTGCTTATCAACAGGTTATTTTAGTGCTATTTTCAGAGAGTTAGCATTCTTTTTTAAAAAATTTTTTTACATTTATTTTTTGAGAGAGAGACATAGCGAGCAGGGAAAGGGCAGAGAGAGGGGGAGAGAGAGAGTGCCATGCAGGCTCCACACTGTCAGCATGGAGCTTGATGCGGGGCTCGAACTCATGAAGTGTAAGATCACGACCTGAGCTGAAACCAAGAGTTGGATGCTTAAGCGACTGAGCCGCCCAGGCGCCCCCAGAGGGTTAGCATTCCAGAAGGGACAGAAAGGAAGTTTTAAGGGAGACTAATAGTTAAATGGAACCTGCCTTAGTTCTGTTTTTGTACAGCATTGTGCATTACCTAGTCAACAAAAAATTGGAAGGAGGGATGAACGGAAGAAACTAGGTACTCAGTAGAAGCACGTCAGGAAAGTATGTAAAAAAGCTAGATATGAGTCCTTTATCATTTCAGTATGGAAAAGCAGAGAAGGAACAACCAGCAGTGAAAGAGCGTCTGTGATAGGAAGAGGCAAAAAGAACTAGAATACTTTAAATTTCTTAGAAAGAAGCAGGGTCATTTGTGGCAGAGAGGGGTAGAGGACGCGTACTGTTTATGTTTGTGCATATGATTCAGTGTTATGAATTCTAGAACAGTTGGGAAGCAAGACATAAGTAAACCTTAGTGCCCCTCTGTTAAACTCATCGTTTCTAGAAAAACTGAGACTCTCTTTGGGAGGGAGGACAGATTCCAGCTGTACCAGTTGGGTCAGCATGATGGGGGGGAGAGCTACCTTGACCACTTGATCAATCCAGTGGTTTGGACCCCCTCTGGGAAGAGTGCTATTCAGGAGAGAAGACAAAGAGAAGAGCTAGAGCTAATGTTGGAAATCCAACATGCACTGCCTTTCCAAAGAAAAGACATTTGATTGTATCTTCCTTCCTCAGTTTCCACTGTGGGTTCAGCAGCCAATTTCCCTTTGAGATGGTGATGAAAACATTCATCTATGCATCCAAGAAACTACTCCCCAACCCCCCCCCCCAAAGGTGAACACAAAGACAGCCACATGTAGAAACATCACAAACTATTGTAGGATAAAGACAAAAATCATGAAATCAGCAAGAGCTAAATGACTCATCCCATGCAAGGAAACCCACACTTAGGCCCGTTTAAAAAATCAGATTTTGTCATGGTTGAGTTTGAAACTTGTGTGTATATTGTGGAGATATCAGACGTGTCAGCGGCAAATTCTCCCAATTTGTGGCTTGTCTTTTCCTTCTCTTGCCATGTCAGAGAAGAGGTTTTTATCTCTCATGGATGGTGCCCTTGGTATTGTGTCTAAACAGTCCTCCCCACACCCAAAGTCATTGAAATTTTCTTCTCTTTTAATTTTTTTTAAATTACCTTTTTTTAAGAAATAAATTAAAATCTTTTAATTTTAGAGTTTTGCAATTTTCGTTTAGTTGTGTGATCCATTTTGAGCTCATTTTTTCAAGGGTGGTAGGTCTGTGTCGAGATTCATTTTTTTGCCTGTGGATTTTCAGTTCCAGCACCAGTTGAAAAGACTGACTTTGTGCTATCGTATCGCCTTTGTTCTTTCACCAACAATCAGTTGACTGTATGTGGGTCCACTTCCGGGCCTTCTCTTCTGTTCCACTCATTTGACTATTCTTTTGCCAACACGATACTGTCTTGACGCTGGGTAGTGTCGCTTCTCCAATTTTGTTCTCTTTAGATATTGTGGATCTCTGGCCTCTCCAAATAAATTTCGAATAAGTTTGTTGACATCCACAAAAGAACTTTCTGGGATTTTGACTGGGATTGCATTGGATACATAGATCCAGTCGGGAAGATCTGAGTGACGATATGGAGTCTTCCTGTCTGTGAATGTGTAATATCTCTATGTTTATTCTTTATTTTCATTTATCAGAGTTCTTGTAGTTTTCCTCAAATAGTTCTTTTTTTTATTTCTATAAGAATTTATTTTTTTATTTTTTAATATTTTTAAATTATTTTTTTATGTTTTAATTTACATCCAAGTTAGTTAGCATCTAGTGTGATAATAATTTCAGGAGTAGAATCCAGTGATTCATCCCCTACATATAACACCCAGTGCTCATCCCAGCAAGTGTCTTCCTCTTCCTTTGTCTTCCCAGCAAATGGCAAGATTTCATTCTTTTTGATTGCCGAATAATACTCCATTTTGTGTGTGTGTGTGTGTGTGTGTGTGTGTGTGTGTGCGCGCGCGCTGTACCCTACACACACACACACACACACACACACACACACACACACCCCACATCTTCTTTATCTGTTCACCTGTCGATGGGCATTTGGGCTCTTTCCATACTTTGGGCTATTGTTGATAGCACTGCTATAAACATTGGGGTTCACGTGTCCCTTTGGTAACAGCACACCTGTATCCTTTGGATAAATACCTAGTAGTGCAATTTCTGGGTATAGGTTCTATTTTTAATTTTTGAGGAACCCCCCACACTGTTTTCTAGAGTGGTGGCACAAGTTTGCATTTCCACCATAAGTGTAAGAGTTCCCCTTTCTCTGCATCCTCACCAACATCTGTTGTTGCCTGGGTAGTTAATTTTAGCCATTCTGACTGGTGTGAGGTCGTATCTCATTGTGGTTTTGATTTGTGTTTCCCTGATGATGAGTGATGTGGAGCATGTTTTCATCTGTCTGCCAGCCATCTGGATGTCTTCTTTTGAAAAGTGTCTATTCATGTCTTTTGCCCATTTTTTTTCACTGGATTGTTTTTTGGGTGTTGAGTTTGATCAGTTCTTTATAGATTTTGGATACTAACCCTTTATCTGATATGTCATTTGCAAGTATCTTCTCCCATTCCATCGGTTGCCTTTTAGTTTTGCTGATTGTTTCCTTCACTGTGCAGAAGCTTTTTATCTTGATGAGGTCCCAATAGTTCATTTTTGCTTTTGTTTCTCTTGCCTCCGGAGACGTGTTAAGTAAGAAGTTGCTGCGGCCAAGATCAAAGAGATTTTTGCCTGCTTTTTTCTCCTCGAGGATGTTGATGGCTTCCTGTCTTACATTTAGGTCTTTCATCCATTTTGAGTTTATTTTTGTGTGTGGTGTAAGAAAGAGGTCCAGGTTCATTCTGCATGTCGCTGTGCAGTTTTCCCAGCACCATTTGCTGAAGAAACTGTCTTTATTCCATTGGATATTCTTTCCTGCTTTGTCAAAAATTAGTTGGCCATATATTTGTGGCTCCATTTATGGGTTCTCTATTCTGTTCCGCTGATATAAGCGTCTGTCTTTGTGCCAATACCATACTGTCTATTCTCTCACAGAAACTGTGAAGAATTGGTATAATTTTTCCTTAAATATTTGGTGGAATTTATCAGTGAACCCATTTGGGCCTGGTGCTTTCTGACTTTATATTATTTTCCTTTTTTCTACAAAATTTATTGTAACAGTTTTCAGAAGACGGGTCTACTGGCAACAAAATCCCCCAGTTTTTGCCTGAGAAAGTCTTTATTTCTGTTTCATTTTTGAAGGATGCTGTTGCAGGGTACAGAATTCTAGGATGGTCATTGTTTTCTGTCAACACTAAATATTTCACTCTGCTGTCTTCTTGCTGGCATGAGTGCTGAGGAGAAGGCCGGTGTAACCTTTGTTACTCTATAGGCAAGAATTTTTTTTTTTTACTTCCGCCCCTGACGTGAACCTAGTGATCCTGTGGTATACACAGGATCCTGTGTATACCTAGAAATCCTGTGGTATACACTGAGGGTGCCAGCAGGACACAGATCTATTTCTTGAATTAAGTAAGAGCGGGTTGCCCATATCAAGGTATTACCCCGTTACTGCCATGGGTTGGTGACAGAAAAGCAAAAATGACGAGCCATATCCCATGCTTCTCCAGGGAAATGGGCTGATTCTTGCTTCCACAATACTTGAGAGCCAAAGTGAGATCCTGTCCAAGCAGTACAAAAAAAGAAAAAAGAAAAGGACATTAAGAAACACAGGAGGGGCATGGAAGTGATAGTCGCCGAAAATTACAGGCACAGTGATGGCATTATTTTTTTTTTTTTTTTTTTTAATTTTTTTTTTTTTCAACGTTTTTTATTTATTTTTGGGACAGAGAGAGACAGAGCATGAATGGGGGAGGGGCAGAGAGAGAGGGAGACACAGAATCGGAAACAGGCTCCAGGCTCCGAGCCATCAGCCCAGAGCCTGATGCGGGGCTCGAACTCACGGACCGCGCGAGATCGTGACCTGGCTGAAGTCGGACGCTTAACCGACTGCGCCACCCAGGCGCCCCAGTGATGGCATTATTAACCGTTGTTATGAAGTACAGGTTTAGGGGTAGAAAAAAATCCTTGAAAAATAACTCACCTCTATTTATATCTTTCTTTTCATCGGGAAATGTCACATCACAAAGAGATTTGGAAAAAGTCAACATCATTTATTAACACCGGGTACTGCTTTTTTCTCTAGAGAGGACACAGTATACAGGAAGAAAGAAATGTGACAGAGCTTAGTTCAAAAGAGCGTTGGCCTCCATTTCTGGAAACATGATGAGTGTTATAGCCTGAATGGCCCTCCCACCGCCTGGCCTTGTACTAGTGGTCTCGTGTACACGAAGGAGCAGGGCTAAGGAAAGGAAAACACAGGACTCAGTACTTGGTAAGAACACCTGTTCTGGGAGATTCCCAGGGCACTTTGTGCTGGCAGTGCATGTTGACGGAGAGGACTGGACCGATCTCAGACAGCACAGAGGGAACTCAAGTGCCACGCTCACTCAACGCCCGCCATGTCTTTGACCTGGGCCCACCTCTTTCGTGGTCAGGTTGGGTAGTTGTTCTCATGATTCTGCCGTTCGTTTGTGTTGAGACTTCTCCTCCCTGTCATCCTTGCCCCAAATCAAGCACATCACGAGAGACTTGTTGATTTATTCTCAAGAGTGCGGAGTTCCTAGCCGGGGGAGGAATGCTGCTGGCACCCGAGGCCGGGGCAGCACTCTCGCCTGCAGCTCGGAGCACAGTGTAACCTGTTGTGCAGCGAGAATCTCACCCTCCCTTCCCTTTGGCCGGTTCATGTGGATCCGGACCCTTCTCAGTGCCAAGGCTGAACTCTTGCTGCAGCCAAGCTCCTCCTCACAGATTCCTCCAGCTTTGGGAGGTCACCCAGGCTTGGCCTCCTTTTCTCTTTGTCCTTCTAATTCTGTACCTGCTGTGACTCTCTCCGACAGTGTCCTCATCGTGACTATTATTTTTCTGGACCATCGCCTCCATATTCCCTTCATCGGCAATCAGCTGACTGTCTCTATGTGGGACATGTACATCTTCCCAAACATGCTCTCCATCTCGGAGAACAGCTACGCTGTGGCCGTCGTTCCTTGCATCCTATCCGGCCTCCTGAGTCCTCACCGGCCCATTGCCAGTCAAGACGGCCATGCCCACTCGTCTCCTGCCTCACTTGTGCAGCCCACAATGCTTTTCCTGCTCCTGGCCACGCAGCCTGATCACTGTGTGGCCATCTGCAACCCCTGTGGTAGTCGGTCCTCGTATTCATCGAAGTTCTCCAGAAAAACAGAACCCGGTAGGTTTTATTGATACGTGTAGGAGATTTACTCTAGGAATTTGCCTCATGTGCTCAAGGAGGCCGAGGAGTCCCACGATCTCACATCTGCAAGCTGTGTAGAACCGGGAAAGCTGGTGGTGTAAATCCCGGTCTGAGTCTGAAAGCGCGAGACCAGGAGCACTGATGCGTGAGGGCAGGAGAAGACGGATGTCTCAGCTCATCCACCGACAGAGAATTTGCCCTCCTCTGCCATTTGCTTTATTCAGGCCCCCAGCAGATGGGATGATCCCTGCCTACATTGGATAAGGGTGATCTTCCCCACTCGGTCTGCTGATTCAAATGCTAATATATTCCAAAGACACCTTCGCAGGCGTGCCCAGAATTAACGTTTTGCAAGCTGTCTGGACATCTCTTAGCCCAGTCAAGCTGACGCACAGAATTCACCACAATTCACCACCACAGCCGTCCTAGGGAAGAGGCCTGTGCCAGTGGACGTCTGCGTCTCTAAGAATTGGCCTGGGTGTGGCCTTGTCCAGGTAACATCTGTGTTTGGCCTGCCCTTCTGGGACGCCCTTGTCATCTTTCACTTCTTCTGTGACGTCAGGCCCCTGCTGAAGCTGGCCTGCGTGGACACCCCTGTCAACGAGATCATCAACTTTGTTGTCAGCGTCTGTGTCCTGATTCTGCCCACGGGCCCGGTCTTCTTCTCCTATGTCCTCCTCGTCTCCACCAGCCTCAAGATCCCCTCCGCCCGGGGCCGGAAGAAGGCCTTTGCCACCTGCACCTCCCACCTCACGGTGGTCATCGTCCACTGTGGCTGTGCCTCCGCCGTCTACCTCAAGCCCAAGTCCCAGAGTTCCGTGGGGGCAGGACAGACTCATCTCTGTGACCTACACCGTCCTCACTCCCCTGCTGAGCCCTGTCGTGTACAGCCTGGGGAACAAGGAGGTCAAAGGTGCCCGGTGCAGAGCCGTGGCAAAAACACCGCTCAACTCTCAGTGCATCGAGACTGTGATAGGTTCTCTCCACGTACTCGTTCCTCTGAGTGTTGACTCGCAGGGACATCGTGATTCTCCACAGCTCCACGGAGCCTCCAATGGGGCTGCCCCTGCAGTGTCCTCTCAGGAGACGTCTCCTGTCACACTTCAGTCATATTCCCATGAACGCAGGTAACAGGCCCTGGAGATTCTGGCCAGTTCTTACATCTGCCAAATAACACACAAAAAAAGGAAGACTCATGTTGGACACCTTAGAAAAAGCTCCAAAAATTTGTTCTGCTTTGAGGCCAGGGGACCTCCAGGAGAGATGGGGTTGGTCAATCTGGCTGCGCCTTATACACTTTCCTCTCACGTTTTCATTTGTTGCCAGACTTTGGCGCAAGTGCACTACTCTTTCTCTCCATCTGATCTCTTTCGCCCCCCACCCCAGGGAGCCCGTGCTAAGCCCTGCTGGATGCTGTTCCTCCCGGGTGCTGTTCCTGCCTCCCCCACGGCCGTGGCATGTCAATACCGGGACTTAGTATCACACCAATGATCAAGTTGTTTGCCTTTGGACACGCCTCATGATTTATAAGGAATTTCCACCTGCAGGCTTTTATGTGATCTGGAAGGTAGGCAGGCCAGCAACGATCACCCCTGTGCCGTAAATAAAGAGACCGAGGCACGTATCGGTGGCATTGATTTGCCCAAGCATACAGAATTAGACAGCTGAAGACTCGGGATTTGAATCTGCTTCTCTTTATTGTCTCTCGTTCCTTTTAGTGAATCCGTTTACAAGATGCGGGAACTTCACGGGCAAAATTGGGACCTCCGGGGAATAGCGTGGGCAGGGCTGTGGCTGGTCTGCAGGAGGCTTTGTGCCCTCGAGGAAAAAAGCATCCTCTCCTCTGGATGCTTCTGTCAGAACTGGCCATCGCGGTTTTACTGCCCTCTCCTGGGAATTATCCTGCATCCAGATGTCTAAGCTGTGGATGGACCCCTTCGTGTCATACTGGACACCTGCGGAATCCCACGCCGCCGGGCTGACCGAGGGATAGACGAGGAGCCTGGAAACAAATAGGTGCCAGTGTCCTTGCCCACAATCTTCGTTCAGTCCTGGGTTGTCTGAAAGCCTCATTTCCCAGCCCGCCCTTATCGACCGGAGTCCCTCTCACATCTCGAACTCAGGTCTGGTCGAGACGATGTGTAAGATGTACAAGTTCTGGAGTTGCTGTTAAGTGTGGTACCAGCACGGGGGTTCCTAGACTGAGCCAGCCTCTGTGCGTCCAGAGGACCAGATCTGTCCCCAGTTCTGCCAAGAGCTGGAGACAGGAGTTTACGGGGGGGGGGGGGGGTGGGGGGGGTGGAGGCCACGGTTACCCTGCCAGCATCTCGGACATCTTCCTACAGACACAGGAGCTATGATGTTAAACTCCCAGTTTCCAGCCCGGTGCCTCTAG
Organism: Panthera leo; assembly: GCF_018350215.1. Taxonomy (NCBI): domain Eukaryota; kingdom Metazoa; phylum Chordata; class Mammalia; order Carnivora; family Felidae; genus Panthera; species Panthera leo. The sequence goes on from NC_056696.1 coordinate 65,240,023, forward strand.
TTCGGTGTCAGAGAAGAGACACGGATGCATTAAGTGTTTCGTGTGCAACAGGCACCGTGTTTGACATGGTATGTCCTGTGTCCTTCAAAAGCTGGTATATCGATTCATTTCTTCGCTCATTTACCCAAGTGGTGGTTATTGAGGGCTGTATGACCCGTTGATGCTGTGAAGCTGGCTCTAAGAAGGCTGGGGCCATCCCATACTTTGTGACCGGGGGACCCCTTTAAACTCTTCGTAAAAATGAAGGAGGACCCAAGAGTCTTTGCTAGTACCACCTGACCACTTTAATTTGGTAGAAATTAAAACCAAAAGATTTCCAAAGTATGTTTTATTCACTTAAAAATAACAATCCAAATGATAGCACAAGTCACGTTGTTACGAAAAATAACTACAACCCAGACAAAAAGAGTGACGCCCGTGTACGTTTTTGCTAATGTGAAACCAGCATCTGGTTTCATCCAAGAGACCCGGTTCTCCCGCACGTGACCTGACGCCCTATCGCATATCGTGTAGCCTCTGAAAAACTTCTCTCGGAAGAGAATGAGCGAAAAAGGTGAGGAACGTCCGCTTCATCATGAAAACGGTTTTGACCGGACAGAACCTTTGGAAGCACACCCGCATCTGCCTTCACCGACCACGCAGATCTTAGAATCAAGGTCAGAGCCAGAAGTGGCCGTGGCGGGGGGTAGGAAGCATCACTCCTTGGGGCGGTTAGCAAAGGACCTGAGGAGGCCATCCCGGCCCCTCCTCTCTTCGAGCATTCCTTTGGTCCCTCGGAAGGGGCATCAGGGAGCACGCCTGTGCAGGAGAGTGGAGAAAAGAAATGGAGAGTTGGGATCAGGAGGCTCATCACCCCTCAGTGCTCAGTTTGTGGGTGAAAGGCTGGCTTCCCGAAACTTGTTTGCCTGTTGATTTCCCTCACTCCTGACGCCACCCAGCAAACCAGAGTCTTCGATGCTTCCTAGCACCAGCTGAAGTTTCAGACCGGTCCTTTGGACTGCCAGCATCCAACTGGAAGAGACACTGGATGGATATTTTTGTAGTAGTTGGCTCTAAGCACACTGGAGTTCAGAGCCAGGAAGTGCGGTTTAAAAAAAAAAAAAATCTAATGAAAGAGAGTTTCATGTTTGCACGTTTCACGTCTATTCAGCCGTGGTCCCTTCTCTGTCATGGGCCAAATCGGTATATGCATACGCATCCGTTTTGGGATTCTGTTCTGTTGTATGGATCTATTTTGGCTATTTTGTGCCAATTTTTATGCTGTTTTAATTAGTATAGATTTATGAGGTATGTTGGTATCTGCTAGATCAAGTAAAAAAACCCCATTGTCATTTTTTTTTCTGAAAGAGCCTCGTCTATTTTTGCACATTTCCTAAACATAAGCCCCATGAAAGCAGTGAGGTTGTTTATCATTTTGCTGGCTGCACCCCAGCAGCTTTAATAAAAGTGACATAGTGTAAGCACTCAATAAATATTTGTTAAATAAAGGAATGAGCTTCTACTTCTGGACTAATTTTAGAATGAGTTTGTCAGTATGCATGCAGCATCTTACTGGGAGTTTTATTGGGATCGCATTGAATTTGTAGATTGATCTGGGAAGAATTGACATCTTTGCATCCTTGAATCTTCCCATCAGTGAAGGTGGCCCCATTTACACAGTACTTCCTTTATGTTCTCTGGCAACGGGACGTAATATTCTCCAGAAGGATCTCATAGAAAAATATCCATTTACTGTAATAACAAAATTATCTGAGCACCTTACAAAAACAACAAAAATAGACAACAGCTTTATTGGGATGGAATTCAGAATGTAAAATTCACCCTTTTAAAATATGCAATTCACTGGCTTTTACTAAAATCAGAGTTGTGCGCCTGTCAGCACTACCTAATTTCAGAACATTTTCATCACTGCCAAAGACCCCCTGTGGCCATTAGCAGCCACTTTTTCGTTTCTCCCCTCGCCCCAGCCACTCACAAACGCGGATTGACTTTCTATCTATGAAATTGCCTATTCTGCACATCTCAGATGCACGGGATCACACGATTGTGATTACCTTCTTCCATTTAGCACAATGTGATTAAGCTCCATCCATGTTGTAGCATGTGATCAATATTTCATTCCTTTTTATGGCCGAATAGTATTCTAATATATCGACATGCCATCTTTATGTATCCATTCACCAGTTGATGGGAATTTGGGCTGTTTCTACTTTGTAACTCTTATAAATATAATGCTGCTGGGCACATCAGCCTATACGTTTTTGTGTGGACACTTTTTCGTTTCTTTTGGATATATGCCTCAAGATGGCATGATGGCATTGTTGCTGGATCCCATTTTGTAGAGGATGTTTGTATCTATATTCATCAGGAATATAGGTCTGTGGCTTTTCCTCTTGTTTTCTCGTGATGCCATTGTCTGGTTTTGGTATCAAGGTCATACTGGCCTCCTAGAATGAGTTGGAAATCATTTCCTCGTCTTTTATGCTGTGGAAGAGTGTGTAAAGGATTGGTATTAATTCTTTAATGTTTTATAGATTTCATCAGCGAAGCTAATGGTGGTTCTGGGCTACTCTTTGTTGATTACTGATGCAATCTCTGCTTCTTGTAAGTCTATTCAGATTTTCTATTCCCTCTTAAGGCAATTTTGCAACTTTCTGGGAAGTTGTCCATTCCATCTGGGTCAGCTAACTTGTTGGCACACAGTTCATAGCCTTCCTCTATGATTTTTATTTCTGTAAGGTCACTGGTGATCTCTTCTCTTTAATTCTTGATTTTAGCAACTTGCGTCCTCTTTTTCTCTTGGTCTGTGTAACTAAAGGTTTATCAACTTTGTTGATCATTTTAAACAGTCAACTTTGGGTTTTGTTAATTTTTTAAATTCTGTTACCTATATTATTTATTTCCCCTCCAATCTTTTCATTTTTTCCCCATCTGTTTGCTTTGGATGTAGTGTCCTCTTCTTTTTCTAGTTTTTTAAGATGATTCTTGGGTTAATGACTTGACTTCTTTTTTAATACACACATGTACTTCTTTAAATTTCTCTCTAAGCACTGCTTTTGCTGTATTCCATAAGTTTGGGGATGTGTTTTCATTTTTATTCATCTTAAAGTGCTTTCTTTTTTATTTCTTTTTTGACACATCGGTAATTATTTAGAAGCGTGTTAATATCCACATAGGTGTGAATTTCCCAAATTTCCTTCTGTTGGTGATTTCTAATTCCACTGCTGTCAGGGAACATACTTTGTTTGATTTCAATACCCTTAAATTTATGGAGGCTTCTTAATGGTCTAACATACGGTCTGTCCCGAAGAATGTTCCTTGTGGACTGGATGAGGATGTATATGTGTTGATAGTTTGGGTGGAATGTTCTATGGATGTCTGCTGTAGCTGTTTCATAGTGTTTTTGTGTCTACTTCCGTGTTGGTCTTATTTGTGGTTGTTTTACCCATTGTTGAATACAGAGTATTAAGGGCTCCAACTATTACCGTGGAATTACCTATCTTTTCCTTCAAATCTGTCAGCTTTTGCTTCACGTGTTTTGGGGTTCTGGTAGGTGAATGTACAGTTGATAATTGTCATCTCTTCCTGATGCATTGAACTTTTATCAGTTTTGTCTTACAGCAATTTTGGTCTTCAAGTTAATTTTGTCTGATATTAATATAGCCATTCCAGATACTTTTGGGTTGCTGCTTGCCAGGCATATCTCATTCATCTTTTTAATTTTACCTTATTTGTATCTTTGAATCTATGGCCTGTCTTTTGCAGACTTTGTATAGTTGGCTTAAAATTTTCTACTCCATTCTGCCGATCTCAGCCTCCTGATTGGATTATCTAATTTATTTCTATTTTTTTGTACTTCCTGATCAAGTAGGAGCTACACCTCCCACTTACTGTTAGTTTTCTGTCTGCCATGTATTTTTCCTTCCTCTGGACCTCTATCCCTGCCTTCTTTTCTGTTAGATAGGTATTTTCTAGTGTACCATGTTTTTTCTTTCCCGGATTTTTTTGAGTTGATTTCTTAGCGGTTGCCCTGAGAAGGATTACAATTTTTTACCTTAAAAAACATGCTAATTCTTATTAATACCAACTTAGTTTGCCCAGAGGCAAAAACTTTGTCCCAGTGTAGATTATTCCCTTACCTCTTGCTGTCCTTGTTATACATTTTGTTTTTTTGTACATCGTTGTACACATTTTCGTAATGAGTGCTTTATGCTGCTGTGTTTTAAGTCGGGAGGAGAAGAGAGTTGCAAACAAAACGTATCTGTCTTGTCTTCTCTATTTGCTGATACGTGTGTAGTTTTGGGGTTTTCTGACTTGAGCTGGAATGTTCAAACGCAGTCATGAAATGACATTTGTGGACTTCTGATAGCTGCGCATAAGTAAAGGAAATTTCGTTTTAGTCTCAGCTTGATAAGAATGTTTATGATCAACTGGATGTTGGATTTACATCTGACGTTTTATGTTTCTCATCCTTTGAAATAATACATTTTGATTCTTCTACTGTGGACTCATCCTTGCATTCCTTTTTTAAACCCAGCTTGGACAACGATGCTGTTTTGTTTTGTTTTAACTATGGATTCTTTTTTTAAAATTTTATTTATTCTCATCTGTAGGTGACATTAGTGTTTAATTTTGTATTTTTAACTGCCTGTTTCTGGTTTGATACAAAGCTTTTGAGGCTAGTGGCCTCATGATTTGAGCTGAGGAGATTCTCCTATTTTTCTAAAACCTGAAAGAATCTGCATGTCTGCTCTTAAACCTTTGGTCTCTTTGTCTTGAGGAGGGATGAAAACTGCATTTTCACTGTCACTTTCCTGTCTCTTGACTGTTGCTCTGTTCATTTTCTAATCTTTCTCAGGCCATTATTACAAATTAGTATTATTAGAATTGTACGTTTGGTCCGGGTGTTCAAATTAATCTAAAGCGTCTCGTGGTGTTATCATTTTAACAGCTGTATTTGCATCCCTAGTTGTGTCCTTATTTCTTTTGTGATTTTATTTGGGTGATCCTTCCCTCGTCTGCTCTCAGGGGTAACTACCAAAATTTTAATATCTTCAAGGCCTCATTTTTATTGCTATTTTTACTTCAATCTTTAAGGCCCATCTAATTATTTAATTTGTCTTTGTCTTTGCATTAATTCATATGTTACCAACGTAATGTTACTTGAAAATTTTTTTCCTTTGTATTCGCTTTCTTTTTCTGCATTCTTGAATTAAACACTCCGTTTTAGGTTTTTCCAGGAAGCGGATTTACCTCTGGACTTTTTCATACACCACTCTGATTTTGCTAGTCTGCATTTTTAACTTTTAATTTCAAATGGTTTATAATTTTTTTTAACATTTTTATTTCCTCTTTCATACTTCTTTTTTCCAAAGTATATTTTTATATTTGCAGCTGTAGGGATGGTGGTGGGAAGGGCCTAGCAAGGGGTGGGCAGCGAACTTCTGTGGTTGTTTTTTTGTTTTTGTTTTTTTTTAATTTTTTTTTAACGTTTTATTTATTTCTGAGACAGAGAGAGGCAGAGCATGAACGGGGGAGGGGCAGAGAGAGAGGGAGACACAGAATCGGAAGCAGGCTCCAGGCTCTGAGCCATCAGCCCAGAGCCCGATGCGGGGCTCGAACTCACGGACTGCGAGATCGTGACCTGAGTTGAAGTCGGCGCTTAACCGACTGAGCCACCCAGGCGGCCCGGTTGTTTTTTTTTTCAAATGTACTGCACGGTGTGTGAAAGCCGTGTGTTGAAGCTCAAGGACATCTCTTTGCAGCAGACAGTGTGGTCAGATTTTTGTGAAAAATCGTGGGTACCTTAAAATAATTTAAAATTGGGTCCAAGGGTTTTTCTCACCTTTTGAAAACTTTGGTTATTTTCTCACATTTTGTCTGCCTTACCAGTGTTTTGAAAATGTTTAATGTCTCGTAAATGACTTTACGATGCCGGTTTCTCCTTGTATGTTTGTCAGTGTTTGCTTGATATATTTTGAAGCTTGGCTGTTAGGTCCATTCCAGTGATGGCGTCTACACATTTTTGGTGAAATCGTTCTTTTTTTAAAATTTTTATCAGAACTCCATTTGCCTTTTAGTGCCCTTTTTTCTCAATGAATTTTAGTCCACGTGATATTTATGTAATTATTACAGGAGGTTTATTCTTATTTTGGGTTTCCCTTGTATCATGTTTCTCCTTATTTCCCCTTTTTCTCAGCCTTTACTCAGTTTTTAGATGGTCTGTTTTATACGCTCTGTACTGGCTTGAAAGTTTTCCACTTGCTACCTCTTCACCTAGTAATTACCCTTTTTAAAACATTTTTATGTTTGGGAAATAGTGTACCTACAGTTTAAAAATTCAAGTATTACTAAAATATATACACATGTCCACACACACACACACACACACACACACAAAAGGAAGTGATTCTCTACTCCACCCCTCCCTACCCTTTTCTTTTCCCTAGAGGCAACCTGTTTTTGGGGTCTTCAGAAAAACTGAACAAGTTACATGTGTGTGTGTGTTTTATGTACACGTGTGTGCGAGGGAGAGAGGTGATGAAGGCTTACTTTTACCAAGTGGCTCACATGATAACGGAGGCAGGCAAATCCCAAGTCCACAAGGTGGCTCAACAGGCTGGGGGCCCAGGGCAGCGCGGGTCCTGCAGTTCAAGTCTGAGGCCATCTTCTGAATTCCCTCGTGCTCATGGTTGGTCCGTCTTGTGTCCTATCCACGCCTTCAACAGGCCCGCCCACATTATGGAGGAAATCTCTACTGAAAGCCCACCAATTTAAATGTCAATCTCCACTCAAAACACCGTCGCAGAAACATCCAGAATGCTGCTTGACCAAATGTCTGGGCACAGTGGTCCATCCAAGTTGACGCATAAAATCAACCATCACACTATTTTCAACAACTTTATCAGTTTCCATCCTCATTTCCTAACTCACACGCTTCCTCATTCCTCTTTTTCAATATAGGTTTACATTCTTATTTTAGTTGTCATTTACTGTTTCAGTGACAATGATTCAATGAATATTATTCACAGCTGATCCGTGCCATGTGCTATAAACATGTATCTCTTGAACAAGAAGGCTAAACGTTTTTGTTTTTTGTTTTTGTTTTTGTTTTCTCTCTGTGGTCCGTAATATCAGTCCTTTCTTAATTTCCCTTTTTCTTTTCATGGAGCCACTTGTCCAGGAGCCCTCTGCCTTTGTCCGGTTTTTCCCAGTTGCTCCTTAGCTGATTGGAGGGATGTGACACTTCACTTCCAACCTGGGGGGTCCCCTTCCCTCTCTGCTCTTCTCGATTCACTGTCTCCTGGATTCTTCATCTTCAATGTATACACCTCCGTTTCCATGGCTTCCTGAGAAAGAGGGGAGAAGCAAATTTTGAGCTCTTGCATGTCGTAAAAAGTGTTATTTTACTCTCGCACTTGGTTGATGATTGGCTGAATTTAGAATTCTGGTCTGGGACACTGACAACTAGTGATGGGAAGTCTCCTGAAAAATGGAGTCTGGAGGCTTCTGCAGGGGTGCTGTCAGCCGTACCACTCCTCATCACTGCAGACCCAGCAGGAAGAGAGGGACTTGACCCTACATGACTGGACCTTGCGTCCTATGGATATCACTCTACTACTCCAGGAGGCTACATCTCCCGGGGAACAGCTCAGCCAGTGCAAAGCACCATACTTGAAACTCCCCCTTTCCTCCAATGGACTTCTAGTTGCTAACAGCCCTCCCCAATCCCCCCTTTTCCCCTTAAAAGGAAGGTGCCTCTCCTTTGTTCTCAGACTCGCGTAGGGTTGTGCTGCAGCCTGTTTGCCCCGGACTGCAATTCTTATTCCCATATAAACCCATCTTGTGCTGGTAAAATAACCAGCAATTTCTATTTTTAAGATTAGCGGGACTAGTTTTCCCTCAAAATGTTTACGCCACTATTTCATGGTTTTCTACTTTGTAGCGTAAAGTCCAGGGCCGTTTTGATCCTTGGTCCATTGCTTATTATTCTATCTGGCTTTTTATTTTGACGTTTGTAAGGTCGCCTTTTTAACATAGTTTTTAGAAACTTCGTGAAGATGTATTTTGCACGTGGCCATGATTCATCATGGGAGTCGTTTGGGCCGGAAGCTCATGTCCTTTTGCTTTTTGAAATTCTCTTTTTACTATGTCTTTGAAAATTTAACCCTTTCTATTTATGTTTGAAGTCTGTCTAGTCAATGATTCAACATCTTTTGTCGTCGATATTCATATGTTGGCCCCTGATTTTTCTCCTATTTGCCATCTGGTTCTGGTATTCAAGACATTTCCTCAAATTTCTCCCCCAAGTCTGCCATTTAATTTTTTATTTCAGGTAATGTATTTTTAATTTGTCAAAGCTCTTTCTGCTTCTCAGAACATGCCTTTTATACAGAGCACTTTTGTTTCACCAATACGGCATCTTGTCATGTCCTTCTGAAAATGTTGAATATGTGTCTTTGGAAAGACTTTAATCTGCTCTCTGGGCCGTATCTGATTCTCCCATGTTCTTTTGTTACCTGTTCGTCAGGCGATGTCTGTTTTCATGTTATTCCCAAATGCTTGGGGATCCTTGTCAGTCCATTTGTAATATGACCAGTTCACTAATGACTATCTGTTTGGAAAGTGTGTGTGTGTGTGTGTGTGTGTGTGTGTGTGTGTGTGTGTGTGTGAAGGGCTGGGATATCTTGAGTGGTGGGCTTTCCTTATGAGGGTGATAAAGCTGAGTGATGTGGTATAGATGCTTTCTTTGGATTCTTAGGATAAGCTTACTTTTTCAACATAGGATGACACCGAACTTTCCCTATCTTTTGGTCTTTGTTCATGAAATGCTAAGTTGCCCAGGGAATATCCTTCAGATTCCTGATTGGGAGCTTGTAAGCCTTTTTTGTCAGTATCCTATAAGGTTTGCCTCTTCCTTACTTTTTAAAAAATTGCTATGGCACCCCCCCCCCCCCACACACACCTCATCTCTGTAAATGTCCCCAGAAAGTCACCCTCCAGCCTTCTGCACAGGCGGACAGAGGTTCTGGCTGTATAGCATTTCTTAAACATTTTCAGAGGTATTTTACTGAACTAATCACACACTCTGAGGTTCAGAAAGGCTTGCTGCCTCCCTTTCCTGAACGCTTCTGCCTTCCGGCATTCTGGGTGAGAAATCGGCGTTTCTGTTGTTTGCTCTGCATCAGGCACCTTCTGCGGTCTATGTGCTAAGTCACATGGAAGACAGTAACAATGTATTAATCTGCGCTCCAGATTCCATAATTTGCCGCACACTCTTGCTGTCATCTGGCTGCCATCTGCCTGTTTCTGTGGCTAAGGAGGCGAGCCTGTTCTGAACTGAAATTGAGTAGGGCTTTAGGGCAAAGCCGCAAACTAATACATATGTGAACTCTGTGTTTCAGTTCTGTTTAGCAGAATTCCTAAAACTTTGTTCTAAATTGTGACTAGTCTTAGCCAGTGTGTAGAGCTTCCCATGGAACAAGAGAGGGGAGTGTAATTTTCTTATAATTCTTTTATTAAAAAAAATATTGCCACGACCCCCCTGTTTCCTTCTCCTGGCATTTCCCACTGTTCTCATTGTCTTCCACCTCTGGTACGAAGTAACTTTCTTGACTGGGCTGGCCTTCCAACTCCCGTGGCCTCCAAGGTGCCTTATCGGTTGAATCACACTTGTTCTGAGTCTCTAGGTCATGCCGCATAGTTTGTAGCCCACTAAAAACTCCATTTCATCCATTTTTCATCGTTTGGCTGAATGCTCCTGCTTTAAAATTGTTGTCCCTTCCAGGGTTTGGTAGGGGTGCGGCTGGAGAGTGTGGAAAAGAGAAATGCTCGCTGCGCTCACTGTGCTGCAGTGAGCATCAGAGAAACACGGGTTCCATTTTCTTCTTTACCATTTTCAGACGTTTTTTCAATGAGTGAGTATTGCTTTTGTAAACAGAAGAATGCCCACTAATATGCCACTGTTTGACCAGAAAAAAAGACAAAAATGGGTGGCATCCTTCTCAGATGATCTGCGTACCATCCTGCCCAGTGTGGTGGGGCTCACACAGGCAACGCCCCCTTATGGAACCCAGGTGTCCCCGGGTTTCCCTAACTTTAGAGGCCACCCCAGGAGCACATGGCAGCCTGACCTTGCTTTGGGTCTTTACTAGAATCTGCTGTTTCGTTGCACTTTGCTCTTTAGTCTTTGCAAAGTCGATGGCTGAAAATCTCGTATGCCATGTTGGGAGGCAACCCTGAGTTCGTAGTTGAACAGCGATCCACGATAGCATACATTATTGTCTCCAACCAGGCTGACAGCATCAGAACCTGCATAAAGCAAGCCGTTGGGTTTTGGACAAATATTCAGATACACATTTCGAAATACAGTTAATCATTCTGTGACTTAGCCCAAAATAGCTTTGCACGGTAAAATTCAGTAGAGGTATATGTTACGTTTATTACTGCAAACGTAAAATGCAAGAACAGTTGATGACTGAGAGCTATTAATTTCGGGGACAAATTTAAGAGTTTTAAATAGGAAAATAAGTCCCCGTTTCATAAATATTAAGAGTGTGTTGGGTTTTAGTTTTAGAAAGAATGTCATATCCTGTAAAGCCAATGCATACTTATAAATTTGAATATACAAAGCAGAATAATGGAAGTTAGATACCACAGTTCTAATCTTTGTAAAATTGTCTGGTGTCCTGTATTTATACTTTCATTTTATTTATTTTTTTAGTAATAAAAAATAAATAAAATGAAAATAAAAAATGAAATAAATGAAAATGAAAAAAAAATTTTTTTTCCCCAAATTTTTATTTCAATCCTAGTTAGTTAACATACAGTGTCATCTTGGTTCCAGGAATAGAATTCAGTGATTCATCACTTACATACAACACCCAGTGCTCATCACAACAAATGCCCTCCGTAATACCCATCACCCATCTAGCCCATCCCCCACCCACCTCCCTCCGTCGACCCTCAGTTTTTTCTCTATGGTTAAGAGTCTCTTGTGGTTGGCTTCCCTCTCTTTTTTTTTGTCCTTCCCCTATTTCATCTGTTTTGTTTTGTAAATTCCACACATGAGTGAAATCATATGGCATTTGTCTTTCTCTGACTTACTTCGCTTAACAAGATACCCTCTAGTTCCATCCATGTCATTGTAAATGGAAAGATCCGTTCTTTTTCATGGGTCAGTAATATTCCATCTACATATATTGCATCTTCTTCATTAACCGGTCGACGGACATTTGGGCTCTCTCCATAGTTCAGCTGTCGTTGACAATGCTGCTATAAACATTGAGGTTCTCGTGCCCCTTCGGATCTGTATTTTTGTATTGTTTGAGTAAATACCTGGTAGTGAAACTGCTGGATCGTAGGGTAGTTCTGTTTTTAACTTTCTGAGGAAACTCTATACTGTTCTCTAGAGTGGCTACAACCAGTTTACATTCCCACCAACAGTGCAAGAGGGTTCGCCTTTCTCTGCATGCTCACTAACACCTGTTGTTTCTTGTGTTACTAATTTTAGCCATTCTGACAGGTGTTATGTGGTAGTTCATTGCGGTTTTGATTTGTATTTCCCTGGAGATGAGTGGTGTGGAACATCTTTTCATGTGTCTTTTGGCCATCTGGATGTTTTCCTCGGAAAAATGTCTATTCCCGTCTTCTGCCCATTTCTTCACCGGATTATTTGTGTTTTTGGGTGTTGTGTTTGATAAGTTCTTTATAGACTTTGCATACTAACCCTTTATCTGCTATGTCATTTGCAAATGCCTTCTTCCATTCAGTAGGCTGCCTTTTTGTTGATTGTTTCCTTCACTGTGCAGAAGTTTTTCATCTTGACGAGGTCCCAATAGTTCATGTTTGCTTTTGTTTCCATGCCTGGTTTCTTTGATCTGTTCTACTGTCTTTTTTATTTCTATGTCATGGATTTCTGTTTTAATGGTTATTATTTTCTGTTTGGGGCTGTATTTGCTCTTCTTTTTCCAGTTCCTTTAGGTGTAAGGTTAGGTTGTGTATTTGAGAATTCCTTCCTTCTTTAGGAAGGCCTGGGTTGCTATAGTTTTCTCTCTTATGACCACCTTTGCCATATCCCAGAGGTTTGGGACTGTCGTGTTTTCATTCTTATTGGTTCCATGTGCTTTTTAATTTCCTCCTTAATTTATTGGTCAACCCATTCATTCTTTATTAGGATGTTCTTTAATCTCCCAAGTATTCGTGATATTTCCAAATTTTTTCTCGTGGTTGATTTGAAGCTTCATAGCATTTTGGTCTAAAAACGTGCATGATATGATCTGGATCTTTTTGTACTTGTTGAGGGCTGATTTGTGTCCCAGTATGTGATCTATTCTGGAGAAAGTTCCATGTGCACTCAAGGAGAATGTGTATTCTGCTTTAGGATGAAATGTTCTGAATATCTTTCAGTGCCATCTGGTCCAGAGGGTCATTCAAAGCCTTTGTTTCCTTGTTGATTTTCTGCTTAGATGATCTCTCCATTGTTGTAAATGGGGTGTTAAAGTCCCCTACTATTATTGTTTTGTTATTCATGAGTTTCTTTAAGGTTGTGATTAATTGGTTTATATACTTGGGTGTCTTTAAGTTGGGGGCATAAATATTTACAATTGTTTGATCTTCTTGATGGATAGACCCCTTAATTATGATATAATACCCTTCTTCGTATCTTGTTACAGTCTTTGGTTTAAAATCTAGTTTGTCTGATATGATTAGTATGGCTACTCAGGCTTTCTTTTGACTTCTATTATCATGGCAGATGGCTCTCCATCTCCTCACTTTCGGTCTGCAGGTGTCTTTAGGTCTGAAATGAGTCTCTTGTAGGCTACATATAGCTGGGTCTTGTTTTTTTTATCCATTCTGATACTTCCTGTCTTTTGATTGGAGCATTTAGTCCATTTACGTTCCGAGTAACTATTGAAAGAAGAATTTAGTGCCAATGTGTTACCTGCAAAGTTGGTGTTTCTGTTGATGTTCTCTGTTCCTTTCTCATCTTTGTTGCTTTTGCTCTTTTTCCCCCCAAATAATCCCCTTTAATATTTCTTATAAGGCTGATTTAGTGGTCACGGACTCCTTCAGTTTTTGTTTAGGGAACTCTTTATCTCTCCTTGTATCCTAAATGACAGCCTTTCTGGATGAAGAATTATTGGCTGCATATTTTCCCCATTCAGTATGTTGAATATATCCTGCCACTCCTATCTGATCTGCCAAGTGTCCGTGGACAGATCTGCTATGAACCTGATCTGTCTTCCTTGTTGGTTAAGGACTTTTTCCCCCTTGGTTCTCTCAGGATTTTTTCCTTGTCTGGTATTTTGTGAATCTGACTGTGATATGTCTTGGTGATGACCAGCTTTTGTTGAATTTAATGAGAGTTCTCTGTACTTCTTGGATCTCAATGTCTGTGTCCTTCCCCAGATTAGGGGAGTTTTGAGCTGTAATTTGCTCAGATCAACCTTCTTCCCCTTTTTCAATCTCTCTCCATCTTCTGGGACTCCTCTAATACACATGTTATTATGCATTAAGGAGTTACTGAGTTCCCTAAGTCTATCATCATGATCTGCTATCTTTGTTTCCCTCTTCTTTTTGGCTTCATTATTTTTCCATAATTTTACCTTCAGTGTCACTAATTTGTTCTTCTGCTTCATCCACTCTCATTGCTGTGGTGAGGTTTGCATCTCAGCTATCACGTGTTTATTTTTGGCCTGACTAGATTTTAGTTCTTTTATCTCTGCCATAAGGGATTCTCTAGTGTCCTCTGTGCTTTTTTTTCCCAAGCCCTGCTAGTATCCTTATAATCATTGTTTTAAATTCTAGTTCACACACCTTAGTTATGTCCGTATTGGCTTAATCCCTGGCCGTTACTTCATCCTGTTCTTCTTGAGGGGTGAATGCCTCCATCTTCTCATTTTGTCCAGAAAAAAAAGATAATAAGACAAAAACCACTAGGTCAGAGGTGTGTTTTGGTCTGCTTATTAAAAGCTAGATCCAAATATATATATGAATTTTTTAAAAAGAATAAAAAATAAAATTAAAAATAAAAAGGAAGCTAGATCCTATTTCCCCTAGAGCGGAAGCTTTGCAGCACTCTATGATCAGTCGACCTGGTGCATGAGACGGGTTTGTGCCGGTCTTCTGGGGGAGGGGGCTGTTGTGCCGATTCTGAGGTGGTGTTGCCCTCGTAGAGATGCACCTGCAGGGTGCAGGGGTGTGGAGCTTGGTGTAAATGGCTCCGGTCTCCACTTGGTGGTGCTGTTTTACTCACTGAGGTTGGTCAGTGCTGGTGGGTTGGGGGAGGGCAAAATGGCATTTCCCCACTCTCTTATCCCTGAATGGTTTGTGCCTGCCACTCTTTAGGAAGCCCTCATGGATGGGAAAGACTCACCCCTCTTGTGTCCGCGGCTTCTGTCGGATCCCTGCCTTCCCCCCGTCTGCGTCCACACTCTTTTCCTGCCGGGTGGCACCGTCTTTTATCTCAGGCACATGGCAAGGTCTCAAAACTCCCAAGTTCTAGGGACTTGTGGCACACGGACCTGCACTGATACTCTGGAGGGAAGGTCTCACTGTGCTTTTCTGTTCGCCGGTCTGTCCCAGGAAAGTGGTCGTGTGACCGTGAAGCAGTTCAGAGTTTACGGTAAAACTCAGCCGAAAGCTGGCACCAAGGCTGCCCGCGCTCCGCCAACATGCCCCTTCCTACGCTTGAGAACGGTGCAGCCCGTCCGCGCTGACACTTTTGTCCCCGGAGAAGGCTTGCCACCACGCCCCAGTGCACTCCGAACAGGGCAACTGTTTCTCCCCACGTGACCCGGGGGATCTTCAGACCAGCTGCCCACTCCCAGGTCACCACCCTCCTTCCCCACGGCAGCACCCTTGCCAAGCCAGGCATGACCCCGGCGATGGTGGACTTCTGAAACCTGAGATTTTATGTTCTGCTGGGGATAGTAACTTGTGGTGGTCTCTGTAAACAGGGCATCCCCCCCCCCCCGCCCTGCAGCACCCACAGTGCTTATCTCCCCCCAGATCAACTCTCTGCACCTCCTGCCTTCCATGAGATGGTCACTTTTCCACTTCTAGGCGTACAGTTTTGTTCTGTCCTCACGTTGATTCCTTAGGCGTTCAGAATGATTCTGATGAAATTTATTTATTTTTTTAACGTTTATTTATTTTTGAGACAGAGACAGAGCATGAGCAGGGGAGGGGCAGAGAGATGAGACAGAATCCGAAGCAGGCTCCAGGCTCCCAGCTGTCAGCACAGAGCCCGACGCGGGGCTCGAAGTCATGGGCCGCGAGATCATTACTTGAGCCGAAGTCGGGGGCTCAACTGACTGAGCCACCCAGGCACCCCCTTTTTTTTTTAATGTAAGCCTTACACCCAGCATGGGGCTTGAACTCACAACTTGGAGATCAAGAGTTGCATGGTCTACCGACTGAGCCACCCAGGCGCCCCTGATTCTGATGAAATTTAAAGTGGGGTTTGTGAGGAAACGGCTAAGAGAGAATCCTTGAGACATTTTGGGGGCCAAAAGGTGGTCTTATCCTAGCAGGGGGACAGGACCCGTGGGCAGAAATGGCTGCGCTGGGATTGGGAAGAGTGAACCCGATTATATACTTTGTGGAGGGAGAGGGCATAGAGAAAAAGCCGGTTTCCAAGGAATTTCTGGATGCTGAGACCGAGGTCTTACAGGACCCTGAGGATTTAGCTATTGTCAAGGCAAGGTTGCTTTTAGTTTTTAATGACATGGAAACATCAAGGCATTAAGGCAGCCAGAAACTTCTTGAGGAATGGTAGGCACTGCAGGTCTCTGGAAACTATCAGTGGGCTGCAAGTCTTAAGGGGATTTAATTTAAACTACATTCTTCCTGCCTTTGTTTCCCTCATCGGTTTGATATTTATCTAGGTGTGTTTGAGGGAGGAGGCAAGCTTAGGGTCCCCCTGTTCCTCCGCCATCTTACCTCCTCATGAACCTTATACTTTTAAATAAAACAACAGTGAGGCACAGTATTTTTAGCTTTTTTAATTCTATTTAAGTCCTGAAGTTGCAGTACGATTTTAATTTTGCCTCCAAAATCATATATGGAAGATAAACTGTTTTTAATCCATATCTAATGAAGAATGTGAGTAGAAGAAAGCGTTAGACAAAAAAATAAGGTATTTCCCTCAAGATCTTTTTTTTGCTTCTCTGCCAGTCTCTGTCTCTCATGTGAGAAGTGAATACCCACCTGGCATCCCACACGTGTGACGGCCGCAGCCACCCGGCAGCTGCACAAGCGTCCCTCCTTTGAAATGTCCAGTATTTAAATATGAACACCGAATCGTTAATAATAAAATTCCAGCGTTGTTAACGTTGTCAAGTAAGATTTTTACCTTCAGTAGCCCAGAAACACAGTCTAATGGTATTGGGCTTCAGCACTGACTTCAGTTGAGTATTTTAGCTTTCGCCTGTTGGGTATTTGATCAACATGTGTTGGAGCTGCACCTCTGTTCGTTGACATTATTTGAATAGAATGAATTAGAACCGACTGGAATGAAAAACCTCAATTCTTGGTAAGTAGTAAGGATAAATACTGGTCTGTGAATTTTCTGATTCCATTTGTAGTTGTAGGCAGCCACGCTGGGTTATGTTACCACAAGCATTTCTGATTGAGGGTCATGGTGAAGACTTTGAAATCCCTTGAACCGGGGTGCTTGGCAGAGCACGGGAGAATAGGCAGTAAATTCTGGAATTGCGAACAAAAGTTAGTGACGCCCATTTTGGGGATTTATTTTATTTTATTTTTTGTAAGGGACTGCACGTGTGCGACCTGCACAATTAATGAGAAAGACAGTAGCATTAGAAGTTAAGCATACGTGGGAGGAAGGTAGGAATCAAAAGTGAGATCACGGTGCCCGGGTGGCTCTGTCGGTTGAGCATCCAGCTTTTGATTTCGGCTCAGGTCATGATCCCAGGGTCATGGGATCAAGTCCTGCGTCGGGCTCCGCCCTGAGCGAGGAGCCTGCTCAAGATTCTCTCGCGCCCTCTGCCCCTTGCTCCCCTCTAAAAATTTTTTTTCAATAGTGAAGTAATATAAAATGGCCAGGAAAAATTGGAGAGGTAAGAACATAGGGATCGTGTTAGCTAATAATAGGGATAATGATGATAATATGCCATATTTCTCCACATTTCTGGTGGTTAGCACAGCAGTTCCTCCTGTGTTTATTCTAGTGTAGTTGATTCTTACAACAGCCTAATGGGAAGGACGGAGCGGGCATTGATAGCCCCATGTTGTAGATAAGGAAAGATTCAGTGACTTCCTTACAGATCCACAGCTGGGAAGGAGTACACGTGTGTCTTCATTTCAAATGCCTTATGATTTTGTGCTCTTTGGAACAGAAGAGACCAGTTGAGAAGTGAAGGGTGGCGCCCAGGTGTCTGGGGAAACCGAGTACGACACACGCTCTCCGGCTCTTGGTGCTCCCCGAGGCACTGTTTCGGATTCGTGACTGCTGTGTGCCTGGAGGACCATCCAGAAGCGAACTTGCCCTCCTCATTCTCCAGGGTGTCCGAGGAAAGAGACAAGCCAGGCGTAGAAATAAGAGGGGTGGCAGGAGGGAGGAAGAGCGGCCTCCGAAGTCTCGGAGGCGGGGGCCGCCTTGGGTGGGCGAGCTTGAACTCTGAGTTCGGTAGATGCAGTTGGAAGTTCATGGCGATGATTTTGCTGTTTTCTGACTCTAATAGAAATTTTAAAGAATTGTCTCTGTTTCATCGTTTACAAAGGGCTTTCACACTTAAGTATCTCATGTGGTCATCACAGGAAACTTTGGGTATGTTTTATAGGTGAGGAAACTGAGGCTTAGTGAGGCTAAATAATTCATTCACATGTGGATTGTAAGACGTTCACAGGACTCAAAATGGAGCCTTTCTCTTGCAGTGCCTGTGTTCCATCCCCTTCACTCAGCTGACCTCCCAAAACCACTGCCTAGTGTTTACGTGGCTAAGTTGGCAGTTACAGATTATCTACTGAGGAGGTTGAACAGATAGGGCAGCATTTTTGAAGCCCGTCTGAAATAACATCTTTTTATTCACTTAGTAAAACTGACTTTTGGCAAATGCAGGGTACTTTTATTTTTGGGTTCTCTTGGATTTCACCATAAATTTCTAAAAAAAAAAAACAAAAACACCCAAAAGCCCATAGTTTGAATCTGTGTAAGAATGGACCATAATGAGCTTTTTATGAAATATCTGGATAGAGCCCTATTTTTTAAAAATTAACATAAAGGAGAAGACAGTCTGTGAAAACCACATCCCTCGGTACAAGTGAGCCGTGATACGAGCAGGTGGAGCTGAGCGCCTGGGTGCTGCGTCGCTCACACCTTCGTGCGTGAAGACGCCCGGGGGGGGGAGCTCCCCGTAGGGATGTGTGAACGCACAGCAGTGGGGTGGGAGGGAGTAGATGGAGTGATTTCATCAGAAGGTCCATAGGAGAGAGGCTTTGGTTTGGGGTTTCAAAATGAGGAGGGCGCCCTGCCGAGTGGCAGTGAGGGATTTCCAGTTAGCAGTAGACTGGCCTGAGGATAGGAAAGGGGAGGCCACCGGTCACTGGGTGTGGTTGGGTGGAGGACAGGCTGAGGGCAGGGGTGCTGGAAGTGGAGGTGACCAGTGGATGGTGTCCCATTAATTCGGGGCCTAGATGGTCTTAAGCGGCAGTAGGGTGGATGGTTGGAGTGTCTTTGGTTGCTCCTAAGTTATCAGGTGGCTACGTTGTCTTTACCACGCACAACCGCCCAACCCTCTCCTACTCGCCCCTGCTGTAGACTCTCTCCTTTACTCCCCTGCACTTATTACTTCTTCCACTCCACAAAAGCCTCTCCCGAGGCAAGCCCCTCTCTCCTTGATGGGTGAATCACTCACCCATTCCACTCACCAACCTTTGTACGTCCTCATAATATAGATGCCAGTATGATTTATTTGGTGCTCCAGCGTTCATCACTTTCAAGGGACCTCAGTCACTTTCCAAAAATGTTTCTCTGACACGATCCTGAGAACAGGTTGCCGTTTTCCCGTCTGGCCGACCTGGAACTTCCGTGGAAAAGATCCCGAATTCAAGCCTAGTGAGTTTTATGGAAGCTCCCATCTCTGAGATCCACTGAGTCATGATGTCTAGGATGCAAGGAAGTTGAGTTGCCAGGGAAGGATTTGCTTCAGCTTGGGCTTAAATGTGTGTAGCTCTAGGTGGGTGAAGGGGAAACCCCACGTCCAAAACCAGGACACTACAGGTTACATTTAAAACGTTAGTCCTGTCCCGGAGCAGCCTCCCCAGGTTAATCACTCCTTCTGTCCTGATCTCATTCTGCCCACATGGCACATCCACTCCCCAGAGGTTCCTTCCGTGTTGACGTGCCATGCTGTCCGTGTCCACGCTCCAGGGAAATGTGTCCCTTTCTCCAGTGGCTGGATCTGGAATGCCTTTGTTCTCTCTGGCCCACCCACTGCTGTAGTAAGTTCTAGAATTTTAACTCTAGGGACTGTGGGCCCTTCTCTGCTTTCCGTCTCTAGCAAGTCTTATAAGACCCTCCATTGAAGTGGGCCCATCTTGTCATGAAAGCTTCCTGCCAGCGGCCCGGAGCAGAGCATCCTTGACCTCCTTGTTCCTCAGGGCGTACACCATGGGATTAAACAGGGGGGTGATGACGGTGTAGGTCACCGAGATCAGCTGGTCCTGATCCCTGGCGTTCTCCGACTTGGGCTTGAGGTAGGCGACGGAGGCACAGCCGTAGTGGACGACGACCACCGTGAGGTGAGAGGCGCAGGTGGCAAAGGCCTTCTTCCGGCCCCGGGCGGAGGGGATCTTGAGGACGGTGGAGACGATGAGGACGTAGGAGATGAAGACCAGGCCCATGGGGACCAGGATCACCAGCACGCTGACGATCACGGTCAGGGTCTCGTTGACCGAGGTGTCGACGCAGGAGAGCTTCATTACAGGTCGGATGTCACAGAAGAAGTGGGCCACCTTCGTAGCACAGAAAGGCAACCTGAACACAGATGTCACTTGCGTCGTCGCTACGATCAGCCCAATGCCGCAGGCGCCCCCCACCAACTGCACACACACCCTCTTGTTCATGATGAGCGTGTACCTCAAGGGGTTGCAGATGGCCACGTAGCGGTCGTACCCCATGGCCGTGAGCAGGAAGCAGTTGTTGATGGCCAAGGTGATGAAGAAGAACATCTGGGTGGCACAGCCAGCCAAGGAGATGGGCTGACTCAGGCCTACAAGGTTACAGAGCATTTTGGGTATAATGACGAGTGTATATACGGTCTCTGAAGCAGACAGCATGCTCAGGAAGAAGTACATGGCCGTGTGGAGGTGACGATCCACACTAATGATGGTCACGATGACGATGTTGCCAGCCAGGGTTACGACATACAGTGCAAGGAACACGACAAACAGGCCGAGCTGGTGCTCTCGGAAGCTGGAGAAGCCCTGGAAAGTGAACTCAGTCACCCAAGTGTGATTCTCTGTCTTCATCAAATCATGTGTGGGATCTAAGAAAGAAAAAACCATGTAAGGGACCGAGACACGTGACTTCTGTCAGCAAGGCTGGGCAAGTTCTTGTGGTTAATCTGCCTCGGGCTTTGCTTATTGATATACACGTTCATGTTTATTCCTTGGGGGAACAGAGAGTGGAAGAACGTCATTTTCTTACTAAGAGAAGGAAGGTGGCTTTTCGAGTTTACTGCTGGAAAGATATCCTACTTCTAACACGTGCCCACTTGTCTCGGGTAAGGAATTAGCATCTCTTAGACCAGTCCCATCATCTTGATGCGAGTGTAGCGATGGTGATGTTACACAATTGTTCAGATGAGCGTGATACTTAACAGTGTAAGTGTTTCTGTTAGAATTCGGACAATTATCGAATACATCCTGGCTCAGTGGTGTCCTGCCGAGCTCCAGGGTCTGCGGCCACCAGCAGAGCTGCTAGGGTTTGGCTGGAGCACCTGCCACCGTGGTCCCCTCCCCACGCCGCAGCTCTGTGGGTCCCGTCCCCCTCAACCTTTGCCCTCCGGGCCTCTTCCCGAGGCACTACTCATTTTTCAAAGCTACCCAAAGCCCATGACACCTATGGGTGTCCTTTCCTTTCTTTCCTTTCTTCTCCACCCCATCTCCCCCTCTGGCTTCCGCTTCCTTCCACAGGTAGGTAGCACAGAGCTGTTTACTGGCTCTTTTGTCTTGAAAGCACCTTACAGTGGATTTGTGATTACCAAAGACATTTACATCCTTTCCTTTCATTCCCATCCGGTGGAACGGGGAGAACAAGGAATACTGGTTGTCTTCAGATACAGAAACTCTTTCGGGAATGGCCCGGGGACACCTATCAGTCTGAGCCCATGACTTCTGATCCTGTCTCCAGTGTCCCTCCCGCTACCCAAAACTGCAAAGTAGACCTGCCCCACCAGGGCGAGATTATATGGTCTCTGAGAATAGGGAGCCGTGTGGCCACTGCGATGGGGGCATAATATCTGCTGGCAGAGTCATTACCGGTCCTGCCCCACCAGATACATTGCCTGGGAGGAAGCAGAATGCTGGAGTGAAGAAAACCACAGTGAGGTTTTCTTCAGAGAAGAGGAGTTAATGTTTTTACACCGTCTCCTTTTCCCTGCTGTCTGTGCGCGTGACATCAGCAAACAGCTACAGAACTGGGCTAAATTTTAACACTGAGATTATAAGCCTAGAAGAAAGCATGACACTATTAACATTTAATTGGAAAATACACCGTGGTGCAGCTCGTCCAACAGGCTCTACCTGATTACCAACCAACATATAATTATGTAACCAAGTGGCTATAAAAAAAATAAATTCGATAATTGAAACGGTGGAGTTGCCTAAAAAGTACATTTTTGCCAGAAGTAAAGCGAATCACCCACATCGCAAAATGGTTTACTGTTGGGTAAAAAAACAAAGGTAGGCTTTTCGAGTACTTTTAACATTAACCGACTTCTCAGAAACACACCATTTTTAATAAAGAAAATCTGCAAAAAGATATAAGAGATTGACACAGTTACGCCTTGAACCCCTTAGAGCAAGCATGTTACGAAAGAAAATGGCATGAGGTTGCAAAAAAACAGTGCAGTTTCACAGACCATTTCTTAAAAAAAAATTTTTTTTTAATGTTTATTATTGAGAGAGAGAGACAGAGCACAGCAGGGGAGGGGCAGAGAGAGAGAGAGAGAGAGAGAGAGAGAGACAGAATCCGAAGCAGGCTCCAGGCTCCGAGCTGTCAGCACAGAGCCCGACGTGGGGCTCAAACCCACAAACTGTGAGCTCATGACCTGAGCCGAATTTGGACACTCCACCGACTGAGCCACCCAGGTGCCCCTCACGGACCATTTCTTGACAAGGGAGGTGGTTTGGCATTGATGTGTGCACCGTGGTAAGAAACTTAAACCTGCTCCACGAAGCTTTGTCAACAGTGTCTCTGGATTGTGATTTGTTAATAGGACGTAGCCAAGGAATCATAGCTGATACGTGGCGCCCTCCGTTCTTTATTGGTCAAGGTACGCTTTAATCCTGGGAAGCCAGGATTCCTTAGGGTTAGCAAGGCATCTTTGAAAGTGACAGATATTCGTAGACACCAGGACCCTTTTTAGTTTAATTTAACCCTTTAACGACAATCATGGCCCTTTGTAAACCGTTGAAGTCTTTTTTGAAATCTCACTTACTTTTCTTCCTGCAAACCTGTGGCTCAACAGAAAAATGAAAGTAGAGGTCAGAGATGTGGCCCATTGGTCACAAGTATTCACAGGTCAAGGTCATGAAGCAAAGACAGCGTGGTCCTTCCACCTGCACTAGGGCCAGTCCAGGGACGGCAGGGGAAGGAAGGTCACAGGGGCTCCTTGGATACTAGATATTCCCTCCAGCTGGAGGAGGAGCTTTTAACCAAGAAAGGCTCTCTGAGGACCATCTCTTGAGGTTTCTGGGTGCCCTCCCCTGGGCACCCGTGAAAGCCACACCGGGGCTGGAAGGAAGCCAACAGCCAGCGGCCGGGGACCTCGTTATGTGTGGGGCTCATTTCCCACATCACCTGGGCCTGTGCTGCAGCACTTTGTGAGTAGAGACAGCAGTGGCTTATTTGTCAGGCTTCATTTTTTAAATAAATATTCTATTTTTATACGGTTGGGCCTTGAAAAACCATGGTTACAAAGCCCCAGTGAGCTCGAGCTAAGAGCCGCTGCTTGGATTCCAGGAAACTGCACAGTTCTCCCTGTAGTCAAGAGTCCTGCTCGGTATTAGAAGCTGGGTTGTTTTTTTTTTTTTTGTTGCTTTTCTTTTTTCCTTTCCTTTTCTGGAACCAAAACAGTCAAATATGACTATATTTGTTGTCCTGTGAGGTTCAGAAGTGGAGAGTAAAGCTCAACGGACCTTTCTAGAAGGCCAGGAGACCCACTGCAAGCATCCAAACAAATGCGAGCCGGGATTTCAGCCTCAGGGACCCAGGCAGACAGTCAGACACGCTGGGCCTCCTGAGCCCAGCTCCTCGCCGCTTTCCCTGCCCCAATTCCATGCACTTTTTCTCCCGAGAGTGTCTTATTCTATTTTTCTCTTTTATATTGTTAAAGGATAAACCGCGACGTATTGAAAACATGAAGCTTATTTGAGCAAAAATCAAGTCTGGCAATGACAAATGGGAAGTGGTTAGGAGTGCCCAACCAGCAGGAACCCGGGGAGACTTTTCTAGAGAAGAGGTGGAAACACGGGGAGCATTGAGTGGCTGCAGCTTAAAGCCTACTTGGCCCTTTGTGATTGGTTATCCTTCGTATTTTGATTTTGTAACTGTGAGGCGTTTACAGGCTCAGATTTGGGTTCGTTTCTGGAGGCGCCACGGTGGTCCAGCCAGCCAGCCCGTGGCCTCCGTGTTTAATTAATCTAACAGAGATTCCCTTATCTGTCCCTGGCCAGATCCTGACGGCACTCTTCCAAGTGGAGTTTTCTACACTCAGCAAAAATGAAGGGCTTATATTCATATCTTTTTTTAAAATCTTTTTTAATGTTTATTTATTCTTGAGAGAGAGAGCGCAAGCGTGAGCAGGGGAGGGGCAGAGAGAGAGGGAGACACAGAATCGGAAGCAGGCTGCAGGCTCCGAGCTGTCAGCACAGAGCCCGACGCGGGGCTTGAACCCACGAGCCGTGGGATCATGACCCGAGCCGAAGTTGGACACTCGACTGACTAAGCCACGCAGGTGCCCCTATATATTTATCACTTTTAATACACTTTATACTTAACGCTATGTTTGAAGCACGTAAATTGTGGGGCATCACATCTGGGAACTCGTCACTCAACCCTAGGCTGTTTTCACGCATTTCTCATAACCCCCTTCCCCCAGCCGTGACTCCTTTCTAATTTTGTGTTTATTTTCGTTTATTTCATAACTTTATTGCATATATATGGGTTTAAGCAATGTGTTGTATCTATTTGAGCTTTATAAAAATGATCTTCTCTATATAATTTTCTGAGATTTCTTTTTTTAAATGGGTAACCAATTACCCTAGCACCTTTGTTTGAAAAGCCTCCTTTCTCCACTGGCCCACGATTCTCTCTGCCGTATTTCACAATCGTATGTACGTGTGGGTTAGTTCAGGGACTCTATCTCCAGCTCCGCTTGTCAGTTTGACCCCCTGTACCAAGATTACACTGTCTTAACAGTGATAACTTTAAAATAAATCTTAGGGGCGCCTGGGTGGCTCAGTCGGTTACGTGTCCGACTTCGGCTCAGGTCATGATCTCGTGGTCTGTGAGTTCGAGCCCCGCATCGGGCTCTGTGCTGACAGCTCAGAGCCTGGAGCCTGTTTCAGATTCTGTGTCTCCCTTTCTCTCTGACCCTCCCCCATTCGTGCTGTGTCTCTCTGTCTCAAAAATAAATAAATGGTAAAAAAAAAGCAAAAAAATGAAAAATAAAATAAATCTTAGTTATCAGAGAGATCAACGCCTCTTTATTTTTAAGTGGTTGCACACTTGCTTTTCCATTTTAGGTCGGGTTTGGAACTGCACTGAATTCAAATATGAGGGGTGAATTGATATAGGCTATCTCTCCATATATTTAAATGTCTTTAACCTTTTGTCGGACATCTTCAAGACCACCATGGAGCTAGATGATTCCGTTGGAAGGACTTACCGGATGCATGCCGAAAAGCTGTTGTAGTCATGGTTATGGTTTATCGCAGTGGGAGGGTGTGCATGTGAATCCTCAGGGGGGGAAGGGGCCGGAGCAAAGTCCCGGAGAGAATCGGCTTCAGCTTGTGAAGTGTCCTCTCCCGACCGAGTCCCACAGACATGTGTGAATTTCCCACCACCAGTGCATGATGATAAGTGTGAAGTGACATCATCCCGGGAATCTCACCTGAATCTTGGTGTCAAGGGTTTTTGTGAGGGGTCAGTCACGTGGTCACACAACACCTGTGTTACCAAGAGCAGGGGTTCAGCATAAAGCACATTGTTAACATAAGTTATCTCATCAGACAGGGATTTAACGCAAGGCCTCGACATATAAAACGCTTATCAAACCGAGTAATTCAGGGGCTCGGAACTCCTTTCCCAGGAGCTGGCCACCAGCCAGTCCTCAAGATGAGCCTTTCTTGGGAATATCCAGGGTTTGAGCAACCCAAGGCCTCCTGAGCTAACCCTTTCCCGCACAGATCTCCGTAAAGAAAATAATTTTGTCATGTTTTTGAAAACCTTTTTTCAGATACAGGAGTGGTGATGCATAGGGGCACTTGTACCCCAATGTTTACAGCAGCACTCTCAATAATAGCCAAATTATGGAAAGAGCCTAAATGTCCATCAACTGATGAATGGATAAAGAAATTGTGGTTTATGTACACAATGGAGTACTACGTGGCAATGAGAAAGAATGAAATATGGCCCTTTGTAGCAACGTGGATGGAACTGGAGAGTGTGATGCTAAGTGAAATAAGCCATACAGAGAAAGACAGATACCATATGGTTTCACTCTTATGTGGATCCTGAGAAACTTAACAGAAACCCACTGGGGAGGGGAAGGAAAAAAAAAAAGAGGTTAGAGAGGGAGAGAGAGCCAAAGCATAAGAGACTCAAAAACGGAGAACAAACTGAGGGTTGATGGGGGGAGGGAGGGAGGGAGGGGAGGGTTGATGGGGGGAGGGAGGGAGGGGAGGGTTGATGGGGGGAGGGAGGGAGGGAGGGGAGGGTTGATGGGGGGAGGGAGGGAGGGAGGGAGGGGAGGGTTGATGGGGGGAGGGAGGGAGGGAGGGGAGGGTTGATGGGGGGAGGGAGGGAGGGAGGGGAGGGTTGATGGGGGGAGGGAGGGAGGGAGGGGAGGGTTGATGGGGGGAGGGAGGGAGGGAGGGGAGGGTTGATGGGGGGAGGGAGGGAGGGAGGGGAGGGTTGATGGGGGGAGGGAGGTAGAGGAGGGCACCTTTTGGGATGAGCACTGGGTGTTGTATGGAAACCAATTTGACAATTTCATATATAAAAAAATAAAAATAAAAAATAAAACCCTTTTTCGGAGACACAATTTCAAACGGACAGAAAAGTTGTAAGAACAAAAACTGTTAAACATCTTGTATCTGGATACCCAATTATTTCTATTTCGCCCCAGTTCATCAATTTTTTCCTTCCTCCTCTGCTGCTATAATTTTCTTCCAAATCGCTTGAGAGTATGTTGAAGGCATTGTCTCACAGCATTTTAAGTATTTTCGTGTGTCCTCTGCAAGACAGGGAGCATTCCCTTGTATAACCACTGTGTAGTTACTGAGAGTCGGTGTATATGTCCAGAGAGAGAGATACATGCGCATATACGGCATCAAATACGGTAATAGCGTTACCTAATCCGCAACTCATTGTAAGTTATGCTGGTTGTCTCGATAATGTCCTTTACAGCTAAGCGTCTTTGCAGCCTAGGGTCCCATCCAAGATTACCCATTGCTTTTTGTCCGCCTGTTCCTTTAATGCCTTTTATCTGAAACAGCACCTTGGTTTTCTTTGTGTTTCTCAGACTTGACACTTTTGAAAACTACAGGCCAAGTGCTTTGCAAAATGTCTCTTAGTTTGGGTTTACCCGAGGAGGGGTAGAAATTCTAGTTTTTCCCTCACATTCACCTCCAGTTGTTTTGGAACTCTTTCTCTTTTTTCTTTATCCTCTGGTTTAATCTTCATGATTATATTCAGATGATGAGTTTTCCACAAGAATATCACAAAAGTGACGCTGTATAATGAGGAAGAATGAAATCATGCCATTTGCAGCAACTTGGATGGAACTGGAGGGTATTCTGCTGAATGAAATAACTCAGAGACAGATATCATATGTTTTCACTCGTATGTGGAACTTGAGAAACTTAACAGAAGACCATGGGGGAAAGGAAGGGGGAAAAATAGTTACAAACAGAGAGGGAGGAAGGCAAACCATAAGAGACTCTTGGATACTGAGAACAAACTGAGGGTTGATGGGGGGAAGGTTGATGGGGTGAGGGGGGGAGAGGGGAAAGTGGGTGATGGGCATGGAGGAGGTCACTTGTTGGGATGAGCACCGGGTATTGTATGGATGCCAATTTGGCAATAAATTATATTCATTAAAAAAAGTGATGCTGTGTTGTTCTCCGTGCATCCTACTGGGAGTCACATGTTGTCGTTTTGTCCCGATATTAGTGACGTGACCTGTAATCTCTCGTTCAAGGTGGTCTCCACCAGAGTTCTCTGTCGTAAAGTCAGTGTTTTCTCTTTCTCAAAGGCTGATCTATTGAGATGAATACCTTGTCTCTCATCAAATTCTCGCTCTCCAGTTTTAGGATCCATTGTTGCGTTTCTAACTCCATCATCCTTGCTATAGATTGGCATTCTTCGTAAGGAAGGGATCTATTTACATACAACTAGATTTAGATCGTGTAGATTCTATTTGATAACGTTAGATACTATAATGTTATTTTGATGTTTAAATCGTCACCGGATTGGTCAGTGGGAGCTGCTGTCATCTGTCTCCCCTGTTCCTCTGACATGTCTCCATTATCCATTAGTAACTTTTTTACACACCAGCCCTCTCGTACTTCTCTCGTACTTCCCCGGCGCTGGCCCTCGAACCAGCCATTTCTGCAGGGAGCTCTGATACCCTTTGGTGGCGGATCGTATTAGAAACCGAGATCTGGATATTGTCATTGCTTGTAATTAGTCTTAGACTCTCAGTGGGGAAAAACAACTAGAAAGTGGGATGTGTGTTGGTGTCTGCGGATTAACATCTACATCTTAAAATCGATGATTTCACGACGGCATCTGCAATTCAAACTGTCTCAGAGTGTATTCTGATGTTGCCCCTTTCCATATTTATAACTCCTGTCTACAGCAATAAGAAACCTGGTTCATATTCTCAATATATTTGCACATTTGCTCGTCTAATATACATAGAAAGTTGTTTCTAAATTGCTAACCTGTGCCACGTCAAAAACCAAACCTACTAAATGGAATTTAGAAATGTTCTATACATTTATCTGAGCATGTGCTTTTGTAATACAAATGGACTGTATTCTGTGTACTGTTATAAACTTGCTTTTTCGTATAACAATACATTTGAGATGCTTTTTTACAAATCAGTATATGAAGATTTATCGCATTCATTTGAACAACTGCGAATTGTAGAATAAGAACATAGCATAATTTATTTAACCTATCCTATATCAATGGATAGTTCAGCTGTTTGTGGGTTTTGGCATTTTTTAGGCATATTCTAGAGAATCACTCTTCATATATAATTGTGCACTTCTGAGAGCATATCTACAGGCTACCCTCCTGAAAGTAAAATTCCTTGGTCAGTGATATATGCATTTAAGAACTTAATAACTATTGCTAAACTGAAGCCAAGGTAGAACATTTGTATACATTTGGCGTAACTGAGAATGCTTTCTTACCCACATTTCCATCAACTGTGGTCTTTGACCAATTTTTCTTCAGCGTTTGGCAAGATGATAGGTAAAAATGCTGTTTTATTTTTTTTCTTTGAATTTTTATTTCTCTAATTATGAATGAGCCTGAGTATCTTTTCATATGCCCGTTAGTCATGTGTACTTCCTTGGCTGTGAACGTCCATTGATGTATCTTGCTCAGTTTTTTGTATCGTATTGTCATTTTCTTATAATGAGTTCTATAATAGGGAAATATGCCTTCTATCATACATGTTGTAGATAGTTTTCTTCCATTTATCATTTTTACTGAGCTTACGGGTTTGAAATTTTATTAGTATTATATTTATGTGTGGATCAGGGCCTCCCTGACTACAAGATTGTTTTTTTAAGTATCCCTATTTTCATTTATACTTTTTATGTTTCAGTATTTGACTCATCTGGAATTTAATTGGTTTTAAGAAACAAATTTAGAAATATTTCTTAAATCAGATATACCTTTTATTATTCCCCATAACTAGGCATTGTCTCAACACCATTAAAGGGGGAGCAAAATTTGCCATCCCAAAATGTCTCTCGGACATGGGGATTATTAAAAAAAATTTTTTTAATGTTTATTTATTTTTGAGAGAGAGACAGAATGTGAGTGGGGGAGGGACAGAGACAGAGGCAGACACAGAACCTGAAGCAGGCTCCAGGCTCCGAGCCATCAGCACAGATCCCGACGGGGGGGCTCCAACCCAGAGTTTTGAGATCATGACCTGAGGCCTATGCTTAAGCAACTGAACCACTCAGGCACCCCAAGGGATTATTTAAAACTGGTTATTTTTAACAGCACACGTAGGTGGAAACTGAGTAGAATTTGCCCTTTTGTAAAAGACATTTGCATTTATAAGGGAAAAGTCCATTTGTAAGGGTGTCTCCCTCACTGTACCAGGAAGAGAGGAATGACTCAATCTGTTTAAAGTCTCATCAGATCTGCATCACAATCTTAGCCTTATCGGCTGTGCTTTTCATGGTCACCTCCCACTATCCCCCCCCTCCTCCCCCACATATTCTTCTGTCTTAGGCTGAGAAAGGTATTTGAGATGATGGCTTCATTTATTTGGGGGGAGTACTTAGTTTTCCTGGGTGTTTCTCCGATGCATACAGGAGGTATGTATGTTGTTAAACTTTTTTTCCCTCCCGTTAACCTGTTTCATATCAGTTTTATATCAATTATTAAGCCAACCAAAGAACTTAGAAGAGGGAAAAGCTTCTGCCCCTATGTCATCTATTAAATAAGAAAAACGTCTTGCATCGTTACTCTGTGATGCTACTATATGCTGATCCCAACCCCCACCATTCTTCTTCTTTGGCGTTTTTCTAGTTATTCGCACATTTAACAATTAATGGTGCTTTTATCGATTTCTTATTTGTATTCGTAGAAATTTAAGGAGAAGAAACATCCTTAGTTTTTACAACACTGAGGCTCTCTATCCAAAGTGGGATTTAAAAGGAAATGCTTTTATGTGTTTCACAGTGGTTTAAAATCTTCTCCATATGGAAAATGCCCATTTCCTATTCCCATGTATTTGCTGTGTTTTGTTTCATTTAGAAGTGGGCTACTTCCATTATATCTTCTGAAGAGCTATTGTTTTTATCACTTATCTTTCCAGCTCATTCTCCCTGGCACCCTAACCCAAAAATTTCTCAGTTTATAAAGTCCTACACTCTATATCTGCGGGTGTTTGTATCGTTCTCAGGGGCTCCTGCCCTGAGACTGCCCTAGCTCTTCTTTCTTTCCTCCCTCCCCTGTTAAGATTCCACAGACTATCATTTTCCTTGTTGCTTTGCATTTACCTTTAATTCACTTGCCCCTGTTTTACCTGGCATAATACCAGCTTTGGTTGAATCCAGTGTTGCTTGTGGAGAGCACCTGGGCAGCTGAGCTTCACTGGTGAAAAATATGTTACTATTGTCACGCAATTAGCATGCGTTTGCTCCCTGGTAAGTCACACATAGAAACTACACCCGGTGGAGGTGTCACACAAAGGGAACTTTATTTGCAACAAATAAGGCCATCTCAGGGAATAACTTGCAAAACCACGCCTCCGCCCCAAGCGAGGGTGAATGGGGTCCTTTTATGTAGGATTAGGATGAACATTTAGAAAGGGGATCCTTGTCCCTGTATGTAGAGGCGTGCATAAGGTCGTGCATGCACCTAGGGAAAACACGCCTGTTTGTTAATGAGGCGTGTGCTCCTCCTTGGGTGGCGATTTTAGCATTAAAATGAGGTAAAGTTCTCTCCATGTGTCCCTGCGAGGTCTATCTGCGCAGGTTTGAGTTGGCTGTTGAGCTCAAACTGGTCTGGGGCTCCTCACGAGGGCAGTCGTCACTGCTTGAGGGGTAGTTTGGGTTTCCACCACCCCCAGATGCGATCCCCAGCCAGTCTTTTGCCTGAGTCAAAAGATGAGCTGGAGAGAAGAGCTTAAGGGAGGTGTGGGACAAAGCTTGGTGGGCACATGCAGGTGGGTGGCAAAAGTCAGGTTTTGGGGTCTTGCTGGTGACGCTGGTAACTGGTTGCAATACTGTGATTTGAACGAACATATTTGGTCACTGAGATCACCCAAGTTCATTTCTCATACGTATTTGGTCTTCCTCCAGGCTTCCTGGCTCACAGCTCCCCAAATCCTCCAAAGTCCTTGAGCAGTTAGAGCAATGGAGACATCTTTTGCAATATTAAAGTAATACCTGGTCTCTTGTCCTTGGGCATCAGAGCCAAAGGGTGAGATGACTGTCTCAGTAGTCATAACGAGCCCCTTTCAACCACAGCTGGGTTTATGTTAATGAGGCAAGTTTTGGAAAATACCTGAGGATAGGGGCTAGGTGGCCGGAAACAAGAACAGGGGAACCAGCCGTGTGGTTAGACACTCGGAACGTTCAATCCCCATGACCTCGCAGGAGGGGAGAGTTCCTGGAGATTGTATCAGTCACCAATGGTCAATGCGTTAATCAATTGTGCCTGTGTAATGAAACCTCCATAAAAACTCAGAAGAACGGGCTTCAGAGTGTTTCCAGGTTAGGGAATGAGAACATATCCATGTGCCCCAGTGTGGGGCCCCAAATTCCACGAGGACAGAAACTCCTTTGCTCAGGACCTTGACCTATGCCTCTCTTCATCTGACTGATGACTGGTATTCTTTAACATCCTTTGTACTAGATTTGTAGTCTAGTCAATAAACCGGTTTCCTGAGTTTTGAGAGCTACTCTAGCCAATTAACAGAACCCAAGGAAGGGGTCACGGGAACCTCTGATTTATAGGTGGTCAGGTGACAGCCTGGGCTTGCGATTGGCATCTGAAGGAAGGAGGGGTTCATCTGGTAGGACTGAACCCTTCTACCTGTGGGATCTGATGCTGACTCCAGGTGGTGGAGTCAGAATTGAGTTGAGTCGTAGGACACTCAGCTGGTGTTGGAAAATGGCTCAGGGGTGTGGGGAAACCACCCCCCCCACAAATATCAGAATTGGTGACCCGAACCCCTTTACTGCTCTTACTTAAATTTCATGACATTTCACAGGAAGTGGGGTATTGATGTTGGTGAGCAACGTGCTATATTTCCCACCTACCATGCGCACGATCTCCGGTCCTCCAACTTCCGGAGGTTCTTCCTTATCCTTGTTTTCCGCAGATGATCTGATGGAGGGAGGCAGACGGGGGATGGGCTAGATGGATGATGGACGTTAAGGAGGGCACTTGTTGGGACGAGCACCGTGTGTTGTGTGTAAGGGATGAAACTGAATTCTACTCCCGAAACCAATGCTACACTGTATGTTAACTAGAATTTAAAATAAATGAATGGGGGCGCCTGGGTGGCTTAGTCAGGCATCTGACTCTGGATTTTAGCTCGGGCCATAATCTCACAGTTTGTAGGATCGAGCCCGCCCGTATCAGGCTCCGCACTGACAGTGAGGCCTGGTATATATTCCCACCACCACGTTCGCCCGCTGCGTGTGCCTGTGCTCTGATTCGGAGCCGAGCACACCCTCCCCCTGGGGAGCACTGAATGCCCCCCTGGCTGGGTGCCCGTGTCACAGCCCCTCATCTTCACTCAGGACCTTGGCTCCGCGGTTCTCCCCTGTCTCCTTTGATTCATCAGGTTTGTACTAGCTCACTTTCATTTACAGACTTCTGTGTTCTAATTCCCGTTGCGCTAAAAGAATGAAAACAGACACAACCTTCTTTGATCCCACATCCTTTTCCAGCTACAGGCCCATTTATGTGCTCCCCTTCTTACCAAAACTCTTGGAAGGAATTGCATTGTCTTCAGTTTCTCTGTCCTCTCTCTAATTCCCACTAAATTGCCTTTTTCACCATTATATGCTACCAATACAGATTATTTTTTTTCAGTGGGACTAATCACCCCATTTTGCCAAGTCTAATGGTCAGTTAATTGTAACTCACCCTACTGGGCATATTGGCAGCATTTGACCCAAATATGTGACTTCTCTTTCTTGGAAACCGGTTTTCATGCAGTTTCCAGGACACGCCCTGAGTGTTGGTACTTTTCACTTTGTTTTTGTTCCCCCACTGTTCCTTCTGTTTCCTCTTCTCCTCAGTCTCTTGGTGTTAGCTCACCTCAAGATTCAGCCCCAGACCACTCTTGTGTTTATCCTCACCTCTTATGTTCATCCTCACCTATCCTTGGAAAGTTTAAACACTTTCCGAATTAAATCTCTACTCCATACTGCTTTTCAGGATGTGAAGTTGTATGTTCAACAGTCAGTCCATTATCCCTGCTTGGATGTCCACTCGGCCTCTTGAATAGAATGTGCCCCCGGCTGAACCGGCCAACTCCTCATGCAAAGGCACACCTTGTTCCAAGCCGCCATCACCTGTAACATGGGCCTAGCAACGAGGTCCTGACTGGTTTCTCCTTGTTTCCCCTCTGGCTCTGGGAGTTGATTTTCCACGCAGCCAGAATAAAGATTTTTTTTTCAAGTTTCATTTATTTTTGAGAGAGAGAGAGAGCATGAGTTGGGCAGTGGCAGTGAGAGAGGGAGACGCAGAATCGGAAGCAGGCTCCAGACTGTGAGCCATCAGCACAGAGCCCGACGCGGGGCTCGAACTCACGGACTGCGGGATCATGACCTGAGCCGAAGACGGACGCTCGCCTGACGGAGCCACCCAGGTGCCCCCAGAATAAAGATTTTAATACATAAACCACATCAAGTCATCGCTTGCTTAGATGTTCCTGCAGTGACTATCCATCCCATTCAGAGTCCCTGCCATAGCTTGTGAGACCACAGTGTGACTCTCCCCCGTCATCCTGCTCATTGTCTCCAGCTGTGCTGGCCTGTTTGTTAATGCCACAGCTAACCCTCCTCGGACCCTTGGCTCTGATCTCAGCCTGGAGTGCTCTTCCCCCAGGTCCTCCTATGGCTGGCTCATGCCTTCATTCTATTTCTTTTGTCCTTTTTCGCTTTATCTTTAGACACTTACTATGTACCAAAATAATACAGATCACCTACACACTTTTGAAGTCAGCTACGATCCTCTTGAAGTATACGCTCCGCGACAGCAGGAGCTGTGTTTACAGCCTGTTTGTTTTCATTTGTGCTTTCCGCTCTCTTCTATTTAGTATTTTGCCTGGTGTATAGTTTTCCCGCCCTTATAGCCAGCCTTCTTATTTTGTGTCAGATAGCTAGCGATGAGTGCTAGAGGGACCATAACAGAGCTCCTGGAGAATGTCACTGGTGTGCTTGATGATAAATGAAGTGGTCAGGGAAGGAGCACATGAGCTCGTTTCGCTGGAGGCCTGACTGATGGAGAAAGAACAAACGAGAACGTGGAGAACCTGCGCTCTAGACTGAAGGAATGGTAGGGGTAAAGGTCCTCAGAGGGAACACACCTGCCGTGTTGATAGATGTTGGAGTAGCGGGGGGTTCGCAAGAAGAGATGACGCCCTTCTTAAAGCACGGGCGGCAAGGACAGGCAGAGCTTTACAGGCCATCAGGAGGAAGGTGGATTTTATTCCGGGTGCAATGGGGATCTGTTGGATAGTTTAATGAGGGGAAGGGTGTCATCGGATTTTCATTTTTAGAAGATCACTTTGCTATCTAGTAGAGAATGGAATGGAAAAGCACAAGAATAAACAAGGAGAGTGCATCGTGAGAGACTCTTTCTGGATCAGAGTAGTTTCGGTGGAGATGGGAGGAAACGGATACATTCGCGTTGTGTTTTGTAGATAGGGCTGACAAAGCTCGTCAGGAGATACCAGTCTAGATGGCCCCAAAGGCTCATTTTCTCTCTCCTTTCAGTAGTTTGGCAAAGAGCTGACACAGCAGGTCTAAGAAATTTCAGTGGAAGGAGAGGCCGACGCCAGCTGCCAAGTTCTCGATGCTGCTGCCCTTCTTTGTGACAGGGCTATTTCCCCCTGGGAGCTCCTGCTGTTGGATAATCACTTAGATAGTCCCTGTTTCCCCTTTTTTATAAGTGTGTCATTCCCGTGGTACACCCAGCCCACTTGTGCACAGCCAAAGCTACGGGTTAAGGAGAGTTGGGAGATTGTGTGTCCTCGTGAATATTTTCTCCTTACAACCTTGTTTGGTTTAACACCCTGCGGTGCTAGCAGGATCTTGTCTTTTTCTTCTTTTGCATAAAAATGTGCTGACCGATGCCATTCTGGGGAGGAGGAGGAAGGAAAAGATAGGATTCAAGATAGGCTCACTGGGTTTTGGATCAAGCAACTGGGTAGAGAAGGTATCATTGGCTAGTTTGGGGAATGGATACTAATTTTGGATGTGTTTTATCTGGAATAATCCTACACCTCCAAATGGAAGTGGCGAAAGTAGGCAGCCAGTTATACAAGCTTGGATCCGGGAAAGACCACAGCTGGAATTATAAATTTGGGATTTCCCCTTATTGTTCATAGCTATCAGCATAACGCGACAAGAACTAATCTAAAGCGACCTTTTCTTTAGAAAACGTTGTAGAGGGAGTGGTCAGAAACCTTTCCCTTCACAACAAGAGTCCCAGCTCCAGATAAATGCTAGGCTATAAAATCATGTGGTGTGAAGTCAGAGGATAATTCTACCAAAACTTTAAGGAATAAATAACCACACCAGTCTTTTAAAAAGGTGGGAAGGCTAGAAAAAGAGGGAGCCCTTCAAATTGTTTTATGATGGGCATAGCACTGAAAACAAAGCCTGATTTGATTATCACACATACACTGGACGGACACACACACACACACACACACACACACATACATGTTGGGGAAGACGAATTTATTCTACCCTTGAAGGTTCTTCTAGCTGGACTAAGAATCAGATTGATGAGACAGATTAACAGGAGAAAACCCAATTTAATAGCAAATGTATGGAGAAGCCACACAGTCCCGGAATTTCAAAGACAGGCAACAATGTGAGCTCAGGAGAAGGGTAGGGTCTGAGGATACAAAGGGGAAGAAGATGGTTAGTGGGAAGGTGAGAGCAGGTGTCTGGAAAACAAAGGTGCCCTGTTATGCACAGAAGTTTCTTAGGTAGCAGGAATCTCTGTTAATAGTGCTCTTGATATGCCCCGATTCGAGAGACCCCCCCGAAAACAAACCACCAGAGTCCAGAGCCAAAGCCAAGCGGCAAGGGTCGTTTATTGCAGGTTCGAACCCGGTCCTCTGCGCACTCGTCGCCGGTGACGCAAGAGGCCCCGAGCAAGGATCTTACAGCTTCTTTTATAGACAGGCACAAACAAGTTAGGGATTTTTTTGAGGTTACAGAGTTGTTATAGGCTGACGTTTAAATTTGAATGCTCAGCAGAACTCGATTGGTTCCCGCCTTTATTTCAAACCATTCAGCAGAACTTGATTGGTTCCCGCCTTTATGTCAGACTAGGACCGGGCGGCCCTGGCTGGTTTCCGGACGGCGGGGGAAGGGAAAGATCTTTTCTTTGCAGTTGTGAGTACACCTGGTAATTTTTCTCTTAGCCTCTCACTCTTTCTGGTACTGGCATACAATTGAGGGGGGGGGGGGGGGCGGGTAAAGAGCTTCTCCTGAAGCTGCTGGGTTTTGATTGCTCAAAATAGCCTATGTGACAAAGTAGCCCATCTTGGGGCTGCCTGCTGTACACATGCAAGTAGACAGAAAATACAGATTTCACTAAAGTAAATAAAGAGCAACTGGTACTAGATTAAAATAATCGTATCCTGTGGCAATGCGTCACAGCCATATTGCATGCGATCAATAGGAAAACCACTGGATCCAAAACTCTTGGGATTCAAAAATGCGCTTCATCACTTATGGACTATGTAATCTTCGCCCTGTTGTTTAACCTCTAGGCGCCTCAGTTTCCTTTTCACCAAAGTTTATATAACATTCGTACCTATAAAGTGGGGGTAATAATGGTATCTACGTCCCAAGGTTATTTTGAGAATGAAATTAGTTAATTAGCAAACATCCTTAGGAAAGGACCTGACACATGGTAAGTATTCAGTATGTTCCCTATTATAATACCAGTAATACAAGCATTCTGAATGTTTCAATCTATTAATAAATTTAATAAACCATAAACCATATAAACAAAAAGAGGAAAATTATATGCCTCTTTCTCTAGATGCTGGAAAGGATATCCAATAGAATGTAACAACCATTCTTCATTTAAAATAGCCAATTAAATAGGATAGATGAATAATTCTGTAACATAAAAATGAGAAACACTCCCATTAAATAAAACAAGACAGTGGGGTGCCTGGATGGCTCAGTCCATTAAGCATCCAACTTCGGCTCAGGTCATGATCTCGCGGTCTGTGGGTTTGAGCCCCGCATCGGGCTCTGTGCTGATGGCTCAGAGCCTGGTGCCTGCTTTAGACTCTGTGTCTCCTCTTCTCTCTGCCCCTCCCATGCTCATGCTTTGTCTCCCTCTGTTTCTCAATAATAAATAAACATTAAAATTAAAAAAAAAGAGAGACATAGTGGTCACCATAACCATTATTGTTTAACTCCATTATTGTTGTGTACTGACCAACAATATTACATCAAGAGAAAGAGTGAAAAGGTATGAAAACTGGAAAGGAAGAGGTAGAATTGTAGTTCCCAGGTAATATAATAGAATACTTGTAAAATAACCCAAGAGAATTCACTGAAAAATTATTACATACATTAAAATTATTCCACAAGGACTCTGGGTTCAGGTTTATCATTTTCCTAGCTACACGGGAATAAAAGCCAATTAATAATATAATGGAAGAAAAGCTATTTCCAATTGCAAAATTATAAGAAATGTCAAAGAATAAACAGAAATGTGCAAAATTTATAGAAAAGCAAATTTCTGGTACAGATAAAATGGTATAGATTCATTTCTCTTCTTAAGTACAACTATACCCCCTGGAAATAACCCAAGAGGCAACCAAAGGAGAACTCTGAGAGACGGTGAGAGGAAGCCAGACGTGTTTTAGACCTCAGGCCTACAGAAACAGCACAGTGGCAGGAAATCTTAACCTTCCCCATCCCAACATAAGGTCACCTTGGCCCCTGTGTTTCCTGCCCATCGACCTGGCTCATTTCCTATCCTGGGTCAAAGAGGAGTCCCTCCCACAACAGTTGGCGAGCCTAGCACCACCACCCACTAATAAGTAGCCAGGGAAAGTGTGTTCTCTCCCTGCAGGGCCTGTAGCTCCCCTCCCTGACCCAAAACATTAGGGCTACTGATCCACCAAGAAAACCCAGTTCTGGAAGCCTCTTTGACCTTGTGAGGCTGATGCTTCCCTCCATCCTCCAGAGACAGAGTATAGGCATGGGGAGTACTAGTGGAAGAGACTCTCCATTCCCACATGTGAGGGGCGTGTGACCCTAACAAGCACTTGCCTAGAGAAGCCTCTGTCCCCAAGGCTCAGACTCCCCTCCACACCAGCAGCCCAGCTTGGGGAAACCCCTGGTAACCCTCAGGCAGCACCGGGAGGGCCATCTCAACAGCCCCAAATAAGACAAACACACCAAATAACAGAAAATGTTCTGAAAAGTAAATATCACTGGAACCACAGGCAACAAAAGTAGGCCAGGCCCTGCATGCTAACCCTAAAATGGGCAACTGCCTGCTAAAATAAAAGACTGAAGTAGGATCTCGAGTCTTCTCACATAATAAACAAAATGTTCAGGATGCAAACCAAAAGTTAGTAACAGAAGGACAATAGGAAAACTTCTAAAAACATAAAAATTAAGCATCCTGCTTCTAACAAATCCATGGGTCAAAGACCACGTCTCAAAGGAAATAAAAGAATACATAGAAAGGAGTGAAAATCAATGTAGGATGTGTCGTACATGAATGTGGCTAAAGCAGTGTTGCTGGGGAGATTCATAGCACTGAATGCTTACATTAGAAAGGAAGGAACTTCTCAGATTGGTAATCTAAAGTTCCTACCTCAAGAAACTAGAAGAGAAAATAATCCCAAAGCAAGCAGAAAGAAATGGTAAAGAGCAGAAGTCAATGAAGTAAAACAATAGGAAAATAGCAGAAGAAAATCCAGGTAACAAAATGGGTTCTCTGAAAACTCAACAAAATTGATAAATCTCTAGAAAGACTGACAAAACTTGAGAATACACAGGTCACCAACATCAAGAATGAAATGAGGGTATCACTACACATTCTGCAGCTATTAAAAGGATGATATGGAAATACTGTGAGCAACCTTGTTTCTAAATCCAGCAACTTGACAGAAGTGGATCAAGTCCACTTGATCAAGTGGATCCTCAAAAAAAAACCAAGCTACCAAAACTCAGCCAGATAATCTGAAAAATCCTGTAACTATTGGATAATCTGAGTCATTTTATAACCATTAAAGAAATTGAATTCATAGTTTAAAAACTTCTAAGAAATCTCCAGGCCTAGATGGTTTCACTGGAGAATTCTACCAAACATTGAAAGAAAAATCAATATCAAATATGAACAATCTCTTCCAGAAAACAGAACAGGATAGAACACTGATCAACTCACTTTAGGAGTTCATAATTTATGAGGCCACTCTTACCTTGTTACACCACGTAAAGCCTGTACAGATAAAACTATTGG
This sequence comes from Panthera leo, assembly GCF_018350215.1. Classification (NCBI taxonomy): domain Eukaryota; kingdom Metazoa; phylum Chordata; class Mammalia; order Carnivora; family Felidae; genus Panthera; species Panthera leo. The sequence continues at coordinate 65,279,951 of NC_056696.1, forward strand.
TAAGTATCCCTCAGGAACTTAGATGCAGAAATCCCTAACAAAATATGAGGAAACTGAATACAACAATGTATAAAAAGAATTACACTCCGTGGCCAAGTTGGATTTATTTTAGGAATGCAAAGCTAGATCAATGGTCACAAATCAAATAATGGTATCCACCATATTAACAGATGAAAGAAGAATGATCATATAATGACATCAACTACAAAGAAACACTTGATAAAATCCAGCACTCATGACAAAAATTCTTTGCAAGAATAGAGGAAAATTACCTCAATGTGATAAAAAGCATATCTGAAAAACCTGTACTTAACGGTGAAAAACTGAATGGTTTCCCCCTTTCACCCCCACAACATTAGGAATAAGGCAAGGATGTCTGCCTTCACCACTCTTATTTAACATAGTAATGAAGTTCTAGTCAGTGCAATATGGCAGGAAAAAGAAAAGGCATACGGATCAGAAAGGAAGAAATAAAACCGTCCTCATTTATACAGATGACCTAATCGTCTATATAGAAAGACCCAGAGAGTCTACCAAACCCCACCCCCAAAACTCCTAAAATTAGTGACTTAAGCAAGGTCATAACACACAATATCAACACATTTCTGTAAACTAACACTGAATGTATGGAAACCAAAATTAAAAGCATGATATCATTTACCATTTCTCCTAAGAAAATGAAATGCTCAGGTATAGAATGTGTGTAAAATTTGCATGCTGAAAGTTACAAAATGGTGATAAAGGAAATCAAAGAAGACTTAAATAAATGGAGAGACCTACTGTGTCCATGGACTGGAAGATTCCACATCATAAAGATGTCAATTCTCTTTAACTTGATCTATAGATTTGATACAATTCCTATGAAATCCCAACGACGTGCTTCATAGACATAGACAAGCTTGTTCTAAAATTGATACAGAAATACATAAGACTTAGAGTAATTAAAACATTCTTGACAAAGGATAAGAGGACTCACTTGACTCAATATTGAGACTTGCTCTAAAGCTGCATTAACCAGGACAGTACAGTAGTGGAAAGCATAGACACTGCAACAGAAAGAAACCCAGAAACTGATCCACAGAAATATGCTCAACGGAATTTTGACAAATGTGAACATTCAGTTCAGTGGAGCCTGATTGCCTTTATTTATTTTTTTAATGTTTATTCTTGAGAGGGGGGGGGGAGGGTCAGAGAGAGAGGGAGACACAGAATCTGAAGTAGGCTCCAGGCTCTGAGCTGTCAGCACAGAGCCCGACGTGGGGCTCGAACCCACGAACCGGGAGATCATGACCTGACCTGAGCCAAAGTCAGATGCCTCACCGACTGAGCCACCAGGTGCCCCAGATGATTGCTTTTAAAGATTGGCCTGGAGTAAGTAGTTATCTGCAAGCAAAAATCAAACTTTGACCTCAACCTTAAACTTGAAACAAAACTAACTCAGGGCGTCTGGATGGCTCAGTTGGTTAAGAAGCAGACTCTTGATTTCAGCTCAGGTGATCTCACACTTGGTGGAATCGAGCCCTTCATCAGGCTCAGTGCTGGTGGTGCAAAGCCTGCTTGAGATTCTCTCTCTGCCCCTTCCCCCCCCCCCCCCGAAAATAAATAAACTTAAAACTAACTCAAAACAGATCATCTAAATGTAAAACATAAAACTATAGAAGTTTTAGGAAAAAAATATAGAAAAATGTTAAAGTTCCTGATTCCAAAGGAGACTTGAGCCAATGGAGAATAACGCTATGTTTTTGAATACGGAGACTCAAGATCATTAAGATGTCAATTTTCCATAAATTATAAATGTGGTAGGATTCCCGTAAAATAGTGCTGGAGTGTGATTTGCTTGTGTGTGTTTAACCGTGTGGAGAATGCTGTGTGCCTTTGGGGTGGGGGAGGGTGGGTTGTAAATTGAACAGACTGCTTCTAAGACTTATGCGAAGCAAAACATCCAAAAAAAAAAAAATTCTAAAGAAGAATGGCAAATAACTAGCTCTGGTAAATAAAACGCTGAAAAAAAAATCCATGATAATTAATGTTGTGGACACGCGGAATAAACACATAAATGCGACAGAATAAAAATCCTGCCTTGTCTTTGCATTTCCCATTCTTCATTTCACAGGAGTTTCATTCGCCCCAGGGTAAACCTGAAAGAACCCAGAAAGAAAAAAATCTATTGAATTTCAAAAAGATTTTTTTTAAAACGCTTAACTAAAGCATTTGTCTTAAAAGCCGAAACAGTTTTTAACTTCAGCAAACTTTTCTAGAGAGGAAAGCCTCTTTTAGCTTACAAATCATGGTTCTGAATATCAACCTCTTCATTAGGGGGTCAGGGGCACAGCTGAGTGCCTAGATGCCTTCAAGGAGGGGCTGAGGGAGGTCCAGGGGCCCTAGAGTAGTCATAAGGAAGGTGAGGTGCACGGACCACATTGGTTAAAGAGCACGAGACCAGGGTCCTCTCAGTTGATGGCACCTGGGGCACCTGGGTGGCTCTGTCGGTTGAGCGTCTGACTCTTGATTTCGGCTCAGGTCATGATCTGATGGTTGTGAGACTGAGCCCCATGTCAGGCTCTCTGGTGAGCACGGAGCCTGCTTGGGATTTTCTCTCTCTGCCTCTCCCTCCACCCCATCTCTCTAAAGAAATAAACTTAAAAAAAAAAATAGATGCCACCAAAGATGACCACTGGGGGTCATGTATCTCCATAGGATCCAACGCGGAGCAGTTAGAAGTGACCGGGGACTATAGTTCCCTCCTCTGTGGTAAGGAGACTAGAAGCCTTGAGCAGAACTTGACTGATTCACCCCGAGGAGAATGGGGAAAAAGGGGGGAGCAGGAATTGAATTCAATTGTTTACTCATAAAGTGACTTATTCACTAAATTGCCCCAGTGTGCATGGAAAGGACTCGAGGCCCACTCGTCCGATTGGGAGCTCAGAATGACCAAATAGATTGAATTGTAGAACTTCTAAAAGTTAGGTGTTTATGCACCCGCATGCGTTGGGTTTAAATTCATAATCACTTAACACCTTTTGATATTTCTGCATTTCAGAAATATTTTGCAATGAGAGTACTGTGTACTCATGTGTTTATTGTGTCTCTTTACAAATAGCTCAGGAGAGTAACTTTGACTTGCTCAGCAGTTACAACTGCTAATCACCGTGTTATTCAACACCTATTTCATCTCACAAGTTGAGTCTGAAGTTCACCCTCATTGTTTTATATATTTTTGAAGCGAAAAATGGTGAATAGTCTTTCATCATTACACGTCAAACTCAGTTGCTTTGTTTCTATGGAAGTTTCATGTCAAAAATCCTTTACTGTTGACTTTTTTTTTTTTTTTTTTTTTTTTAGCTTTCCAGGAGTAATAATATTAACCTAATATATCAGAAAGATATTTTGTTGACCCTTTTTCATATTTTCATTGAGCTTTCTTTCCTTGCCTTTGTGACTGGGCTTGTGAAGGGCTCAAGACCCAATGTGAGGGACGTTTTCTGAATTCCTGCCCCCTGCCCTGACCGTCCCCTGGTCCCTCTGCTTTCTCCTACTCTCCTCTCACTGGAAGCTCCCATTTGGATCTGCCTGTCATTTTTCTTTCTTCTTACTCGATTTCACAGCGTTCTTTGAGCAGTCTGCTCCCTGAGCCATCTGTCTGCTCTTCTTCTGAGCCCCTTGGTCATCCTGTCCATGGGGGCGGGGCATTGCTGTCAGCCCCACAAGGACTTCTTTGTGTAGCTTGTGTTCAGCCAGAGGAAGCAAAGGGTCAGACCCAGTCATGTGCGCTGTTTCTCTGGCCAGAGCTTCACGACTCTCACACGTGGTTAGGAGTCCCCGGTGCGTAAATTCCCTTCTCCTCCACCCCCAATTTCCCTTCCCTTGAAGGCCCACATGTGAGTTACAGGAAACTTGCAGGGTGTTGCTAGAAAACCTTCTCTCTAGAAGGTTTTTGGCTCATCCCAAACCCATTTCCTGAAAGATAGCTCTCTTTTTGCTTCCCTTATCTTCTTAAAACACAAGGCGATCAGTTTTTGGCCCAGTCTCCATTTTAATAACCACTGGTTCAAGCATCCAGTTTATGTTAAAAGAAGATTCAGTCAAGTGTGATTTTAAAGTGGTTTATACTTCAGGGGAGTGGACTGGTCATTTTAAATGGAAGCTTTTGAGATGAACACTAGATCACGCTTTGACCTTGTAGCTATCTCCTGGAATAGGGCCAATGGGCAACTGTTCACAGGCCTGCAGAGTGACTTATGTTTTTGTTATGTTAACAAAGAGGTTGAGGAAGTAAGAGTCGATTATTAGAAGCCGGCCCCCAGCCTCACTTTTGCTCTGGCCCTGGCTGCGAGGAGTGAGATTTCGCCAATCACTTGAAGCCGTGGCCGTGTAACATTACCTATAAGCTCCCGTGCGGAAGAGCCGCATGCCTATTTGGGTAGAGATTTCATCTTAGGGAAGGGATTTCCTCCCCACCACTCTCCTCAGAGCATCGTGGACTTCTTTGTTTCTCAGACTGTACACCACAGGGTTCAGCAATGGTGTTATCACGGTGTAGGTCACTGAGATTAACTGGTCCTGATCCTTGGTGTTCTCTGACTTGGGCTTGAAGTATGCAATAGAAGCACAGCCATAGTGGACAATGACCACCATGAGGTGGGAGGAGCAAGTGGCAAAGGCTTTCTTCCGGCCCTCAGCTGAGGCAATCTTGAGGATGGTGGAGATGATGAGGACGTAGGAGATGAGGAGGAAAGTGGCAGGGGCTGTGATGGCCAAGAGGCTTACAGTTAAGGTCAAGATATCATTAACGATTGGAGTAACACAGGCTAAATCCAACACAGGTCGAACATCACAGAAGAAGTGCTCAATCAGTGAGTTACAGAAAGGCAGTCGGAAGATGGCCACAGCCTGAACCAGAGAGAGCAAGAACCCCGAGGCACAGACCGAGGACGCCAGAATGGTACAGGCCCTCCAATTCATGACGATTGAGTAACGAAGTGGGTTGCAGATGGCCACGTAGCGATCAAACCCCATGACTGCTAGCAGGAGGCAGTTGGTGATGGCAAAGCCAAGGAAGAAAAAGAGCTGAGTCCCACAGCCCACCAGGGAGATGGACTGGCTCAGACCCACGAGGCCGGAAAGCATGCGTGGGATGATGACCAGGGAATAGCAAGTCTCTGATGTGGAGAGAACACTTAGAAAGAAGTACATGGGGGTGTGGAGGTGGTGGTCAACACGGATAATAGTCACGATGATGACATTGCCGGCCAGAGTTAAGAGGTACAGGGTTAGAAACACGGCAAACAGTATGAGTTGATGTTCTCGGAAGTTGGAGAAACCTTGGAAAACAAACCCCCTCACCTCTGTGTGATTGGCTGTCTTCATTGAGGACGTCAGATGAGAAGGGTAAAGAGAAGGTTGACACTATCCCTTTGCACCAAAGACCACCACGTCCCCTGGTGAGCACACTGTCAAGAGCAAAGATTCAGTAGCTCAAAACAGGTTCGAAACTTCATGAATCAACCGTCTTTCCCAGGGGCGTGGAAGACTCGGTCCTAGAACTGAAGTAAAGATATCAAAAATCTGAGCAACAGTATTTGAAAGTTTGAGGGAAAGCATTCTTTGCAAGGACACCTGACCCTGTGGATGGCCCATGAAGTTGGTCTAGATTTTCTTAAAATGTTGACCACATTCTCAGGGGACGGTGTGATTAAGTTAGAGACTATGAGATAGACACACAAAAAAGCTTGAAAAATTGGAAATGTTTGGAAATCTATAGTTCAAAGAGGAACTTAAAACGGAAGTTAGGAGGTTTTTAGAATTAAATAGTAATGGAAGCACCACGTAGCAGAACGTGCATTGTGCATTCAGAACGTTATCAGAAGAAAGTTTATCATGGAAAATGCTTGTTTTTTTTAAAACTGAAAATTGATGAGAACTCATCCTGAGAAGTTATAAAAATAACAGAGTAGGAGGGGAAAAACAGGCGCCTGGGTGGCTCATTCTGATGAGCGTCTGACTCTTGATTTTGGCTCTGGTCATGATCTCATGGTTTGTGAGTCTGAGCCCCAGAGGCGTTGAGCATGGAGCCTGCTTGAGATTCTCATATTCATTCATTCTCTCGCTCTCTCTCTGTCTCCCCCCCCTCCCCTTCTCTCCCCCCTCCTTCCCCTTCTCCCTCTGCCCCTCTCCCCTGCTTGTGTGCACACTTTTTCTAAAATTAAAAAAAACAAAATGAATAATGATGAAACAGATGTTAATGATAAAATATAGAAGATCTACAAAGGTAAACTTTAGGTAAACTCCTAGTGAAAATCTGATCAAGAAAAACAAGTGAAGACATAAACTGGATTATGAATAAATGAAGGGACACTGTTACAGAAGCTTCAGACACAGAAAGATGAACGGTAACATTATGAACAACTTTACCTCAATATATTTCTAAACTTCAATGAAACGGATACATTTCTAAAAAAATTATCAACTTTGAATCAAGAAGTAGAAAACCTGAAAACTTTTTTAAGAAATAAAGACAGTAATGGGGCCCCTGGGTGGCTCAGTCGGTTAAGCGTCCGACTTTGGCTCAGGTCATGCTCTCACGGTTTGTGGGTTCAAGCCCCGCGTCAGGCTCTTTGCTCACAGCTCAGAGCCTGGAGCCTGCTTCGGATTCTGTGTCTCCCTCTCTCTGCCCCTCCCCTGCTCACACTCTGTCTCTCTCTGTGTCTCAAAAATAAATAAACATAAAAAAATTAAAAACAGAAAAAACAGTGAAAAAAATCTATAAATAAATCTCTAGGACAAGGTAAATTTACCAGTAAGTGCTATGAAACATTACAAGATAAGCTGATTTCAATATGAAACAGATTTCTATGTTAGGTAGTAAAGAAGTCCTCCTTACCTCCTTTTACAAAGCTGGAATTATCCTGACGACAAATTTAACAGGCCGATCTCACGGATCTAGGTGTAAAACTCTTAAGCAATTATTATCAAGCCAAATCCAGCAATGTATAAAATGGGTACATGACCAAGTTGGTTTTGTTTCAGAATGCGAAATTTGTTTAACATTAAAATGATCCAATAACGTATTTCCTCAAACTGTTTAAAGGGGAAAAGTCATGTGATTATTTCAATAGCTGCCAAAAAGGCATTTTTAAAATTGAGTGTCTACTTATAAGAAGAACCCTGAACCAACTAAGAATAAAAGATTTTCTTTAAGCTGGTAAAGCATGTGTACAGAAGTTCAGCCAACATACACTTCGTGGTAAGATACTAAAGGATTCTCTGTGAGATTGGGAATGAGATAAGGGTGACTGCTTTATCCACCTCCTTCAACATTGAACTGTACGTCCTAGCCAACCCAGTAAGCCACGAAAAAGAAATTAAAGATATAAGGATTGAGAAGGAAGAAACTCTTTACAGATGATGTGCTTGTGCACACAGAAAATCCAAAAGAACCTACTGATAAATTAAACATTATTAAGAGAGTTTAGCAAGCTTTCTGGTACAAAATTTATAGAAATCCATTGAATTTCTGTACTTCAACAAACTGATAGCAAATTAAAGAGGCTGTCATTTATAATAGCTTAAAAATATCAAGTACGTAGGAATAAAGGCCTTCACCAAGAAAATTACAAAACCTTAATGAGGAACACTAAAGAGAACTGAAGTAATGGAACAATGGGCCCCACTGATGAGTTGGAAGATCTAAGATTATGAAGATTCCAATTCATCAGAAATCTATGAGTTCCTAGATCTGTGGTTGACAAATCGGTAGAGTTCAATCAGAATCTCCGATGGATTGCTGTTGGTTGGTTGGTAGCTTCATAACTGATCCTAAAATTTATATGAATGTACTAAGATCTGAGAGAAGCCAAAACACTCTTGAAGAACAGAAGATTGGCCTTTCAAATATTCTTACTTATTAGGCACCAGTCATTAAGAAGGTGTGGTGTTGGCACAGAGGTGAAGAGTCACACTCGTGGAAGAAAACAGAGCTCTGAAATATGGGAACTCTTCATGCCAGGGCTGGCACTGTAGGTTGGTGAATTAGTCAATGATCTTGGAATTATTGCCTGTCTGTATGGGGGGAAATGAAATTAGATCGCACCATAAAAACATTAATTTCAAATGTATTAAAAAACCTAGGAAGAAGCAAAACGCCCTATGAAACGTTTAGCAGATCATATATGAGAATGTTTATAAAGCTCTGGGTAAGAGATACAAAACATAAAGGAAAATAATGATACATTCTGTTACATAAACATTAACTTCCATGTTTCAAAATACGGTACAAGAAAAAGGGGCGGGAACAAGTAAATATATATATTAAAAAACCACAAATAAAACACTAGTATCTAGAGTATCTAGAGTTTGAAACACCAAAAAGGAAAAAAAAAAAAAAAGATCAGCTTAATATAATGATAGATTTAGCAAGTGTATACGAATCCCATATTAGGGGATGCACAGATGGCATGTGAACAGATTTTTAACGTCATTAGTAGCCAGGGGAAAATAGACCGCAGACCACAATTTCACACCGATCAGGCTGCGAAAAAGTCAAAGCTATCACAAATAAAGAGCACTGGAGGTTCTGGTTCCCTGCTGGAAGGAGAGCGAATTGACACAATCATTTTGGAAAACAGTTTGACATTACCTGTTCAAGTTGCAAACCAACGGCCCTATAGGTGCCAGCCATTCCACCATTCGAATTTAATCCAGAACAACTAAAGACACACAAAGTTAAAACAGCTTTGTTTATAATAGGGGAAGCAAAACAAACAACAACCCTGAAAAAACCAAACGTTGTTGAGAAGCAGAAAGGATAAAGTAAACCCTACAATATATTATGGAACAGCAAACGAATTAATTATAAAACAGGGGTGCGCAAACACAGCCCAGGGGCCAGTGGTCTGTTTTGTAAATAAAGCTTTATTGGGACCCAGTCACACCCACTTGTCTACATGCTGTGTGAATTGCATTCACGCTGTGGCAGTGAAACTGAGTAGCTTCAGCAGGAGTCTGTATGGCTCACAGAGACTAACATGTTTACCACCTGGTCCTTTACAGAAAAGGTCCACGGATCCTGTTAAAGATTCCTAAGGGCACTGGTTACAGTTTCAGACTTCAGCATAGATGAATCTCACAACCATAATGTTGAATAACAGAAGCCAATCACAGACACGTGTGTGTGTGTCCCATTGATGTAATGTTCAAAAGAAGGCACGACTAAATAATATATTATTTAGGGATAATCTGTTTCTTTATAAATGTGGGAATACTTTAATCTAAAATTCATGATCGTGACTATTTGGTGAGTATTTGAAGTATTTGAAAGGAGCATCTATGAGGCTTCTAGATTTACAGTGATCTTTAGTTTCTTAGCCCGGGGAGAGGGTAGCTAGGTGTTTGCTATTTTTCTTAAAATGCACATTTGTTTTATATACTCTAATGCATACACTATTCTACAATAAAAATTTTAAATTATACGTCAAGGAAAGTGTTCATGATATTGTTAAGTGGGGAAAATATCACAAAACAGTAAAAGTCATATGATCCCAATTTTGTAAAGAAAGTAAAGTTCTATATTCACGTGTACGTGAATATGTATGTATACAAAAAAATGAAAATTAAGTAAATGAGAGGCAACTGGGTGGCCCAATTGGTTGGGCATGTGACTCTTGAGCTCGGTGCAAGTCGTGATCCCAGGGTCACGGGAACAAGTCCCACATCTGTGCTTGGCGCTCTTTCTCCCTCTTTCTCCTCTCCCTCCCTCTCCCTCCTCTTCTTTCCCTCCCTTCTCATGCTCACTCCCTTGCTCTCTCTCTAAAGAAATATAAATATGTATAAATGAATATGTGTGACATTTGTAAACAGAAACTAATAAGGTATTTTAAAAATCTGTACTATGGGGGCGCCTGGGTGGCTCAGTCGGTTAAGCGGCCGACTTCGGCTCAGGTCATGATCTCGCGGTCCGTGAGTTCAAGCCCCGCGTCAGGCTCTGTGCTGACAGCTCAGAGCCTGGAGCCTGTTTCAGATTCTGTGTCTCCCCCTCTCTGACCCTCCCCCGTTCATGCTCTGTCTCTCTCTGTCTCAAAAATAAATAAATGTTAAAAAAAAAAATTAAAAAAAAAATCTGTACTATGTAGCTTTTAAATGATACCCTGAAAATTATGTAATTCAATGGGAAATAAGTTATAAAACAGGATATGATATATACAAAATTACCTGAGTTAGATGAAAATGTGCCTAGAAAAGATGCTGAATGGAAATCCTCTAAATGTTAGTAGCATGTGATTCTGCATGGTAAACTTATGGGTGAATTTTTGCTGTCTCCTGAATTTCCCAAAGTGTCCATAATAAATATATATTATGCAGTGGGATAAGGTAGCTTCAATTTCTTTTAAGCCTCCCTTGGGGTAATTCTCCTCACCCTCTTTTCATCCAGGCATCCCGCCCATCTTGGTTCTCTCAGGCTTTCATTCATTTGTACATGATAACACTTGTCACATTCAATTGAAATGATTTATTATCTCACTTTTCAACTAGATTGTAAGTTTTTTTGATGACAGATCCTACTTAGTCGTTTCCATATACCTGGAACTTGGCTCAATTTTTGCCGTACGTCAGGCCTTTGATCCCTGTGTCAAAGGAACTGATAAGGAAAACTCTGGAGGTACTTCTGGTCTGAAGGAGGCCCCCCCCGCCAACCTCTGCCAGGTACTTCCAGCAGTACAGACAGCGATGGGTGGAAGTCAGAACAGTAGACTCAAGTGAGCATCTCGACCTCAGAGCTGGAGAGAGGAGAGGTGGGGACGTGACTTGCCCATCAGGGGGGCTTTGGAGACACATGGAGCTTGTGAAGCACTCAAGCTAAAGATGGACATGTGGCTGACAGGCGGACAGGAAGGGAGAGAATCTGCAGGCTCACTGAAGTTGAGAGGCTTCCAGGGGACAAAGATGGAACTATATAGGAAGACATGGGTGGCTGAGCTAAGTACTGGCAAACCATTATCATCAACATAGACCATTGATCTTGGGTTAGTTTTCCAAATCTCAGTCTGACTTTTGGTGGATAGCTCTTTTCTCTAAAAAGATTGTAGAAATGTATATGAGTTTTTTACATTTGACAGTTTCCTTTATTTGTCAAAGTAATAATGCACCTACTACTTAGAAGTAACTCTGGGGTAGAAATGTGGGGACACTTAATCCCCAAAAGGATGCAAGACGCCTGATAGCACTCATCTAGTTCACGGCAAAGATAACCTGGGGGCCCAGCTCTCTTTGCCCAGTACTGAGTCCTTTGCTCTTGGGAGAGCGTAATACTGGAGGACCTTTCTGTCCCAGCTGAGATACCGATAGGTGTAACGCTGACACGGGAAGCGGGTGAGTCTTCTTAAGGAAGACATTAAGAAACAGGAAGTCACTGTATCTTGTTCTGGGTTGTTTTTGATATCTCTGTGAAGGGATGCGGACTTAATAAGTATTACCCAATTTCCTTTTAGTTCCTAACGTAGCTACTAACATCTTGTTGAGGGGGGGAGGGTGGGAGGCAAGGCTCAGGGGGATTTGGTGTCCCCTTTTTTCCTCTTTTTCTATCTCAAGGACAGTGTCTCCTCCTCTAGAATCTCCAGCCCCAGCCCAGTTCACGTCCGTGTCTCTTTCTCTCCTCCCCCCAACACAGATTATGCCAAGCATATTTTTCTGGAAGCAGTGATCTGATCTGGATGCCCCGTGTTACACTGACAAACGAAAGCAGGGCAGAGAACCTGACCCAGAATTAAGCATTATAAGTAAGAGGAGTCAAGGCAGGGTATAGACCTCAGAGGCCGGCGCAGCAATAAAGTTGTCTGGGGTCATTAGAAACCAAACTGGAGAAACGAACATCTGGTTAAGATACCTGCCAGCCTGTGAAGACAGACTACATTGTTTAAAGTTTAGCAATTACCCTACAAAGAAATAAAATACTCATTTTATCGGTGGAGAATCTGAGGGTCAGAAGGATGAACCACTTATCATACGTTTCTAGTAATGATAAGAGCAGGTGTGAAACACAGGTCTCCAAATCCATTCGCTTGCATTGAATCCAAACCGCGCCGAATGAACGTTCAGACAAGAGCTTCAGGTTATGGGGAGGGAGGTACCAGCTGTCGGAAAACTGCCTGACCCTCAGCCTCATTCACTCGAGACACCAGGGACATCGGTAGTAGATGACAAGTCTGGGATTATAGAGGTTGTCTTATTTTTCTCCCCCGTCCACGATTTTTAATAGGTTCCCTCATTATTTACTTACGGGCAGGAGAACAGTCTCTTCCACTTTATAGGCTCCTGGGCTCAGTCGGCAAAGTGGGAAACTCTAAAGTTCAAGAAAAGCATCAGAAAACCAGAACAGGAAAACGAAGAAGCTTAGAATGTCTAAAATCAATTCTCTCCTGGGTTTTTCTACCGACAGCCACTTACTTCCTGCAAAGTTGGCAAAGGAGGCAAATTCTCTGAGTTGCAGATCTACCTTAACTTTTTAAACAAAAAACTCAGAAGAGGACTCTTCACAAGGTCTGGGGGGGGGGGGTGCGGGGGAGGAGAACTCGAACCCCCGGCCTAGAAGTGCATCATTTCCTGAGTGTCTAAAGGAAGCTCGGGGTATGGTGACAGGCTCAAAGCCCGGAGCATTGATTCCTCTGGCCTCAGAAGATCCTCCTGCAGAGCTGAAGCCTCTTTAGAAACCCCAGATCCGGGCATTCAGTCTGTGAATTCCCAAATCCCTCTGATCCAGGACTCCAGGGATATCCCCTTGAGAATCGTTCCAGGGCACAGAGGGCAGCGCAGAAAGAGTTTGAGGCTCTATCCCAGGGGACTGATTAGGAGCTTGGGCAATTAGTAGAACAAAACTCTACCTTTGTTGACTGATTCGCAAGAGCGGTTAGCCTCGTAGAAACAAATACGTTTTGCTAAAACTCTAACGAGCGCAGGAGACACCTGCCAAATGTGTGCCTATTAGTCTACATCTGAGGACCGTGCCTTCATTTATTGAAGTAACAAAGAGTAACGCACGGTTCCAGGCACTGTGCTGGGCATTGGTGGTGCAAGTGTGACAAAGACAGTCACGGCATTTGCTTGCATGGAGCTCATCATTAATGTATTAGTCCACCGGGTATTGTGCAGATTAGTAAAAGGAGCCTCCTCTGCATAGACGCAGCCCGTGGGCACCCCTCTTGTTGAGGAGACAGCGTATTTTGGCAGCTGGTAGAAGGGCATCCCTTCACGTGGACGGCTCCGTATTGGGATGTACCACTGGTCGAGTGATGATGGGCCGCCTTTATCCCTCCCGCTGTCCCTTGGTTCGGTATCTTTGTATCGTCTATGGCGGCCACACCAGGCAGGTTTCAAACATCCAAGGTCACAAATAAACACATTATTACAAACAGCGACACATGCCACAAAGGAAGAACAGAGTTTTGCGAGAGCACAGAATAAAGGGGGTGACGTTTTGCTAGTCTGGGAAGTGTAAATATTCCTCTGAGCGGTGATTTTGCGCTGGGGTCTTTAAGATGAGTGAAGGTCAACTAGACGAAGTTAGGGAAGAGAACTGGAGGCAGAGAAAAACAGGAGGGAAGGACTTGATTGTTGACAATGCGTCGTTTCAAGAACTGAAGGAAAGCCCAATTGTGCACAGAGAGCTCGAGGGAGAGATGAATTTGGGTCTGAGGATGTGAGTATACGGGTCACACAGCACTTGGCGCTTATGGGGCAATGTGGAGCCAGCAAAGCTTTTAAGGAGGCAACGGCACAGTCCGATGTGCTCTCTAAAGCGTCTGGTTGAGAAGTGGGAAATGAATTGGAGAGGAGCAAGTTTGGGACCGGGTTAGGCGGCTGCCACGGTTGTCCAGTGCGAACACGACAGGAGCTAGGGCCACGGCGGCAGGCACGGAGTCACCGACTCCCTGGGATAAGAGAGACCAGTTCACAGCGGGCACCCTAGGGGGTGTGGTCAAGTGACCTGCCTCCTCCAGGACTCAGACGTGATTCAGGAAGCATTTCTCAGAAGAATGCCCATCTAGAGAAGGAAAGTATGATTTTTTTTTAAAACAAAAAAATCCGAGGATTCTGTGCTGTGATCCTCCTCTTGAGGCTGGACAGAATCCTGACTTCATTCATTTTAATGGAGAATAAGTCTCTCACCCAATTCCCAGACTGGAGACAGTTCACATTCCCAGAACTCAAGTTAGTGTGTGTGTGTGTGTGTGTGTGTGTGTGTGTGTGTGTGTGTGTAGAATGGCAGTGATCGCACAAAAGGGGATCTCAAATAGAAGCTATAGAAAAGGAGCAAATGCAAACTCTAGATTTGAAAACTATAATAACTGGAATTTCAGGCATCAACAGTAGATCTGAGCTAGCAGAAGAAAGAAGCGGGAAGCCTGAAAATCAATCCTAGAAATCACCCAGCCTTCAGAACAGAAATAGAAGCATGAAAACAGAGGGAATCTCCCAGACCTGTGGGGACAAAGGAAACATCCCAGCATTGGTGTGATGGGATTCCCAGAAAACAAGGCAGAAAAAAAAAACTTAAATAAATAATGGCTGAAAACCTCCCAAATCTGATGAAAACCATTAACAGATTCAAGAAACCCAACAAACCCTGAGTGGGATAAATGCAAAGAGAACCACATCCAACTGCTGAAAGCCATGTACAGACTAATCTTGAAAACCAAAGAAAAGTGACTCACCCTCATGTACAGAGAAAAAGCAGCGTGATTAATAGTGACTTCCCGACAGGAAACAAAATTGAGACCAGAGGAGAGTGAAATGGCATTCAGATTGTCAAGGGGAAAAAACAATTAACAACGACAACAAAATCTGAATCTAGCAACAATATCCTTAAAAAAATGAAGGAAAATTAAGGTGTATCTAGATAAAAAGATGGAGAGAATTTTTGCCAGCAGACCTACCCCGCAAGAAATACTAGACGTTCTTTTGCCTGAACGGAAACGGCAGTTGACAATAACTCATTTCCATAAAGAAGAATGAATAAAACCAGAAATGCTGCCTATCGTAACATGTATAAGTAATCATACAAGAGTGTGTATGTGTGTGTTTATGTGTCCACATTTTTAGGTTCCTCCTGTAGTAATGTTTTTAGAGGAAAACAGACCATCATTCGAAGCGGTCGTATTGTTATAATACTGTATGGCTTTATAAATTGGATTTATAAAAATAAAGATGTTACATGACGATAGTGCAAGGGCATAAGAGGAAGAAACGGAGGCGTATTTCCATTTTGCCGTATTTCATTGAAATCAACTTTGTATTAACCTGAACAACATTGTGATAATTTAAACATGCGTAGAACAAGCACTCAAAAAAAATATCCAGTTTTAAAATCAACAAAAGAATCAATAGGGTACAATAAAAAAGTTGTTTAACAGAAAAGGCAGTAAAGGGGAATAGAGGAATGTAAAACACATGAAATTTGGAAAACAGCTAGTGACATGGAAGACAGTGCTTCATTCACACTGTTTATTACATTAAACGTGAACGCACCGACGACTCTTGGTTTCTGTTCAGGTCCTGATCTCACAGTTTGTGAGTGCGAGCCCCGCATAGGGCTCTGTGCAGCCAATGTGGAGCCTGCTTGGGATTTCCTTTCTCTCTCTCTCTCTCTCTCTGCCCCTCCCCTGCTCGCTCTCTCTCTCTCTCTCTCAAAATAAGTAAACTTAAAAAAAAAGGTGAACACATTGAATCATCAAGTCGAAAGGGCAAGATTGTCAGAACGGATTTTAAAAAGCAAGATGTAGTTGATAAGTTGTTTACAGGCAGTACCTTTAGAGTCAGAGACACAGATACTTTGAAAGTCACGGTGGTAAATAGATATGCCACGCAAACAGTAACCACAGGAGAGCTGTGTTAATATCAGACAAAATAGACTTTGAGACAAGGGATGTTACAAGAGACAAACATTTATGATAAAAGAGTCACTCTGTTAGGAAGATATAAAATTATGAAGGTATATGCACCTGAGAGCAGAGCCCAGAAATCCATGAAAAGGACAGATTGAAAGGAGAAATAGACCACACAACAAATATAGTTGGAGAGCTCAATAATTCTACTTTAGTAATTTATAGAACAATCAGAGAATCCACAAGGATGGAGAATACACGAACAACATCGCCAGACGACTTGACCTGACAGTTCTGGAAAACTACACCTGAAAAGAGCAGAATGTGTATTGTTTTTGAGTACATGTGGCACGTTCTCCAGGCTAGACCGTAGGGCAGGTCACAAAATAAGCTTCAAATTTTTAAAAATGGACATCTTCTTTTCTGATGTTTACATAAAACAATAACTTTCTTTTGATTAGTGTTTGCATGGTATTTTTTCCATTCTTTTATATTTAATCTTTCTGTATGCTGACAAGGTATGTCTTCTATAAACAGAATTTTGTTTTCTTATCCCGTGTGACAGTTTTTGTGTACTAATTGGATTATTATTTTGCATTTAATGAAATTTACATTTTTATATTATAACAAAATTACCGATATCTTTGGGTTTTACGTATGTTACCATTTGTTTTCTACTTTTCCCATTTTTTAGATACCTTTCCTTTTTATCTTATTTTGGAATAATCAAGTATTTTTATTATTCCTTTTACTTGTTCCTTACACATCACTTTAATGTTTATTTTAGAGATTAGATTTCAAGGACCATGCCACGATTATGTGAAACCTGAATTTGATTTATCCCTATCTTCATGTTGTTACTGTGTATTTTCATTCCACAAGTATTTAGACATTCACAAGATATTAATTAATTGGATAATATTACGTATAATATTAATTTATGCTTTCCATACATTTATCTTTTATGCTGAAATTCATTTTGGTTATTTTTTGTTTTGGTTTCTGTCTGGCATGAATTTTCCTTCCATCTGAAGAACCCAGGGGCACCTGGGTGGCTCAGTTGGTTAAGTGAAGAACCCCAGCTCATAGTTCTTTAGTGCAAGTCTTCCGGTGAGGAATTCTCTCATTTTTTTCCATTTCCGAAGCTGTTTTTATTTTGGCTTTTCTTCGTGCATGATATTTTCCTGGAGTCTAGAATTCTCCTTTGGCAGCTACTTCCTTTCAGCCCTTCGATATCATTCCACGGATTTCTGTTTCTTATTACTGCTGTTCAGAAGCCAGTTAACAGTCTTATTGTTATTCCTTGAAAATAGTGTATCTTTTTCCTCTACCTACTTTTAAGCCTTTTTCTTTTTTGGCCATCTTACACGGTATGTGTGCATGCATTTTGTTGGGGTGGGAGGTGTGTGTGTATATGTTTTGCATGGAGTTCAGCGTCATTCTTGACTCTCTGTCCTGATATTGTCCTCAGGTTTGGAAAACTGAGAACATGTTTCTGCATCTGTTGCTTCTGGTACATTCCATCTCTCTCTCCTGTCTACCCATAACTCCAATTACACATATGCTAGACCTTTCACCAGGTTCTCTATGCCTCCTGTGCTCTTGAATATATATTGCACATTCTTTCTCCCTCCCTGTGCTTCTGCTTGGATATTTCCTACTCACATGCTTCTCATTCAGTGGTTTTTTATCTCTAGTTTTTTTCTTTTTTATAGTGAAACTTTTTAAAAAGGTTTATTTATTTATTTTGAGAGAGACAGAGACAGCATGAGTGGGGAGGGGCAGAGAGAAAGGGAGAGAGAGAATCCCAAGCGGGCTCCGCGCTGTCAGCACAGAGCTCGATGCGGGGCTCAAACTCCTGAACCGTGAGATCATGACCTGAGCCAAAGTTGGATGCTTAACCGACTGAGCCCCCCAGGCACTCCTATCTCTGGTTTCTTTCTAATGTGCTGTTAAAATATTCTATT
Source organism: Panthera leo (assembly GCF_018350215.1). NCBI lineage: Eukaryota > Metazoa > Chordata > Mammalia > Carnivora > Felidae > Panthera > Panthera leo. Next base: position 65,297,790 of record NC_056696.1, read on the forward strand.
GAGTTCTTAGTTTCAGTTATTACAGTTTTTACTTCTGATGTTTTCACTTTATTTAAAAAAATATATTTTCCAGTGCTCTGTTGTGGTTCCACAATCTGCCAGCTATTTGCTTCAACACAATAAAAATTAGTTTTTTATTGCTTTGCAACAAATTACCACATACTTTTTTTTTTTACATGTGGCAAATTTACATTCATTTTCTAATATTCTGTCTCAAATAACCACAGATTTAATTTAAGCTTGTAACAACACAGATATGTTATGTCACAGTCCCCACGGCTCAGGCGCTCCGGGTCCCCCGCTCTCTGTCACGGTCCCCGCGGCTCAGGCGCTCCGGGTCCCCCGCTCTCTGTCACGGTCCCCGCGGCTCAGGTGCTCCAGGTCCCCTGCTCTCTGTCATGGTCCCCATGGCTCAGGTGCCTTGGATCCCTTGCTCTCTGTCACGGTCCCCGCGGCTCAGGCGCTCCGGGTCCCCTGCTCTCTGTCATGGTCCCCGCGGCTCAGGTGTTCTGGGTCCCCTGCTCAGGGTCTCAAAAACCTGAAAGCACAATGTCAGCCCAGCCGCATTTCCTTCTGGACCTGGGCGTTCTCTTCCAAATTCACGTGGTCGTCGGCGGATTCATTCCTCGCGGTTGCAGGACTGAGGCCGTGTTTGCTCACTGGCTGTCACCGGAGATCAGTTCCCCCAAGTGCCCACATTGCTTGCCACATGGCCCCCTTGGGAGTCCTCTCAAAACGTGGCCGCTTACCTCTGCAGAGTCAGCAAGGGAGGGTCTCCGTTCTGCTAAGACAGATTTTTATAGGACGTGATGTAAGCATCAGAGTGACATCCCGTCACCTGTCTGTCCTCTGTTGGGAAGAGGCAAGTTACGGTTGTGCCCATGCTCAGGAGGAGACGATGGTCCGGAGGTGTGTATCTCGGAGTTCTCAGAGCCTTAAAACGGGAACTTTTTTGGTGAATCTATTTCTATTGAGTGCTTTCTTTTTTCCTTCTTGATCTTTAGCCCTGTGGTCTTTTCTCCTGGTACAGTTAGTGCATCTTCACTGCACCCTGCATGCACAATATCGGGGGTCCTCCAGCCCTCCCCGCCCCCTCCCCGGAGGGGGCCTGGTAGTAAATAATGTAGGACTTGTGGTCCCAAAGTCTCTCTTGCATCTACTTAATGCTGCTGTGGTCGCGTAAAAGCAACCACAGGCGGCATGTGGGGGCGGGGTGGCTTTTTTTTCTTTTAATTTTTTTACTGTTTATTTTTGAGACAGAGACAGAGCATGAGTGGAGGAGGGGCAGAGAGAGGGAGAGAGGGGCAGAGGGAGGGGCTCGAACTCACAAACCGCGAGACCGTGACCCGAGCCGAAGTCGGACGCTTAACCCACTGAGCCACCCAGGCGCCCCGGGAGTGTGGCTTTGATTAAGAAACAAACACAACTTGAATTATGGTCACTGAAATATGACTTTCATACAATTTTCACGCCACACAATGTTATTCTTTAAAAGTTCTTTCTTTCGATCGTTACAAAATATATGGCCCATTACACAGCACGTAGGCCGTGGAAAAACCGATGGTGGGTTCATGGGCCGGCAGGCAGTAGTTGGCTTACCCTGCTGTAAGTGAAAAAGCAGTGAAGATAAATTGAGGCTCTACGTTATATTATCTTCCTCTGTTTTACTTCCCAGCAGGTAGTTAGACGACGGGCGAGAACATATTAATAAGCAGGGATTACGTGAAATTGAAGCTGGTTTCAGTCTTTGTGAGGGTTAGTTTCTTTCTACTTTACCTCTCAGTGGAAATACAGCCCTTAAGCATTTGGAGACCACCAGATGACCAGATGCTCTGCTCTCTCTTTTTCTTTTTTTTTGTTGAGTGTTTGGACCAAAGCCTCTGAGCAACAAATTACAGTTCCTTGAAGAAATTGCAAACAGTGGGTGTCGGGCTGACATTTCTACATATCCTTTCTTTATGGAATCTTGGCCCCTCCATTATTCACCGACTTAGAAGCTACACCACCTCTTTCTTTATTTTTTTTTATTTTTTTTAATGTGTATTTAGTTTTCAGAGAGAGAGAGAGAGAGAGAGAGACAGAGTGCAGGCAGGGGAGGGGCAGAGAGAGAGGGAGACACAGAATCAGAAGCAGGATTCAGGCTCTGAGCTGTCAGCCCAGAGCCCGACGCGGGGCTCAAACCCACGAACCGGGAGATCATGCCCTGAGCTGAAGTCGGACGCTCAACCGACTGAGCCCCCCAGGCGCCCCAAAGCTACACCACTTCTTATGGTCATTAGAACATCGTCGCAGAGATGGAAGAGAGATAATTCCATCCTTCGATTGGAGGCAGATGTGGAGAGTTAGCGGTGGGGGTGGGGGGAGGGGGGAGGACCCTGGGAAGGGCCCCTTATTCCACTTTCTGATTGAACCTCAGTTTCTTCATTTGTAAAGTGGGGATAGTAATATTGAATATTTACCTACTTCATCATATTATTGCGAGTCACCCAAAGCCACGTGAAGGGTGCAGAGCGAGAGCAACTTCCGGGGGGACGTCGCCGTCCTCCCCGTCGCCACATGCGACTCCATCACCCGCAGGCGCGTCAGGAGGCTCGGGTCAGAGGAGCATCCATCCAGACGCCAGTCAGATTCGTGGCAGATCTGGACGCTGAACCTGGGGAAACGGAGCCCCTAGTCTAATGCTTTTGCACCATCACCAGGCTGCCTTCCTGGATCGTCCTCGCCCGCGGCACCGCCGTTGAGCACAATTTCAAGTTAAATTCGGTCTCAGCGGTAGTCACGGAGGACTTCACCGTGTCTGGACGTGTGCTACTGTTTCTCCTGAAGCCGGATTTCCCGGTTGGAGTCCTGGTTCCTCATGTGTGAGCTCGGTGTCCTAGAGAAAGTTCCACAACGTCTCTGTGCCTGTTTTCTCTCCTGAAGAGGAATGTAGCTACGCTCCCTTGCAGATTTATCGCTAGGATTAGATGAACTAACATATGTACACTGCCCGGTTTAGTACCGAGCAGGTAAGAAGCACGTATCATAAGTGTTAGTAATTATTTTGATGAGTAGCAGCTGTAAGTACCCTGAGAGAAAAGATGGAGAGTGTCTGAAGATGCTTTATTATTGAATTACGGATGTGAGGCCAGTGTGAAGAGTATGACTAAAGAGTTAAAAATATGTGATGCTTGAGCGCCAACTTTTGCCTAGTTCAAAGCCGTTGACGCTCACTGACGTCTGTGTGGGCTGCGGGTAGTGACACGGATGTACTTCGCGGAAGGTGGCCTGGCAAGGCGGAGGCCTTGGGCGGAACCGGGCCAGAAGTTCCAGAATGATGCAGGGTGTGCAGCGAGCAGAGCAGAGATGGGCGAGATTGGTTAAAAGCAGAAGTCACGGGATGGAAGGGAATACAGTCCGTGGTACCGTAATAGCGTTGCGTGAGGACACGGGGTGGCTACACTCGTGGTGGGCGTGGCACAACCCACAGAGTCAGGTTGCACGCCTGAAGCCAGTGTCACGTCGTGTGTGAACTATGCTTCAATCAGAAAAGGTATAAAAGTGAGAAAGACAAATACCATATGATTTCACTCATATGTGGAGTTTAAGAAACAGAGTAAGTGAGCAAAGGGGGAGAAAAGAGAGAAGAGAGAGAGAAGCCAACCGAGAAACAGACTCTTAACTACAGAGAACACACTGCTGGTCACCAGAGGGGAGGTGGGGGACGGGGAATAGAGGGATGGGGATTAAGGGTGTACTTGTGATGGGGGCGCCTGGGTGGCTCCGTCGGTTAATCAGCCGACTTCTCTGCTCGGGTCATGATCTCGAGGTTCGTGTGTTCGAGCCCTGCGTCGGGCTCTGTGCTGACAGCTCGGAGCCTGGAGCCTGCTCCGGATTCTGTGTCTTCCTCTCTCTCTGCCCCTCCTGCGCTCATGCTCTGTTTCTCTCTGTGTCTCAAAAAATGAATAGAAACGTTAAAAAAAATTTTAACAATAGTGCCCTTGTGATGATCACCAGGGGATGGATCTAAGTGTTGATTCACCATATTGTACACCCGAAACTAATATTACACTGTGTGCTAACTATGCTGGAATTTAAACAAAAAGGTAAAGGTAGTCTTACAAGAGAATTCTAGGCATGGATTGGATTGGTGATTGCACCCTGGGACTTTAAACTGGCTTCCAGTGTGGGGTATCTGAAGGTCAGCCCTCTGCGGACCTGGCTGCAGGGTTCCATGCTTAAATCCTTCTTGGCAATCATGGCTTCCCTTCTGCCACACATGAAGCATCCTTTCCAGAAGGGTCTTAAGCTCCTCAGCTTTGGCACCAGAGAAATGGACAGAAAGTATAACACGTACCTTGCGGGACCATGGCCCAACCTACCAAGTTTCCAGATCAGCCTTTTCCCCACAGAGATTTCTCCTAATTGCCAAGCCAGCTCTACCTTTCAAAATGTTAATCCCAGGATGAGGCAACGAGCTTGCTGGGTAATGAGGTCTCTTGGCGCTCTGCTGTTTGGATTGTGTCCTCTGCTACCATAGGTCACTTGGGAGTAGTAGGTGCTGTTTTGGGGAGAGAGACCCAGGAGTCTGGACAGGAAGTCCGCACCTTATTAAGAAACCTCAAGCCAGAATTATTATTGCTTTGTGACCCAAAGAAGAGCTGCTGTCCGAGGAGGCTGTGGGAATCCAGAGGAACTCAAGTGACTTTTCCTGTCCGTCACTCATAGGCTCAGGCACTGAAGACTGGGCTGTGTGTCCTTCCCTTCCTTTCTAGTTTCTTTCCGGTATCCCCTTCTGGGCAATATCTCAAGATTAGCCAGTAAAGGCGGGAGTTCCTGTGAAACCACAGCTCTGCTCAGTAAGACGTTAGTGATCATCAGATAAGAAAATCCGTAGACTTTTGGTAAAATAGCGCTAGTTTTGCACAGTGACCCAGACTCAAGTAACTGATGGATTTAAAATAATCTCGGGAAGGGCATTGACAAAAACCTGGGAAATGCTTTGTAACTGTTAGTACAAATCCATATGTATTGTTGCAGGCGTTCGGTGTCCTGAGTGGGCGGATGTGACTCTCAGAAGACCCAGAGAAACAGGCTGCTGGTGAGTTTCACTTCCTTGTACTCTGGGACGGTGCTTGTTGATTGTAGCGTAATATTCGTTCATCACGGAGTCAACGGTGATCTGTAGAAGGGGGACCACGATCTCTCGTAGACAATCTTGTGCTTTTTATCCTTTTGGAAATGTGTATGTGTGAACTAATGTAAGGAGGAGGGACGTAAGACTTGAGGGCTCTTTCTTTGGGTCCTATACAAAAGGCTGTCCAGAAATCTAACTTCCGTGAGGGCACGGACCCTTGCTTGGTTATCTTTGTGTTCCTGATACTAGCACAGCACTCACTTGGTGAAGTACTCAGCACATTGAACTCCTGGAGAGATGGTTTTGCTTGCATTCAAAACAAAATTTTATTATTTACAGTAGACTTCAAAAAACATTGGAGACCCAACAAGACAAGTAAGTTCTCTTCCCTGGAGAAAAACTGTAAGATTGGGTCAGGGACAGGCTTTGTTTCCCTCTTTTTGTTGTCATTTATTTGAGAGAAAGAAAGAGTATTAACCCCAAAGTCCACTGGGGTCTGAATTTCGAGGTTTCTGTCCATCTGTACCCTCCCTACCTTTTTGTCTCTTTCCTTCCTCACCTCCATTTCTTACACCCGAGATGAGTAGCCCTCTTCTTGCCAGTGTTTCTCGTCTCCCCATCCCACCCTGCTCCCCTTTCCTGGTGGCTCTTCTGGAGTCCACCCACATAGTGGTGCTGGGATAGAGTCGTTTCAGGTGATAGTAATTTAGAGCAGATTAATGGTCTGGAGGAGGAAGAAAACAAATATTCTAGGCTACAGGCAGGAGTAAAATCTTTTTCCAGGCAAGTGGAAGGGAGTTATAAGAACAACCTGGATGCATTTCCATGTATGTGGTCAAATATAATAAGATCTGTGGTTGTCGATGGATGGGTTCCGAACTATCCGTCAAAACCTGAGAACACAACTTGGATGTCACTACAGACTGTTCCCGGCTAGCAGCTGGATGGGCCACTGTGATCTAAGGGAGAAAGAAGATGTTGGGCATCTCTGGGATGGGAGTGCAAAGCAGAACTAAACATCTCATTCTACCAGGTCCACACCCATGTCGGGATGGTACATGGGGCACTACATGGGTCTGGTCCGTGCACCGCGAGAAAGATGTTAAAAGCGCGTGATGAAGTTTGTATGAGCAGTTGGAAGGGAAGTGATGAGAGTTATAAAAATCAAGGCTGGTTAATCACAGGCTTGTTTACAAATCCTTGAAAGCTGGGCTGAAGCCGATTAAAAAATTCTTTGTAATGTTTATTCGCTTTTGAGAGAGAGACAGAGTGCGAGCAGGGAAGGGGCAGAGAGACAAGGAGACACAGAATCGGAACCAGGCTCCAGGCTGTCAGCACAGAGCCTGACGTGGGGCTCGAACTCACGGACCTCAAGATCATGACCTGAGCCGAAGTCGGACGCTTCACCGACTGAGCCACCCAGGCGCCCCCAAGTTTTTATCTTACTTCCAGTCTAGTTAACCTACAGTGTTACATCAGTCTCAGTTGTGCAGTGTAGTGGTTCAACGATTCCATCCATTACCCAGTGCTCATCAATGTACCTGGAGACTTCACCCTTCATCCCGCCACCGGTTTCTCCCACCCCCCACCCCTCCTCTGGTGACCAGCAGTGTGTTCTCGATAGTTAACAGTCTGGGATTTTTTGGTTTGTTTCTTAAATTCCACACATGAGTGAGATCATACGGTGTTTGTCTTTCTCTGACTGACTTATTTCTCTTAGCATTGCACCCTCTGGATCCAACCATGTTTTTGCAGATGGCAAGATTTCATTCTTGTTGATGCCCGAGTAATATTCCATTGTGTATGGAATGAATATACCACATCTTTACCCATTCATCTATCGAGGGACACTTGAGCTGCTCACATAATGTGGCTATTCTAAATAATGCTGCAGTAAACATAGGGGTGCATAAATCTTTTCGAGGTAGTGTTTTCATCTCCTTCGGGCAAACACCATCAGCAGATTTTTTACCATTCAGGGGGGTCGCTTGGAACTTGACTGAGGTTGATGCAATGAGGGACCTTGGTTGGGAGACCGTTGCAGTCTCTGCAGAGAATGACATTGTGCCCACAAGCTGGGTGTTGGTAGAAAGCGCAGGGAAGAGGGGACACAGAATACAGCATTTTGGGAAGGACTGTTTTCTGCATGGAAAAGGATGATGCTCAGCTTTCTGAATGGAAGTAACGGATAACCATGGCGGGTTCTTTCGGGAGTAGACACGGGTTGAAAGGCAAGACTAAACCTGCCGCTGTCCAGTCTCCAGTTCTGAGCTCACATGAGATGAGCCCATTTCTATCCCTGTCTCAACTTGAAATATGCAAAATTGAAGGGAAAAATAGAATATCTGGTCCTTCTCTGATTAGGTGAGTTTTATCTCTGCTCTCACACTGGGAAAACCCAGCCCCTTCTTGAAAGGATCTCCTCGGATCTGTTCCATCCTGTTTTCTGCTCAAATTCAAGGAGATAAACCATACCCCTGCAGTGCCTTATCAAACCTTTTCCATGGCCTGAGAGGTTATGTGGTGTGGGGCTTTCAGGAGGACCAGCTCGTAGAAATGCTCCCTTTTCTAGTCTTTCATGATCGCAGGGGATTTTAGGCGCTGGGCTTGGTGAAGTGACCCTGAGAAGCAGAAATCATTACAGGACTCTTCTGAGCCATTCGGCAGTGACAGTGCCTTCTGACAGGTGTTGAAAGGATATCAGCCTCAGATATGTTCTGTCTTTTACCTCGGTTACTGTCCTCACTAGATCCTTCCCAGCAAATCCAAGAGTGTTTGAGGACCAACTTCTTCCCTGACCTGGACTCGCCTCTTCGATGTCTGGGCAAATTATTTCTACTGATCTCCTCTGTACTCAGCCTCTGCCTTCCCTCTGGGATCTGACTCTGCCGCCGATCTCAGGGTCCTGGGGTGGAGCCCAGGAAGAGGTGGATAGAGGCGATGACCGCAGCTGACACTGATGACCGTCGAGGTCCAGGGCATTTGCTCAGAAGATGGACACACTTTTTACCCAAGGCCTTGGGTTAGCCTGTTCTCTTGTACAGTTGGCTCATCACCCCTGTCCTTTGCCCAGAACCACACCTCCCTCAGTGCCAACACCAAACTCTACTGCCGTGGTCGAGCTCCTCTTTGAAAGGAACTCGGGTGGCCGCACAGGCTGGTCTTTGCCGTCTTTCTGAGTTTGCACCTGCTGACTCTGTCCAGCAATATCATCATCATCGTGACTGTTATTCGTCTGGACCATCACCTCCATACCCCCATGTACTTCTTCCTGAGCATGCTGTCCCTCTCTGAGACCTGCTACACTGTGGCCATCATCTGTGCTTTCCGGCCTCCTGAGTTCACACCAGCCCATTTCTGTCCAGTCTCCTCAGTCCCCAACGAGCCATCTCCATCCCAGACTGTGCCACTCAGCTCTTCTTCTGTCTCACCTTCGGCATCAACAACTGCTTCCTGCTCACGGCCACGGGGTATGACTGCTACGTGACCACCTGCAACCCCCTGCAGTATTCAGTCGTCATGAGTAAAGAGGCCTGTGTCCAGTTAGCAAGTGGCTCCCTGGGAACTGGCCTGGGCATGGCCATTGTCCAGGTAACATCTGTGTTTGGCCTGCCCTTCTGGGACGCCCTTGTCATCTTTCACTTCTTCTGTGACGTGAGGCCCCTGCTGAAGCTGGCCTGCGTGGACACCCCTGTCAACGAGATCATCAACTTTGTCGTCAGCATCTGTGTCCTGATTCTGCCCACGGGCCTGGTCTTCTTCTCCTACGTCCTCATCGTCTCCACCGTCTTCAAGATCCCCTCCGCCCAGGGCCGGAAGAAGGCCTTTGCCACCTGCGCCTCCTGCCTCAGAGTGGTCATCGTCCACTGTGGCTGTGCCTCCGCCGTCTACCTCAAGCCCAAGTCCCAGGGATCCCTGGGGCAGGACAGACTCATCTCTGTGACCTACACCATCCTCACTCCCCTGCTGAGCCCTGTCGTGTACAGCCTGAGGAACAAGGAGGTCAAGGATGCCCTGCGCAGAGCCGTGGGGCAGAAGCCCCTTTCCTCTTAACAAGGACAGATTATTGGAAGGCTTTTAACTGATTTTGTTTAATGTGTATTAATTTTAAGGCTGTTTCAAAAATGCCTTTAAATATGGGATCAAGAAGGATGCTGGGATGGCTCGGTCGGTTAAGAGTCCGACTTCAGCTCAGGTCATGATCTCATGGCTCGCGGGTTCGAGCCCCGCTTTGGGCTCTGTGCTGACAGCTCGGAGCCTGGAGCCTGCTTCAGATTCTGTATCTGCCACTCTCTCTGACCCTCCCACACTTGCACTCTTGCACTCTGTCTCTCTCTTGTTCAAAAATAAATAAACATTAAAAAAAATTTTTTTTTAAATTTTCCAGTAAGCTCCGAAACCTGCAGAGGTTAATCTTGAGAAGTTTCTTCTTAGATGCTCCCAACTTAAAACCGGACTTACAGCCAGCATTCCTGTCTGAGCATCACAGAAGGTGAACACGTGCGCTCTGGTGCAAGGCAGGGTCCTTTCTCCCTCATCCTTCTGTGCACTCTGGCCTTCTACGCCAAGGAATGAGCATACCCTGACTTCCAGACACAGCTCCTGCAATGCCCAGAATCACCCCACGGGGTGACCCTACATGGGCAAAATATCACTTGTGAGAGTGTCACGGGGTCTGCTGGTTATGAAGGGTGGGGCAAGGCAGTGGAAATGAACAAGCTCTCCAAGTCAAGTTAACCTGTCTGACTTTGCACAAAACACTAGCTAGCACGTGAAGTCAGCCTGGAGATCAAAGACACCTTTGCCTTCATGTCCAGATTTCTAAACATAACAGCACCAGTGCCTTGCTATGAGGATAGTCAAAATTATTTTCACAATGTTTGGCTTAGTCATCCTGCTTAAATCCAGATAAAAAGCCATTAGGTAGAGATCTGACGGCCGGGGTCTCACTCTCTTCTGTCACTTGTACTCAGTGGATGCTGTGCTACCCTACCTGGATTGCTTACCTTTGGGCCCCACACATCTGTTCCCCCAGCTGCTGGGAGGCTCTGAGGCAATAGAGGTCAGTTGAGTGGCTCTTCGGAAATTGCTCTTGGTGAAGAGCTACTTTCTCCACAGTCTCACACCTTCTGCCAGGGCAGACCGGCCGCAAAGACTTGCCTACTTCCGGCTGTAAAGACTGGCCCCCGTCCCTCCAACTAAGATGATTAAAAAGGGCCCTCCCGGCTCCAAGGCTCTCATCTGTGAGCCGGTTTGACGTACATCACATTTCAGCTACTCCCCCTGCCAGGGTCCGCTGCCTTCACTCTCACACGGGTGTTGATGCCGAGGGCACTCTCTGGGACACCTGTTACATTTCAATCAGTTTCAGAGTCTGTTTTCTTTTTCTTTCTTTCTTCCTTTTTTTTTTTTTTTTTTAATGTTTATTTATTTTTGAGAGCGAGAGAGTATGAGCAGGGGAGGGGCAGAGAGAGAGGGAGACAACAGGATCCGAAGCAGGCTTCATGCTCTGAGCTGTCAGTACAGAGCCTGACTCGGGGCTGGAACTCCTGAACTGCGAGGCCATGACCTGAGCCGAAGCTGGACGCTCATCCGACTGAACCATCCGGTTGTGCCCATCAGAATCTGTTTTCTGAGGATCCTAATCTGCAACAGTTTAGCTTCCCATTTCTAGGACAGTCCTTGGCAAGCAGAGAGCCCAGATTTTTAGCCTTGATATATTCTAGTGAAGGCAGGAGGCCAATGGCTTCTATATTTTAATTAAAAAAATAATTTCACCCTATTAATTGAACCATACTTACTTGTGGCTCAATTTGGTTGGTTGGAAACTGGTGAAAAAAATTTAAATGTGAACTTTTCTCAGAATCCACAAGAAGTTATTCCTTTATCCTCAGCAATTTTCAGTTGCATGGCAGCTTTGAATCCCCTTTCGATTACCTTGCAGTGAGATTGCTGACCACTCTCGGTGGTATTTTTAAAATTTCAAATACAGGAAAGGCTAAACGTGAGGCTATATCATTCCAATTTTCAGGAAGGGAAAGAGTGTGGATGCTCTAAGTGATATGGACAAGTCAACTTGCCCATGATTCTGGGCACATTTTTAGGTAGAAGTTTTGGGACGGGGATGCCATGGAGATTGATGAAGCAGCAAATGGGATTTGGACTTGGTAAGTAACTGCCCAGAGCAGGGCCGACAGCTTAACATAGGAAGACAGCACTGTTCTCTGAGGTTATCTAGGGACCCAGGCTGGCAGGTGCCTCTGGCCTTCTCAACATAAAGCTCCCATCTCTGGGTTCAAGGAGATGATCCTGTTGTCCTACTTCCCATTTCGTGAGAAGAGAGAAGGAGCAGGCTCTGTCTTCAAGCACTCGGTTCCCCAGCATACTGATGAGGTGGGTCTTTTGTCTGAGTTTCCATGCTTGAGGTGATCAAGGGAATATGTCTTTCCTTGGCCACCAGTAGGGAGTTAACTGACTTGATTTTCAAAAAACCAATCTCTATTGAGGATTCATGATTTGTGGCAGCCGATTTGGAATAGCAACTATGGGAGAGAAAATTTGCTCTATGAACTGGCTTCGACCAATTTGGTAAGAGACTGGAGGTAGCAGAGGAGACCCTAAGAGTGAAGGGGAGTGGATTATTTCCATTTTAATCACCTGTAAGATATACATGCTCCCTCTCGGGCATAGACAAAGTATTTTATGTATATAGAAATAAAAACGTCCTTTTATTTTTTATTTTTTTAATGTTTTTATCTAGTTTTGAGAGAGATTGCATGAGCTGGGGGGGGGGGGGTGGGCAGAGAGAGAGAGGGAGACACAGAATCCGAAGCGGGCTCCAGGCTCCGAGCTGTCAGCACAGAGCTCAGCGGGGGGCTCAAACTCGTGAACGGTGAGATCATGACCTGGGCTGATGTTGGACACTTAACCGACCGAGCCACCTAGATGCCCCCAAAACATTCTTTTAAATGCCATATTTTGGAGCCCCACTAAATATTTAAGCCCTAACCACGTTTCTTACGGAACAAGAGATGTATGAAGAAGAAGGAAATAGGAAGAAATGAATGGTAGACATGATTCTCAGACAAACCTGAAATTCACGTCCATGGAAGAGTACGGTGAAGACCATGTGTGGAGGATGAAGGAAACACTCACACTAAGAGCTTCTTGGGGATGCGTTCTGAGCCTTTGAGCCTGTGTAGTCACCACATGGGAAATAGGCTTCCGAGTAACGGAGGACAGAACGTCTGGGCTCAAGGGAGCTTAGAAGCCACCTAGTCCAAACCCCCTCTTTTTGCAAAGAAGGAATGGAATCTTAGAGATGGGCAGGCGGCTTGCTCTAGTCACACGGCTAGTTCATGGCGGCTTGAACGTCCAGGTATGTGCTCTAAGCAGAGCTCTTGCAAGCTCGGGTGGGGACAAAAGGGGAGGTGAAGGTGAATTGTGATCCTCCAGAATCTAGAAAATGCCTCAGAAGTTGTGTCTCAAGCTGATCAAGCCTGGACTTTCTACGCATGTGAAATATCCCTCAGCTCTTAACTCTGGGTCATTTGGCCTCAGATCCTCAGAGGAGTAAGTCACTTGCTCTTCCGTCTGATGTGTACGAAGCTGTGTGTAGGACACTGTGACGGAAGAAGTTGTCTGTGAAGGTGGTGGCAAGACCATGGTCTCAAGGCTGTAGCCTAAAATGGATCTTGTCTTTTCTTAAAGGCAAGGGAAGTGTCTGGGACAATACCAAGGGTCCTCCTGTGGGGAGTTTTCCTGTTTTTCCTCTTTCTGTTGCAGGAAACTCATAAGGCCCGTTGACACGAAGCCAAGTGCCTAAGCTGTTCAGTGGGAATCTGGTCATTTCTTACGTGTCTGAAATGATTTGGGGGAGAAAAGTAGAAGTGGTATTAAGGAGGTTCATCCCAGGTACCTGTATTTAGAAAAAGAAAAAACCAAAAAACGCCAATAGTTCTCTCTGCTTCATGGTCCAAAAACATCTTTTGGAGAAAATGGGACTTGTCAATCTCGTGCGTGTTTGTGAACCATCCCCCCACCCCCACCAGATTCACTTCCTCCTGATGTTAGTAATTGTTCTAAAATATAGTAAAGTTAACAGGTGCTCTGATCTCTCGTTGACTGTTGTGAGCTCACGGTCAGTACTGCTAATATATGTTGCCTCTCTTCCCTAACGCCTCCTCCTGGCACCCAGGATAAGTGTGTCTGCGGCAAAGGTGGTGTGGGGGCGGGAGAGCAAATGTTGGGTCTTTGCCTGAGATCTTTCTCAGTCCTGGGCTGTTTTTCAGAGCTGAGAGTTCCGGTGATTCCTATTTGCTGGAATTTCTCCAAGTTCAGGTGCTATAAGAGGGTTTTCACGACTTTGGGAGATAGCAGAGAGAGAAACAATCACAGGGAAATCTCAGACTGAGCCTCATCCCCAGGGTCCTAAGGCTCAGGATGGCCCCAGCTTCAGGGCAATCCAAGAGCTAGAAGCTCAAAAAGGGTAAGTCAAAGTGGGAGCAGAAAAGTGAGTGATCTCACCGGCACGCTCCCAGGTCCTCATAGGCCTGGTCCAGATTTACGATAGTCGGGAGAAAGCCTTCCTCATCTGGGACTGTATGGTTCTTGCCTCTAGAAACAAAAAAAGAAACTAGCAAGCCTCAAATACTTAGATGCACCATGTTACCTGGTTTCATACCCCTTTTGTTCAAGTTGGACTTCTCTCTTACAGACGCTAATAAATGAATATATTCATTCTTTCGTTTGTTTAAGTGATGTTTATTGAGCCCTTGCTGTCACATGCCATGTAAGCAGTTTCAGCTGGTTTAATGAAGCAGGTCTGTAAAGCCTTGCGTCCAGACGCTCCCGTGTGCGTTGCGAGCTGTGTTTGACCACGGAGAAGCAATCGCTGATGCCAGAAAGAGGTTGCCGTTGCAAATGTTTCCCAAGCAGCAACATCAGTTCTTTTTGGCGTCTGGCTTGGGACGTGGGTCCATAAGGTTCCTGCTCCTCCTGGTCGTCTTAATCTTCAAGAGCAGGGTCAGCTGCTGCTGGGTCGAGATAAACAGCCCCGTGTCCACAGCAAACAGAAGCACCACCAACGATGGGATCACAAATTGTAGCCAGTGGTATTTGCTTTGGTGCTCCGGAGGGGAATCTGGATGCAACAGGAAACATACGTCATATGAGGAATCGAAAAATGGGGCTCAGGGCTTCATCCTCCCTGAGAGAGGAACCGGGAATGGTCCTCTGTCTTCCAGCGCTAGCATGATATGCTGGCTGGGACCCGAGGGCAACACTCATGGACTTGGGTTCCTCTGCCTATGCTTCCTGGAGCCCCGGGACTCCTGAGACCTTCCCTCAAGCCCCAGCCTGTAGCTCCTCTAGCCAGTGTGCCCAGTGGGGAAGGTCACAGGAAAGGCGATCTCTTTATTGGGGCTCACAGGTGCAGTGGCCCACGTCTGACTTGAGGGTGGAAAGGAGATGGCGAGGCTGGGGAGGGTGGAGGTTCACCAGTGCCTCATTTCTGAATCGTTCATCATTTACCGCGTGCCCGTTGGGGGAAATGAAGACACTGGGCCAGAGCCTCTTTAAGCTGCCTTCCAATTTCCCTCTCTTGTTATTCTGGTTACAAGATACTGATTTTTGTGATGATCCTAGAATTATAGAGCTCCAGAATATTACAGCCAGAAATCCCGTAGAGATCACCTAGACCCGTGGCTCTCAGCACTGGCTGCACAAGACCGTTACCTGAAAGGGCTTTTAAAAATACTGATGCTCAGTCCTCCAAACCAATTAAATCAGAATCTCAAGAGATGAGATGCAAACGTCGGTATTTTTAAAGTTCCTCAAGGGACATCTAGACCAAGCCCTTTATTTTACAGATAAGGATACCAGAAGGCCAATGACAATTAAATAGCACTTAGGTCTCAGGCTGGTTAACAGAATATTGACATTAAAGCTCAATTCTGGCTTCTGGTCCCATGCTTTTTTAGGCATTAGTATGAGCCACGTCTGCCGAGCAAAAGGTCGAATTTCCTCCTTGCAGGGCAGGTAGTCCAAAGGCTCCCTCTCTTTTTAGAGTTTGGAAAGAGCATCTTCGTATTTGGCCCTAGAGGCAGTGCACCTGCCGGGGTCTCCTCATGAGGCTCTGTCTCCTCACCACCCAGTCACACAGCCCACTGGTGTGTGGGTCTCCGTCCCCAGGCTTCCTCCCCAAGCGTGGCGTCTTCAAGCTCTACACCACCTGCATTCCTCCAACACTGAGCCTCCCTTTCAATTTGATAACTAGAAGTGTTTTTCCCGGGAGCCACAGAGGACTTTGGGATTGAACCATTGATCACGATCCGTTACGCTTGGGTGGTGCTTATTAACAGGCTAGACATCCGTTTCACAAATATCCCCTCATTTAGTCTTCATGCAGATTCCACCAGAGACTGAGAGATGTGCTGCCCACCCCGGGCCTCCTCCCTGCAGGCCTGTGGGCTGGACAAGTTACCCCGGCTGTCCCATTCTGCATGCTGCAGCCACTTCAGGCTCGGGTGTCCTCCCTCTCCCTTCCCCTGCCGTGGGCTCCCCTCCTTCTTTACCATCTCACCTTTTCTCACAACGATGTTGAGGAAGTTAGAGGTGTGATTTTGCTTCGAAATCCAGCCCGTGCAGTAGTAGGTGCCGCTGTCTGTTTCTGTGGCATTGTTAATGGTGATGTTGTAGTTGTCGTACCAGAACCGGAGGAACTTGCCATTCCTGTAGTAGGTCACTCTTTTGACATTCAAATTCCTCCAACTGTGGCACCTGATGAGGAAGGACTCACCCTCCAGCACCATCTCAGTAGAGGCCTGAATGAGCAGCCACTCTGAAGAGGGGTCGTTACGTTATTTAACGGCAAATGGATGGATAGACACAGAGAGACAGAAAAAATAGCAGTCATGCAGAGTCTGCGTCAGGAACCACGTTTTATCATTAACCCGTTTCTTGGCTCAGAAGGGCAAGAAAAAGGAAAAACAAAATCACGCTTCGAGTCTGTCCTCTATACTGATGAATCCTCTCGCCTCCTGAAAAGGGAGTCTGGGGCCATGAAACCACTCGGACATCTCTGCTGAGCCTGTCCACGGAAGGCTCGAATGCCAGTATTCCCTACAGCTCTGTAGACGCCAGTTCTGGTCACTACGGGGTAATAAGACTATTCTGTCCAGGGAGTCCTCGCCTAGGGGCAGGTCTCTTTCATCCTCCCGTCTCTTAGGGGCTCCCTAGTTCTACCGTCAATCATAGTTGGCTCTGAAAGTTCCCCAGCACATGCATGCCCATGTTAATTATGTGTGTAGTTACTCACTTAATATCCTCTTCCTCATTTGGCTCCATACTGCAGGAGGCCAGGGACCACGTCCGATCCTTACATTATATCCCCAGTGCCTAACACAATTACTTCAGAATTGGTAGGTACTCAACGAATACTTGTTAACGAGGAGTCTGTAAAGTCTAAGAGTTGGGTCGTATGGCGAATGTCACCGTGAGAATTGACAGGCATTCACCGAGGGAGAATTTGGAACAAAGATCTGGCTAGGCTGTGCAGGGCACAGTTTATTTAGTAGTGATCCTTAAGGATTTTCTAGAATCCACTCCAAGGAAATAAAGAAGCTATCCCCTGCTGCTTTCGTTTGTGTCTGGAATATGCATAGGGATGTCACCACACCTCTTTTCACTCAAGAGAAAGACATAAAGTAAGCTTATCCTTTAAAGTATGTTTGCATTAAAAAATGTAAAGCCAAATATATCCATGACCTAGCCATTTAAATGAAGTCATTCTTTGGTTCATCCAGCATTTACTAACTAGCCCGCATGTGCCTGAACATGCTGTCCTAGTGGTTGGCAATAGCAGTCGTGAAATTGGGGCAAACATAACATTTGTTCTTTAGTAAAAGTGGAAGTCTTGAGGGATCTATGTGAATGTCTTTCAAAACTAAGAGAGCAACCTGATATCCAGGTCGTGGCTCGTGGAAACGGTTGACCAAATTTGACCTTTTGATCCCATTTCAGATATTCAGCTCCTTGCAGTGTTCACATATCCAACATGCCGTGTGAGCATATCATATACATCTGCCCCAAGCAGGAAAAGAGGGGTGAGGTAGACTGGAAGGATCCCACTGGGAGATGGGAGATGGCCAGGACCCCGAAAGGAGGTGGGGCCACGCAGGAGTAGTGGAAGGAGACAGGCAGGTCTTGAGACAGAGACCCTGAGTCCCACCCCAGTGCACCAAGCCCCGGAATAACTTGATCTCTCCCCATCTCCAGATGGGCCATTCCTCACATGGGGGACTCTATCTTTCCATAGTCCTGGAACTTACCACTGAAGACTTTCAAGGACACAGGTTTACTCAGGATGGATCCTTTGTTCCGACACCTGTATTCCCCACTATTTTTGGTTTGGGCTTTCACGATGTCCAAAGTTAAAGTTGTCACTCCCAACTTGGTCTTGTTGTGGTACCACACAGTAGAGTTGAGTTCAAGAGAATTGTTCTCTTTACATGTAAGAGTCACATTGTCTTCTTTCAATATGGGAGTCCATGGTGGATTCAAGGACACTGTAGGTTCCCGGGTGTCTTTGAGAAGATCAAATTGTGGGAAGAGATATAGAGGGAGTGAAAAGGGCTCCAAAGTACAGATATGGCAATAGACAGTTAGTGGTCAGTCTACCCTTGTACGGCCACTAATAAGAAACAGGAAGGAGGAAACAGTGTTGTGGCCCCAGGGAGTCCCAAACTAGGGGGAAAGACGGGACACGAGTTCAACATAGGGTAACCACTTCAGTCCTCCTGATTTCCATGCCAGTATCTGTCAGCGAGGACTACAGCCTCTGGTCAGGCAGAGACGATGTCTATCCTGTTCAGCCCTAGCTCAGCACAATGGCTGGTACAGAGGACATGTTCATTAAATATTTGCTGAGTGGATGAACGTGTGAATAATGGATGAATAAATGTGTTAGACTAGCTGAAACAGTCTCTCCCAGTTCTAAATTTTTATGACTATTTAACTGTGAGTGGATATGGAGTGAAAAATCCACATCAATTCTGGAAGGAAGTGAGAAGCACCGGGAGAATCAGTCTTAATAGGTTTTCTGGAACAAAGAGATGTGGTACAAATTTGACCAAAGCCTGGGAAGCGGCCAGTGGCGATGAGGTACAGAAACAGAACTGGACTTGGACCCCAGGGGATTCTGTTAGATGCTGGCCCTTGGTCAGCTGCGCGACCCCCAGCAAGCACTTAATCAGGCAAAGCCCTCAGTTATAAAATGGCGGCAATACTAACCATGATGATGATGCAAGTATTGAATGAGGTTGTGTGGCAGTGCCTGGGCAGGGGTGGGGCAGGCTGGGCAGGGGTGGGGCATTTAGATGTTCCGCTGACATGGTTGTTGGCATAGAAAGGGGTGGGGTGCCTCGAGACAATGGGGTGGTATGTGAGCAGGTGTTGAACGGGGGAAAGAAGGCAGGCAGGGAGGGAGTGGGGCTCAGGTTGGTCAGGGAGGGACAGATGCCTAATCATTAGAAAGCAGAGGTGGTGGGGTGATGGGAAACAGTGTAGGGGGGAGTGTGCCCAGCCACGGTGAGACTGACGGAGCAAGGACTCACTCACCTGCTGACATGCCATCTGGATCTGCAAAAGTTCAGAGAGGACAAGTTAGTGTCTCTGCCCAGTCTTCTGGGACTCCCGAGGATGGGGATCTGGGGGTGGTGATGAGGTCTACATCCTTGGAGTTTGTTTGTTTATTTAGAGAGAGAGAGAGAGAGAATAAGCAGGCTCCGTGCTGTCAGCGTAGAGCCCAACGCAGGGCTCGATCCCATGAACCGTGAGATCCTGACCTGAGCAGAAATCAAGAGTTGGACACTTAACCGACTGAGCCACCTAGGCGCCCCCAACATCCATGGAGTTTTAAGGGGTCAGCCATCTTCTCAGGAATCTGACCCAGGGAGAGAAAGAGCTTCTCTCTTTCCTCTGCCCTCCCTCCCTTGCCCTCTGGGAGATGCCAGAATGACTGCAAGAACGGGCTTCTGGCTGGCTCCCCCTTAGGTCCTGCTCAGCCCAATTTGCTCTGCTCCCAGCTTGTGTCCACTACAGAGTCCCCGGGAGATGCCCTGTGGTTTGCACAGAGCCCAGAAAAGTTCACCACGAAAACTGCCAACGTTCCTACCCCGGCCGCTACCCAGACCCACGTCGGCCCCTCCAGGAGGGGCCGCCGAGCCTCTACTTACAGAGGAGGAGCAGCAGTGCTGTCCACAGCAGAGCAGGGCCTCCCAGGAAAACCGACATCGCCTCCCTGGCTCCCAAATGCCGACTCGACGGGAGAGACCTAACGCCTTAAAATAGACTTAAAGCCAGAAAGGAGAAGGAAATGTTTTCTGTATCATATCTGGTTAACTCATCAGCTGCGCCTGGGTTTGCTTTCTTCTCTGGAGATAATATTCAGAGTAGCACCTAATTGGGCAATTTCATATTTGCCTCCTAGCACACTCCCTTACTGGGGCCAGAAATTGCTGACATTCGGTCGTGGTTCTCTGGAGCCACCATCACTCTTGTTACCTAATTTCCTGCTGGTCCACGAGCCCGCCAATCCTCCCGTTTTCATCCGATTCCCTGAGGATCCACTCTCTGAGCAGCCAAACCGGGGCTGTTTTCAGAGACGCCTCTTCTACTGGGTCTTGATGGGGCTCACAACACAGGATGACAGATGTGAGACCATAGCTTCCAGGGTCTGTTCTAGAATTTATTTTCTTTTCCAGCGTCTATCCATTTTTATGTTTCTAATCTTCCAGCATGACCACCCTTTCCCCTTTCAGCCCATACCAGCTCTCTTCCCCCCGGGACCCCTTCGACCAATTACTCTGTGTTTTAGCTCTAGGCCAGAGATGCTTGCCTTCTCGCAGGACTTGGTATTGTTGACGGATGCTGGAGATGATAGCTCCACAAATGTCCGTCGTCTTTGACATTCACAGGGTGAATTTTATTTTATTTTACTTTATTTTATTTTATTTTATTTTATTTTATTTTATTTTATTCTATTTTACTCTATTTTATTCTATTTTATTTTATTTTATTTTGTTTTATTTTATTATTTTATCCTATTTTACTCTATTTTATTCTATTTATTTTATTTTATTATTTTATTTTATTCTATTTTACTCTTTTATTCTATTTATTTTATTTTATTTTATTATTTTATTTTATTTTATTATTTTATTTTATTTTATTTTATTTTATTTTATTTTATTTTATTTTATATTTTATTTTATTTACATGCAGTATTTATTCTATTAGGTCCTTGCCGAAACTCTGAAGCAGGCGGGAGAGTATGAAGTTAGCTAGGCCCACCTTGCTAACTTTCTGTCCCACCATGCTTTTCCTTACAGACTGTTGGAGTAAGTCTCCCGAATCAACCATAAAGATCCTCCGCAGGCAGACCTAACCAAAACGTCTAGCTTCTATGGCATTAGAGAATTTGGGGCTACAAAGATTCATACATAGAAATTTCCAGATAAGGGAGGCTGGTGACTGGTTTTAGGCCACGTGGTGGCTTAGTGACAGATCTTTAAAGAAAACAGCAAGTCATTTTGAAAAAAGGCAGATTGTTTGGGTTTAAAGATCTGAATTCAAATACTCCTAGTATTTGTCATTAAGGTTTACCTATAATACAGGGACAATAACGGCCTCAAGGTCACAGCTTTATTGTGAGGTGTAATAAGTTGATAAACACGTGAAGTGCATCACCCAGTGTCTAGTATGTAAAAGAGGCTCCATAAGTAGGTCTTCTCCTTCTTTAGTACCATTATTAAAGACTTTTAAAGGGAGCCGGGGTGGCTTAGTCCGTTAAGCATCCGACTTTAGCTCAGGTCATGATCTCACAGCTCGTGGGTTCGAGCCCCTCGTTGGGCTCTGTGCTGACAGCTCAGAGCCTGGAGCCTGCATTGGATTCTGTGTCGCCTTCTCTCTTTGTTCCTCCTCTGCTCGCGCTCTCTCTCCCTCTCAAAAATAAATAAATATTAAAAATTTTTAAAGACTTTTAAGAGAAACCTGCATTTAACTGGACTAAGGCAAATGGTCACCCTCCTTTGTTTGATAGGTGGCATAGTTTATTTACATAAAGCAAGCTCATTCATCTTCATAATCATGATGAAGTGAGCATGATAAGGAAAGACTTGAACACAAAAAGGTGTTCAGTGGGGGTGGGGAGGAGGTGAAAGAAATGGGGACGAAGCTGTTTTTATGGTGCCATCAGAGCAACATTTGACTGGCAAGGTCCTGGCAGAGAGAGAGATCTACTTTATCACGCTGTTGAGAGTTTGTCCGGGGCACTTATGAGATAGTGCTTTTTCCTAGGACACTGATCTGACCATGACATTGCCCTTCGGAGACACTTTCCTGTGACTCACACAGTCTGTTTGAAAGCTTCCTCCTGAGACTCTACCCTGTCCAAACACCTCCTTCTTGAATTGGGGGGGGGGGGGTGAGTACAAGCTTTGGGGGTGAGAGAGACCACTTCCATTTGGTGTGCCTCCTGAAACTTTTGATTCGGTGTCTGCTGTTGAAATGAAGGTAGTGTTTTGGCAGTAGTGAGGGCGAACGGTTTGCAGAGTCAGCAAAAGCAGTTCATGAGAGCTTCAAAAACCACCCTGTCCATCCAGCCCTGAGACAAAAACAAAAGGAACAACAAAACCAGCAGCATCAACATCAGGAAGAATAAATCATCCCCGTGGCATACAACCACGGGTACCCAAAGGAACAGATCAACACTAAGATAAGGCAGTAGCGCCTCTCCACCCTGGAATAATGGGTTGATACACCAGTTGAATTCCACAATCCTTTCCCTTACCTAAAAACGAAGTCCCCTAAATTTGACATCCGGTCTCTGGCTGGGATGTGCTGTTATTTCCTTGTATGTCCCGCCTGAGCAAGTATGCTCACTGACATCAGTAGACTGGGTCTTAATCTCATTTCTTCCCACAAGCCTTACAATCTGGGTATTCCTAGACAGCATCTGTATCCCATATTGTGACCTATTGTTGGTTCTTGGAAACCTCAGTTTGTATTTATTTCACTTGGGAGCAGTGGAGAAGGGAAAGGCCAATAGCCACGCGTGAACGACGGGGCCGTTGAGCTGGGGTTCATCTCTGCAGCTGGATCCAGAGTGAAAGGCTTTCGATGGGGACTTTTATGATTTGGGACATGGTAGCAGAGGAAGGGTCGGCCCATCGGGTCTCTGGGTTTTTGTGCCCTTCTCCAAAATTGGGAAGCAGACAGAGGGCTAATTTGTTGGCTTTTTCTTCTCTGTGTTCTCCAGCACAAGGCAAGGTCCATGTGACATGGGAATGTGAAATGATGAAAGAGCAAAATAGCTGTCTGCTTGTGGTGTGAATGCACTTGGTAAAAACACCGATCTCTCCCCGAGGACTAGGTACAGGGCTAAGCACACAACAGGTCTCATCTGTTTTGCTCCCACCAACTTTATGTGGTTAAAAAATGAGGAAACGAAAACACAGGGAAGGTGGGTGATTTGTCTAGTCATGCAGCTGCTAAGTGGAAGAATTAAGATTTGAAACTGGGCAGTCTTGCTAAAGAGCCTGGGCTCACGACCACTTCCATATGATGTCTGTCGATCCAGTCTACGCAGTGTGCTCAAAGTACACGTGGATTCATGGGCCCCGCACAAAATTATTTGGATTCCCAGGGATCTGTAACCCACAAATGGGAAATCACTGATCCGGTCCAATCTCCTGTTCTACAGTTTCTGTTCTTGGCTTCACGGGATGACTTCTCCATCCGTAGTCACACAGTGCTGTTGGCATGGTCACATATTTATTATGTATATTTCATAGATGTGCCTGGAGAGAAGAGAGAGAGAGTTGTACCTCTTAATCTAGATTCTTAAGGCCAGGAGGTCATCAGCTCTCTTTGCCACCAGGACGGGGGTCTGTTCAGGAAAGCAGATTCAATAACAGTGCTGGCCGCCTGACGGATTTTCACAATAAAGGCAGTGGTGTTACCTTTTTTTTTTTTTAATTCTTGTCTTGACCTGAACAGTTCCTTGCTTTGGGTAGATCCAGGAGAAATAAATGGAAGCTCTCAGGACTCCCGAAGTGAATACCACTGAAAAGGAGATGGGGACAGGGCTTACGGAAGCCACAATTTTGCGTGTGGACAGAGGGGTTTTTTTTCCCCCAAGAAAAGAAAAATAAGACTTCAGAAAATAATCTCAAAGATGATCTTTTCCTTCCGTCTTTAGAAGACTGAGACGAACTGCTTTCTGACATGGAAGGGACACTCAGTGGGATTTTTCACAGAAACATGGATTTGAGTGGAGACCAGCCACGAAATATATTTCTAGTACCTGATTTTGATAGAATATGCTCTTGCTCTAATTCAAAGGTGATCATAGTATTCGGATTTTATATAGTGATACGGCAAGAGCTAATATCCTATAGACTGTTTATAGGTGAGTCCTACCAGATATCCAGCTAAAGGCTGCCAGCGGTCGAAGGACCTGGCTCAGGTGCACGGTCATGCTCCTAGTCGTAAACATTCGGTCGACTGGGCAAAGGCTTCCTAACTAGTGTTACATCTCTTGGGTGTCCCCTAACACCATAAAATACAGAGAGAAAGCCCTTGAATCAGTCTCCTAACATTTCTTAGGGCTGGACCACTGCCTGAGCGTGACGTGCCCTGTGGTATCTGGGGTACCATGCGGCCTGTCTTTGAGATGCGTAACCAGCCACTCACTCTCCAGATGAGGCATCTCGGTGGCATCCTGTAGTTGGGAAGCAGTCTGAGCCACGACGTGTGCTCAGGCAAACTGACCGTGAACTTCGCCTTATAAATGCTGGGTTCCAGCTCGGAGACCCAGAGGCCCTCAGACTTGCCTTCCTGCCTTCCAACAAATGCAGATCAGTTGAAGTGACCCGAGTTTTCCTTCCGAATGGGGAGAACAGAATTATTCGCCTGTTAAGGAAGATTCTCAGAGGGCATGGTGGTGTTAAAAAAAAAATTGTATAATATGTTAGACTATTGCATTAAATTTTAAAACATAAAGTGTAAAAATAAATTATTGTCCACACATATTTTACAGAGATTACGTGTAAGACTGATGAGAGAGTGCCGCTCTGAACAGGCTCTGGGGTTTGATTCTCAGCTCAGACCACTTATGACATGTGACCCCTGTCAAATTGCTCGGCGTCTCTGTGCCTCAGCCTCATATCTGGGAAAATGGAGGCAGTGCTGGCACCTGTTGCTGTGAGTGTTCACTGAGTTGATGTCACGAAAGGTTTAGAGAGACGTTGGCAGAAAGGAAAGCCGTAGGTGTGATTTATTGTGTGAGTATTGAGCAAGGAGCCTTTGGACTTGTGAAGAACGGAGATAGACCCTCTCATGTGTTCTTGGGCAAAGAGCTCGAAAGACCACTGGTGGGTCCAGGGGCAACACTGGGTCCAAGGACGCAGTCTGCGTGCCCAGGCCAGGTGTGCACGGGGAAGCAGACCGCGCCTCCCTCTCAGAGTGGGTGTGGGAGCTCGGGGCGGTTGCTCGCTGGGGGTCCCGGCCCCTTCCCAGGCGTGCTTGCAGACAGAGAAACCCCTCTTGCGGTCAGCCCTCGAGTCAAGTGTAGTGTGGGCCAGTTTATGTCATGCTTCCTTACAGAATTACACAGTTAAAAAATGGAAACAGCCTTCTCTTAAAGGAAACCCTGCAGGCTGTTAGCAGATAAGGACAAGAGGTCTTAGCTCAGCCAAGGATATTTGCATTTTAATAGGTAACTTCTGCAGCCCTAATCTTTCAGGACCCACCAGACAGTACTGTGACCAGTGTTTCTGGGGGTGATGATGGGTACGGGTCGGGGTTGAAAACTGAGGACAGAGGGAGTCGTCTGCACCTCTCAGGTCATACTCCCTGAGTGTGTCATCCCTGCCGCAGGCCGTCAGGAAATGGGTATGTGTATATGTGCGAGAGAGAGTGTGTGTGTGTGTGTGCATGTGTGCGCGACCGTGTGTGTGTGTGTGCGCGGCCAGGTGTGTATGAGTGTGTGCACAAGCATGTGTGTGTGTGAGCACGTGTGTCTTAGTGTGTGCGAGCACGTGTGTGTGAGCACGTGTGTGCATAAGCACGTGTCTGAGTATGTGCATGTGTGTGAACATGCGTGTGTATACACAAGTATATGTGTCTGAGTGTGTGTGCGTGCGCGAGCACGTGTCTGTGCGAGCGTGTGTGTGTGTGAACATGTGTTTATGAGTGTGTGCACAAGTATGTATGAGCATGTGTGTGTGTGCGTGTGCACGAGCACGTGTGTCTGTGTGCGAGCATGTGTCTGTGAGTGTGTGCGTCTGTGCACGAGCACGTGTGTGCCTGTGTGTGAGAACATGTGTGTGTGCACGAGCATGTGTGTCTGAGTGTGTGCGTGTGTGTGTGAACATGTGTGTGAGTGTATACACAAGTATATGTGAGTATGTGTGTGTGTGTGTGAGCATGTGCATGCATGCACGAGCACGTGTGTGCACGAGCATATGTGTGTGTTCATGTGCATGAGCATATGTTTTGAGTGCACAAGTATGTATAAGCATGTGCATGCGTGCGTGAGCACGTGTGTCTGAGTATGTGTGCGAGCATGTGCGTGTGCGTTTGCACGCAAGCACGTGTGTGTCTGAGTGCGTGTGTGCGAGCATGTGTGTGTGAGTGTGTGTGTCTGTGCATGAGCACGTGTGCCTGAGTGTGTGAGTACGTGTGTGTCTGAGTGTGTGTGAGAGCATGTGTGTGTGCACGAGCATGTGTGTGCGTGTGTGCACAAGGATGTGTGTGCGTGAGCACATGTGTGAGTGTGTGCACAAGGGTTGTGTGCATGAGCACGTATGTGTGCACAAGCACGTGTGTCTGAGTGTATGCATGTGTGTGCGAACATGTGTGTGAATATATAAGCAGGTATATGTGTGTGCGTGCACGAGCATATGTGTGTGCATGTGTGTGAGCACGTGGTTGTGTGTGCACAAGCATGTATGAGTATGTGCATTCATGTGCAAGCACGTGTGTGCACGAGCATGTGTGTGCGTGTGAGCACGTTTTGAGTGTGCGCACAAGTATGTATGAGCATGTGCATGCGTGCATGAACACGTGTCTGTGTGCATGTGCACGAGCACGTGTGTGTCTGAGTGTGTGTGCAAGCATGTGTGCGTGTGTGCGTGCACGTGTGTGTGTCTGAGTGTGTGCGTGCAAGCGGTTGCATATTGCTTGCTGCAGCAATGTCTACAACACACATTGTTCGCTCTCAGGAGGCACCAAACACCCCACGGCACCCAGGACGGCCTCGTGCGGAAGAAAGAATTGCCCTGTTTCTGCACGACTTCAGAATGTCCAACCAGCCCTTTTATCATTATTTGCGCCTTGAATCTGACTGACAAATAAATGCAAAGATTTCTTTTTTTACATTTCTTCCTATATGCTGGGTGGTCTAGGGGAAAAACCCGTGTATGCCGAGAGAAGGTGAGTCCCTTCTCCTCCTGGAGCAGCATCCTTCAATCATGCACCGTGTGACCAAATCAGACCCCCAGCAACCGAGCTTCCGGGTCATTGCCTCACCCGCCGCCCCCTCCTCTCCACCTGCGTGGGGGCTGGCACACTCATCACGGGTGTGTTTTCTTATCATAAAGTTGTTCGGTTTTATGTCTCCTGTAGGTTAAGACTTTCTGTGTGTACGAGAGGTGGGTCTGGCTTCAGATGCCCGCAACTTCCGCAGTTTGGACCCTCCTTAAAAAACTGAATAGAAGATTATGAATACGATATTAGATATCGGAGTGACGATTTAGAACAAGAAATTATATCACAAAAAATTATAAAATATAGAAAAGGTGAAAAATGACGTGAACGTTATAAAGGTCCAGAAAAGATGGCAATGAATTTGCTGCCAGACATTCCACTCTAACACTCTTCTTTTCCTCTGTACCTTTACTACAGACTCTTTGATCTCCTGTTCACCAGTGATATTGTATTATCATTTTTAATAGAGAAATTAGAAATACAATTCATTCTTTCCCCTAGCATTGCTGATCAGCAGTTTTTCTTTTTTTCTTTAAAAAAATTTTTTTTAATGTTTATTTATTTTTGAGGGAGAGACAGAGCCAGAGTGTGAGTGGGGGAGAAGCAGAGAGAGAGAGGGAGACACAGAATCCGAAACAGGCTCCGGGCTCCAAGCTGTCAGCACAGAGCCCGACGCCGGGCTCGAACTCACGGACCATGAGATCATGACCTGAGCCAAAGTCGGACGCTTAACCGACTCAGCCACCCAGGCGCCCCCAGCAGTTTTTTCTGTTATCGGTACTTGGGGCGCATAGCAAGTGCAGTTTCTAGGAGGGGTCCACGCTGTTTGTATTGCTACAGGTTTGTGCCTGACAAACAGAGGAGTCCTGATAAGTTTTGTTTTGTTTCGTTTTGTTTTGTTTTGTTTTGGTTTCCATGCCAAAAAAGACGAAGCGTCATGGCGTGTTTATAATTTTGTACTTCACTTTACCGAAAATGTTCCTGGAGAGAACCTCCGTTTTCACTAGACCCGGAAAGGTACCAAATCCTCTGCATACAATTTTACACACAGCTGACGCTTGGGAAAACGTTCTGGCAAGATTAGCTTCTGACTCCAGATGTTTCAACAGGGGTGTTCCTTGGCTGCCCACAAATTTCCAGCGCCGAGCGCCGGAGGATGGGGTCACGCTGCAGCCTGACCTCTGCCTCCACCTTTGTGTCCCGAAGCCAAGACGGTTAGCTCTTTGGTGGAAGCCACCCCTCCCACGATGGCTCAAAGTGCCTCGCCTCGTCTTACCCCACCTGGCGGGAACTGCAAACCACGTGCATCTATTACGCTGAACCAGAACCCCCTCAACCCTCGTCCTCCTTAGCTGGATGCCAGAACCTTCCTGCAGCTACCGTCATGTTGCCAATAGGAGAGGAAGCGGGGAGAGACGGTGGTCTTGTCCAAACGGGGCCAAGTTATCTTACTTCTGGAAATGTTACAGAAGCGTATGGCTTCTTGCAGGACCTTGGAGGGGCCCACGCCGGTGAGGGGCATGACGGCTAGCTTTCATCAGTGCCCCCTCCACGCCCGACTGCATCCATAGGTGAGTCCATGGTCCATGCATTCTCATCAGGATAGCCAAGAAGGTGTTACCAAATATGTGGCACAAAATGGGTTCTGATGGGATTGAAAAGCACTGGTCTGGGTTTTGAAGAAGAGAAGGGGACCAGGTGAAGGTGAACGAGGTGACTGGTACCAGGCAGGTTCCAGGGAAATCTTCCTTTCCTTCAAGAAAACCTGTGAGTATCGAGTGTCTGACCCAAAACTGGAACGTACGGTCTGACACGGGATGCGAGCAGCGGACTGAATATTGGAAACAGATGCAGCGTCAGAAAACTCAGGACATTTTGGTAGCCGTTCCTATAGGCCAACGTTTCTCATAGGATTTCTCAAGGATTTGCAAATTCTTTAAATGAGAAAATACGTACAGTTTTCATTGGTGATGCTCTGAACACGTAAAATAAGTTACGGCTCATTCAGGTGACCATTTCACAAGTAAAATCGCCACTTGATTTCAGCGCCTTCGTGTGTGTTTTTGTTTACAATTCACAGCTGCATCCGTGACTGTCAAGTCCTTTTGTACCCCTGAAAGTGGGTTAAAAAAGGGAAAAGTGGAAGGAAGTTTCCCCCAGCACACGGACCCCCAGAGAACGGGCTGCCGAAGACACAACCACCTTCTGTTTCGTTGGGTTTGGTTAAATTGAACTGTAATCGACAGAGTGATTTGACATTTTTAAACATCACCAAACGATCCCTACAGTAAGTCTAGTTATCTGTCACCTTGTAAAGCTGTTGCAGTTTTATGGACACTGCTCTGTGCTGTACGTTACGTCCCCATGACTTACTTATTTTACAACTGGTAGTTGACACTTCTTAATCCCCGTCAGCTGTGTCAACCGCTCTGGTGACCACCTGTTTCTTTCCTGCATCTGTGAGTCTGTCTCTAACACAACCCTCTCTATCACAGCTCCTACGACAGTCGTGTTGCAGAGAGATGTGTGAAGATCCTGTCTGCACACAACCCATGGGGCAACGGTTGATTCGAAAATATAAATAAATAATTTTTGTATATTCCCAATTCCAAAATTAGATTTATACCGATTTCTAATATATTTCAATATTGTCAAAATGTTCGTCTTTTACCATATGTTTTCACCCATATGGGGATCTTGAGAAACTTCACGAAAGACCATGGGGGAGGGGAAGGGGAAAAAATAGTTACAAACAGAGAGGGAGGGAGGCAACCCGTAAGAGACTCTTAAATACAGAGAACAAACTGAGGGTTGGCGGGGGGTGGGGGAGAGGGAAATGGGTGATGGGCATTGAGGAGGGCACTTGTTGGGATGAGCACTGGGTGTTGTATGAAAACCAATGTGACGGTAAATTATATTAAGAAAATGTTCACCTCTAAGAGAAAAAGAGAACTATGCAGGATTATCACGGGCTCCTAGCAGTCAGCATTAAACATAGACTGCTGGTAGGGTTTTGGTAAGTTATATGCTCTAATTTCTCGGAGTGAACAAAAAAATCTTGAAGTTGATTAATGTTGTTTTGCACGACATGCTTTTCCAAACAGGCAGTCCCTGAAGCTGAATTATTATGACCATTAATGAGGTCATAGGAATGACTTAAATATAGATATAGACCGAATACTTGATCATTCTACCATGAAACCCCACACACAAAATTTCGTTTTAGCACAAAAACATTGTTCAGCCTATTATTTTCCTTTCTTTATTCAACAAACATGTATGTGCTAAGCCTTCTGTAATGTGCTGGTAATGCAAATGAGAACTACCTACATAGAGCAGATTTCTTCCCTCACAGAGTGACAATTCTGTTGGAAAAGACAGACATGGCACAAGTAAACAAATAAAATGGGAACAGCTTGTAATTAACGTTTGGAAGAAACAAATAACATTGCTGGACAGAATTACAGGGGTCATTTAGATAGGACGGTCAAGAAAAGGCCTTTCAAGAAAAGTGGTTTTTAGAGCATGAGATGGAATGGACCAAGCAAAAAGCTATGGCAGGTTCAAAGTCCCCCAAACAAGAAGGAATTTAGAGAATTCCAAGAATTCAGAGAAGACGAGTGAGACTGAAGCACAATACAGTAGCTCAAAATATGATTAGACGTGTATATAGCGGCTGAGTGCGGCAAGTATCAGGATTTTATTTGCAGGGCAATGAAAAGCCATCAATCAAACTATTTGAACAAGGGAACACACACACACACACCCACACACACCCACACACACCGAGGCATTTGTGTGTGTGTTCACCTTTAAACAGTTTTTAAAAACTAATTTAAAAAAAATTTTTTAATGTTTATTTTACAGAAAAACAGAGCATGAATGGGGGAGGGGCAGAGAGTGAGGGGGACACAGATTCCGAAGCAGGCTCCAGGCTCCGAGCTGTCAGCACAGAGCCCAACATGGGGCTCGAACTCACAAATGGCAAGATCATGACCTGAGCCGAAGTCAGAAGCTCAACCGACTGAGCCACCCAGGCGCCCCTAAAACTAATTTTTTTAACGTTTATTTATTTTTGAGAGAGACAGAGAATGAGCAGGGGCGGGGCAGAGGGAGAGGGACACAGAATCCGAAGCAGGCTCCAGGCTCCGAGCTGTCAGCACAGAGCCCGATGCGGGGCTCGAATTCACAAACGGCAAGATCATGACCTGAGCCGAAGTCGGAACCTCAACTGACTGAGCCACCCAGGCGCCCCACCTTTAAACAGTGTAATGGCAGGGCTCCCGGGTGGCTCAGTCAGTTAAGCGTCCGACTTCAGCCCAGGTCATGATCTCACGGCTCATGAGTTCGAGCCCCACGTCGGGCTCTGTGCTGACAGTTCGGAACCTGGAGTCTGCTTCGGATTCTGTGTCTCTCTCTCCTTCTCTCTCTCTCTGCCCCTCCCTTGCTAGTGCTCTTTCTCCATCTCAAAAATAAATAAAGTAAAAAAAAAATCTTAAAAAAATAAACGGTTTGATGGCTTTTCGTCGAATACGAGAATGCACACATCTATGCACACACACATGCACATACACACCGCAGCTGTGCATGATGCAGATTTGTCCAGTGGCAGCTGGGAGATGGTCAGGACGCAGTAGGACACGATGACAGATCAGCCTGCAGAGGGAGCAGTGCGGGTGAAGACGAGTTGACGGAGTTCAGGCATATGTTGGAAGTGGTATTAACAGGACTTGCTGACAGATTGGAGCATGAGGGAAGCATAAAATAGCATTCCCAAGTTTCTGTTTTTAATCACTGGGTAGACAGTGATACCACTCATTACATGGTGAAGACTGACGAAGTGCCAGATGTAGGGAGGAAAGTCAAGTGTTCTGGTTTGGAGATGCTTTAGTTTGAAGCGTGTCTGTGACAGCTACGTGTTTACGCTCAACAGGCAGTTCTAAGAGCTGGGAGACCGGAAGAAATGTCTGGACTAGAGACACAAAGTTGAAAATCGCTGGCATATGTTTAAAGCCACTGGAGCAAGATGAAATCAGACAAAGAGGGAGAAGGAGCCGCTGGGAAAAGAGAACGTCCCAGGACAGAGCCATGAGAAAATCTGATATTTAGAGGATGGAGAGAAGGGGAAGATCCAGAAAGAGACCAGTAAGAAATGGCCAGTAAGGAAGCACAGAGAAGAGAACCATGTCACTAAAGGTGAGGAGTTGATTATATTGAATTTTATTGAGAGGGGAAGCAAGACAATAGAATTATTCTTTGGATTTAACAATATGGAAAGTTCTGGAGCCTTAACAGTGGCAGTTTCAGGGGGACTGGTGTGTGTGGAAGGCAGCTTGAAGTGGGCTGGAAAGGGACTTGGGAGCGAGCATGCCTGTCTGAGTTTTGCCGTGTGCCAATGATGCAGGAAGACACAGGGTCGAGAGAGGGTTTGCATTTTATGGGAGATGCTAGATCCTACTGTTAGCAGATAGGAATAATCCAGTAAGTGGAGACAGACAATGAGGGAAGGCAGAGTCAGGTAGTGGAAAGGGTGAAGTCCTTGAATCAGCAAAAAGGGGAGAAATGGTTCCCATTCATTCAATTCACTTAAGAGTTCTTGGCTCTTGAACATAACACAGGTGCTTCTGTTATCGCGTCATATGCATTTATTTTAACCAGTCCTTGCATTCTGCAAAAACACACACTGAAAATAACAAGTCTTTTGGGAAAAAAAAATATCGTGGCAGGTCACGCAAAACCTATAACCAGAGCATTGACATAAACATTAGCATGTCTGTGAAATAAATTAAACCGTCTTAAGCAAATGTTAAATCTCTAATAAAGGAGTCCAATCCACAGTAGGTGTAGAGCTTCATCTTCTTCAAAGGTAAAGGAAGGTTGATGGAAGGCGGTGACGAGGAGGAAACACACAAAAGCCATCGATAGGAGCGGACCGTCCGATAAAACGCTCAAGACAGACGCACGGTAAAACTAAGCCCCCTTCAAGCAAATGGTCTTCGTCCAGGGTCCTCCAGCCCCAGCTGTGCTCCACTGAGCTGGTAAGATCTCTGTCCGGCCGCTCTTCCTTGGTAGTAAACGTGAACACGCTGGGAACATTCTCCTGAGAACGAGCTTCCACATCATATTGACATGATTCCTGGGGTTACCAATAGTATATGGAACGTTTGCATTCCAGAAACATGTGCTGCATCAGCACCGAAACTGTAGGGCATTTCGCGTTAAGCAGCTGCTGTGTGCATAGCAATACACCAAGCACTGTGTAGGGCTCAAAAGTGCAAGACGGGGCGCCTGGGTGGCGCAGTCGGTTAAGCGTCCGACTTCAGCCAGGTCACGATCTCGCGGTCCGTGAGTTCGAGCCCCGCGTCAGGCTCTGGGCTGATGGCTCGGAGCCTGGAGCCTGTTTCCGATTCTGTGTCTCCCTCTCTCTCTGCCCCTCCCCCGTTCATGCTCTGTCTCTCTCTGTCCCAAAAATAAATAAAAAACGTTGAAAAAAAATAATAATAATTAAAAGTGCAAGAGAAGGAGTGTCCCCTCACCATGTTGGACTTTGTCAAACTCCTGATTTCCGCAGGCAGAAATAATAAAGGAGAGACTGGAATGTGTTGCAGTAAAAATAATAAACACGGAACAGCAACAATAATAATTGTTGACACTTACGGAGCACTGGCTCCATGGCAGTGGTTTCTCCCATTTGACACCCACAAGAACCCCGTGGAGCGGTACTGGTAACATCCTTATTTTTCACGAAGTAGAGGGGTCATACACGCAGCGAACGGCAGAGCCAGGATTTGAAACTCAGAGGCCTGAATGGCTGGGTTCTTAAGTAGGGGGAAAGAAGGCATTCAGTGTGGTGTCCCGGTATTTTCCCCACAACATTTGGGATCGTGGAATCGTTCAGTCCGTCTCCAACAAGTTGAGAACTCATGGCCACGTTTTGCCTTACAGCTGATGAAGCACTATTCTGGAAGAGCACCTAAAGCTCGTGGGGCTGCAGGAAAAGTCTGGGAAAAAGTGATTGGAGCTGGCAGAGCAGGTGCCGGGCGTTAGTGTGGTCGCCATTTCACGTGGCAAGACCAAGCCTCTGTCCCATGGGTCGGACAGGCAAACAGAAGGTGATAGAGGCTTGAACCATCTTGCCCCACAGGACCATTGTTTGGGTGGGTGATGGGGACTCCAATGGCATGACGCTGTGGAGTGAGTTGCTTCCAATGACAGCCAAAGGAGGTGGAGCCTTAGATGGGCAGGCGGATGGGACAGAGACTCCTCTGAAAACCCTACGAAGGCCCTTCTCTGAGAGCACCTGCAGTTGGCTAACCAACAGAGAAGAAAGAACCAATCGATGTTGACAAAATAGTGACAACTAACAAAAAAGAGGACCTCACCACCAGCGTCCCTCCACTTACGAGGTGGTAGTCGTGTGCAGGAACAGCAGTTACGACAAAGGCAGGAGCGACCGCGCCTACACTGTGGGTGACCGTTG
Source organism: Panthera leo (assembly GCF_018350215.1). NCBI lineage: Eukaryota > Metazoa > Chordata > Mammalia > Carnivora > Felidae > Panthera > Panthera leo. The sequence goes on from NC_056696.1 coordinate 65,331,935, forward strand.
TCTCATTCCGCCCTCTCCCCGCTTCCCCCAACAACGAGGGGCTGGTGCTAGAAAGAGAAAGGGGCAGGGGTGGCGAGGTCACCATCCTTCACCTCCCAACACACCTCAAGCCACTGAAGCCACAAACCCTGTTCCGTGCTCGGGCAGCAGGGTAGGCGTGGGGGGTGGGGCACGGTTAGGTAGAGGAGGAGGGATGATGGAAACTGGAGGGAATTTCAGTTAGAAGGTAAAATTAAAATTTGAAAACACAGGATTGTGTGTAGTAACTCCAATGAGTCTGCGTTAGTAACGCAAGGTGATGAAAAGTTTATGAAATTGGTGTAAGATGTCATTAAGGGAGCATGCTGTCCAGCAGGAATCGAGCCACAGGAGTGGTTATTGGGAAAAAAAAAAAAAAGTTAACAATTTCATGTTTATGTCTCACAAGTTGAGACTCCTTTCAAAACAGTTGTGTCCGGGAAGTGGGAAGGTTGGACCCCATGAGCCGCAAGGTCCTCTGCAGGTCTAACATCCAAGCATTTGCTGGCAGTCGGGACCGGAGGAGTTCGGGCAGCTCAGTTACATGGACGGTGTGGCCCTGTGGTGTTTGGCAAAAGGCAGTGGCTGCCGCTGCCCGGCCGACGAGTCCTCGGTTCTCCTCTCCGGTCCGCCAGGTGGTAGCTCAGGACGTGTCGTAACCTCACCTTCTGTGATCTTGTCTCACACTGGCAGAGGTGAAAGGAAAAAGCAGGAGGCGGTGATAGATTTGAAAGTGGAAGTGACTGGAAGGATGTGGTTGAAAGCACAGTACAAGAAGGAAGGTAGGATTGATGGTAACCGTGGGGTGTCTGGTAGAAGAAGTGACTCGGGGGACAGATGGTACCTTCGGGCTCCTGATCGGTTTTATCCTAGGTCCCAGGGTAGGGGGAAATATCATACGACTTTAAAATAGGAAAGCACCTTAGAGATAATCAATTTAAAGTGCTCGTGTTAGGGAGCGAGAAACCTGAGCCACAGAACGTGGTTTGTGTGAGTTTGTGTGGCTATCTAAGACATTAATCGGAGGCAAACACAGGACAGAATTATGAGGCTTCGTTTGTTTGTTTGTTCTGACCGAAGGTTCAGACTGAGGAAAGTATGAGAGACCCAGTGCTCCTAAGGACTGTCCTCGTCCAGTGTGGGGAGAAATATACTGAAGAAATGAGCAAATAAATGAGCTAAAGCATCCCAGGTAATAGCAAGACGGAGTCAGAGGGATGTGATAAAGCGAGCACGGGCGGCTAATTTGTGTATCTAGGTTAATCACAGACCGAAATGATAGCGGGGCAGTTGGCTCTCAATCTGCAGTTCGGTGAATCGCCACATTAAATGACACTCACCCGCAGCCCTGCCAAACAGACTGGCAGATGTGTACCTTTCCCTACGCGACCGTGGCTGGCGAGCTTCTCTTTAGGAGAAACCCCAGCACGTAGAAGTGTCACTGCATCAGGGCTGAGGAGAGTTCCAGGACTGGCAGTGATTCACAGCCCTGAATGCATCCAAATGCTCAGGGAGGGGAACCGAGAATAGCCCCGCGAATTCGCTCATTCGAAAACCTTGGTGTCGCCCCCATCATCCGGGGTTTGTGTCTCAGCCGCGCAAACTTCAGATCTCAGTGGCAAACTCTACAAAGCTGACCAGTCTCTGGGACGTCACTCAAACTCACTAGATGACCCCGAATGCGAATTCGTCCATTCTTTGCGGTACATATACCAGACCAGTCATACCTGTGTGGCTTTTGCTTCCTGGTGGATAGAAGTAACTAGTATATTAAAATGCATGCCAGAAGATTTCTTGTCGTTCCCATATGACTCTGTTCCTACCCTATCAAAGAACGCGTCACAATAGATGAACAGCACATCTTTTGTGTCTGGTTCCTCATCACGTACCATGTGGGTTTGATTCGTTCTCTTTACGTGGTGTTCAGCACAGCTCAGGGCACGTGTAGGTTTTCTGTAAATATTTATTAGAGGCGTAAAGGAGCAATTAGCTCATTGATTACTTCGATCATGATATCGCAATCTAAGAAATTATCCTTCTCTTCCTTAGAGACAATTTTCTAAAAAAATTAAAAAAAAAAATCTCTCGAAGAGCATTGGTCGCATGCTCAACCCCTGTGTCTCCATCCCTGGTGGGAACTGTGAATCTCATCTTGGCCTCTGCGAAGGAAAACCAGCACGCAAGAGTTTCCTCTTTGATTCGTTCCTATGGTAATACCGTCAAGTGTTTTCTTTGATGACTGATGGCTTGCCAGGTCTGCTGAGATAGATGGAGTGCGGGCAAGATACAGCCTCTGATTCCCCTTCTGTTATTAAAACCACAGGGTACTTCACTACACATTTAACTAACTGGAAAGACAGGATAAGAAAGTCAGTAATCGAGGGGCACCTGGGTGGCTCAGTCGGTTAGGCGACCGACTTCGGCTCAGGTCACGATCTCACGGTTTGTGAGCTCGAGCCCCTCGTCGGGCTCTGTGCTGACAGCTAGGAGCCTGGAACCTGCTTCGGATTCTGCGTCTCCCTCTCTCTCTGCCCCTCCCCTGCTCATGCTCTGTGTCTCTCTGTCTCTCAATAATAAATAAACGTTAAAAAATTTTTTTGGAAAAAAAAAGCCAAGAAACGAAAAGGAAGGTGACGTTCGTCGTGCTGCCTGGCTCTGACCTGTAGGTGCCCTTCACCCCGGGCACGCATCACCTCGCTGAAGAAGAGTCTCCTCTGACCTGCCTTTCAGGGTGTCTTTGTGGCAGAAACTCCAGCTCTTCCAGAAACCACGAGGAGTTTGATCTTCTATGACACGTCCATGGCCGTGTGCGTGGATTATTCTGAAGTGTGCTACTCAGACCTTGGGGTGAATGAGAAGGTGTACACCATCCTTTTCTCCCTTGGATCCATCACCGACCCCTTGTTTCTAGAGCTTTTGTTTCTTCTGCTCAGAGAATCGTTTGTGGGTCTGCTTCCGTTCGCAGACACCGCTCCTACCTTCGCGCTATACCCCATCTCACGCCTCAGCTGGGGTGACACGGGCTGGCCGCGCTAGGACTGTGTGTGGTCCTGCATCGCCCACATGTCAAAAGGGAATCTCTCCCCTCCTACCACCTCCCCCCCGCCCACCGGGTATAACGGAACACGCACTAGACTCCGATTAGAGGGTCCAAGTTTGGATTCTATTTCTACCCAGTCCTACCTCACTCACTGCCCTAATGGATGAAAAGAAACTTCCGTACACAAACAGTTTCACAGAATAAATGTAAGAGAAGTGACGTGACGAGGAAAGCACTGTTGGCAACTTCTAATAAAAAATTGATTTAGACAAAAGTCATCAAAAGATGAAATGATAAAATATTGATGGGATCGATTTGAATAGAGCAACGGGCTGTTGCTCCCTGAAATGCTGATCAATTTTGCATTGCTTACGGTGGCATACCAAATAGTATGTGCCTTGTGGTTGGGCAGTCAGATAAATGTAGGATGCCTCGCTCAATTTGAATATCAGATAAAGAAGGAATCATTTTCAGGGTAGATATGTCTCATGTCATATTTGGGACATACTTATCCTAAAAAACTATTTGTTTATTTAAAATCCAAATTTAACTAGGTATCCTCTATTTTTATTCGTTAACCTGGCAACTCTACTTGATGTAATACAAAGCTGTGTGCGTGTGTGTGTATAGTTTAATAGACATATAATGTATATATAAAGTGTAATATAGTATAACGCAGTTTATGGTATCTATATTTTAATACAGTTTGTGTTGTTTAATAAGGTTCACCCCATTCAGCCTTTAGAACTGACTTCCAATTTACAGGCAATACAGGGCATAGAGAAACAAATGATATGATGTGTAAATGATATCCTGAAGGTGAGATTGTGACCTGGTTTTTATTTTTATTTTTATTTTTTTTAAATGAAAGGAAATGTTTCTTTTTTTTTTAAACGTTTATTTATTTTGAGAGAAAAAGAGAGACAATCCCGAGCAGGCTCTGCACTGTCAGCAGGGAGCCCGACGTGGGGCTTGAACTCATGAATCTTGAGATCTTGACTTAAGTGAAATCAAGAGTCAGACATTTAACGACTGGGCCACCCAGGCACCCCTGACCTGCTTTTTCAACATGTCAATGAAATGGAAAAAACTGGGTGGGGAATGACAGAATGCTCTAGACCACAGATGCTCAATGAAGGATGGTTTTGCCCCTCAGCAGGTATTTGGCAATACTTAGAGGTGTTGTGGTCTCCCCCAGTATGCTGTAGGGAGGGGAGACGATGCTGCAGGCGTCTAGTGGGCAGAGGCCAGGAGAGCTGCTAACCATCTCATAACATGTGGGACACCCCCGCCCCCACCACACCGCACTAAATATCGGGCCCCAGATGACAGCAGTGCCACTGTTAAAAGAGACCCCGATCTGGACTAAAAGAGCCTTTGAAGACTCTGCAATTGATTGCCATGCACAGGCCCTTCTGCATCTTGACCCCGCACTTCACATACAGCATGCCTAACGATGGAAAGAAATTTTCCATCTAATTAAAAATTAGGCAACTAATTAAAAATGATAGGGTATCGGGGCGCCTGGGTGGCTCAGTTGCTTAAGCGTCTGGCTTCGGCTCAGGTCATGATCTCTTGGTTTGTGAGTTCAAGCCCCGCATTGGGCTCTGGGCTGACAGCTCGGAGCCTGAGGCCTGCTTCGGACTCTGTGTCTCCCTCTCTCTCTCTGCCCCTTCCCCATTCACGCTCTTTCTCTCTCTCAAAAGTAAATAAACATTAAAAAAATTTTTAATTAAGGGGGCTCCTGGGTGGCTTAGTCGGTTAAGCATCCGACTTTGGCTCAGGTCATGATTTTGTGGGTTCGGGGGTTCGAGCCCTGCGTCGGGCTCTGCGCTGACAGCTCAGAGCTTGGAACTGCTTCCGATTCTGTATCTCCTTCTCTTTCTGCCCTCCCCCACTTGTGCTCTGTGTCTATCAAAAACAAATTAAAAAATTTTTAAAAATTAAAAAAAATGATAGGGTACACTAATGCTTATTTACGTGGGAAAGGCTCACAATACATCACTGAGAGAAAAAACGAGCCAGATAGAAGGAAGTTTGCACAGCATGACATCATAGAATTGAAAGGGAGAAAGAGCTACAAAAATAACAGTCGTTCTGCTTCTGCTGTAAACAGAAGGGTGTGTGTGTAAACAGATACACACATATGAACGCAGAGAGAAGCAATTAGAGGGTTAGTCATCAAAATATTAATAGTGTTGGTATTTCTAAGTTGGAGATCATCGTAAGTGATTTATACGGTTTTTTTCCTCTTTTCCGTGCTTTCTATGATGAACATCCATGACTTTTTTCATCAGAGTGGAAACAGGATTGTTTTGGAAAGGAAGGTCTTGGTCTGGGTTGAAGGACGGAAAGACAGCAATCCCTTTCTGCAGCGCAGAGCTGAAATGGCTCCTCAGACATCTCCCGTGCCTCCAGAGAACCTTGATGGAGACGGTCATGCTGAGCCAGAAACTAAATGAACCGGAGCATAGATCTGCTGTGTCATTCTCTCCCCAGCAAGATCCAAGAATGAACCAATGGGAGCACAAGGAATGGGCCTGACAGAAGCCTCTGCCCTTTCCAAGTGTGGGAGCTGGGTCTCCCTCGATGGGAATTAGGCTGGGATGTATGTCCAGTGAGCCTTAAGGAAAGTGGCTATGGGCTGAAGCCGGACAAGACCTGGCCGCCATACCCCTCTGCTTGCCCCAGTCGTGTTTGGATATGCTTCAAGAGGCTGTCTGTTCTCTAGTCCTGAGAAACTAGAATGTAGGGTCTTTGCTTTGTAAGCTCATCCAGTATTCCCATGGGTTACTTAATGGAACTCAATGCACTGTTAGTTCCTGAAACCCCAACAATCCCCAACAATGAGTCAACAGATGAAAACATCTCCCTCATCTGCTACCCAAGTTCCTAACGAAGCTCTCGAGACAAAGCCCTAGGGCTCTCCCATCCCTATCTCTTGGTACCTCAGAGAGAATTTCAAAAGGATGGTCCCAGGAGACTTGGGGCAAGGGAATTGCTTTTCTTGGGGCTGATAAATATCCAAAGCTCTAAAGTCTGGAGTTTATGAGGTTGAATTTTTTTTCCTGGGCCATTTCCCAAGCCAAAGGAATCACTGTCCTCAGCTTCAAGCAACATGGCAATCATTTGACGTTTTCTCTGATACTAGAGAAGCCTGAATTGTCCTTGCTTTGTACATTTTAGCTTCCCTGGTACATGGCTCTTGAACACAAGGTGTTTCTACTGGCTTCCTTTGAATAGATTCAGCCCTTTCGATGACTTTTAAAAAAATCACTGTCTGGAAAGTGGTTCCTTCTTCCTTTCGCCGAGGTCAGAAGCAGTGAGTGGCTGCGGGTGGGACTTCAGTGAAAATGGAGTGAGTGCCATGTGTGTTTTCTAACTTTATTATTTTCCAAGTTTTTCATTATTTTTTGACTGTATTGATTCTCATGCCACAAATATTATCTTTTCTTCATGCTGATCTTGCTGTGGTGATGGATTCAAGGACATGAGAGAGGACATGACAGTAATCTTCCACTATTGGGCTGAAAAGGAAATAGAAGGTGAGATATAGTAGGGAGGTGGCACATTGCAGGGAGACAGACATCGAGTCAAGAGAAAGTGATATTATCTAAGAATTAAGGCCACTCAAAAATAGAATTGATGATAGTATATCTATGTGGATCTGTATAGTCGGGGAGGGTGCACCGCTGGTAACGAAGATTGGGATAGATTGACTCCACCGTTATGAAGAATATTCAAGGTATAATATTAAGTGAAAGAATTGGTATGCGCAGTTTAATTTCTTTGGGTAAAATTGAAATGATATGGAAATACGCACAATGGTACTTAAACATTTCTAGACAAAATTTATTTTATTTTTAAAATCTTTTTTAAAATAAATATTTTTTTTTTGAGAGAGAGAGAGCACACACAAGCAGGAGAGGGTCAGAGAGAGAGGGAGAGAGAGACTGTCAAGCAGGCTCCGTGCTGTCAGCCCAGAGCCCAACGTGGGGCTCGAACTCAAGGAACCGTGAGATCATGGCCTGAGCCGAAATCAAGAGTCGGCTGGGCTGCTTAATCAACTGAGCCACCCAGGCGCCCCTAGATGGAAATTTTAAAAAGAAACAAACATGAATCATGTATACCCCTGGACCAGAAAATGCAAAGCACAGAAGGGGAAAACTAACTTTCTCGTTTATACCCTTTGTACAGATGGCAGTTTTTCCCCTGAAGCATTTTTATAATACAAAAAAACCTAGTTTTATTTTTTTGAGTAAATTTAGTATCTTAAAAAAAAAGAGTGGATGCTAACTTGTAAGATAATGAATTTCCAATCAGTGGAAGCACTGAAGCAGAATTTGGGGAAATATTTGTGAGGAATGCTTGCTTTTAAAATTACCTCCTGGTGCTAAGGTCCCGTGATTCCGTTATATTAAAGGACTTAACGCCACCAAGCACATGCATTTTCCCAGCTTGCTTCCCCCTGGAAAGACTTGAAGAATGAAATGGATAAGATTAACCCATTGTCCAGGATTGCTTGTCAGGTGGAAGCAGAATATGATTTCTCTGGAAGGAAATATTTGACTTTTTTCAGCGTGGAGGGATGTTTTTGGCTAAAGATCCAGAATCCAAGAGAACAGAAAGTGCTGTAAAGTGTTGCTCTTCTCTGGATTCCACAGAGGTAGGCTGCCATTTTGTTTCTGCTGTCATGAGCTTACTAACCTCGTTAACACTCATCAGGTCTTTACCGTCTGGATGAGTCCTTGTTTTCCTGAGGGGGTAATGAGAGAAGAGATGACATTCCAGGGATGCACAAGCTCAATTCAGTCTTTTCTCTTCTCTACCTCACTTACCTTCTTATCCCCCTTAGCGGAGGTAGGATTGACTTTCCAGTTACCTAAGATTGGGGTTTCACCTTGTTCAGTAACACATCATGAATTTCAGTTAAATAGCAGTGGTTAAAGACTAGCCTAGCACTACCTCTCAAAGGAAAATGAACACATACTTTGCTCTCCACTTTCCCCTATATTTTGCAAATACTTTATATTTTCCTGTTCTTCAAAAATCTGTAGTAAGGAAATTCCAAAATCTGCCCTTACTTAGCTGCTTGCATCCCACGGTGGTGATAGTCAGAATTGATCCTGCCTTTTTTTTTTTAACATTACCCTCTGTTTTAAATTTTTTTTAAGTTTATTTATTTTTAGACTGAGAATGAGAGCACAAGTGGGTGAGGGACAGAGAGAAGGAGAGGCAGAATCCCAAGCAGGTTCCCTGCCATCAGCACAGAGCCTGATGGAGGGCTCAAACTCATAAGCTGTAAGATTGGGACCTGAGCCGAGATCAAGGGTTGGACGCTTAACTGACTACGCCACCCAGGCACCCCAGATCCTGCCTTTATTTAAAATTTCAATATTTTGATCATCATGGATTTTTGCTTAGTTAGCTTTTTAAAACAATATTGCATTAAAATTGTCTTCATCTTGGGGCGCCTGGGTGGCTCAGTCAGTTAAGTGTCTGACTTTGGTTCAGGTCACGATCTCGCCGTTTGTGAGCTCGAGCCCTGCATCGGGCTCTGTGCTGACAGCTCAGAGCCTGGAGCCTGCTTCAGATTCTGTGTCTCCCTCTTTCTGCTCCTTCCCCGCTCGCTCTCTGTCTTGCTCCAAAATAAATAAATGCTAAATTTTTTTTTAAATTATCTTCATCTTGATTGCTGAGTATTTTTGGTTCTCCCTTACATTTCGTGCCCAAGATGAGTGCCTCATGTACCACATTTCACTTCCAGCACTGTCCAAAAAGGTTTTTTGTTTTTTTTTTTTTTTTTTTTTTTTACCAACTACAATCTTTCTTTAAAAACCGAAGTTGGGCACCTGGGTGGCTCAGTGGGTTAAGCGGTTAAGTGACTCTTGGTTTCGGCTCAGGTCATGATCTCAAGGTTTTGTGCATTTGAGCCCTGGGTCTGGCTCTGCACTGGCAGCAAGGAGCCTGCTTGGGATTCTCTCTCTCCCTCAAAATAAATAAATATACTTAAAAAAATAATTAAAGATAAAAAAAGATTTTAATGAAGTTAATCTCCTCTGGATCTGGCTGTTGGGTGCCCAAATTTCTATGAAGTGCCTGTTCAGAGACCAACTTAGTCTCATGTGAGACTGTCAGCTTTCTCTTCTCTAGGGTCAGTTAACCCACTTTTACCTTTTCTCCTCAATCTTCTGCACAACCTCATTGTAGAGTCTCCCTGGAAGAAGAATTGAACAATTAGCGAATTTTTTGGTATGTTTAGAAGAGAAACTGTTAAGAAGAAAATCTGGATTATAATGGAGAGTATAAAAAGAAAAATAATTTGAGATTCTCCATTTACTATCCAGAAAAAATATTTTTAGCATTTTGGTATATTTACTTCCAACCCATTTTTAGTGGTGTGTGTACCATTCCATAGGTTTCCTTTCTTTATTCCTTCTTTTTTCTTTTCTTTTTCTTTTTGAAAAATTATGGACTGCCTATCTTTCTTTCTTTCTTTCTTTCTTTCTTTCTTTCTTTCTTTCTTTCTATTGTATAGACATGTATATTATGTGTGCACTTATTAGACATGTATTTGTTGCATAATTCCTATCAGATGGATATATTATAATTCATTCTTCATTTATTTGTATTGTTTTTCATATTATTATAAATAGTCTCCTAAAAGCTTCTTATACATATATCCTGATACGTATCTGTGATTATTTCTTTAAAATAAATAATTGGAAGTAGAAGTATTAAGTCAAAGAGAATGGGCACTCATTGTCGCTAATATGCTAATATTCCATTTACTTACCAAGGAAAACATCCTAAAGTTTTTTCTAGTTTCCTAATGTTTTCCAGATTTTCCATTTTCTCCCCCATGCAAACTCATTCCCAGAGTGAGGAACATGCATTTGCTCTTTCCAATAAGAAATCTGGAAAAAAAAAACAGTCTTCTTTCTCACCTGTTTTGTAGCCATGAGGCTACTTTGGGCAGTTGTGGGATAGGACAAATCACGTTGTCTTTCAAATGGGAAGATTGCGTCTATGATGTACTAATTTGGGACAAACCACTGAACCCTAAGTGTCTTAGATGCTCCATCTGCAAAATAGGAATAATAGTTATCTAATATATGAGATTGATATGCCATTAAATAATACATACAAAACCTCTTTATAAACTGGAAAGTGCCATAAGGGACCATTCTTGTCTTCTATTATTATTAGCATTTTACTACTCTTTTTTTAAAATACTGGTCTCTAAAATTCCCCAGATAGGGAATAGGGAGAGAATGCAAACTGGTTTCTTCAAAGGTCCCCAGTTTATAATTCCGAAGGAATTAGAAAAGAGAGGCTCGGCGTCTACTCGTGAGTCAGCCTACCCGTGAAAATTCACAGCCAAGCACAAGCCGGAAAACACGCAAACACACACGGGACCCGAGAACCAGTTCGGGAACAACACGTAGCGACTGACCTACAGTGGGCGGGTGCCCATCGGCAGGGCCCGGCTCCGTCCGTGCTGAAGAAACAGGGGAATGTGTCTGGTTGAAAACTCCTGTCGGGAGGCAGTCAGGTCTGAAGCTGTTGAATGATTTGTGAAAAGATGCAGACAAGCGCAACAGGGACAAAGCAAACGCTCGGACCCCTCGGAGCAGAGAGCGACGTCCCGCTTGGCAACGCAGAAGGTAAGACCTTGAAGAAGATGGTCGAAATTGTGGCTTCAACGAGGTAGAAGAGGTTGACAGATTTGTTTCAGGTAAACAAAAATCTGAGGTTGTAATTCACGAGAAAGTTCGTCTCAAGTTGATGAGTTTTCTATTCCTTTAGCTCCAGCTCCCTCCTTACACCAAACCAGGACACCTCTTCCAAACTTGCCCTGGGTGTTTTCCGCCTCTCACCTACAGGCGCAGGAGGCCCCATTAACCTGGCACATCTGACGGGCGGGTCCTTGTTGCCCCTTCTTCTAGTCCTGAGCGGGCGCTGGGTGCTGGCCCGGTCTGACTGACTGAGTCTCCACCCCGTAGACACAGCATTCATCGATGAAGAGAGAGAACCACACCGCGGTGGGTGAATTTGTTCTCCAGGGTTTTTCCAGCTTTCGTGAACACAAGATCATCCTCTTTGTGATATTTCTTACCTTGTACCTTTTAACTCTGGCTGGTAATGTCATCATCGTGACAGTCATCAGCTTTGCTCGTCACCTGCACACCCCCATGTACTTCTTCCTTGGTGTTCTTTCCACTTCTGAGACTGTCTACACACTGGTCATTGTACCGCGGATGCTTTGCAGCCTCACAGGCCTGAGTCAGCCCATCTCCTTGGCTGGCTGTGCCACCCAGATGTTCTTCTTCATCACCTTGGCCATCAACAACTGCTTCCTGCTCGCGGCGATGGGGTACGACCGCTACGTGGCCATCTGCGACCCCTTGAGGTACACGGTCCTCATGAACAAGAGGGCGTGTGCCCTGCTCGTATCAGGGGCTTGCAGCATTGGGCTGTTTGTGGCCATAATTCAGATTTCCTCTGTATTCAGACTGCCCTTTTGTGACAGAGAGGTGGCCCATTATTTCTGTGACATCCGCCCAGTTATGAAACTCTCCTGTGCTGATACCACTCTACATGACATAATTAATTTTATCATCAGCTCACTCGTTATTGTGGTTCCCATGGGCCTGGTCTTCATCTCCTACGTCCTCATCGTCTCCACCGTCCTCAAGATCCCCTCCGCCCGGGGCCGGAAGAAGGCCTTTGCCACCTGCGCCTCTCACCTCACGGTGGTCGTCGTCCACTACAGCTGTGCCTCCGTCGCCTACCTCAAGCCCAAGTCGGAGAACGCCAGGGATCAGGACCAGCTGATCTCGGTGACCTACACCGTCATCACCCCCCTGCTGAACCCGGTGGTGTATACCCTGAGGAACAAGGAGGTCAAGGATGCTCTTCACCGTGCTATTCGCAAAAACCCTCTTGCTTAGGATCTATGGCAGTTTGCCTGTCGTCTTCTGGGTATTTCGTAATCTCAAAAAAAAAAAAATTGGATTTACTCTCTACCCAGAAAAAGTTGCAGGATGTGGTGGTGGCTTCAGTGAGGAGTCTAGAGTTGCCCTGACTTGAAGTTCATTTTCATCATCATGGTCCCATGCCTTCTACTAATCTCGGAGGTTACCTCCAGAGGCACTGCTCGGAAGATGGAGAGCTGGTCGGGAACGACAACGTAGAGGGTGGCTCATCATTACCGGTTTGCTGATGGCAGGAAGCTGGGCTGTATAATACCTATTTGGAGTGAGGGGTTGAGAGAGCCACCTGAATGCCAGGCAGATCCTGAGCTCTGGAACATCGAGAGAGCATGGCTGGTGCACAGGATGTGCTGGAAACACAGTCAAAACTACGTTCCCACTTCTCATCACCTTTCCTCTGCACAGCGACGAGAGTAACAGACCGTGACATTCCAGAAGAAATATCCTCTGCCTTAACATGCTCACCTGCCTTGGAGACCCATGAGATTTCTTCCGGTTCTACTGAAGCTTGCACTAGAGCTGTCTCCTTGGTGAGTCTCGTATATCCACATGTGCGTAAGGAGGCTGACCCATCCGGCCACCGCATTCCACCGCATTCCACCGCCTGTGAAGTGACACGTACGTGGCGCATTCACGAGTGTGGGGCTGTCTGAAGACCTCTTTGGGGAACTAAATGTATCAGCTCCACTTCCCAACTCACTTTGGCTATCTCGGATCTGGGTAATTAGCGTGTGTGAAGCCTGAGCCGAAACATGTGTCTTGCCTTCCCTTCCTCATTTCTGCATGGCTGAATTCATTGTCCGTCAACAGTTGGGTGCCTACTTCCTCAGTGTGATCACTTGTCCAGATGCAGTCTGGACACCTCCAAGTTCCTATCACTACGGCCTTCTGAAGGGGGAAATTGTACTGATTTGTAAGAAAGGTGTAAGGTTTTAGGGATATTTGGCCTCGCGTGGAAAAGGGGCAGAACTTGCCAGATGTCTTCCTGTCTGTAAAAGGGTGACATTAAATGATCATCATTAACCAGATTGGGGAATCTGCCAATTCACCTGCCAGCCTTCTCCCGCTCCAGGGCAGTCCAAGTGGTGGCTCCCTGGTGGTCTAGTGGTTAGGATTCGGTCTCAAGGGCAGTCCAAGTGTCCCCACTGAGGATGGATTGAGAGCGTATGTCCGACAGGCAGCTCGGGGAACCCTAATGGTAGAGGAGCCAAGAAGGGAGATCCTCATATTTACAGAACATTACCTGAAAGAGTGAAAGCTTTGCCTCCTCGCTGCAGCTGCCTTATCTTTGGCCTTATCTGGCTTCCCTGATAACACCATGGAATCCCATCTGGGCCATGAGGTTCAAGGAAAATACTCTCATGGGCCTGCTTCTCAGAAAGCGCCACTGGAGATCCTCTCTTTGGGGGTCCTGCTCACTGTAGCAGGCCCATTCCCTAAAGCTGTACCCAACAGTCGACTCATTTTTATAGATCTCTGAATTTTTGCACATATTCTCCCTGCCAGGACGTTCCACAACTGTCCAGGGCTTTATAAGATTGGTGCCCATATTGAAAACAGTGGGTCCCCCTGAGTTCCTATAGTTCGATGCTGCAGAAAATTATGGGGTGATTTTCCCAAAGTAATGTTTGCAACAATAAAGAATGTGTGTGAAAGGTATACCCATCCTTTGTCTTTTTTAAAAAAAAATGTAGTTTAAGGGTGCCTGAGTGGCTCAGTCGGTTAAGCATCCAACTCTTGATTTCAGTTCAGGTCATGATCTCACAGTTCATGGGCTTGAGTCCTGCATTGGGCTCCTTGCTGTCAGTGCAGAGCATGCTGGGGATTCTCTCTCTTTCCCTCTCTCTCTGCCCCTCCCCTGCGCTCTCTCGCTCTCTCTCTCTCAAATAAATAAACTTTTAAAAAAATTGAATGAAAAATAAAATGTGGTTTATACCATTATAACAGAGCCGGAAAAAAAATTAAGCCAACACATTTAATTTCAAAGAGAATGTGTGACTAATTCTCACCCAACACAAATCATGTCTGAACAGAGTGAAGCTGAGGCCCACACCTTGGGCTTAGTCACCGCAGCATAGCCATTATCTTTAGAAGTCAGCGCCTACCAGGTCAGGGCAGTAACACCAGGCTCCCAACTCCTTTAGGGAGAAAGCTTGATCCCAAGGACCCATCCCTTCTCTCCCCAACGAAGGATTGTTTTGTGTCAGAACATCCCTCAAAGGAATCCTTCTCTTGCTCCAGAATGTTCTTTGCCTCTGTAAAGACACAGAACCCCCCTTCTCACACCCGTCCTCCTCCTCCCCATCCAGAGTTCAGCCATCCCGGAGCAGACTCCTCGCTGGCACAGACATGGAATCGGGCATGAGGGGACCAGCTCAAGCTCAGTCACTATAGAAGCACATGTTGTGTGAAGGCGCAGGTTTCGGCACAGCTGTCCTGCTAGAAGAGGAAGTGTCCTACATCAACCCCCGTTTCCATCTTCTCGGCAGATCTCATCCGTGTACAGGCAGCAAACACCAGTCGTGGAACAGGAAACCCAGCTGACTCATCCAGGGTAACTGATAACAGCCCAGAGCACCCCACATCCCCCACCGCCGATCACACTCTGCGACGTCTCCCACAGGACACTTGTGTCTGCAGTGAGGGCATCGCAATGGCTCTTCCGGAGCCACGGCTCGGCTGTGCTGGACCCGTGCTCTGAGCCAGAGCACATCTGATGAGAGGAACAGTGTGCACGCCCCGAGACCCCCTCCTCTGCACTCCCCTTGTGCAGCTCTTGGGTCCAGGACCAGCTTCCCACCGCGTGTCCCCCATGGCTGCAACGTCACGATCCCGGGATTACTTACCGTAGACTTATTTCCACTTAAGCCTCCTGAGAGAAGAGGGCTTAATCATCATAAAATCAACTGTTTTTCTCTCTTGCTTAGGAAAGCAAATTTAGCAAATATTATGGCCTGGGAATAAATTAGAGAATAACGGCTAACTTAATCAAGGGAGGCACAGTCTAGAAGCTCTATGAAGTCCTGAAGTGAGTGAGTTTTGCTGTATAGTAGGAAATGGGAAAACAGCATGTACTCTTGTTTCCTTAGATACAAAGGTTTCTTAAAATTCTCACCCTAGACAAAGAATAGGAAGAGAGAATTTAGGGAGAGGGAGCTAGGGGGAGATTATAGACTTTAATATTGAGAGAGAGAAGGAGAGCACCTGTCGGGAGTGGGGGGGGGGTGGGGAGAGGGAAGGAAGGGAGAGAGCGAGCGAGCCCTTCACTCAGTACAGCAGGAATTAGGGGAATGACATAGTCCCTGTGATCTAATTATCCCCTGTGTGTGATTTGTGACCTTGCTAATGTACGAACCTGGGGCAAAATAGCATGGTTCGCCCAAGAGTGGTGTTTTGAATATCTGATCAGCAGTAGTGAGATGATAGAGAGGGTGAGCGTCTCGAACTTGAGAAGATGAGGCAGGAATAGACAGGAATAGGAATAGGAAATAGGAAATAGGAAATAGGAATAGGAAAAAAAACAAAGGGTGCCAGAACATTTAACGCGTTGTTTTTGCCGCTAACGGAAACTAACTTTCTGTAACGTTTGCCCGTCACAAAGTCCATTTTGCTTTTAACTGGCCTCACCCAACCTTCAAACCGACTCTTTCTAGACTCATATAATTTTTAATCCCTATTTCATAGGTGGAAAAACTGAGGATCAGGGTTCAGTGACCTCACAAAACTCCCTATAAGGTTTTGTATTCCTTCCTCCCTGCCCTGTGACCCAGACTGAAGGATTGAGAAGGATCACAGACGGAACGCCCCAACCCCACAGTAACTTCTCTTTTTCTAGTAAAAGCTGCCCGTCCCTTTTTGTCCCCTCAGGTCAGAGGTAATGGTGTTCCCACCCAGTAAGCACCCCACTCTCCTTTCTCTATCCTGGGCCTTCCTTATGCCAGGCACATCCTTACTCCCCAGCATCTGTGGTGGTTTTAAAACTATGTCCCAAAATAACTCTCCTCTCCTTGATTGTGGGTTAACTCACTTGTACTGAGGGGAATACAGCCCAACTGAGGTGTATGGTTTCCAAGATCGGACTGCAGGAAGACTGACTTCCACGCTAGGCCCTTTCCCCCTCTGCGCTGGTCGCTCCCTGTTGGGGAAGCAGGCGCCATGTGGTGTAGAAAGGCCCACGTGGTGAGGAGTGAAGTAGCCGGTGAGGATCAGAGGCCCCCAACCCAACAGAATGGACCCTGACGATGACCACGTGGGCCAGCGTGGACACAGGGTCTTTTCCTGGTCAAGCCTGAGGTGAAGATCCTCCCTGATTTTTGACCCACAGAAAGCGTGAGATACGAAGGGCTTGTGTTCAAAGCTGGGGGGGTTTGAGGTGCTTGGCCTGCAGCGGTGGGTAACTTCTAAGTCATCCTTCATTCGCATTTTCCTTAAAAGAGCAGCAGCAATGGCAACACCACAAGGTGCCATGCTCCTGTCCCCCTGGGGATGTCAGGAAATGTCTTCCCAACAAGGCTTACCACCTGCCTGACTGTGTCACGTCTCCTCCTGGTGAGGAGCAAGGCACCCACAGGAAGCTTCTCCACCGAGCTCTCCTTGGGTCTCAGGAGCAATGCCCCCCACCCGTCTGGCTCCCTAGGTTATATGTTTAGGGACACCGCCTTTGTTCCAGCAACAGAGGACAGCGTTTTTATTGGTTTAATTACCTGAACCGGGATATGATCAGAAATAAATGTGTTTACTTCGCTATGTCGTTTCAGTCGTACAGTCCTTCCTTTCTCTTTTAACCGTTCTCCTTCCCGCCGAGCTGTCCTGTTCATGCCTCCGAGGAAAGAGAAGCTACACCCTCCTAAAGGGACATTCTGTTGCCTGATGTGTGTAAGGAAGTGTGGCACTGGATTGTTTGTTCTGTAAGCCGAGCATCGTTGCGGAGCTGCTGGAGGAACCATTCCCTTCCAGGCCTAGGGCTGGAGTGTCACCAGCAGACCAAGGACAGTCAGTGGTTCAAGTGGTTGTGGATTTCGAAACGATGTGAGATGGAGACTCTGGCCTGTGGCAGAGTGGAGATCCAGTTCTCCGGTCTTGAGGAAGTTGCCAGGTTGTCGACAAAGGAAGTCCTGGATGTTGGGTGTTGGGTGTTAGAATGAAGCCCTTCCCCTGGAATCAAGACATCCGCTAGGGAAATTAGGAGCTCAAAGAAGGTATCTGTGAAGATGGATGGATTGAGCCCATCTCAAGAGGACGGGGAGTAGGCTTTGACACTGGGAACAAGCTAGCTACGTTGACCGGAATCTGTGATTCACCAACCTATTTATAAGCGTTTCATCCTAGTGTTTGTTCCTCTGTCTCCAGTAAAAACTTTTCGTGTGCTGCTGTATCAGTTCCCCCTTTTTTGTTGATCACACACTATAAGTAAGACTTGAAAGTTCAAGAACATCTGGGGCTGTGGCTTCCCCCACGGCTTCGTCTCCAACATCTATCCCTCTGATTAATTCATAATGAGAGCCGTACAACTGCTTACAGAATGGAGGAATCCGGGTGTATCCAGGGTCATGAGAAGTCCAGGAAGTTGCCTGAGTTAGGGCTCCTGGTCGTGAACAACAAGAGCCACTGTGGCTACTGTGGCAACGTGACCGTTCACCTCGACTTAACCATGCCGTGCAATAAACCACCCCAAACTCTGTGAAACAATAATCATTTATTTGGTACATGAGTCCATGGGTTTGGAGGTTTAGGGAGTTTATTTTTCTGAAATCTCAACTAGTGATTAACAGCAAGTCAGCTGGGTTTTAGACGATAGTATCATCTGAGTCACAAATGGGATGATGGGAATTAACACATTTTAAGATCTTTGTCTTATTTGTATAATTTTAGATTGGCCTAAATCAATTGTGATGTCTCTCTCTTTTAATTCTAAAACTCCATTCGTAGTAACATATAATATCAATAATTCCCTGAGTAGTTTTTAAAATCATTTTTCACAGCATATTTTTGCGTAATATAAAATATTTTCCGTAAAACATGTTACTTTAGATCAATATATTACAACTAAAGGTTACATTGTAAGTTAATCCTTTAAAGTCTTTATTTTTTTTAAGTTTATTTATTTATGTTTGGGGGGGCGAGAGCGGGAGTGGGGGAGGAGCTGAGAGAGAGAGGGAGAGAATTTTAAGCAGGCTTCACACTCAGCCTAGAGCCCGATGCAGGGCCCAATCCCCTAGAACTGTGAAATCATGACCTGGGCTGAAATCAAGAGTTGGATGCTCAATCAGTTGAGCCACCCAAGTACCCCTGAAAGTCTTTATTATATATATGTTAGATATGTATCTAATATATATCTAAAAAGAAAAATTTGACTTGTCCACATTTAATAAGTGCTCCATATTATTGAATTAACTTTAAAATAATTATGTGAGAAAGAACATGATTTATGGACAGATTTGTAATGACATTTTATATACTTATTTCATTAAGGGATAAAAATAGATGCATTAAAATGAAGATTGAAATTTAACTACTTTTTGCTAGATCAGAAACACACAATTCCTTTGATGGTTTTGATTTATGGCTCTGAGGGTTAGAGTCTAAGAAAACCCCACACGCTGTTTTGTTTTGTTTTTTTTAATAATATTCATGCTTAGTTTCCAAGTACTTACTTTCCAAAGATTTACTTAATTGCTGAAGACATCTTGATGTTCTATAGAATATTTATTAGATTAGGATCCTTTTGGTGATCAATATGGATAAATTTCAAAACTAGAATACAGATGTATATTTAGAATAATACCATATAGTTGTAAATATAGACATATGTGCTAATGTATAAACAGGCAAAGGAATAACAGGCACAGCACACAGGAAGGAAGGGAAGGATGGGTGAGTTCCTGATTATATCCATTAATGCTATAACCTTAAAAAAAGAGACAGGAAAGGGGTGCCTGGGTAGCTCAGTCGGTTAAGTGTTCGACTCTTGATTTCAGCTCAGTTCATGATCTCGTGGCTCATGAGTTCGAGCCCGGCATTGGGCTCTGCACTGTTGGGATTCTCTCTCTCCCTTATCTCTCTCTGCCCTCATCCTGCTCAAGCACTCTCTCTCAAAATAAATAAATAAACCTGAAAAAGAATTTTTTTAAAGAGATAGGGAACAATTATGACCAATATGGCATAGAGAACACATGACACTTGATCTGTAATTTTGTAACTTTTCTCCACTTCTTTGTAAGTTTAAACTTTTCACAGTTCTTGTCTTTTATTTTTAAAGAGTCTTCAGGTGAATCCTGAGTGATCGTTTTTATGTTCCTCACTAGCATGTTCTATTTCAACATGAGCGTTCCTTATGAACCGTAACTTTCACCCATGACTTACTGTGGATGGAAATGAAACAAATACACAAGCAAGGAAACAAAAAACAACTACGTAAAATGGGATAACGGTCAAAAACACCAGCTCATCTTGCAGTGATAAGCTCTCAGAGTGGTTGAGCCATGAGCAGGCATTTCTGAGCTCCAATAACCTCCGGCCCTGCTCATCTGCTTTCCCCCTCAGAGGTCTCCAGCGGGCTCCATTTTAAAGGAACGAGGCCAAGAAATAGAAGGCCTCCCTGCTGGCTTCCGTTTCAAAGCACCCACCCACACACACACACACACACACACACACCCTGGTGAATGATGTCAGTCGTCTGGTAAGTACCAGTCCTTCATATTTCCATATTGAACCAAGACCTGGAGACACTGACAGTAAATGTCAGAGGCTGTACCCTCATGAAGACAGAGAGCCTGTCTCCTTGTCTGACACACTCAGGAGAAAACAGCAAAAGAGAAGCTAAAAAAAAAAGAAAGAAAAAAGACTGTTGTTGGAGGGAGAGGGTCAGAGGCTGGGTGGTGTGCATCTCCCCCTTGCTCAGACCCCTGCAGCTCTGGAGGGTCCCCTTGGCCCTGAGTATTCCCAGGGGAGGGAGGCACATTCAGGTAGGTACCCAGTCTTGGGTGGAAGCTCCCAAGCTAGAAACACAGGGAGACATTAGAAGTGTTTTGCTCTTGTTTGTTTGTTGGTCGATGGGGGAGAGAGACATGTACGTGGAGCCAGGAAGAGGTGGTGGGAAAATGGGAGAAGTGGTTTTCTGAGCACCAGGGCCAGAGAAAGGAGAGTTGGTGTGGCCGGCTGGACGGGAACACTGTTCCTTTTGGTTCAAGAGAATGAGAAACGGTCTTGTGGGTTCACAAACCAGTTTCCTGTACGCAAAGGGCGGGAGTGACTGAAGAAAGAGGCAGGCAGTTTTCCTAAAGCAGGGGAATGAGGGAGCTCATCTGAGAGGCTTGTCCAGGGCGGACAGAAGCAAGATGAGTAGATCCCTGCACCTGCCTCCCAGAGTCTGAAAAGTGTACAGAGAATGCTTAACTGGGCTCAGCCCCATGTGCTGCCTATATGCTCTCAACACCACATCTGTGTCCAGGCTGTGCCCTTGGAACAGCCCCCACTGTGCAAACAGGAGGCAGAGCATTCGGGACACAAGGAGCCTCTGATTTCCTGAGTCCTGCTCACAGATCAAGTGGCGTCACCTCTTCCTGAAGACCTCCTCCAACATTTCTTCCCCCAGAAGAGAAAATGCTGCCCGAGTATCTAGCTGGACTGTCCTCATGGCCTGGGTTATGTTACTTCCACGTGAAAAGAGCCACCATGGAAAGAGCCCCAGCGTTGTTCAGAGATCCAGCCCCCCCCTTCTTTCTGTGTGCTCTTCAGTTATATACTCCTTGTGCCTCAGTTTCCTCATTATAAAATAGAAATTAAAGACAGCCAAGCTACCTCATAGAATTGGTATAATGATTGGATGAGAGTAATTATGAGGTCAGATATTTAAAATGTTGTAAAAATATTAGTAGCTGCAAAAATAAAAGCTCTTGTCTCCCATAGTAAGTTTCCCAAAGCAGGCACATGTTCTGGTTTCTCTTCACATGTGAGTTCTGACTAGGGCACAAACTCTATAGAGAAACGATTGGTAATGTAGAAGAAGAATTAGGATAGTCTGAAAATTCCATTTGTGACGCTCTGGTCTTGGGAGATAAGGAAAGAATATCCTTAAAATCTTATGATGATGATCTCATCTTGGGGAAAGGAAAAGCAAGTTTTTCTGGATGTGCTTTGTTTGAAAGGTAACAGTAAATTACAGGTGAATGTGTATTGTCAGTTATACTTGTCCAGAGGCTTTTATTCCATATATCCTCCTACCAAGGAAGGAAGGAACAAAGAAGGGAGGGAGGGAGAAAGGGAGGGAGGCAGGGAGGGAGATGAATATACAATGGCTAAACTCCCATCTCCATCCTATAAGGAGGGGAGTCCGTAGGATTTGGATCTCAGCATCTGAGGTGACAGCTGTAGTGACATTGAACCAGTGGAGGTATGGCCCTCCAGGTGACTAGAGGTTGGAAAGGGTGTGACACAAAGGTGTTTTTCATCAACCAATACAAGTTTTCTATTTCTTACTCAAAGAGGAGGTATGATAGAGACTCAGGAAAATCAAGACATCGTCCCAAAGAAATATTTAACACCACATTTGTTTATCATCGGCCAAATCCAAATCCTACATGGAAAATTCTCTCATTCTGAGGGGGATGTTGAGGCCCAGGGACCAGGTAAGAGAGAAAGGGACAGACAGGGCAGCACAGCTTTCATTCACGACTCTCAATACATCAACTTATTTTTTTGTTTGTTTTCTACCCCCCCCCACCCCGCCCCCATCAGAACTGAGTTGATGGAAGCAGCCGATTGACTTAGCAGAAACAACTTACCCCATGAGCTCTTTAATATCTCTCACATACAAATAATATAACTTATATTTGGAACTCCTGTGTAAATTCCAGTAAGCTCTATGTGCAGCTAGAACATGTAAACGTAAGTCAGCGTGAAGTTGGTAGGATAATTTTTATCTTGTCTCTTATCTACAGACATTGCTTCCATGTCCCGATTCTAGAGAAATCCTACACACCAACCTCACCTGTGGCTAAAGCCTGTTGTGATGCAGCACCTAGCCCAAGGCAATAAGCTCTTGTATATGCACATAAAATTGGGGGGGCATAATCTATCAATTGGACAAGGAGAGGGTGTTGTCAGGCTGCTCTAAGCCCTTCTGGCCTCAGTCCATTTGCGCCATCTGGAGTCAGCCTCTGGCACCGTGAAACTCCTAAGTAGAGGAGAAGCCCCAAGTGAGAAAAAGATACTCAGTTGGATGGAGAGAAAGGTCACCTGGGCCACGAGCTGGATTCCTTAGGGTGCAGATTTCATACAGCTAGCCCTTTGATGGGGGGATCTGGGATTAGTTTTACAGGTCTACATGCTCTTCTCAGAGGAGATATGTACCACCTGTTGTGATGACGGCATCCTAAACTGGCAGGTTCTGAGTTTTCCTTTTTATTCTTATAACTTTGTATTTGGGCATAATTTTGGACCCACAGAAAAGTTTCAGGAATCAGACCAAAAAAAAGTTTCCATGTACTTAAAAATATGGTGGTAAAATATACCTAGTAGAAAACTTACCATTTTTGCCATTTTTGAGTGTATATCAGGGGTATTATGTACATTCACAATGTTGTGTAACCGTCATCACTGTGTATTTCCAGAGTCTTTTCCTCATTCCAAGCAGGAACTCTGTCCCCCCTTAAACACTAACTCTCTATTTCCCCCTCTTTCCCAGCCCCTGGTAACCTCTCTTTGCTTTCTATCTCTGTAAAATTGCCTATTCTAGGTACCTCGTATAAGTGGAATCATTTAATATGTGTCCTTTTGTGTCTGACTTACTACACTTGGTACAGCGTTTTAAAGGTTTATCCGTGTTGTAGTGTGGATCAGAGTTTCGTTTCTTTTTTTTTTTTTTTTTTTTTAATTTTTTTTTTTCAACGTTTTTTATTTATTTTTGGGACAGAGAGAGACAGAGCATGAATGGGGGAGGGGCAGAGAGAGAGGAAGACACAGAATCGGAATCCGAGCCATCAGCCCAGAGCCTGACGCGGGGCTCGAACTCACGGACCGCGAGATCGTGACCTGGCTGAAGTCGGACGCTTAACCAACTGCGCCACCCAGACGCCCCCAGAGTTTCGTTTCTTTTTAAGGATGAGTAACATTGTACGTACATGCCACCTTTTGTTTATCCATGCCTCTGTTGATGGACATTTGGGTTATTTCCACCTTTTGGTTATTGACTATGTTATGACCATCGGTGTACAAGTATCTGTGAAGGTTCCCGTTTGTAATCTTTTGGGTATATACTTAGGAGTGGAATTGCTTGATCCGTGTTTAACTTTGTGAGGAGCCACTGAACTGTTTTCCACAGTCCCTGCAATATTTCACATTCCTATCAGCAGTAAACAAGGGCTCCAATTTCTCCACGTCCTTGCCAACCCTTGTTATTTTCCTTTTTTTTTTTTTTTTAATTTTAGTGACCCTCCTAATGGGTGTGAGCTGGTATCTCATGATGGTTTTGATTTTCATCTCCCTGATGGTTAGCCAGTGATGTTGAACATCTTTTCGTGTACTTATATTGGCCATTTGTTTATCTTTTTTGGAGAAATGACTTCAAATTCTTCACCCAGTTTTGAATTGCCTTTTTTTTTTTAGTTGTAGGAGTTCTTTATATATTCACAATACCAATCCCCAATCAGATACATGATTTGTAAATATTTTCTCCCATTATGTGGGTTGACTTTTCACTTTTTTGATAGTGTTTTTGATGCCCAAAAGTTTTTAATTTTGATGAAGTTCAATTTATCTATTTTGTCTTCTGTTGCCTGTGCTTTGATGCATATCCAGGCAGTCATTGCCAAATCCAATGTCACAAAGATTTTTCCTATGTCTTCTAAGAGTTTTTTTTTTTTTTTTAAGTAGACTTCACACCTAGCGTGGAGCCCAACATGGGGACTGAATTTATGACCCTGAGATCAAGACCTGAGCTGAGATCAAGAGTCAGACACTTAACCAACTAAGCCACCCACCCAGGTGCCCCTTCTAAGAGTTTTATAGTTTGAGCTTTTGCATTAGGTCTTTAATTCATTTTGACCAGGGACCAGGTCAAAATTTTTGCATGTGGTGTATAGTAAGGGTTCATCTTCACTCTTTTGCATGTGCATATCCAGTTTTCCCAGCACCATGTGTTGAAAAGAGTGTCCTTTCCCCTTTGAATGACCTTGTACCCTTATTGAAAATCAACTGGGCTCTCTGGTCTATTTCACTGGGCTCCACTTTTGTCCTTATGCCCCATATACTTTTCACTGGGATTTACCAAATGTTAATATTTTACCATTTTTGCTTTCTAGCTCTTCTGTACACACACACACACACACACACATGAATGTGTGCATAGATATACATGTGTATTTTTTATCTACTTTTTTTTTGAGCTGCTGAGAGTTAGTTGCAGACATGATGCTCCTTTATCCCTAAATACTTTAGTGTGAATTTCCTAAAAGCAAGGATATTCTCTTATATCATACATTCTTAGTAGGGGTAACACCACCCTCAAGGGGGCAAAACTGATTATATGGGCAAAAAGTTTTTAGATATTATGAATGACCTGTGGCTATCCAAAGCTCAGCCCTACCCAACAAAATCATATTTCTTAGTATTTAATGTACCTTATGAGGGAGAGATTCATTTAACTATCACTTAATTAATTAATATTTCTCCTTTGGCTGTCCAATAATAAGAAAAAGTTAAGAATTGTCACACAACAATTCTCAAAATCAGGAAATTAACATTGATACAATAATCTATAAATTTTATGCTGTTCTGTTTTTACATTTCACCAGGAACACCACAGAAGTGATGTGTTCATCACGTGCCCTTTTTCCATCTTGCCCTTCAGAGTAAAACACTATTCTGGGCACTGGACATACAGCAGAGAACAAGGTATTGCTCATGTAGCTGACATTCTAGACGGGAGTTTACTAAGCACTGAGAAAGGATTGCCCATGGGAGAAAAAGCTTAGGGGTAACACTGGAACAGACTAGCCTTGCTCTTTACAGCCCATTTGATTGAGCAAAGTCTGTAGGAAACAGATTTATTTCCAACCTAAAGAACACACACTCTCTCTCATACACATGCTTGCGCGCACACACACACACAGTATTAGAGATGAAGTGGGTTTCTCAGGAGAAACTTAGTTTCCTATGATTCAAAGGACTTTCCTATGAGTCAAGGGTCAGCATTTGACCTCTGCCATGACAGGCCCCCCCTTTTTTGAGTATTCAGCTGGTCTCTATGTCTTGAACAAATAAAAATTCTATCAACTTCACTATTCTCATCTGAAAAATGGAGAATAAAAATAATACATACTTAAAGAGCTATTGTAAAAATTAAATGTAGTAATGCATGAAAGAAGCATTTAGCTTAGTGTCTAGCTGAATAATTATGGATTATTATATTTTTTAAGAAAACGCTATTCACGTAACTTATTATTTTTCTAGAAGATTGTTCACTAAACAAGGCTTTTCAAAGCAAGGTCAGTGTGAGGAAGCTTGCACTAAGTCTATTAACTAGTATTTCAATATGTCAGTTTTTAATTTTTATTTTTCATTCATGAATGTCAAGGTTGCATACACAATGGTTTTCTATATGTGTAACCGGGCACCTGGGTGCCTTATGTCAGGCCAGTGTGGGAGAAGTCTGATTTCTATTATGATCATGTTTGTGTACCTGCCTGAGCTCCAGATGAACAGAAAAGAGCTCATGGCATTAAGGTTCTGTTTAGACTCAAGGGTGGATTTACTGAGAAGCTAATGAAACTTAAGCTTCACCCTCATTTGCACAGAAAATAAACATTCATTTTCATGGATTCAGAGCCTGAACCCTCCCCTAGTTACATGCCTATTCACAGAACCGGGGTCAAGTTCTGGCCATCTGTTTCACTCCACAGGAAAAATCTTGGTTTTACGATCTCATCTCAGCCTCTTGCATCAGAATTTCAGAATTTCGTGGTGTGACATACAACTTTTCCCTTGTCTCTGGAGCACAGCTTCTATTCAATAACAAAATGCCTCTTTAGACCATTTGCATCACAAGGTCGAGTTCCCACTTTCTCTTCTCTTGGACGCCCCAGGAGATGGCTTGCTGAGGGACACATAAGCAAAGAGATTCAAAGCTGCTGTGCATTTCTTATGCCCTGAATGTGGGTGGCCCTCTGGAAATAGAAGAGAATGGAGAAGGTGGAGACAGGCTGAGCAAGGTGCCCTAGACGGTGACCTATCAAGCAGTGTGCAGGGGTACCGTGACGAGGAGAGGGGATTGCTGAAGAATTTCAAGAGAATGATCAGATATCAACACTGACACAGTTTGCCATGTGGTGCTATATATATATAATGGAATGGTTCTCCATCCTCTCCTTCTGTTAGTTCTTCTTCTGCTAGAGGAACAAGTATCTGGCAGACTTGCGCGTTTGTGGCAAATTAGAGAAATGGGCTGGATTCCTTTTCTGTGTTGGTACGGGATCAAGAAAAGACAGGAGCTAGAGGAAGGAAGGGCAAGGCAGAAATGGAATCAAGAAACTAGAGTTAAGAGCAAGCCTAAAAATAAGAACCCTGGTGAATTTGCAGAAATTAAAACAGGGTGTTGGACTTCCCATCAGACGTAGAATGGTAGGCTTGAGTCGATTTTAAGCAATTATATGTGCATGTCAAAGGCCAGATTGGCCCAGACGTCTGGGATAACTGTGTATGTGGACGAGCTGGCAGACATTTGACTTACTAATACGTCTAGTAAATCTTGAGATTACCTCTCCTGGGTACCGGGGCTTTGGGGAGGACCAGTGGCCATTAGTGGGAGGGGGAGATTGTAAGCCTTAATCCGTGTGTGCCTCCAATTGGTTGTCCCCTTGAGAAAGACAGAAGCAGACCTGCAGAATGAAGAAACAGAATGGGCAGTGGAGGGCATGCCGTACTCACAGCTGTGGGTTCACGGGCCACCTCCGCAGTGACTTCTCCGTGACTCTGGGCTAACGGGTCACTTTTTAATTTCTTTACACACCAGCCGTTCAAACCACTGTCTCTCAAACGCAGATCAGTGTTTTAGGACTGAATCTTCCAAGTTCTCTTTCTTACGAGATGCCCAGTTTGGCTTCATCTTGCTTTGGGCAGGTGGCCTATTCCCTCAGTCATCAGCGAATGCTTTTGATGATAGCTATGACTACACCTAATACCCTGGGTTTCCAGGGTCATTCACAACGTATTGCCTTTTTTCCCTTCCCCTAAGGAATTCTCCTTAGTATGACTTTCCCCTCTATCCAGACAGGATAGTCATTCTTCAGAGTCTTTCTTCCTGATTCTTCACCCTAATTAAGTCCCAATCAGTGATGCCTGTTGCCACTAACTCCTACTGGCAGAGTCATCCCAAACTTCAGAGATAACTACTTCTCTCGATTGTCCAGAAACTCCCACCATTTTCTTTTTCCATTCCAGATGCGTTTATTGGCTTTTGAGGGGGTAGAGATCAGGAGCTCTTCAAAATGAGGTTGGTGGAGGCTGGCATACACACCACTGATGGCTTCCTATCTGTTAGAACAAAACCCACAGGAAGTGTTGATGAAACAAACATTTTCCAGTGCTGTTAAGATAGAGCAGTTTCAATTGTGTGAGTTGACTGGTTTTATTTTAGTGGGAGTTCCCTTCTCTTTGTTTGTATTGATCAAAAGAGTTAGATACTAAGTGTTGGCAGTATAATATAGCATGCTTATCGGAAGAATTACCAGAAGAATATAATATCGGTAGCATGCTTATAAGAAGAATACGTTAATTAATGCTTATCAGAAGAGTATACTATAGACAGCATGCTTATAAATAGTCAGGCATTAAGTGCTGGTCATGTAATACAGATAGCATGCTTATCAGATTAGGACCTTAAGTTTATTACCTTTGGAAGGAGCCCTTTTTATTATTTACTGCTAGACCTGCATATTTTTTCAAGGTTTTGGGTTTTTTTGCCACATGAATTGTGTTTCCTAAATAACTCACATTCTCATTAAAAAAAAAAAAAAGACTTCTGAAATTCAAAGGCTTCAGAACAAGTGCTACCAAAGTTAATTGAAGTAATTCAAGCAAAAGCAACAAAAGTTGGCATGTGGTTAACCTATACTACCTTACAGAAGGTAAAGCAACAATTTTTGTAGGACATTTAAGATACAGGAAACAATGTATTGGTCTTCACCAGGCACAACCTTTGGATACTATGTCAGAGCCAGAACTAGAGGGCTGAATGGTGTTCACCCAAAAAAATATGTCCACCCCGAACTTCAGAATGTGCCTTATTTGGAATAAAGGTTTTTGCAGATATAATTAAGGTAAGGATCTCAGAATGAGATTTATCCTACATTAAGGCAGGCTCTAAATCTAATGACAAGTGTCCTTACAAGAGACAGGAAAGGAGAAGTCATAGGCATAGAAGCAGAAGGCCATATGAGGACAAAAGTGAGATTTATGCAGCCACAAATCAAGGAATACCCAGAGCCACCAGAAGCCAGAGCCTTCTGTGGAACGTGGCATTGCAGACACGTTGATTTCAGACTCTCTGTTGTTTTAAGCCACCAAGATTGTGGTAATTTATTACAACAGATTTAGAAAACTGATATAATTACCTTGTTGGAATATTCTAGCAAGAGCTTTAGAGGG
The DNA here is from genome assembly GCF_018350215.1 of Panthera leo. Taxonomy (NCBI): domain Eukaryota; kingdom Metazoa; phylum Chordata; class Mammalia; order Carnivora; family Felidae; genus Panthera; species Panthera leo. The sequence continues at coordinate 65,360,630 of NC_056696.1, forward strand.
CAGCAAACCGGGAAAAATAGGACTAAGAAATCCAGAACTTCATTGAGGAGTTGAGGTTGGCTGGATCTGATTCCAAACATAAAGGATCAGGGGAGGGTTTCTTCTTGGATTGGGATGTACAGGGAGCTGGACAAGGTTGGCTGACACCATTATTTTCCGGCCATGACTCTCCCCATACCTTTCTCAGCACAATTGAGAGACACCAGCCAAACTTAAAGGGCTCCATGCAGAGATTTCTGAGAAAACGAGGGCCATAATATTAATTGTGAGATTTTTCAATAGCATAGGTATTTCCAGAGAGACTTGTCTAAGATGGGCCTCAAATGGCTTGATCTTATCTGCAGGTTTGGCTGCTTAGACTTTTAATGTTCCCACTTCTCCACAAGAATGCCAGGCCCCGAGCCCTGGTGCCAGCCGGAAATTTCCCAGTGATAGGCACACCATGAAGCTAATCCTATGGAATTAACACTATGGTAAATTTCACCCTAATAAACTCCCAACCTCAAAGCCACTCTGGTTCTTCTGCTTTTTCTTTCTTTTTTTTTTCAGTAATTAAAAATTTTGGGGGCAGTTTTACATTTACAGAAAAATTGGAAAGACAGTGCAAAGGGTTTCCGTATACCCTGAAACCAGTTTCTCCTATTATGAGCACCCTACTTTGGTATGGTACATTTGTCACAACTGATGAACCGACAGTGATCCACTGTGATTAACAAAGGCCATATTCATTCAGATTTCCTTGGATTTTACCTACTGTCCTTTTTCTTTTCCAGGATCCCATACAGGACACCTCATGGTAATTAGATGTCATGTCTCCTTAGGTTCCTTTTGGCTATGACATGTTCTCAGATTCTTGTTTTTGATGACCTTGACAGTTGCGAGGACTATGGGTCATGTATTTCACAAATACATGTCTGTCTCTAAATTTGGATTTGTCTGATGCTTAGACTAAGGTTGTGAGTTTTGGAGAGGAAGACCACCAAGGAAAAGTCCCCTTGTCGTCACATTATATCAAGGGTACACACTATTACTGTTGGTGTTGACCTTGACCACGTGGATGAGGGAGCGTTCGTTAGGTTTCTCCACTGCAAGGTTCCCCTTTGACCCATTGTGCTATAATGCTAACCTTCAGAGGGATGTCACCATGCATAGCCCATACTTAACAACTGGGGAGTTATGTTCCACCTCCTTTGGTGAAGGATATGTTCAGATATTTTTGTCCATTTTGTAATTGTGTTGTTGTTTTTTCAATTAGTTTTGAGTTTTAAGGATTCTTTGTGTATTTTGCATACAATTCTTTTATCAGACATGTTCTTCACAAATATTTTCTCCCAGTCGGTGACTCTTCCCTCTATTCCTGTAATAAAGCCTCTCAAAGAGCAGTTTTTAATGTTAATGAAGTCCAATTTATCAATTGTTTCTTTCAATGGTCATGCTTTGGGTATTGTATCTGTAAACTCATCACTAAACCCAAGGTCTTGTTGGTTTTCTCCTATGTTTTCTTTTAGAAGTTTTCTAGTTTTGCATTTTACATTTAGGTCATGATACACTTTGAATAACTTTTGATGAAAGATGTAAGGTCTTGGCTTAGGTTCATTTTGTCATTATGGACGCCCAGTATTCCCAGCACCATTTGTTGAAAAGACTATCCTTTCTCTTTTGATTTGCCTTTGCTCCTTTGTCAAAAGTCAGTCTGCTACAAAACGCCCTGCTGGAATTTTGACTGGGATTGAGATCAATCTGTAGAGTAAGGTGGGAAGAACTGATATCTTACCAATATTGAAAGACAATCTCTGTCTTTTCATTGGTGTATTTAGACCATTCACAATTAAAGTGATTAATGATAAAGTTAAGTTTGCATCTACGATGTTTGTGTCTGTTTTCCACTCACTGCATTTGTTTTGTTTCTGTTTTTTCCCCTGTATGTCTAGCTTTTCTGGTTTCAACAGCATTTTGTGTGGTTCTATTTTATCTCTCCTCTTAGTATATCTATTAAAAATAGAGTTTGCTAATGGAGTTTGCAATATACACTTTTACCTCATCGAAGTCCGTGAGCAAATAACATTATTTGCTTCACGTGTGGTACGGTACCCTATGATTGAGTATACTCAACTCCTCCTTCCCATCTCTTATGATTCTGAGTCATTTATTTCAGTTTTCCGTATACCATAATCACCCAATACATTGTGACTATTATTACTTTAAATAGTTATTTTTTAGATACTTTAAAAATAATAAAATAAAAGATTTTATTTTAGCTTTCTTTATTCCCTCTCTGATACTCATCCTTTCTTGGTGCAGATCCCAATCCTGACCTATACCATTTTTCTTTTGCCCGAAAAACATCTCTTAAAATGACTTGCAAGGCCAAGCTCTTGGTAATGAATTCCTTCCGTTTTCATTTGTTTGAAAAAAGTATTTCTCCTTCATCTATGAAGAGAATTTTCTGAATGCAAAATTCTAGGTAGGTAGCTTTTTTCTTTCAAAGCTTTAAATATTTCACTTCTACTTTGTTCTTGCTTGCATGGTTTCTGATGAGTAGTCTGCTTTAATTTTGATCAGTGCTCCTCTAAAGATAAGGCGCTTTTTTCCCCTTCTCTATTTTTTTTTTTCAAGATTTTGTCTTTGTCTTTGATTTTCTGGAGTTCAGATGATACACCTGGTTGTAGACTTTCTGATATTTATTTTGTTTGGGGTTCACTGAACCTAATGAATCAGTGGTTTGCTGTCTTTCATGAATTTTGAAAAATTCTCTCCATTCTTATTTCAAATATTTCTTCTGCCCTGTCTCTTTATCCTTCTTCTTCTCATATTCCAATTACCCATATATTATACTTTTTGTAAGTTGTCCACAGTTCCGGTCTGGTGTCTCTCTCTTCATTCTTTGTCTTTTCAGATTGTGCTTTTTTTCTTGCTTTATTGCGTCCTTTGTAATTTTCACTGAAATTTGGACACTCTGTGTTAGAATAAAAACTGGGGCCAATGTGCATTTAAGGTGAGGCTTTGTATTAACCTGGCTAGGAGTTGGCCTGTGTTTAATATTTGCTGTATCTGCAGGGACCAGAGACTTCAAATTCCTCTGGTGTCCTTGTTTTTGTCTTGTCTATTGACTTAGGGATTCTCTCCTTAGGGAGAGTTTAAATCTTACAACTCTTAATTGTGAACCACGGTCATTATGCGGGAGCCCTGTTGATGTGGTAGGGGCAGGGGTAATTCTATAATTTTATAATTAATTCTCAGTCCTTTAATGGGCCTGTGTCCATGGGACGTGACCTTCGCGAGTGTATCTTACCCTCCCTCCCCACCCCTGGGCGAGAGAGCCATGCTAAATGGGCCAGAGTGACAGAAATGTTCTTCCCCAGGTGGGATAAGGCTCTCGGTAAACACTTGCCCCACGAGAGGAGGTCTTTTTAGGGAGAATACTCACATTGTACTTCACTACAGCTACGCTTCCCACACCCCTACCAGAGTCCTGTGGTTCCTTCGTGTCTCCTCGCCGTGAGAGCCCTGGGGGGGCATCCCGAGGCAAGACTCAGGAAGGCACGGGGGGCCCCTGAAGACAACATCCCCCAGGAGTTTGTCACTCTCAGGACACTCCACACTCAGCCTACAGCAGTTCATGAAAGCCATCTTTTAAGTGTTCCAGTTTATGGCTCCAGCAGCCCCTCCAGCAGATGTGTCCGTGGCTCTCTGGATTTACCCGTGTCCCCAGTGTGGCAAGGACGCTTCACTCCGCAACTTGAGTTTCTTGAGGCATCCGTGAAAATGTGTTGATGTTGTGTCTCTCTCGTCTTTCTTGTAGTTGCACGAATGGGAGTGACTTCCAAGTTCTTCACATGTCGGAATGGAGAAGCATCTAACCTAATTTTAAAGGCTGGATTTTGTTCTTAAGGGCACCCCCTGGCTTATTCTCAGGCTGAACTCCAGATGGAAATATTAGATCTCTACAAGTAGCACCATTATGCTGGAGTTTTCTCTTAATATCACCTCTTCCTTGAAGCTCTCTGTGAAGCCTTCATCTCACACTGAACTCACCTTCATCTGAGTTTAAATTCCTTTGTTTCTTGTCTTTTTATATTGATTTGCACTTAACTCCATACTACTTAGTGATGCTTGATTTTGGACAATGAACGGCCTCTTCAGCTCTTTTATGGGAGGAACAATCTTTTATGCAACTGTTTATACTCCTAGGTGTACCTGCCATAAGTGTATATTAGGCATATGAGAAATACTGAATTAAGTGTTTAGGGCAGCATGGGGGTTGCTTACTTCTCTTCCATTCTGCTGGTGGTGAGGCTTCTTCAGACTTCCAGAACAGAAATATGTGCAGGTCCCTACAGTTAATAGAGGCTTATTGTCAGGATAGATGGGAGGGTAAGAAGGAGAGGACAAAACAGCCCAACAGGCAGACCCCACAAGTGACTGGCACATCGCTCATTACCAGAAATGAGTTCATTTCAGAGCAGGGGCAGTGACCCAAGAGCAGTCACCCATGTGGGGACAAGCCCTGTACCTCTGCTTCCCCGTCTCTGCCCACGTTCTGGTTGACGGCCCCTTCTCCTACTCTGTCCATACGTGTCACCGATTGACTGATTTAAGGAAGACCCTCTCGGCCCTCTCTGTGTGCCAGGAACCCTGCAAGGCTTTGGATATAATAAGGAGAAGAAACATACAGTTCCTGTGCACAGAACATACAGCCCAGAGAGGTCAAGTAGACTGGTCATTGTAGCGCCATGAGTGCTGTGATGGGGACCCTGGGCATATCATGGGGGCTCGTAGAAGGAGCATTTCTCCAGTCGAGGGGGTCAAGAAGACCTTCTTGTAGCAAGTGCCACCCAAAGGGAGAAGGAAATGCAGAGGGGATTTACCAGCTGGGTGATTGTGGTGAGTCCTTATTACAGGCAAAGGGGGCACTGTGCACGAAGACCTGGGGAAATACCGGGGTGTTTGGGAGACAGAAAGCTGTTTAGAATGACTGCAGAGTGGAGGATGGGATGGGGAGCAGGGCAGGATGCAGTGGGAATATAAAAAGATAGTGTCCTAAAGATACGCAGGGCCAGATTATTAGGACACTTTCATCGTGTCAATAAGTGTGAACTCTTTATCCTAAATGCCCCTGGAGGGAAGACACTGGCGACTTTCAGCCACAAAAATGACACAATCCAAATGGCATTTTGGAAATACCATTCTGTTAACTGTTGGAAAAAGCCGGGCCAGGCTTGACACAAAGAGACTAGTTACTGAGCTTTTCCCATCATCTGAGGAAGAGACGATGGGTGTGATGAGACAGACGTGAGCAGAAGGGAGGGAGAAATATTTAGGAAGTAGAATGGTGAGGCCCAGGACTTCCTACATGAAGCCTCAGAGGGGACTGGCCAGCCTTTCGATGTCATGTTTGCCTCAGCACACCATTTCTGGGGGCCGGGCAGCTCGCTCAGGGTGGGGAGTTGGAGGCCCACAAGACAGTGCCATTCTGTGCCTCCTCATCTCTGCCGAGTAGCCCCTGACTTCTAGTTCTTGAGGGTGGGAAGCAATCAGGACAAGGATTGCTTGATCCATCGAAACAAGGAACCAAGAGCAAGGGAGGATTTTAATAGGAGACCGGGTAAGAGTCTTGTTGAGGATGGAAGCCAAAGTAGTTAATTCTTGCCTTTTCTAAAGATAGTACGGATGAGCGGGGAAGATCTAATGCTCTTGTCCACCAGCAGGCAGGTGTTCCTTCATGGAGAACCACTTGGTAAACCGAGGTAGTTAGCTTCCCACTGTCCCAAGTTCTAACCTCTAGCAGCTCCCTGGGAGGACACGAGAGTCACATGGCTCTCTCCAGACCAGGACATCCCTACACTTAAGTGAGTGGCCCTCATTCTGGGGTGATTCCTCATTAGGACTGATCCTTGAAAGCTGACTTTCAGATCCACAATCTTGGATCTGATTTTCACCTTGTTCATTCTTCTCCGCAAGGAGGTTTCACTCAAAATAACGCTGTGCTATCAGTCTAATTACTGTGTGATTCTGAATGAATACAACACCCACCAGTAGCACCCATGCTGTTGTGTTTATGTCCTGATGGGTTACAGGCGTATATTCTTGAGCTATTATGAAATTATTTCTGGTGAACTAAAAAAGAAAAAAAAAGAGAGGAAGGGAAAAGAAAGAGTACTGCTATTTTAAACAACAGCTGCCTTTGGGAGGGTGATGGATTTTGTTAAAAATAATCCCAGGGACTGCTGGTCTTTTGTGCCCCCGATGTCATAGACGGCCCCTTTGCCAAGCACCTTAATGGGTTTTGATGCAAGAAATATGCGCCCGGAACTAACTTTGAGAGTGAATATTAGAGAGAGCTTTGTTCTGCATTCTGTAGGAAAATAATTCAGAGTTCCTAGGAGGCAATGTGGATATGGGAGAAGTGGCTGAGGAAAAGACGGGAAGATGGGAGGGAGAGGGAGTCAATAGTTGCTGAGAAGCCAGGAAACCCACACAAATGCGCAAACCTGAGCGCTCTTTTCCGTGGGGGCACGGCTGACACATTCAGGGCAGGGATGACCAGCATCCGCGTGTAGGTGCACATCTGTGCGGTGACTTCTGTGAACCAGAGCCCTCCCCCATCGTCCCCAGCTTCTCAGTAAAGCCTGATACACATCGTATGTGAGGAGCTGTGAGTGGAAGTAAAGGGGATTCCGCACGAAGGTGAGCACACGAATGACGCAGGATGCTGTAGACAGGAAGCCACCTGTAGACGCAACCAACGCACTGGGGACCAGAGGTAAATATGAGAACAAAAACCTCCATGAATTCACAGCAATGATGGGGCAGGCATCGCACCTTCCATAAATTATGAATCAGGGGCTGGGAAAACTTTTTAAAAACAAGGATGACCCCGTTTAAAAACTTCATTATCCTATCCATGACTGACCCTAACATGTGAGCGAGCTGTGGAAAGGTACAGAGGGAGTCCACATAATCTAAATAGATCTCTTATAAATCAAGTGGAAAAAATGGTAAATAAAATGTTCTATTTTTTTTTTTTTTTAATTGAGAGAGAAAGAGAGACAGAGCAGGTGTGCATGTGAGCAGGGAAAGGGCAGGAGAGAGAGAGAGAGAATCGCAGGCAGACTCCATACCCGGTGTGGAGCCCATCTCAGGGCTCGATGGCACAACCCTGAGATCATGACCAGAGCTGAAACCAAGAGTCGGTCACTCAACCAGCTGAGCCCCCCAGGTGACCCAAAATATTCTAAACTTTTACCTACACAAGCATATATTCATACTGTTAAAACTAAAAATATGTATAAGACTGGGTAAGAAATGAAAAAGACACAGAATTAATAAAATATATGTTTATTTCAGGAAACGTTGTTGTCTTGCCCTTAGTTCAGAAAAGTCATCAATTATGTTCTTTTATCAATATTTTCATATAATATTTGTCTTGTTCAAAGCAATGTCAAATTAGATCATTTTTCTTGAGCTGTTGTGTTCATAGATACTTTTTATTAATTTTGACCTGTAGAAAATTTGCAGCTGGAACCGACAAGAAAATGTGTAAAGCAGTATTTCACTGGAAATGAACTATAAATTTTATATATTATGCTTGAACATTGTAATGAGGTCAAATATAATAAATTACTGCAGAGTATGTTACCAAATGTTTAGATTTTATCTTATAAATTACTATCACTTACACCATATTTTTTTTCTTTTTTGCTAACCTTTAAAACAATAGCTAGGTCCATACAGTCCTTAGTTCTTTCAAAAATGTTAGTGCTGGAATATTATTTAAAAAAACAAAAATGGCAATATGTAGTTATTTCTGTTTAGTTGAAACTATACCATTATCACTAATGGGCTTAAAATTGTCTCTGTAGAAACTAATAGCAGAATTTTTTATATATCTTTTCCGCCAGAGTTATGGAAACGCTTTTATTTTCTTTTTCTATTTTTTTTTTACGTTGTTGGAATATCACTTTGGGATTTACTATTTATTTCAGGATCTTCTTTTGTTTCCCTTCATTCTTCCAGGTCCTCACTTTAACCTGAATGTAATTATTTTTACAATGATTAGTAACATTTCCATCATGTGTCCCACGGTGGTTTTAAGATCAGTTTGTTAGGCATTTTGTCAAAATCTTTCATTTTTGATAGATCCGGAAAATATTGCATGTAATCTTGGATTTGTTCCGAAGAATGTCATTTCTTTTGGCACAGTTGGGTGCATGTCTTACAGCGACAAATTCACACTATGCAATTTGTATGTCACCAAGGAAATCTTCTGAATTTCTGCCTAAAATTATATCATAGGTACATGAATTCGAATTGGATTTTGTTTTGCTCAAAATATTCCCAGCAGGTCAAAATAATGCAATGGCCATCTTCTAAAATCTTCACCCAATAAAGTGCAAGAGGTTTAGTCTTTTCCTCAGCTATGAAATTTGCCAATGTCATTAATGTAATTTCCTTCCTCTTCAGATGGGCAGGTCAAAATTACATTTGATGTTTCCAAATTGTTAGGTTTGAGTAATTCTCTTTTTCATTATCATTGTTTTTATCAGTAATTTGATTTTCACTTAGTAAGGGGTATAAAGTTGTGGGCCTTTCATTTCACCTGTTCAAGTTGCAGATTGGATGAAAATAGTTCTCTTACTCATGTATGTTGTTTCATAAATAACTCAATCTTTCATTAGGAAACGTAATGTCGAAATCACAAATCTTATGTTGGTCACACATGTCAGAAATGTGTTCACCTTCATTGGCTACGGTTCTAAATAGCTCAGTATCTTTTTTTTCAGCTTTTTCTTTTTTATTTATGAGCTCGAATTTCCCCCTTTCCTCTAGCTTTGTTGAGATATAATTGACATATAACATTGTGTAAATTTCAGGTGTGCACCATGTTGATTTGATGCATTGACATGTTGCAAAATGATCACCAGCCTAGCTTTAGCAACCAGCTCCAACCGTCACATAATTACCATTTCTTTTTTTGTGGTGAGAACACTTAAGATCTACTCTATTAGCGACTTTTAAATATAGAATACAGTATTATTAGCTATAATCACCATGCTGTACATTAGATCCCCAGAACTAATAATGTGAATAACATTATAACTAGAAGTTTGTACTCTTGGACCAATATCTCCCCATTTCCCCCACCCCCAGCCCCTGGAAACCAATAAGCTGTTTTCTGAGGTGTTTTTTTTTTTTTAATATTCCACATATAGGTGATATCATACAGCATTTGTCTTTCTCTATGTGACTTATTTCACTGAACCTCAAGGTTCATCCATGTTGTTGAAAATGGCAGGATTCCCTTCTTCTTATGGCTGAATAATATTCTGTGTGTGTGTGTGTGTGTGTGTGTGTGTGTGTGTGCACAAACATCAACATATTCTTTATCCATTGACAGACACTTGCAAATTTCTTAATTTCTTCTATCATATTCTTGACTTATTGACCTAAGAATTTTAAAAATGTATTCCTTAAGACTGTATAAAATTTGAACATATGCTCATTAGAAATTCAAATTAAAGTAAATGTAAAAGATTTTACAAACAAAATAATTTCTGTTTTCAAGAAAGTTATTTTCCTTCTAAAATATTTCTGTGTGGGAATCTACCCCCCAAAACCAAGAGCACACAGTATACAGCATATGTTAGCCAACTTGACAATAAATTATATTTTTTAAAAAGTTACAACTGTTTGCTTGGTCACTCAAAAAAAATTTCTGTGTGTTAAAAGGCAAATGTGAATCATAATTAATAAATATAAAACTAAAAATCATTTCAAGCTGAAAGTTTAGTCAATATTTGAAACTTTATTAGAATCATATTGAGTATGTTTATAAAAACAAAGATGTCAAAGCAGTTAATGTCTGTTCACTTGCCAATGTCAAGAATCGGTGCCATGCTTTTTGAATATCGTGGTGGCTGCAAAGGTCTCAACTTCAGAGTAATGTGGACCATTTAACATTGCAAAACACCTTTCATGTGCCACGCATCACCTGTGCTGGTTAGTGAGTCTCTGTGGAAGCTGCAAATTGAAATGCAAAGAGAAGCAAGAAAATGGACAATTGGCACTACGGGGAAATGATCATCTTTTATACAAGAACTCGTGGCATTCGTGTTATCGGAGAGCACTAATGTGACAAGTTAATTTGTTTTGTTCTGTCCTAAGAGCTGCCACCATTCAAACCTCTTTTCACGCTGCAAGTATTCATCGCTCAGCCCCGCAACCTACCGACTTAGTGGTATTTAGACACAATCGCTTTTTATTTTGAGGACAAAGGACAAGAGATGTGGAGAAGTGCTTCTCCGGGGGAGTAAAAGGTGTTAGTTACAAGAGCAGATGTTGGGATTATCCGTCCTTTGGCCGTTGTTGGACACTGGATCCCCAGGGAAGAAGCACAGGTATGTTGTTTAATAAATTCGCTCTTGGCCGTGTTCATGATATGAGTCCCTCTAAAACATGGGACCTTGGGCAGGATCCCTTCGCCAGAATCAAAGTGTTACTGACCCTAGCAGTTGTCTTTTATATTTAGTTGAGCATCTTTACCAGGAGACGAGCAGCCGTAGTCTCCGTTTGACTTTACCTCCACTGTCAGCTGTAACATCAACAGCCTTATACACCTTGAATTTCAGTCCCTTATCCAGTGTGTACGTTGGTTGTAATTCTTTTCCCTTTTTCGTTTTCTTCTGCTTGGGTAATAAAAGTCTGCTTTTCCAGCCTCTGTACCTCCCCAGCTCTGGGCTGTGTTCAAGGAGATGGAATTTTCTAATCAGCAAACCTGGGTTATCTGCTCAGGATGGTCTTGGGAGAGATGGGATCCCACAACCATGCTGGACGTGTGATCCACGTTGGTCCATCACAGTTGCCTTTTATACCCCAGACATGAGGATTAGTTCAGAGATGGGTACGAGATCCCAGCAGGGACAGGGTTTTTCAGAGGTCAACATGGTCTCTGAGATTTCTCTACTTCAAAATTGTAAGCACTAAGGACCATGTAAGCCTGGAGACGCCATCAGATGTTTTTGCTGCAACTGGAGAATGCCTACCCGAGAATAAACCAACCCAGAAGATGAAGAGTCAAGAGATTAAGAGAAAGACAACCGGTGACGTCATTTGCGCCCCTGGACCCAGCCTCACCTACTGGAGTTATATGATCAAGTACATTCTTTTACTCTTGTCTTTTTTTCTTTTATTTTTTTTATTTTTTTTTTAACATTTTATTTATTTTTGAGACAGAGAGAGACAGAGCATGAACAGGGGAGGGTCAGCGAGAGGGAGACACAGAATCTGAAACAGGCTCCAGGCTCTGAGCTGTCAGCACAGAGCCTGACGCAGGGCTTGAACTCACAGACCGCGAGATCATGACCTGAGCCGAAGTCGGCCGCTTAACCGACTGAGCCACCCAGGTGCCCCTCTTGTCTTTTTTTCTTATCTAACCCAGGTTAAATGTTTGCATTTCTAACCAACGTGTTCAAAATAATATACAACCTTCCTTCCATCTGGCTTCTGATTTTGTTCTTCACGTACTTCACTGTAGCGTTTCCGATGTGACTTCCCCATTCAGATGTTTGTGATGTTGAACAAAAGAGTGAATGGAGCTAACAATGACTTACTCTCCCCCCCCCCCCATATATGGAAGCATTTATCAGACCTTCCACTGTTTAATTAAGTTCTATGAGATGTGTGTTATTCTCACGGTTACAAGCATGGAAACATCTATTCACAAGGTTTGAGCATCTTGTCTAAGATCACACAGCTAGTGGGCAGCCAAGACAAGATTTGGAGCCTGGAAACACTGACTCCAAAACCCACCCCTTCCACACTCCCCTCGCTCAGTCTCCAAACAAAAATTAAAACAAAACCCAAAAACATTATTTGTTTGGATGCCTTAGATCCAGTGATTTCTCAGTGGCCCTTCTCCTCACGGTTCCATGACCCTGTTCCCCACGTCTCCCCACTCCTCTCAAGGAGATCAGTGATGTTTTCCTAGCTGGTTTAATAATGAATAGTTTGCGGGGTACTTGAGTGGCTCAGTTGAGCATCTGGCTTACGCTCAGGTCACAGTCTTGCAGTTCATGAGTTCGAACCCTGCATCATGCTCACTGTTGTCATCGCAGAGCCCATTTTGGATCCCCTGTCTCCCTCTCTCTTTTCCCCTCCCCCGCCCATACTCTTTCTCAAAAATAAACATTAAAAAAATAATGAACGGTTCGCATATTTGCCTTTCCTGCCACTTAGCATTTTAAAAATTTTTTAGTGTTTATTTTTTTAATTTATTTTTTTACATCTATTCATTTTTGAGAGACAGAGAGAGACAGAGCACAAGTGAGGGAGGGGCAGAGAGAGAGAGGGAGACACAGAATCCAAAGCAAGCTCCAGGCTCCGAGCTGTCAGCACAGAGCCCTACTCGTGGCTCAAACTCACAGACCCTGAGATCATGACCTGAGCCGAGGTCGGTCGCTCAACCAACTGAGCCACCCAGGCACCCCAATGTTTATTGATTTTGGAAAGAGAGAGAGAGACAGAGCATGAGCAAGAGAGGGGCAGAGAGAGAGGGAGACACAGAATCCGAAGCAGGCTCCGGGCTCCGAGCTGTCTGCAGAGAGCCCGACGCGGGGCTCGAACTCACAGAACACAAGATCATGACCCGAGCCGAAGTCAGACCCTCAACCAACTGAGCCCACGGGTGCCCCAACTCTTAGTATTTTTCAATCAAATTAGATAATCCATGGAAAGTGTTTAGCATAATGACTAGCACATAGTAAGGCCCTCAAAAATGCCTGTTGCTAGTGTTATTAATATAGAGATACTCAGTGTTCTTAAATGAATTCGTTAGGAGGCTCCAGCCCCTTGCTGTTCCTGTCCCTAACCTCTCCCTATGTACCAGTTTGGTAGGTGACTGACGGCCACCTCCCTTTTGCATGGTTATCTCTCTCATCCCATCAGGGGTTGACCACTATTGTGCTTGCCAGATAGCTTCAGCTTTTTTAACGTGCCATTTATCCGCGTTTCCAGGGAAATATGGGGGTAGAATTGATGGACTCACCAGGTTGGAATCTAACAGTTAAGGTGATGACTTTGGCTTCAGAATGAGGTGTGGGCCTGAAGACAAGAGAGGAAAGACACCATCTCCTCTGTGACCCAGGGAAGCAAAGAAAACAGCTCTGGATTTGGGGCTGGGGGCAGGTGGGAGGGAGAACAAAGTTAACACCAGAAAGCGGGCTGAAGATGACAGCAGAGACCAGCTTTATGTGTCAGCAAATGCTGAACTGAAGTAATAAAACTGTGCTTATAATTATTCACCCAGAGAGAGTTTGTACCCTGAGAGCTTTGCACATGGTGGCAAAGCGTCCTTGTCCTCTGAAAACAGCTGTGGGGGAAGGGCGGAGCAGGAGTGGAGGGGGAAGGATGCGGGGTCTGGGGCGTGATCTTTGGAGAGGCCATTCCTTTCCCCTTGTGTGACAGCGGTGGAAAGGGACTCAGTGGCAAAAGTGGCCACGGAGCCTGCTGTTTGGGGCTGCCCTGGGCACCTGCTTGATCACATGTTCACGGAAGATCATGTGCTCTCTCCAGCCCAGATGGACGCCACCTGTTTCTGCACCAACATCCCGAACTCGTGGGCACTGACCAGCAGCCAGAGGGTCATGTCCTGACTACATCGTAGCTGGGTGCCCGAGCCCGGCCACCGAGCTGAGAACATTGTTTCGTGCCCTTGATTCTGCTTTCTGGGTGGAAAAGCCCCACAGCGCAGCCGCTCTGGTGAGGAACCAGAGCTCCCCCCTGCTCTGCAGGGTTCCTGGCAGGGAGCAGGACGGCCCCTGGGGCAGAAAAGGGGCTCTGTCTGCTTCCCAACAAACCCTTTTCAGAGCGTGGGGTCTTTAAGTGTGCAATCATTACTTGTACAAAGAGTTGATTCACTGATGGATTAATTAACGAAAACATTGCTTCTTAAGGGTGCCTGGGTGGCTCAGTCGGTTAAGCATCTGGCTCTTGATTTCGGCTCAGGTCATGATCGCACGGTTCCTGAGATCGAGCCCCATGTTGTCAGTGCAGAGCCTGCTTGGGTTTCTCTCTCCTCTCTCTCTCTCTCCCTCTCTCTCTCTCTCTCAAAATAAGTAAATAAACGTGAAAAAAAATTTTAAAAATCCCTTCAAAACTTAATTTTTGGCTTCTGCAAGAAAGATTTAGGACTATGTTTGCCCTGGCACACACAAAGATAAAGTCCTCCTTCCTCCCAAACTCAAACTCCTTGAGGAAATAGAATATAATATATATAAAGCTCGGGCCCTTATGTAATCCAGTCTTATCTCCAGGTTGCGTTTAAAGACACCCTAAAAAAAGAGAAAATAAACTCAGAAAAAAAATCATCTGATCTTTATCTGATTCTCTCAAAGAACATTTAAGGAAATCCCATTCAGAATCCACAGGCAAAGCATTTCATAAAGCATTTCATTTCACTTACATTTTTGTTATTAGTTTTCATTTATTTTTTATTTTACAACCCGTTCCCCATGCCCCCCCAACTACTGGGGTGCTGTCCTAGAACCCTGAAGTCCTTTTGTGGGAGTGTCTGTCGTCACTCAACAGACGCACAACTGAATTACACAGAAAGCGGTTATCAGCTGGGAACACGGCTTAGTTTATCAGACTGGCTTCAGTCACTTACCAGAAACCTAAGTTGGAGAACCTTAGAAACTGGTCAGCAGAGTCTCCCTGGTTCCCAGAGTGAAGCCCACTCAGAGCCAAAGCTCGGAAGGGGCTCAACTTCCCCAGTCCAAGAAAAAAGACAAATGCATTGAATGACGGTAACAGGAAAACAGCAACCCACCCACAGTGGATGAAGTTTCTTCTCATACACTTAGAGGAGGTAGCCACCTTGAAATGCCATCACTGTCAAAGAAGATGAATTCATAGACTGTCTATGTCATGAGGCAAGTGATCTAATAGAGAGCAATCAGGCTCTACCAAGTTATCTCCTCGGAGAAGCGTTGCGCACGAAGAATGTGTGCCTCCAGCATCAACTTAGAGAAGCAGTTTGCTTATTCAATTACTGAGACGTATAGCTTGACAAGACGGTATCAGTTCACCAATTGGCAGAAACTTTGTAGCGTTAGTTCTGACGAGCATCTCACTCTTTTACTTCTAAATTCTACAATCACCAGATGGTTTTGTGTTCTCTGCTTGGCCGACTGTGTGACATTAGTCAAGCCACTTAAATTCTGGACCTATCTTAATTTTTTTAATGTTTTTTTAAAATTTATTTCTGAGAGAGAGAGGCAGGGGCAAGGGGCAGAGAGAGAGAGAGGGAGACACAGAATCCAAAGCAGGCTCCAGGCTCTCAGCTGTCAGCAACAGAGCCCGACGCGGGGCTCGAACGCACGAACTGTGAGATCATGATCCTGAGCTGAAGTCGGACCCTTAACCGACTGAGCCACCCAGGCGCCCCTGGACCTAGCTTTCAATACTCAGTGAAAAGGCTGGGCTAGATCATCCCTATGTGACTTTCAAGTGTTAAGAGTTTGAATAAATTAATATCGTTTGTACCGTTATCTCCTGAGCAGAGCAACCCACTACAAAGCTGGTATGAAAGGATTCGTTCTAATTCCTAAGATTCATGCCATGGGTAGCTCTTCCTGTTCAGCTGTGTTGCTACTCCATCTATTTTCTTTAGTCTGGACTGATTGGCTTGCTTCATGAGAACAATATTATGGCTCACAATAAGTTTCATTTACTGTTTGCATAGCGTACTGGAAGAGACACCGATACGGCATAATGATCAAAAGGTGTGGGCTCGGGAGCCACACTGCCTGGATTTGATAGCTTCACCGCTTCCTTGACGCATGATCTTGGGACAGTTAGCGGTGCCTCTGTGGTGTCCCCCAAGCAAAAGGGAATACAAGACTACCTACTTTGTGAGGATTAAGCGGATTAATACATTGAAGTGCTTCGGACAGCCACACGGCACGTGGTAAGCATTCGGGGACCGCCAGCTACCATGTTGATCATGATCGTCACGTCCATTGATCGTCACGAGACCAAACAGACGTTCCCGGTGACCCTTCAGATGCAGGAACTAGAGGAAAAGACAAGTCAGACTAATTGCCAGACATCACCCAAGCCAGAGTGTCTGCTGGTGAGGATTTTCGTTTCCAGGGGCCATCTCTCTGCACACCGGGCTTCCCCTGTGAAACCAAGGGCTGGGCTTTGGCCATCGGCAGGTTGGACGAACTTCACGCCATCAGAATCTGTCCCCTGGCCAGACAGCACACCCCAGTATCCTATCAGCTATCTTGAAGTTCTCAGCTTAAGAACCCGTAGGCAGCACTAGTGAGCTCTATGGTCACGGGGGGTACAAACCAGGGTCGTAGCTCCAAAGACAGCCGCCTTACGCTGTCCCCTTATTTGAGAGAGGCCACGTCACTTCAGCTGTACTCTTCAGTAGGCAACGTGAACCCCCCCCAACACAGAGTGCTGAGTCCTACATACGAGTCCAACCTGCTCAGCTACACTGTTCGCTCCTTGAGTAAACTGTCTTACTCTCTTCATACCTCATCACGTACTGTAAAACATTTGCTGCTTGGATGGATGGATGGATGGATGGATCCACGGATGCATACCTGAAGTGTTGAAATATTCAAGGTCAGAATCAGGCCCCTGCACAGAGACAACACTTAATTCAGCTCAAGTCAATTCTGAGTGGTGAAAATGTCCCCGGCACCGTCCCAGATATTTTAAGGGATCCAGAACATATGTTATAGTCTTTAAAAAATTTTTGGACAGGCAAGACCTGTATTCTTGAAGAAATTATACCTGAGGGGGGAAAGAGAGTTGATAGAAGAGTACCGACAGTCCTTGAATTAGAGGGCTCTTCCAAAAATGCATTTTAAGTTAGTTGTTTGAAACTTGGAGTTCATTTACCTATGGAGACATTGTCATAAATTGTGGTCTGGTCCCATTATTAAGCCAAAGTATTTTGCCAGAAAAGTCAAAGATGAAAAGGACTTCAGAATTTATCTGGTCTAACGTGATTAGACACAGTGTGACTTTTTCAAGATGGCAGGAAGTGACCTGAGCCTGGAATCTGAATCTCTTGACCCCCTATGAAGTGTGCATTGTCGTAAGGGTACTAATGAGAGAAAAGGCAGCCGTCGTGACCGTGAACTGTGTTTACAGAAACACTGGTCGCACGCCCGTCTCATGCTGGACTCTGTGAACGTGCCTTTTCATGCAAGCGCAGACCCAGGCATCCTCCTTGAGCGCCTCACCTCCTCCGCTGCCCCCTGCTCTGATCATGTCCTGCTGGTCTCACCGCATAGGTGGTCCTCAGATCCGGCTCCTCCTCCCCGCCCCCACCATCACGTTCCCAGTTCAGGCTGTGTCTTCCTCATCTGGCCGATGTAGCAGCTTCCTGTACAACCTCCAAAGTGATTTATCGACAGCTTCTGAAAAACAATCCAGATCATCTCATTTTTTTTTTTTTCTGCCTAAAATCTTCCCACGAGTCTGCGTCACCTCCCGGATAAAATGCACGCTCCCTAACGTCGCGCTGCAAACTTCTCCGTGATCTGACTCCTCCCTTCCTCCCGTCTCCTGCCTGTCACCTTGTGCCAATGCAGTGCACACCTGCTGGCCACACTGTGCTCAGACCGCGAGGTCCTGCATGCCCCCCTCGGCCCAGAGCAGCTCGCCCTCACCTGGCCAGTGCCTGTCTGCCCTTGGTAACAGAGGTCCACTTTGCTCTGCCTCCAGGTTCCTTCAGTCCATCCCAAGTACAGGGTCTTGAGCTCCTTACCCCAGGGGTGGTCATAGAAGAAAAGTGAAAGCAATCCTTCCGTGACTTTTTTAGGTGACCAGAGGCATTTGCTGGGTGAGTCAAATTAGAGACTCTGCAATATTGCTGAATCCATTGCATTGACCGAAATATTGTGATGGCATGCCAGGGGCAGAGGCCAGATTGCATGCAGTGACTCTGCGTCCCCAGATGACAAGAATGGTCGAGGTTCCAGATGCGGTCTGGCTCACCGACCTTAGGGAGGATTGACCCGAGCAGGCCCTGCTGGAATTGTTCTCTAGCATAGGTGCTACTTCTAGGCAGCCTGCACTTTTGTCCCCCAGCCCTGGCCTCTCCTGGCCCCGTATCCCGGATCTATAAACTGCTTTCTCAGGGACTCGGGGTCCTGGCACTTCTCTCTCTCATGTCTCCCTCAGGCCCTCCTGCCTTTTCCACGTCTCCAGGACTGATTCCACGCTCCTTACGCAGAGGGCTGTTGGCCCGTCAGGGCCCATACATTTGCCTAAAAGCCTATTAAGGAGGTTATGGTCTGGGCCACCCACAGCTCCTGGGCAATTTCTCCTGTCCAGCCTTCAAACCCAAAGATTGATCATCTTCCCAATGAGGGGAAGACGCGGTGAGTTTTGTGCCACAGTGCTAGCTCTCTAGTTAAACAGGAGTTGACGACACTTATCTACAACAGGGCATTTCGCTGAGCTTGAAGACTTCGTTCTGCGTCACCACTGACCAGAAGCGCCGCTGACTAGCAGCCTCCCCCTCCCCAACCCCCACCGGGGGGGGCACCTCTCCTCTGTGCCCTGTGGTTGGCAGAGCAACAGCCCCGTGCCTGCACTCACCACGCTGTATTGCAGGGCCTGTTAATGTGCCTATGAGTTTTTGAGAGCAGGGGCTGGGCCTCGTTCACTTCGGTGTTCTTTGCCCCAACAACAGCACCCGACACATGGCAGACGTTCAATGAATGATTGTTGTTGTGTTACTGCAGTCTACTGACCTCGTCTGATACCTGGGATTCAGGAGAGCGCTGGGCCCCTGCCCTCAACGATCTTCCACCCCGTTTAACGTTCAGAATCATCGCTACTCTAAATAATGACCCTTCCCGATAGGAGGGGTAGATGACACGCCAAGAATTCCTCCGCAGATGGGGGACACACAGAAATATATCTAGCTGACCACCAACTAATAGCTCGGATCAGCTGAACGGCCATCTGTGATGACCCAGCGTCAGTGAGTCGGGCTTATGTAAGTCCAGCGGGAGCCCAGGTGTTTTGCGTTCTCTCCAGGGTTCCAGATGGGGTCCACGCTGTGGAGGGGCGGGAAGTACTCTGACGCACAGAGCAGGGTCAGACACCAAAGGGGTATTTAACAGATGCTCCTTTCAAAGCAGCTCCACGTCGAGGCAAAATCCTAAGGTCTAGAAAAGAATCGATTTAACAAAATAAATAAATAAGTCTAGCTGTGTGTAAAGAATGCATGGAGTTTGGTTAAGAAAAGGGAGCCTGTCGGGAGCTTCCATTCTCACAGAGGAGAGAGGCAGGTGCATGTGCAATTGGCATATAGATATCGCTCTAATCCCTTTTCTCCGAATGGCAAAAATTTGGCAGAGAGGCAAGATCTAGGGGTGATGGGGGACTTCGACGAGCAGGACATCTGCTGAAAGTCTCATGCAGAACATCTGATGAATCCTTGCCTTGCCCTGCTGATAATTCCATCTCTCTTTAGTTAGAAAAAGCAACGAGGGGGAACGGGTACTCAGGACTTAATTATGACCAGTAAGGAAGACGTGGATAACGATGTGCCTGTTACAGGAAACTGGGAAGAAAGTGACTGGCATTTCCAAAAACTAATAATAAGCGGAAGGATGGCCTCTTACAGTAAAATATGGCAACCACCTCAATTCGTTTTGGGAAACAGGCAGTGGATGAATAAATTAATTAAAATATTCAGATCAGTGTGCCCCAGACACCAGGAGAGCAGATTTCTAAAAGTTCAGAGCAAAGGATTATGATCTTGTGACCTGTGATGCAAAATAGTAATGGAGCTCCGTTCGTATTAATGGGATGGGCACTCCTAAGGCATGAAATTCAAATAAAATAGTCATGAGTCATCCTGATAAAAAAGGGAGAAGGCAGCTAACAAAACCCACGGGGCCTCATAAAGAGCTCTTTGATGAGCTCAGATTGAACACAGACCTGCACAAAAGATGTAAGAAGGAAAGCCTGACGCCTAACAAGTCCACAAGTTCACATGGTCTGTAAGGGCAGGAAGAACATTAATGCCCAATATTTGTTGAGGATTTCCTGTGTGCTGTTCTCAGCACTTTACGTGTATTAAGTCACCGATTCCTCAGAAGCACCTGATGGATGAAGTAGGTGTCACTTTTATCTTGTTTTCACAGATGAGGAATCTAAGGAACAAAGCGGTTAAGTCCCTGGCCCAAGGTCAAACACCAAGACGGAGCAGAGTTGGGATGACAACCCGAGCAAGGGTTCACTCTTGCCGCTTCTGCTTCACAGCATTTCTCAGGACGCTGTGGGCAGGCAAACGGACCAGATGCGTAGGTCTTTGGCAAAGGAGTAATTTCGTATGGCTTTGAAAGGGGATATTCCACGTAATGGGGTAAAAAAGAAAAAAAATGGTCTTAATGGAGGTGATACAGTGGGAACAGACATCAGAAGAAAGGCAGTCCTGTTACATGCTTATTTTGTTGCCATTTTCTCCAAAACGAAAGATTTTTAAGTTGGAGAAGGTAGATGAAACCGTGCCATAACACTGAAGCCAGAGTAAAAAGGGGGAAAAAGAAAAGCTTCCAGTTCCTCCAAAAGAATAGCTGTCCTAGGATTCTGGGGATGTTAGTTGACCAGAAAGGAAACCAGACCCACTCGTGCTGTGGTTACAGCCTAAAAGTGCCCCCCTCGGGAGGCGCAAAGATGGACGGTCACAGAACACAGAAGGCAAGATCCGGAAGACTGCCCTGTGCTGCTGTTGTCTCGCTTTACTCCACGTGGTTGGTTACCTCAGGCTCCGTTCTGGGTATGAAATTTTGCAGGAAGCGTTCACCACCATTATTCCACCCACGTCCAGAAGGGTAAAAGCTGATGGATGACCCAGTCTTCAGTGGACGCCTTGTGAAGGTCTCCCGATGGCCGCCAGGCCCCCCCGTAGCTACTGCCACTCACGTGGCACTTCACGCCCCCACACGGGTCACCTTCCTCGGTCCCCATGACATCGTTCCTCAGTTGATGCTCCTAGCTTCTCCAACAGAAGTTTGGAGGAAGAACCCAGCATGCTTCCAGACCCGGAACGGAGTTGAACCGTGGGCTCTGCTGTTTCAACCATCGGAAGGGCGGTGGTGCGGACGAGGAGGCGGACGTGTCCTGGTGGCTCTGCTCAGGGCCGGGACGTCCCAGCAGACGCAGCGCCTGACGCTGGGAATGTTCAGGTGCAGCAGAGGCACCGTCGTGTGCCGTCACCCTCCTGCTTCCAGGCTGGTCTGATAGGCAACGGCTTTCGGATTTACACGCCCTGAAGAGAACGCTAACAGCAACAATGATAGTACATGGAGGGCTGATGTGGGAGGAACAACCCTACCCTCTGCCCGGCATCAGCCCACGGATAGAAGAAAACAACGCCAACGGAAGACCGTCCGCTACGACGTTGCCTTTTGCTTTTACGCTTTACCACAGACTGGTAAAAATTGTGTCACCAACTGGCAAGAATCCATAGACCGTTATTTGGGAAACACTGGCTTCGGGGGTTTTTAAGGTTCTTTCTAATTCTAAAAATGGCCCAACTGCAAATTGCTTTTGTCGGCACCTAATTACGCCTTTCTTCTGTTTCATCAAACGTCTAGAAAGTGCACTCGGTGCCAAGCGATACGTTAAGTCCTTTACGTGCCAACCAGTCTACTCCTCCAAATAACCCTCTGTGACAGGTACTCGCTAGTCGGCTTTCAGGGGAAATGGAGACTTGGAGACGCTCTGGGGCTTGTCCCAGGTCACGCCACTGGGAATCCAGCTTTGGTCTCTGCCTTCAGGAACTGTACTGTCAGCGACTGTACTGGACCCCTTCCATTATTAAATACTCACACGATACCCCAAGTGTTTCCGTAGACCCCAAGTTCCTGGACGGCAGGGTCTGCACGTCGTTGATTTCTGAGTCCCATGGAAGCCATTAGTGTGGTGCGTCCATGGCGATCAACAGAATCAGCAAGTATTCATTGAACCCCCGCTCTGGGTCAGCCAGTGAGCTCGGGACTTAACAGAAGACACCCGGAAGATATTTGTCGATCGGTTGATCAGCAAATTTGCACGGGAGAGTGATGCATCTATGGGATTGGTAGAACAGTACTTGCGTTTAATTTACATGCCGAGTCTTTAGATTCAGCAGCAAACTCGGTCTTTTCTCTGACTTAACAACCCAAAGAAGAGAAGTCCTGATGTTTTATTGCTTCTCAGACTCCTCTCGGTGCCAGGGAGCACAGCGAGGACCCAGCCTGCCCTTTCTTTCCTGTGTTCTCCATCCACCCAGCCAGGCCTGCCAACGGTTTTACAGCCTGAAAGACCAAACGGGCTCCCCCGGGCTCCCCCCCCCCCCCCCCCCCCCCGTCTCTTGGAGCCTTGGCACCATTAAAAGTGGTGGTGGGGGGGGAGGGGAGTAGTGTAACGTGAGCCAAACAACAGGAAAAACCAGTTCTGAGAAAGTGAGAGGGCAAGATTCTGGGGGACTGACCCCCTGGGCTTGACTTCCCAGCTTCTGCGCACACAGTGCACATCCCTGGCCACTGTCCTGCGTGCCCAGGGGGCTGAAGTATTGCGCTGCTACAGCAACAGGGGCCGAGCGTCCCCGCGGCGAGGTTGTCACTTGGTGTGAGCCCCGCAGACGTGACGACGCAGCCCGCGGGGGCCGGCCCAGAGGCTCAGGAGCTGCCCTCACCTCCCCTCTCTCGCCACCCACCCCTGGCTGCTGCCACACTGCCCTGCACACCACAGGACACTCGCACACACGCGTGCAGAGTCGGGGCTCGGGGCCTGTGGGCTGCGGGTGAGAAGGCAGGAGAGAAGAGCAAAGTGTCTCCGTGACAACCTGAAGGTGACAGTAATCACATCTACTTGAAAATTGCCTGCGAATGAACCGCATGTTCTTGTGTGGCTATGCAAACACATGCAAATGTATGTAAATGTGCGACCCTCCTAACTACTTTCTCCATCTGGATGTGGCCCCTGCGGCGAGGCCAGAAGGCAGTGGGCTCCAAGAGTTGGATTCTGTCCAGTTCTCCCTGCGGGCTGAGGGGGTGGCTGGAGAAACATCTTCGTGCTGCCGGCCACCTTCCCCCCCCAACCCGTAGCTGCAGTTTGGGGGGCAGCCTCATGTGCAACAAATATCTGTTGCTTTGAGTCAGCTGGATCTGACCTGGACCAGGTGGGCTCTGTGTTCCCTGTCCCCTTCCTCATCCCCAGCCCAGTCTGTGAGGCGGTAACACGATGGTCCCGTCACATTCCTGGAGGGTCACAAGGACCCAAGGACCGGGGAAGCCCCCACATCCCTGAGGCTCAGCCACCAGCTGGGAAACAAGAGGGCCGAGCCCGATTCGCTTCTAGGTCCCGCCCAGAAGCTCAGATCTGAATGTCTGGAATCTCTGATGGAAAATATAGCCACAAGGCTGAGCGGCTATGACTCACCGCCAGCTGGATGCCAGGGAGGGGAGAGCACACTTCGAAGTCATTCTGGAACACAAGCCTGGGTTCAAGTCTTAGATTTTGCTGGATCCTAGCAATTCATACTTGGACAAAGTGCCTCGTTTCTGATTACAGGGCCCCGTCTTTTCCCTTTTGGTACTTGACCTCTGTCCTGCATACGTGCGTTAATAGACCCAACAGACGTTTCAAATGCAAACTCTGTGCCCAGCTCTGGGCTAGGTTCTAGCAACCGAAAGATAAGGAAGCCCTGGGCTCCTGAAGACATCTAGCCCAGACACGCAAGGACAGAGGTAGAATAACAAGGGCGACGACTATTGTGCCCAAGATGCTTTGAGGGCACAGAGCAGGTGTTTCTAACTCAGCAACCCGGCCCGGTAGAGACACAGGGGACGCCTGCAGCTGAGGGGACACCCGAGCCAAGTCTGGGAGAACAAGTAAGCCTCGGCCAGACGAAGGGCAGGTGCCGAGAACATCCTAGCCCAGCGGAGCCGCCCCAGGCAAAGGGACGGAGGCCTGACAGAAGGCGGCTTGCTTTGGGGAACATCTTGTCGCGCATCGTGTCTGGAACTGAGCGGGATCGGCACGGCCGGAGAGGCAGGTTCAGGGGAAGGTAGGGAGCGCCTATGCGCCATGCTACTCTGGGATGATGGGAAGCCAGTGACTCTCAGAGGATGGGTGTGGACAGACCGGCACATTTTCGGAATCTTTCTGGCTGCAGGTGGCGTTGTCTCGGGGTGAGCCAGGCTGGAGCCTGAGGGGCCCGTCGGGAGGCTGGAAATGCTGGCTCCCCCTCTCGCCCCAGAGAAGTGAATCTGTGCCATCCCAGCCAACAGCCTGTGCTGTGAGCCAGAACTACTCCTCGGCACAGAGAGGCAGGGAAAGGCTGGCTTGCCCTCCCCCCGCCCCCCCGCCCCCGCCCTCCCGTCTCTGCTCCTTTTCCCACTTGATTCCTTGTTCCTCCTCAGCTGCCTGATTGTCTTCTATGACCCTTGATGTCCTTGCAGCAATATCTCTGATAAATGAACTTGCACTTACGGTCTGTTATTTAATTCATGGCCCCTCTTAGAGGAATTCTGTATTAAAAGAGGAACACAGGGTGAGGGCAATGTTTGCCAACGAGAGGCAGATGTCTAATGGCAGGCATTTCAGGAATCTGTGGAGGGGGGGATGGGTAGCAGAGAGTGGGCTACGAGGCCTTCCCGCAGCCCCCACCCGCACTCGGACCACAGGGCGGGGTCGCCTCCTGCGGCCCTGAGACAGGCTGCCGGGGTTGGGTCTGGGCCACCAAACGCAGCCAAGGCCTGGCCCTTGGGAAGAAGGCGCCATGGCCTCTGCGTAAAGGACCCGGGGCCCAGACACAGGGTCTAGAAGCTGGACGCTGCGTGTGGCTGTGCACACACACGCACGCACGTGAGTGTGCCCGCCTGCCTCGTGTGTGTCGTGCACAGCGTGAGACCCTTGTACCCTGTGCTGCTCCGAGATCTCTTTGCTACCTAGAGGGAGAGATGCGTTTCCTTCCTGTGGCTCGGGGCAAGCCCTGGACACTCAGTCGTGCCTGGTCCTGCGTTCGCCTCTCACCTGACCTCCTGACCGTTTCCCACGGCCGCCTTCCTAGGGACCCCGCTCCGCCCGAGCAAGAGAAGGACAGAAAGGGAGAAAGGTTGTGTTCCCCATCACCCTGCCCTCAGGCTTGTGCCCCGGGGGAGAAGACTGGAGGAAGGTCTATGCCCCTGGGGCTGAGGGGACCAGGGAAGGAACGGGAATGTGGTGTTCTTGGTTTTCTCAGTTTTTCTAAAGCATGGGAACCCCCCCCACCCCGCCCCAATGCATGGTGAGCCCTGAATGTTGAAGTAGAGTCTGGAAGGCAAGGAGACTGGAGAAGGGAAAGGTTCAGGAAGCCAGGCTTCATCTGCTGGGGGCGGGGTGCTGCTGGAGGCCCTGGGTGACCGCCGGGGTGGGTGTCCACCAGACTGTGCAGTGCCTCTCAGACTTCAGTGCTCAAGTGAATTCCTGGGATCCTGTTAAAGTGCAGTTCCTGGGGGCACCTGGGGGGCTCAGTCGGGTAAGCGTCCAACTCTTGATTGCGGCTCAGGTCATGATCTCGCTGTTTGTGAGTCCAAGCCCCACATCGGGCTCTGCGCTGACAGCGTGGAACCTGCTTGGGATTCTCTCTCCCCCCCTCTCTGCCCCTCCTCTTCTCACTCTTAAAATAAATAAATAAGCTTTAAAAAAATAAAGTGCATGGGGCTCCTGGGTGGCTCAGTCAGTTAAGCGTCTGACTCCAGCTCAGGTCACGATCTCATGGTCCGTGGGTTTGAGCCCCGCGTCGGGCTCTGTGCTGACAGCTCAGAGCCTGGAATCTTCTTCTGATTCTGTGTCTCCCTCTCTCTCTGCCCCACCCCTGCTCGTGCTCTGTCTCTCTCTCTCTCTCAAAAATAAATAAACATTGAAAAAATATATTAAAACAAAGTGCTGTTTCTTTTTTTTTTAATTTTTTTTTTAACATTTATTTATTTTTGAGACAAAGAGAGAGTATGAACAGGGGAGGGGCAGAGAGAGAGGGAGACACAGAATCTGAAACAGGCTCCAGGCTCTGAGCTGTCAGCACAGAGCCCAACGCGGGGCTCGAACCCACAGATTGTGAGATCATGACCTGAGCCGAAGTCGGATGCTCAACTGACTGAGCCACCCAGGCTCCCCTAAAGTGCTGTTTCTGATGGAGCAGCAGGTCTGGGGTGGGGCCTGAGAGTCTGTATTTCCTGTGAGCTCCCAGGGCATCCCAGTACTGTGATCCGTAGCCCATATTTTGAGTGGCAAGGGTGTAGACTATGTGACGTTAATTTGTCCCCAAACGGCTGGGGGAAGCTCAGTGCCTGCCTGCCGAGCAGACAAGTTCTCCCCACCACTCCGCCTCCCACCACAAGGGGCCTCCGAGGGACGCTGTCTTCCGAGGGACCGACACCCTAGGTGGCCCTGTGAAAAGAGCTGGAATATGGTCGTTTTAGGGTCCCTGGGGCGAGGTTCAGCACAACAAACAGCATGGCGGAGGCATCGGTGCTCTTTGGCAGTCCAAGAACATTTTAGGCTCTGCCCTAAATAATCCTGTACTGCAGCCAAAGCCAGTTCAAATGCCAGCAAAATGCCTGCACCAGCCCCCGTTATCACCCTCCCCGGGCCAGCCTCTTTTAAAGGAGCGCTTCCTTGGAGCTCCCTATTACTCTGTCTCTGGCACATTCCGTTAGCCTTTGGGTCCCAGGGCTGAGTGGAGACACAGGAACGGAGCAGGAGGGAGGACGCCCGTCCGGGGAGCTGGCGCATCACTGCCTTTGCCGGAATTTACACGTGGGGGGAGTGGACGGCCCAGAAGGCGTGGACACTTTGCCAGCTGCCTGCGGGGACGGACTCTCCTTTAATGCTAATCGTGGCGCTCTTCTCCTCGCCGTGGCTCATTTTACAGCTTCCGCATCTGTCAGTTCGTTGAATCTTGAAGTCAGATCTGTGAGCCAGGCAGGACTGGCGCCCTTACCTGCTTCTTCTCAAGTGGGAACACGGAGGCTCAGAAAGCCGAGCGGCTGAGCTCAGAACGCCACGACCCAGCTGTCCCAGCTCCACCCAGTGCTCTGTCCAAACGCCCAGTCATACACATACCCCGTGTACTTCCTCAGGGAAGAGAGACGACCTTGGAATCCCTGGCCGATGGCTGGGCGTCCTGTGGAGCTGTCTACTCTGGTTAGCAGGAGGTACCTAAATTAAGATCATCCAGGAGCATCTGGGTGGCTCAGTCTATTAAGCGTCTGGCTCTTGACTTCAGCTCAGGTCATGATCTCACGGTTCGTGGAGTTCAAACTGGGCATCGGGCTCTGCGCTGACAGTGTGGAGCCTGCTTGGGATTCTCTCTCTCCATCTTTGTCCCTCTTCTGCCTGTGCTCTCTCTCTCTCAAAATAAATAAATAAGACTTTATTTTATTTTCTTAATTTTTTTAAATGTTTATTTTTGAGAGAGAGAGAGAGATTGAGAGAGAGAGCATGCGAGCAGGAGAGGGGCAGAGAGAGAGGGAGACACAATCCAAAGCAGGCTCCAGGCTCTGAGCTGTCAGCACAGAGCTGACGCGGGGCTGGAACTCATGAACTGTGAGATCATGACCTGAGCCGAAGTTGGAGGCTTAACCGACTGAGCCACCCAGGCACCTCTGAATAAACTTAAAAAAAAAAAAAAAAAGACCATCCAAACATGGCAACAAGGGGCAGGGGGCAAGTAATTGGTAAGCATTTCCTTAGTTCTAAGTTCTACTTTGTTCTTAGCTCTATTTCTTAGTGCCAATTCTAGGGAAGAGCTTTCTAAAATCTGTATTTCAACTTCTCTGCTTTCCTTTCAAAGTGCCCCTTCGACCTTATAGAGCAGATACCATCTAAGAATTCAGGGCCAAATCAGGATCTAGACAGAAAGGGGAGCCGAAGTGACAACTTCTGACCACTAGAGGGACCCCAGGCACCAGCTACAGGTTTTTTTTTGCTTTTGGGGTTTGTTTTTTGGTTTTTTTTTTTTGTTTTTGTTTTTGTTTTTTTTTTTTTGCAGCAATCAGTGCTTGGAATGGTACCCACCGCTTGGAAAGATTCAGGTCAGGCGCATATCTGGTTAAGAATCCCTTCATTGTTCTACAGACCAGGTTTGCAAGAGACCAAAGTATCCCAGCTCTGAGCCAGGGGACTTTAATTCAAGGATCCAAGCATAGAGATTAAAATCATCACCAGGGGGGAACACAGCCACCGGCATCAAAGAAGAGGGATTCTGGTCTAGCTCTCTCATTTAACCTATCATCACGGATTCTCACAGAGTCTTCTGCTACCAAATATTCTGGTTCAGAATATCTCGAATCGAGTCAAGGACTACTGAACGCCTCTCCCCAGACAGCCCTGTTGCCCTGTCCATTTGGAGGAAAGCTGCTGCACTGGTTCTGGCTCTGTCCCAGTGCATGGGACACCCCTCCGCTATGTCTGAGGATTCGTTCCTGTTCGGCCTCAGCCCGAATCCTTTCTGGAACTGTGAGCTCATAACTCAAATCAGATCTGTCCTCTTATTCTCACAGGGTAGCGGCTCTGTCTTCCTGTAACAGCACTGAACAGCATGCACGATGTATCTGTGTGTGTGTAGGTGCATAATCTCTACCTCTCCCATTTGTCTCCAGACCCCACAAGGGCAAAGCGGAGCTCGGATATGTTCACCCCTGTAACACAAGAGCACAGAGCGGTGCAGAGTTCTGTGTGTGTGTGTGTGTGTGTGTGTGTGTGTGTACGCGTGCATTATTTACAATAACAGGAATGCCACAGCCGACCCCTGTAAGCTGTCATCGCTTGTGGAAAACCTTTCTTAACATTCAGTCAAAAGCAGTCTGGGTTACTTCTCCCCGTCCGGTGTTCCCAGTTCTACATCTGCAGTTGCACTCTGACCTCAAGCTCCTTTCGCAGGACAGCCATCCGGTTACGTGAAGGTAGCTGTGTGTTTTCGACATTTTCCCAGAGTTGGGGGTCCCACCCACCTCCCCTGCTCCTTCAGCCCCTCCGTGGAGAAGTAGCCTTGTCTCCACATTGCTGTCATTTTATCCACTCCCCTTTATTTTTTTAAGTTTATTTATTTATTTATTTATTTCGAGAGAGAGGAAGAGAGAGAGGATCCCAAGCAGGCTCACCACCAGTGAGCCCTCCAGCACAGAGCCCGACGCGGCACTTGAACCCACCAAGTGCGAGATCACGACCCGGGCTGAAACCAAGAGTCGGACGCTTGATGCACTGAGCCACCCAGGCGTCCCCACGCCCCTTTAAAGAGCTCTGATTTGTTAGCGTGGCCCCCAGAGCTGAGCCCTCCATGGCAAAGCTGGCCTGGGCAGGGCGGGAAGGCACGTTGGGGTGCCCTGCCTTGTCCTGTACGTTGCGGTTCTCAGTGCAGCTTGAGTCTCATTCGCTTTTTGGCCGCCACACACACTATTGAATCATCTCAAGCCTGTGGCCAAGGGAACCTGCAAGGTTTTTTTGTTTTTTGGTTTTTTTTTTTTTAAATATATAAGAACTTCTGTTGAGTCAGGTCTCTTACATCCTGTTTTTGTGCAAGTAATTTTTTTAAAACGCAGTTTTGCCTTAATTTCTATTACCTTGTGTTTAATCTCTGCAGTTTTTGCTATCCCGGTGGCCTCCCCTCCGACCCACTTGCGCTCCCGACACTGCCAGGGATCTCCCTCTGTCAGTCAGTCAGGAACGTGGGGTGTGTGGCTCCATCCCGGAGAGCGAAGGAGTGGATGCAGGGAGGAGGCACACGAGAAGGCCTTTGGAGCCTCCGGGCTGCAAGCACAGACCTTCCACTCTTCCTCACCCCTTCGTCCGGTCACTGACAGGAAAGGGCAACTGATTTGTAAAACACTCTCTTCCCCCGCCGCTCCATACCCGTTCCCTCCCCTCTGGGTAATTGCCCTTCCACAATCCACCGCCCCCCCCCCCCAACCCCCCGGGCATATAAGGGGAAAATGCCCTTCATTCTTGTATCTTCTCTGCATCTGTACATAAAGAGCATTCCTGGCCGTGACAGTGAGGCAGGACCACGCGCTGATGAGGGGCTTTGGGATTTGTTAAGGGTCTTTAGTTGTGAAATAGAAGCCTGGACTGAGCAATCAAGGTGACCAAGGTCTCATGGGGTTTCTGTGTGTCCATTAAGATTATTAAGGAGAGGGCTGGGAAATCCTGAGAACCAAGGAAGGAAGGGGACAGGAAGGGACCAGATGGGTCCAGGGAGATGTGGATGTCTAGAGTTGTGTGAGTCATTTCTATGTCTGCTGGTACCTGTCCCAGGGTCCTGAACTTAGTAGGCACTCAATGATACATCCTTTAGGGGCGCCTGGGTGGCTCAGTCGGTTAAGCGTCCAGCTTCGGCTCAGGTCATGACCTCATGGTTAGTGGGTTCAAGCCCCGTGTCAGGCTCTGTGCTGACAGCTTGGAGCCTGGAGCCTGCTTTGGATTCTGTGTCTCCCTCATTCTCTGCCCCTCCTCTGCCCACACTCTGTCTCTCTCTCTCTCTCTTTCTCTCAAAAATAAATAAAACGTTGAAAAAAAAAATACATCTTTGAAATGAAATGAGTTACACACCCCTAAGTGCCTTAAAGGGTTAACCTGACTAAATGCCCAGAGTTTCAAGAAAATGAATTGCCACAGTGGGTGGGGGTGGGGCTATCGGAGGTGAGAGAAGGAACCAGAGTTCAGAGGTCAGGAAGGGAATGGGGGTGGGGGGAGCTGGGCTGGAACTGAAGCTGAGGAGAAGGAATGATAAGGAACAAATGGCAGGAAGGCCAAAATGTCTCTGAGGCCCACAAAAAGTGTGGGTTCCCTCCCTGAGTGTGATCAATCTGAAGAGGTGGCCAGGCTCCAAATTTGATTTTGAGCCGGTGGAAGACAGTCTCCTTGAACTTGGGGGCCTCTCTGGGGACTCCCTTTTCCTTAGGTAAATATGAAGGATGACAGTCCTCCTGGCTCGCCCCTGCTGTCCAAAGCTGCACTGTCCCGAAGGAAAACAAGCATCACTCCAACCTGAGGTTCAGGGACTGTGGTGAGTCCCCTGGCTGCCCCTGGCCCAAAGTTGACAGAGAAAACAGGTTCCCAGGCCAGAAATCTTGTGCGACAGTCCCCCAGTCTCTTCAGCCCACAACCCTGGCCGTGTGTAGCCCTTGGAGGCCCAGAGAGGTACCCTGGGGGGCTTCTGGAGAGGAGCTGGGGGCTCTGGGGCTGTTTACTTGCTCCTCTTTCCTAGGAGCTTGGAAACCCTCCAGGGTGGGAGTCCACACTTGATTCATATGAAATTAATTCATTCACATATTTAGCACACATTTGCTGAGCTCTATGTTCCAGTCACAACAGAGAAAAAGCTCCTGTACTCTTGATACTTGCTTTTCTGTGGTGGTGAGGGTGGGGGGGGGTGCAGATCAGCAGTAAAGTGGTAGCAAACAAATGAAGAAAAGGGACATGGCAGTGTACGATGCATACACATTGGAAACCTCCTGGCGAATCGGTGGAGAATAATTGGGTGCGTGGGGGTGGCGGTGGGGCTACATCACACTGCATGTCAGGAAAAGTCAGCCTGGGAAGAGGAGATATTTGCATCGAGACCCCAGGGATGAGAAGGGACCAGTCCCATAAAGTGCACAGGGAACAGTCCAGGCAGAAGGGATGTCCTGTGCAAAGCCCAGAATAGAAATGGGATTTGCCCATCCAAGGAACAGCACATTCTTTAGGTCACTGGGCCTCAAGCTTGGGGAGCAAGGGCGAGGTGAAGCCACAATCCATCACAGAAGTCGTGCTCGTGTGAAAGGCCAGAGTTAAACTCCAAGGGCAGTGGGGGAGGACTCCATGACAAACTGTGGATGTAATATTCTGTTGTCCCAAAGAGAGATTTGGTAACTTTCATCAGATTTCCCAAGAGACCTATGATTCCCTCTTCCCCAAACACTAGTAACACCCGACTTCGAGGGAGAAGACAAGCCTCGGGCCCTTCAGAAAGACGCAGTTTGCAGGGCTCAGAACGTTCTCTGGGAATCTTCGGGAGTAGTAGGCAACATTAAGTGCCCCCCAAATACGGTACAAACAAAAACAAAGAAACGTGGAGAGACACGTCGGCGTTGGGACAGTCGGGGCTCTCATGCTACAAAACCCAGTTCCCAAACACCTGGGCGGCCAGTGAGACATGCTTAAGAATTGTGAGGACTTCTTCCTCTCGTTTATACAAACGTGTCTGAGGTCTCCGGAATCTAAGTGTTCCACACAGACGGCTGAAATCCCCTACAACTGTGCCCCCACTTCCCCTAAACCAGTTTTGCAAGGGGCTCTGTGTCCTGGGGATCCCCTCTGTCCACGTAGGCCCCGGGCCCCAGAGGCGACGCCCACTTTTGTGGGGAGCTCCTTTCTCAGCCGGCCCCGCCCCCTGCGTGCCCCACAGCCCTCCCCCCCAAATCACCCCAAAGATGCGCGTGTTCCATTTGGAAGGACTTGGACTTGTTAATTAACCTGAACAGTCACATTGGTCTGCAAGGTGCATTGTTGTTAATTAAAGCTGAGATTCTCCTTGTGCCCAGACGGCGGCTGCTGTTGTCAGAATAATTAGATAGCATGCGATGGTTTTCATGCAAATTCCTGGCAATTAGAGCTGGCGAGGAATTGGGTT
Organism: Panthera leo; assembly: GCF_018350215.1. Lineage (NCBI taxonomy): Eukaryota > Metazoa > Chordata > Mammalia > Carnivora > Felidae > Panthera > Panthera leo. Next base: position 65,393,310 of record NC_056696.1, read on the forward strand.
TGAGATCCCAGGGAAGTCTTCCATCAGAATTCCTCCGAGGGCCGCCCCTGGGGGAAGGCGATGATGATGATGGGCTGTGGGTTCGGGGTTGGGAAAAAGGGTGTGAGGTCAGGTATCTGTTTCCTGCATCTTCTGGGAGGGGCCCCAGCCCGGAATGTATGAACCGTGGGCCTCAGTGTTCCTCAGTGTTCTTTCCTGAGGCAGTGCGGAGGGATCCTCCCCAGGGCCTGGCCTGCTCCCAGAGCTTGCCTCCTGCTCTCGTATTTCTGAGAGGATTGTTCCTTTAGCCCAGGGGCCCAGTAACTCATACACAGCTCATGTCCCTGCCAACCCTAAGATTAAATTCTGAAGGGTTCTAAGGAAACAGGATCTGGATGCTTGAGGGGTCGCTGAAAAGATGCCACATTCAGACCAGTTTGGGGGCGGTTGGCAGCATGAGGTGGGTCCAATGGCCTGGGGTGGCAGGACTCCAGGAGAGCCTTGAAGAAATGGCCACGGTCAGGATCAGGCTCACGGAAGGCGTATCCCAGGGCAGTACACGGTACCGGAAGGGCCGCCCAGAGGGACTGGGGTGGGATGGGTCGGAGATAAGTGTGGGGAGGCCGCTCCAACCTCCCAGACCTCTTATCAGCCACCGGCTTCTGCCTCCGCCTTTGCTTGGTGAGAGATGTGATAGGGGGGGCCTGTCTGGGTTTCTCTCCAGCCAGACCCAGCGGGAGCGGTTTCTGTCTAGAGGCCCGGCCGGGGCTGGAGGGCACAGCCCCGGGGGCTTAAAGACAGCCTCCACGTGCATCAGATTACCCTGGAAGGCTCAGCGAAGGCAAACACCCTCCCCTGCCTCTCAACTAGGTCAGCCTGGCATCCAGGGCCCCGCGAGGGGCTGGGTGATGTCCAGGAAGATGGGGAGAGGGCAGGGCTGGCGGGTCCCCAGGAGCCGCTGCAAAGGGGGTAAGAGAGAAAAGCCTGTGACGTCTTCACGACCGGTGGTTGGAGGCCTTGTTATAATTTAGGTTTGTAAATTCTCTGGTTTTCCTGCATTTTTCTCCTCTCTCCTTTCTGTCTCAGACCGGGCCTCCCGCGGCTCCACCGGCCCTAAGTCCCGCCTTTCCATTTAGGATGTACCAATCCGCAGCTATCCTGGGGGTTGCTAGGAGACAGGAGGTTGTGGGGTGGGGGGCGGGCGGATTTCGAGGCTTTGTCACGCACCCACCCAGGAAAATTCCGGAGCCTGTCTGCCGCCTGCCTGGGCTGTTCTAGCTCCCGCCTGCTCCTCTCCTGCACTCTCCTATTTATCTCCGAGCCCGGAGAGTCCAGCAGAAACGGTGTAGGGGAAAACCGGGTTAGCCTGCATCTTTAGGAAGCGGAGAGGCGGTACCCGGATTCAGACAGGTGGGGAAGGCACCCTCTCAAGTTTCCCCAGCTTTGAATTGGCTTGGAGGGAGAAACTCGTTTTTGTGTGTGGCATCTCGGGTAGAGGGTGAATTTGTTGGTGGCAGAAGTTGTTCTTCTGCTTATCCAGTGGCCTTCCGACCATGGCCCAAACTTGGAGGAAAAAGCCCCCAGGGTCAGGATCATGCAGCCAGGGAGTGGCGGGGGGGGGGGGGGGGGGGCTGGTATCTGGGGGAGAGGCTCCCAGGGCAGCGGGGTGTGGTGTAGAAGGTGGAGGGAAAGATTTGTGGGGCGAGAAAGGTTCATTTCAGGAGCCGGGGTTTGAAAGGGAAATTTGGGGGATTCTAAGCAGAAGATGAGTCAGATCAGGCCCCTCCCTTTGAAGTGTCTCAACCTTCTGGACTTCTTGATGTTTCGTTCCCACTACGCATCCCACACAGAAAAGACTCAGCGCAGAAGCCGGGGGAAAGAAAACTCATTTGGGCAAGGACTGAGTCATAAATCCTGATTCCACGTCCTGAAAACCAGGACGGAGAGGGGGACAAAGTGGAAGGAAGGGTCTGAGAGAGGTCAGAGCTGGCACACAGGTGTGTGTGGTGCGGACACTGACGGGCAGGCGAGCCGCACGCGGACGAGTGGTATCTCATGCCTGCACCCAGCATGGATGGGTCCCTACAGATAGAGACAGATGCACACCCACGTGAGCACACACACACACACACACATGCACGCGCGCGCACGCACGGGGATTAGGGTCCTGCCGAGAAATAAACTTCAGAGAGATGATTCCTGGGAAGTGGCTTTGGGAATTCTCTCGAATGAATGTTCCCGGACTAAGTGAGGTCCCCCAGGATGCTTCTCTCCTCCTTGCCCACCACCCTGATCTCTAAGCAAAGCCAACAGGTGTCGGATAGAAGGCGGAGAGGAAGGCGGGACGAGCCAGCCAGGGTGGGGAGTCCCGTTCTTGGCTCGTTTTCACTCTTCTCTGTTTTTCTCTCTCTGGGGCCCATGGTCTCTATCCCTGCTTTTCCGCAACAGTTTCTCTTCCTTCCTCATCTGCTAAGCCATCTCTTCGAGTTTTTCAGGGGCAGCGGCTCCCCTCATTCTCTGGTGCCTCTTCTCCTTGCCTTTGAGATAGCGGTAGCCTCTAGAGAGAACATCTGTGCGCCCTGAGGGTGTTTGTACACTTTCTCCCCAGGCCAGCTAGAGAAACAGACGCTGGCCGGGAAGTCTGGTGTGAAATCCCTCCCTCTCTCCCTCTCCCTCTCCATTCTCCTTCCTCTCCTCTGCGTCCCCGGATAAAACGAGAAACCAGCAGCTCGGTAACAGTAGCGTAGACTTTAATTCAGGTTGACAGGTGCGAAGGGAGCTGGGACTTGCCTCCCGGGGGTCCAGATGAGAAGGCCGTCTTGCCGAGAGAGGCAGGGAGGGCAGGGGCGTGCGGGTGGTCTGGTGGTAGAACAGGGCCAGGAGCAGGGGCGTGGCCACACCGTGGAGTATCGCCAGGGCCTCTGCCAGGTGCAGGAGCAGGTCCAGAGCCTGCTGGGCCAGACACGTCGACAGTACCAAGGACTTGGACCTCACAAGGAAGTCCAACCCCAGAGCCAGCCCGTGAGGCCACCAGAAAACAAACCAGACCCACAGGACACTAACGCAGGGACCTGGCCACCTGCCCCACGCTTTCGTCAGCGCCTTGGTACCTAACAAGCCCAGTGGCAACAAGGTGAAGGCGGTAAAGCTGGCCACCACGTGCAAAAGCGGCAGAAACCTGGGGCTCTTGTTGAAGCTCAGGGAGCAGAGTCCACGGGAAGTGTCACTGGCCAGCGTGACGGGCAGCCCCAGGAGAAGAGCCGCTCCCCAGAGTCCTACAGTGAGCCACAGGGTGATGCCCGCGACGTGGCCCACATCCAGTTTGGGGCCCAGGCAGGCGTGGCACCCAATCAGCAGAGCCTGGGCAAAGGCTGAGCCGTACCAGAACAAGAGTGCCAGGCGGCACAGGGCCGTGCTCTGGATCCCGTTGAGGCCCGGGGCCAGGATGGGCACCACGATACTGAAGAGGGTGCTGCCCACGGCCAGCTGTACGAGGACCGGCCGCTCAGGGCAGACCCGCCAGTGGAAGAGAGGCCTGAGAAGCGCAAAGAGCACGGCTCCCCCCGCAAGGATGCCCAGGACGCTGGCGAGGACGAAGAAGGGCAGAGAGGAGTCGTCGAGCAGGGGGCAGGAGCGGCAGGGGGCGGCGGCTTCCACAATGCTGTAGTTGTAGTTCATGTCATAGGAGTCATTAAACTCATCCCAAATATCTTCTCCCAAGGTGAACTTTGTAGCGTCCTCATCCGCCACCTGGAGGGCATCCCCAAAGGGGACAATCAGATCATCGGCTTACCCCACTGAAGAGTCCGGGGGAATGAGGGCAGGGAGAGGGGGACAGGTGGAGTGGAAGCAGGGGGGACAGTGGGAGAGGCCGGCACAGGGAGCCCCGGAGCCTGGGAGGGAGGGGCAGGGGAGGGACCGGAGAGCACCGTAAGAGTCGGACGACGTCAGGGCCGGGGCGCCCGGGACCCGGCTGGAAGTGAGGACGATGATGGTGGGGGGGGGGGGGGGGGCAGGAGACCAGAGTGGGAGGGAGAAAAAGGAAGAAGAGGGAGGGCGAGAGACGAGGAGAGAAGGAAAGGCGTATGAAGACCACCGAGGGGCAGACAGAAAGACCACGGGCCAAGAGGTGGGGGGCCGCGGGCCCGGCCCCACACTCACCCAGTGCTGCAGACAGTTCCCCATGGTGCCGCTGAGCTCAGAGCAGGCAGAGGCAAGGGCCGGGGACGTCCTGTCGGTGACTGTGGCTCCAAGATAAGTGCCAGGGACTAATGAAGGCCATCAGTTCTGGGCAGGGCCATGGGCCAGGCGGCGGGGGGGAGCGGGAAAGTCAGGAAGCCTTTGCCCCACGCCCATTGCCTGTCTCGGCCTCAGGCCCGCGGGGGGCACCAGCCCAGGACTTCCTGTTTTGAGGCTGGATTCCGCCAGTGGGACCTGCACTCGGGAAAGGAAAAAGGTGGCGACCAGATAGCGGGTATTTTCCCACAGGTGGAAAGGGAGGCTGAGAAGCCAGGGGGCTTTCCAGCCAGGACGGATCCTTCAGGCACAAGGAAGGAAGAGAGGGCCAGGGGTTACGCGCAAGACAGCGATAAGAGGCGTGCTGGGAAAGCGGAGGGAAAGGACAGTCGATGACTCTCGCTGCTTCTCCATCCCCTTGAGCTGGATCCAGGCGACATGTTTGTGGGGGGGGGGCGTGTCAGTGGGGCCTGGGGTTGGATCCTGGGGGCGTTCGCGGCCTGAGGGGCCCGTGCACCTGTCTGTGTGGGTGGCTGCGTGCTGTGTGCCATGCGCGCGGATCTGAGGGCTGGGCGTCAGGCAGGCGTCTGGCCGGTCCGGTGTGAGTAGGGGAAGGGCCGGGGGGCAGTCGCCCAGGCTGCACAATGAAGCTGCTTCGGGGAGTGACGGGGTGTCTGTCTGGCCACCGGTGGGCGTGGTGAATGCATTCGCCATGCAAGCACCACACACAGTGTGACGAGTCAGAGCAGCCCCTGGCGGAGGATGGGACAGCAGATTTTAAAATGCTGCCTGTGGGGTAATCTCTGTCCATACTTCTGTCGGGGGCCGGAACGCCTCTGGAGCTGCTACACGGGGCTGGCGTCCTACCAAATGTGAAGTTCCTCACAGGGCTGGGGGCTTCGACGGCTCTCGGGCCGGCAGAGGGAAAGCATTCGCCCCGCGGACGCGTCCCCCTGAGCCAACGCCTCTGTTCTTCCGCGGCCCCTTCCCCTCCGCCGCTTCTCACGGTCTCTGCTCTTTCGTTCCCCACCCCTGCATTTTACTCTCTCTTGGGTGGGGAGAGGGCCCGGACGTTGGGAGGGGGGAGTCACGGAGCATCGGAGTCAGAAGGATGAGATAGGGGCCCGTTAGGTGACACCGTTTCATTCCAAGAAAGCATGGGATGTTTTTACTCGGTTTCACCGGGTAGCTCTTTCTCATCTATATTGGGGTGCGTGCGGCCAGAGGGGGGAAGCAAAGACACACGGGGGGGGGGTCCCTCACACAGATGGTCCCCGTTCCCCCCAGGGTGCCAGCTCAGTTCAGGTTCGACGTGAGCGGGTTGGACAGTGGCTCTGGCGGGGGCTGGGGGGGGGTCTCCCCTGCAGTGGGGTTGACGGTGCCTCCGAGGGGGGTCTCTCCTGCAGTGGGGTTGACGGTGCCTCCGAGGGGGGTCTCTCCTGCAGTGGGGTTGACGGTGCCTCCGATTCCATCTCCTCCAGCACCGCCGGGCAGAGGGCAGCGGGGAGCAGTCCAGGGCCCCACCCCGCACACTCTGGAAGGCACGGACCCAGCCCAAGGGGGGTGAACACCCTTCTCTCCCTTGGAGAGTTCTGTTGTTTCCATCAGAGACGCCCTCGGGCGAGCGGCCCGGCAGGTGCAGGGGACACCGGCAGAAGCCCTTACACGCACATATCCCCACGGGGGCAAGGGCAGGAAGAAGGAGGCAGCCGGACGACACGGATAATCCAGATATATTGAGGGTGGCCCCTCTGAGATCAGCACAGGAGAGTTAGAAAGATTATAAAGATACACGATCCCCTCCCTGCTCCCGTCCCCCCACCCCACAGACAGACACACACAGCACGACGGCCCCTCCCCCCGCCCCCCCGTACAAATATGGCTTCTGTGTAATATGGACAGAGTGGTTCAGCTCAAAGAGGAAAGGTCATTTTCCCAAAAGCGGGTGCTGGGAGACGGGGAGCCCACGGGCCTGGGGCCCCGGGCCGCCTTGCTGCTGTGAGGTCGGGGGCGCCCTGGCTCAGGCGGGGGTGGCTGTGGTGCCCGAGGGCCCTGACCAGCGGCTGGAAGATTCGCGAGGGCGTTACCTGAACTGAGGGGGGTGTGGGCAGGCCTCAGGGAGGACGTGCTGGAGCGGGGAGCGGGGCCAAGGGGCTCTGGCTCTGAGGCAGGGCGCCCCCAGCAGGACAGGGAGGGCGAGCAACCTCATCTCCACGGCCACAGAGGAAGACAGAAAATCGAAGGCAGGGGTGGAGATGGGAAGGAGACGGGCTTCAGCCCCAGCGCCCGCTGAGCAGGGTAGCGACTACGCACGGGGCGGGGAGAGAAGTGACCGTGGTCATTCCAGGGTCAGTGCCGGGGACAGGCCTGCGGGCTGCATAGCAGAGGCTGTGGCACTGACTCCATGGCTCTGAGAAGGGAAATCGAGGCAGGGTTTGGATGCTCTGTGTCTGAGGGAGAGACGAGACGGACAGCTGAGCAAAACACATTCTGGGACTGTTCTCTCCGCGACGGGCGGGCGCCGAGGGTGGCCTGGGACGTGCGGGGGTGCAGCGGCAGCCCAGGCGAGGGACACAGCCCGACCAGGGCTCCCCTGCCCCCGAAGCCCTTCCTTCGTGCGTCCTGCCGCCTCCCACCTGCCCACCTGCCCCGGGGCCCTCTCTCTTTCTTTCACATGCGCGCGCGCACACACACACACACACACACACACACACACGTGCACACACAGACACAAGCACAGACACGACAACCACACACCCGCAGAGTTCACATTACTCCCCTCGTCTGGGCAGGAAACAGCTCAGTGCAGTGAAGCTCCTTTTAGTATTTTTGTTGTTATGTCTGCCTGGCTGCTGAGGGAACGGGAAGGGGTGCAGGCGGCACAAGACGGGGAGGAGTGGTTGCCGAGCGATGCCATGGAGGAGTGGTTGCCGAGCGACAGTCGGGGCTCGGGGCTCGGGTCAGAGCGAGGGGCCCGGAGCGGCGCCGCTCCCACAGCTGCCGGAGCCGGGAGGGGACAGCCTTCCTCTGCGCCGCCCCCGAGGGGCCCGGCTTCCCTGGCCGTGGAGGGGGCCCAGGGGTCCACCGCCATCTCTGCGATCCTTCCTCTGCCTCTGCGAGGTCCTCTGCCAGGACCCACGCCTCCTCGCGGGGGCCTGCATCCTCCCCGTGTCGAGGCCCCGGGTCCCTGCCTGGCTGCCTGCCACCTGCAGGTCACGCCTCCTCGGGACCCCCCCCCCCCCCCCCCCCCCCCCGCTCGCCCCTCTCCCGCGGTGGTGGGGGAGGGGGGTGACGGTGGTGGGGGAGGGGGGTGACGACGGGGGGCGGCGCCTGCTTCCCTGTCCCCAGCTCGAGGTGTGCGGCCGGCCAGCAGAGGGAGGGCCCCTGCGGCTTCCGCCCACCACCTCCCCATCCCCTCCCCGGAGAAAGCCAGGTGGAGGACGCGGGGCTGGAGAGGGCACCCGCCCCCGCACCAGCCCGGCTCAGAGCCCTGTCCTGACCCCTGCGCCTTCGCCCTCCTCCTAACACTCCAGGGGCTTTAGCTTTCCTCACCCCGGGGCCCCTGCCCCTCCAGCCTGGAGACGGATTTGATTTGGGATTGTTATAAAAATAATAATAACCCAAACGCAGAGAAGCCACGGAAAGGGCTGAGGGCAACCCTCCCTCCCCCCCGCCCTCCTCCCTCCCCATTCCAAACCGAGTACAAAACCGCACCCAAAGCAGACATTCTGTACAGGGGGGTGGGGGGGCCGGGGAGCAAGCGGGAGGGGCGGCCCTGGGGTCGCTCTGTACAAGTCCAGGTTGGCGGTGGCCCCGGCAGTCCCCGCGGGGCCCCTGGGGGCGTAGGAGGTGGCTGGGCGCCTCTAGATGAAATACTCCTTCTTGTCATCCCCGCCCGACTGCCCGCCTTCTGCGTTGATGATGGCTGTGTCTGCATCTGGGGCGTCATCCGAGCCTTTGGCCTCGTGTGTCAGGTAGGTTCCTGGGAAGAGGCAGTTTCCACACCTCTGAAGCCCCCTGCCCCGGCCTCGCCCACCCACCGCACCTGCTCCTAGAGCCTTCTTCCCCGCCCGACCCAGTTTGCATCTTGCTGTCAACATCCATCACCTGACCACGCCCCCACGAATTAACGAATGCTAACCTTAATTAGAATCTCATTTATAATACAGGCAAAAAAGCGTGCGTGTTAGTGCATGTACGTGTACGTATGTACACATGCGTGTGCGCGCATGTGAGTACGTGTGTGTATAGGTGCGTGTGTATGTGTGCCTGCATGCATGTGTGTGCACGCGAGTATATGTGTGCACGTGTGTATGCGTGTATGCATGTGCATGCCTGTCTGCACATGTGTGCTCAAGCGTGCATGCACCTGTGTATATGAGTATGCATGTATGTACACGTGCGTGCCTGTGTATGTGTATGTGTACATGTGTGTGTGTGTGCACCCGCATGTGTATTGTGTACCTGTGTGTATGTGTGCATGTCTGTGCACCTGCGTGTGGAATATGTACCTGTATGTGTATGTGTGCATGTGTGTGTATGCACATGTGTGCATAAGCATGTATGTGTGCACATCCTGTGTGCATGTGTGTGTGCACCTGCATGTGGAACGTGTACCTGTATGTGTGTGTCTGCATGTGTGCATAATCATGTATGTGTGCACATCCTGTGTGCATGTGTGTGTACCCATGTGTATATGTGTGTGTGTGCACCAGCATGTGGAACGTGTACCTGTATGTGTGTGTCTGCATGTGTGCACAATCTTGTATGTGTGCACATCCTGTGTGCATGTGTATGTGTGTACCTGTGTGTATATGCGTGTGTGTACCTGCATGTGGAATGCATACCTGTATGTGTATGTGTGCATGTGTCTGCACATGTGTGCATAATCATGTATATGTGCACATCCTGTGTGCATGTGTGTGTGTGCATGTGTGTATGTGTGTGTGTGCATCTGCATGTGGAACATGTACCTGTATGTGTGTGTCTGCATGTGTGCACAATCATGTATGTGTGCACATCCTGTGTGCATGTGTATGTGTGTACCTGTGTATATGTGTGTGTGCACCTTCATGTGGAACGTGTACCTGTATGTGTATTGCGCATGTGTGTGTGCGCATGTGTGTGTGCACGTGTGCATAAGCATGTATGTGTGCACATCCCGTGTGCATGTGTATGTGTGTACCTGTGTGTATACGTGTGTGTGCACCTGCATGTGGAATGTGTACCTGTATGTGTATATGTGCATGTGTATGTGTGTACCTGTGAGGACACGCGTGTGCACACACACACCCTAGATGGGGACAGGGAAACTGCAGCTCAACCCCTCAGCAGGCAGCCGAGATCCGGGTCCGCCCAAGCACTGGGCTGCTGGCTAAAGCAGTTGCAGAGGGGAGCGCCTGAGAGGAGGGTCTGCGGGCACGGATAAGGGGAGGCGGGAAGAGATGGTGTGGGGACAAGGGGCCAGGGAATCAGAGGACAGGTAGATGAGAAGGCAAGAAAGTGCAGGACAGGATGGGACAGAGAGGCAGTTCGGGCTGGTCTCTGCCTTCAAGCAGGAGACCCTGGAGGCAGAGCGGCGTGGGAGCAGCAGCTGGCTGAGTGGGAAGATCACCGAGGGATCGGGCTCTACTGCGGGGTTCGTGGCGCTCAGTCATCGCAGGGCTGGCTGCCTCCTTTCTTCCTCTCACACTCCAAGGGGCCACTGAGTCTCCAAAGGCCTGCCCCCAGCCCCCGGCTGCCTCCCCACCTGCCCCCCAGCCCCCTGCTGCCTCTGACCTTTGTGCCGGATCAAGTAGTGGCCCAGGAAGATAAGCAGGATGAGAAGCAGGAAGACGATGAAAGCCACGATCCCACCAATGATGGCGTGGTAGGTGCTGGACGACGAGGGCACTGGGCTGGGGTCTGCAGGGAGGGGACGCACACAGTCAGACCTGGGAAGAGCCCTTGTCTTAGAGCATCTCCGGCCATGGGTATCGTACACAGCACAGGACGCGGGCCGACATCAGGAGAATGGAGCGCGTCACACGGCAGAGGGGATAAGCCTTATTTTGTACCCTTGTCTGGAACGCAGTAATTATAAAACAAATTATGTCTTCACGAATAAGCTGATGAATCTGCTCACACTCAACCCTTTAAATTGTGTCCGTGGCACCGAAGCTTTGGTCCAAGTAGCTTTAAGATTTCCATAATTTCTTGTTCTCTCTCTTGCTTCGACTTTCAGCGGGTATCAGAGTATTCCTTCCCTGTCATCATGCCCTCTTTCCCTCCTGCCTGCTTGATGTCCAGAACTGGCTTCTGTCGGGGGGCTTCCCAGTCTGTTCACCTATTGCCCTGAGACCAGATCGAGGAGGTCTGTCTGGTGGACAAAGCCAAGAATTGGGAACTCTGGCAGCACCTTACAGAAGGCGATGCTGTGTAATAACCAGTGCTCCCTCTTTGCAGAGGGAGAAGTTCAGGGTTCCAGCTACATCCCAGTCCTGCAGCGTGTCTCATCTGGGAGATCTGGGACATCCCAGCATCCAGAGGCTTATGGGAAAGGCAAAGAGACTTCCTTCATGGATGGCCCCGGTGCTTTCCTCCCACGGTGGCCCATGTCTCCGCCATCAGATTAGAGAAACCGCCCTCCACTGCAGCATTTACAGGGGACAGATCCTCAGAGCACAGCCTGGGCCACAGGCATGCCAAGGACAGCACCAGCTTAGTCCAAGTCCCAAATATCTGAGGAGACGGCGCCCAGGCCCAGGGCATAGGCTGGATGTGTCCAAAATTGCATTAGCCGTAGATATAACTCCTCCACCCATGGGAGAGCCACTGTTTTCCCACAGACTCTGCTGGAGTCTTGAGGCCTCACTGACTCCTTATATATTTTGTCTTTCCTACCCTGTCTCCTCAGGCTTGACTGGGCAGCTTTTTGGTTCCTTGCCTGTCTACGCCTAATTCGAAAAGAACACATTTACGCTCTGGTTTTTTGGTGTTTTTTTTCTGCTCTGCTTGGGAGGGAGGGAGAGGATGGGCCTTGGGAATTCATGACATGATGGGGTGGGTGTGAGGGTGTTAAAGCGGAAGAAAAGGAGGGAGGTTACCCCCGTCTTTCTCCCAAGCAGTAGGTGATACGGTCCACATTAAAAAAAAAATAATCCTGGATCATTGTTCCAGGGGCTATGGAAGTGGAAATCTCTTAGAAAAACACAGCTTCCCACGGCCATCAGTTACGGATCCCTGTCTCTAGGTAGAACTCCATTTCTTCCTTCCAGGCTGGTGGCGTCAGGACTGCTTAGGATCCTCCTGGAGGAAAATGCAGGACCCCCTCCTACCACCAGGTGTCAGCACCGAAGCAGTCATGTCAGACCGACCGCTGGTGGGGGTGGGACCGGCAGGAGACCAACCACAGGGGCGCCAGAACTTTCTCTCACTGCCAGTGCCATCAGAGTTGGCCGCGGGAGCTCTGGGGGCCAACACTGGACCTCAGCCTTGCTGCTGGCATCCTACAAGAGCTCTGTCGTGCGGAGGCAGCTCCCACATGCTGAGGTCTGCCCGTGGAGCCAGAATCACCCCATCTACACAAACATCCTCGTCCCAAGGTCTCAGGTCTCTTATCTATGGGAACCTCAACTGCCATCACCTCGCTGATTTAACGGGCATTTCCAATAAGGGAGTCCCTGCTGTTCCCCCGACAGCGGATCTCCCCTATTCTCAGGGAAGGCTTGTGAGGTTTTCTGGCGGGACCCCACTGCCATCGGGTTCTTCCAGACTTCTGCCAACTCTCCAGTAAAGGGACCTCCATGCTAGCCTGTCACTCCTCCTGAAGCTGGGTTTTGTGGTCACACCTTCGGGGAGAACTTCAGAGAAGAAGCGTCACTAGCGTCTCGGGAAGACAGGGCGTCAGAGGAAATGCCCTGTGCCTCAGCCGAGTACAAGCAGATCTCTGTGTTCTGCCTCGACCCACTCTGCTGTGGCCAAGGAAGGCAGGAAGGAGTGCAGCGGCATGCCTCCCATCCTGGTCACGGGAGAGGCAGCCCACTGGACAGGGAAACCCCCACAGCTGCCCCGGAGAGACTCTGGGGCCTCTGCCAGAGTGGGTGTAGGGGTGCGGGGAGGGGGAGTGCAGGGGTGCAATGACGGCATCATGTGGGCCGCCAGTGCTAACCAGAGGCAGACCAGAGCCCGCTATTGTGTTGATCGTCCCGTATTACACATTCCAGAGTGGACCCAGAGGCCGAGGTCCAGGCCCTCCCATGGCGGGCTCCTGTCCACTCACTTGGCCCCGTGCATGGCGAGGGGCGCTCTCAGGAGATGGAGAGGCAGAGTGCGGGGTGGACGGAGGGGGGCTCACCGTTCACGTTGAGCGTGTAGTAGGCCTTGTAGCTGCCCATGTTGCTGGTGGCCGTGCAGCCGTAGGTCCCGCTGTCGCTCTTGTTGAGGAAGGGGAAGATCAGGGCACTCTCCTGGGTCATCTTTAGCGGGGGCACACTGCCTTCCTTCTCCCACAGGTACTGCTGGGGGCTGTGGAGGCAGAGAAATCACACGTGTTAGGGGGAGAGCAGGCCGGGGGGACAGAAGGGGAACAAAAACAATAACTGGGCAAAGGAAGTCAAGGACAGTTTGACGAAGGCTCAAGGAGTTACAGGAGCCACAGACACGAGCTGCTCGGAGGGAGGGTTCGATTTGAGGATGAAGGAGATTTTCTAACTTGTGTCTGACTGTGGCTTGGTGCCCCTGGGGACCTCGGGGACAGCCAGGGGGTGACCTTTTCTGCTGCTTTGTAAGAGAAACAGTCAGAGGATGGATGGTGCTGGACAGGGGAGCAACGGTAGGAGGGAGACGGGGACACTCTAAGGGCAGATCACAGTCTGAGGTACAGAGGGGTGGCAGGGGCAGGAAGAAAGTGGATCTTCTTACACGGGATTTCCGCGACCCTCACAGTGAAGCAACAGCTTCTGGCCCTCGCGGGGATGCGGAGGGTCTGGCCTAATCTTCGCCGTTGGTGTGTCTGTGGAGAAGGAAGTGATGTCAGGGCAAAACTGTCCCAGCGTCCAGGAGAGGGCCGCCATGTCACCGTCACCAAGCCGTGTATTACAGGCTTTACCCCTCAGGCGCCTACGGGACCAGGGACGGGGCCTCCGCCCTTTGCCTCTTGCAAGCCAAGTCCACTGTCGCTACTGAACGTGCGTGAGATTCGCACTGCAAACTCGTAGAGGTAGGATTTCTGAAGGTCTGTGCTTGGTGGGACCCGAAGGGGCATCCTAACAGGGAGCTGAGGAGGGTTCACGGGTGCACCTGTGCCCAGCACATAAATGGGACGTAATCCACATTTCTGACAGAACCAGTGAACTTGAACTTGATCATTTATTGAGCTCACAATCGCTCAATCCTCTCTGCTCTGCACGGGAGTTTAAGCCGGGAGTGACACTTGCACACAGAGCATCATTTTTAGTGGTCAGCCCAAAAGTGAAGGAAGAGCTTTGCAACAACAAGAGACAGGGGTCATATTTTGGCTGCAAAAAGGCACTGACATGATATAGATGGGCTCTGTGACGGAATAATGGCATCTGCCACTGGCACCATCGGGCTGCTAGCATGCTAGGTCCAGATGGCCTCACAGAACAATGCAACCAGATGCTGGTTTAGAACAACAGATAAAGAGGCCAAGCTTCCCCTGAGGACAGAGCCAATCTTAACACCCAGTTAATGGACGTGTTTCCATCAGATCAAACAGGACAAAAAGAATCAGGCCAGATGAGAGAATGGGGGTTCCAGGGTCCCACAACCACAGAAAAGTCTAGCACAGTGCCTGGGGTATAGCATTTGTTGACTGACTGCTGATCGCAGTTGGGCCTAGAGGCCAGATGATCTGCTACCTAATAGAGAAGTCTTTGGGGTTCAGACAGGGGAGGGCCCTCGGAGCCCTGGACAGAGACCAGGGCCTGGGGGAAACGACCCCAAGGCCAGGGGTCCCCACGCTCAGAACTAATGAGCAGAGAGGCACCTTACAGCGATATAGAAGTTTACAAAGTTCTTTCATATATTTTCCCCTCGATCCTCACGTTAATTCCGTGAAGTAAGGGGAAAAGCCACTGAGAGGTGGCGAGCTTTGGTGAAAGACACACAGCTAGTCACTGGTGGCACCACAGCTGGGATCCGGGCCAGCTGCCTCCAGCTTGCGAGTCTGCCCAACGGAAGTGACGTCACCCCAAACCTGCCTCACGTTCAGCAATGGGCTTCAGCAATGGGTCTAGCAATTAGTTTGAAGAGCACCGATGTCGGTCCTGGATCTTCCATAAAAAAGATGAAGCACTGGGATTATTTTAGGAAAATGGCCCGCCTCTAGATAAGTTAGGACAAGAAATGCCTAGGACAAGAGTAACTATCTTCTGCTTTTGTACTTTCTTTCATCTTAGTTCCTCCCACTCGGAAAAGTTCCAAATCTCCTGAGGTGAGGGTGGATGTGCCCCGTCCGTACTCAAGGCAGATTCCACAGAGAGACGGGGACCCTTGGAAAGGCTCAGGGTAGTGACTGTGAATCCCAAGAACACCACAGCTGGGGCAGACGGGAAGGACCGCCAGGAAAATCTGGGAAATCACAGTATGTTGGTCTCAGAAGGGGCCTCAGTGACCGCCATGTTCATTTTCTCATGTTACAAATAAAGAGTCAAGCTCAATGGGGTAAGGCTATTTCCTCAACCCCCATGACCTGTAAGTGGGGGAGGGCAGACTGGAACCTGCATCTTCTGACTCCTGACTTGTCACACGTACACCACAGTTTACAATCTGGCTGCATACGCCTGGCCTAGATCGGGGCTTGGCAAACTTGCCCTTTGGGCCAAATCCTGCCAGCTCCGTGTTTTTGTAAATAAAGTTTTATTGGAACACACCCACGCTAATTTGTTTACATACCATTTACGGCTGTTTTCCTGCAGCAACGGCAGAGTGAATTAGTTAAGACCGCGCGGCCCCCAGAGCCTAACATGTTTGCTCTTGGGCCCTTTATGGGACAGCTTGCCCGCCCTTGGCCTCGTGCTGTCACCTCGTGCTGTCACCTCCTCACTTACCTGTGCCCACCTCACTTTCCTTTCCCCGCCCCCAGCTCACACCTGACCCCGCTCCACCCACAAGCCCACAACATACATAGAACCTCGATGCGCTGAGAGGTGGATCTGTCAGCCCCCTTTAGAGATTCATGGTTCACAGAGCATACGATGTCGGCCCCGTCATCGTCCCGGGAAACCTGGAAGGTCACTGAGCTGCTCACGGTGAAGGTTTTACCGTTGGGATCCTCCTGGACGCGGGTTGGTTCCCCTGGAGTGCAGAACAGACACGCACACGCGCACGCAGAGTGAGCCCTAACGCACAGATACAGTGTGGGCCCCACGGCAGACGTACGGATGGTGAGTCTCAACTTAGACACACTTAGAGAGTTGTGAAACGGTTATGGACACACAGGGAGATCGTAGCCCTAACACACACACACACACACACACGAGTGTGCACGGAATATCTGTCCTTCTCCTTCTGAGGACGTGCACATACACAGACACGGAGACACGCCCGCCTCTCTTCCTCCCCCACCCGGCCACCTCCTCCTGAACCCCAAAGCAGGGGGGTCTTACCATGGAGCTCTTGGTCACCTTTCCTCCAGGTCAGCTGGGCTGCAGGCTTGCTTCCAGAAGACTGACAGTTTAGGGTGGTTGTTTCTTTTTCCCGTAATGATGACTTATAGCCAGAGATTATGGGCTTCTGCGGGATTCCTGCCATGGAGCGGGAGGGGGGGGGGATGGCCAAGATAGGAAGGAGAGGCCCCCTCAGGTGACCTCAGCTCTCCCTGCAGAGATGGCCTCTCTGAGGGTCAGGATACCTGGGTCCTGCTTTGGTTTAGAGTGTGTAGAAGACTAGAGAAATCATCTTTGTCTTTGACCTCCTCCCTAAGGACCAGTAGGGAAGGTCTGATGCGTGACCTGACACTCCACTGCGCGGCTGGGTGGCTAAAGAATTGGTGGGAAGCTCCAGGGGGGAGAGAAGGAGATGGAAATATAGGACCCGGAGAAGAGCACGTAAGCAGCTGCGGTTACTTGGACATTATAGTCACGCGCAGCAAGCACTTCCCCTGTTTCCCTCCTCCGGTCTTGGGAGGCACGTGGAATGGATGTTAGCATCTGTCTGTCGTAGGTTAGGAGATTCAGGCTCAGAGAGGGTAAGGGGTTTCCCCCAGAGCAAACAGTAAGTAGAGGAAAAAGGGTTAGATAGAACCCAGAGCGCTTTGCACTTCCTTCCGTGGCAAAGGAAGCACGGACTGAACTTCTCCCCGATGCTTGGAGACCTGGCCTGGCCCCTGGCTGCCTCAGGGGCTCACCTAGGAGCTGGGTTTGCCAGGCAGCGTGCTGCGGAGCCCCTGGGGTGGGGAGCCTCACCGAGCACGGTGACGAGGGACTTGGCGGTCCTCACGGGCATGGTAAAGATGGAGCAGGTGTACTCGCCCTCATCCGCCAGCGCCACGTTGCTGATGCTGATGCTGAGCTCGTGCGGAGTAGATCTGACCAGCTGGATCCGATTGTCACGAAGGGCTGGGGAAATTGGCAGAAAGGGGGGCGGGGCTTTCACCGGCACCTGTCATGCTCACCTCCCAGTCCCAGGCTAGCGTCTCGGGGAGAAGGGGTCTAGTGTGGTCGAGGGCAGGGGACACGGCTCCAGAGACGGAGCCGCCTTTTTGTCCCAGCCACTTTGCTGAGCCGCCGGGGACAGCGGCCTCAGGGACGCTCAGAACAGCAGAGTTGGATCTTGTGGGCTTCCTCGTCAAGTCCGTGGGGGCAACACTGACACAGGCTAAATCTTAGGGCTCCTCTGGGGTGTAGGCACGCCGGGACCCTGTAGGACCGTGCACGGCTCAGGTCAGAGCTGGGACGCCGAGATTTCTCTGGAGTCAGTTGGAGAGCCCAGTGTGCTTTCCTGGTGCTCAGCCTCCGGACCGCAGGTGCACCTGCCCCAGCCCACAGTACCCCCCCCCCCCCCCCACCCCGCCTTCCCCGGAGACAGGAAACTTGGGACACTACCTCTCTTCTCCCCAAAGTAGAGAGTCTGCTGGGCCGGGTTAGACCACTGCAGGGATGAGTCCTCATGATCCTTTACTTGGCACTTGAGCACGACGGTGCCACCAGCCACCACTGTCTCATCGGACGTCCAGGGCTGGCTATCTGCAGGAGCACCAGAGGGTTAGCCTCGTGGGGAAGCCCTGCCCCGCCACCCACTTCTGGGCCAAAGTACCACCTCCTCTAACCCAGACCGTCCAAGGCCCAGGCGTCTGCGTTCTCTGAAGGCGTCGTTGTGGGGCGGTGGGGGAAGGAACAGAGGTGGCGGGGAAGGGGAGACAGACCTTATTTCCTCTTGCTTGCAATCCACAGAGAAACAGTCACCTGTCGGATGTTTGCTGAGTGAACGGACAGGGCCACGGCATTTAGAGGAATAGAGGCGCCCAAATCTACACATAGCACTGTGCGCGTCTCTTTCCTGAGAGACGGCACTTTGAAAGCACGCACACGCACCTGCCTTCCAGGCTCTCCCTTCCTGCCTCCGGCTGCAGGTGAGAGCGAGGACAGGAGAGGCGCTTGGGACGAATAACCCCGAAACTAAAAGTGAGGAGGGGCCAAGCCAGCCTCGGGTCCCCCATTCGTTGACATAAGAGGGAGCTGAGAAAACTGTGCAAGAAGTAACAAGAAAGATTCGACAAAACAGAAGAACCGAAACATTTTGGCACAGACTTTGCCACTCCTCCCACGGTAGCTTCCTTGCATCGGTAACTCACATTTCTTCCAGGATCAGGACAACCCGCCTCTCAACACACAAACCCGAATCACCCCCCACCCCGTGTTATTTTAAAGAGTAAAGGATTAAGATTTTCCCTTCCGTGCGATGGCAACGCTTTCTCACCCCTCTCTAGTCAAATTAAACAACAACAGAAAGGACGAATAAGGTATCGGATGGATGGGCCATTTGACTCCCAAATGTGCCTTCCAGTTGGCTTAGCCGGGCCCCCTTCCCGCGTGACACTCGCTTCCTCCTCCACCCACCGTGGTTCCGTATTTCCCTCGGCGTGGATTCTGCTCCCAGGGTCGATTCCCTCGTCTCCGGGACTTTCTGTGTCCCCCCATGGCAGTGACCCCCACAGAACTAAAATAAACAACGCCTTCCAGCTCTGATTCCCAAGCCTCTGTAGCATCTCTTCTGTGGCACTCACCTAGTGAACCAGCACCATTCTTCTCTGACTAGGAGGCCAAGAGACTTACTTCCTCCAGTCCCTGACTGAGTAATTTTAAACAATCCCCATGTTCCCTACGGCGCTGACCTTACCCCTGCCCTGTCTGGTATTCCTTTCTTTTTTGGCTACCGGAGCTCCATTTCCAAGAAATGCATAATGAATGCTCCTTGCAGAGAAGGGGCCCCTGAGGAGTCAAGGTGGCCTGTGCTGGGGTTGACAACAGGAATCCTGCTCCAGGGGGGCTGTCTACACACGGGAGCACAAAGTCTGGCCGCTGGTTTTCGTGTTTGGAATCATAACGGGACTGAGGGGGATCTTACGGGATCACGGAATCCGATTCCCTCATTTTACGGATGTAGACAATGAGGCAATGGAGGTGGGGTGATTGCCTACGATCGTTCTAGAATCAGTGATTCCAGGTGGGACTGGAACTCGGTCTGACTCTCTCAGTGCAGGTGGCCTTTCCGTTGGAATGCTCCTCCGGTAACCACCTAACTTGAATCTTAAAACTACGATTTTTAAGATTAGTGAGCCAGAGACGGAGCTGGCGGAGTAAACTGGGACGTGATTTATCCCTGAAATATCTGAACGAAAAGGGCTGGGAGACCTTTCATTTACTGCCAGCCATATACCAAGTGTTGACGTGTAATCCTGTTCTCCCTGGGTCCCTTTGAAGAATTCTACCTCAGTTGTGTCTTCCAGAACCTGTTTGTCCTGAGTAATACACGCCTCCTGGCGTCATTTTATTTCTGGAAAAAGGTGTAGAGATGCAGAGGTCTCTGTACTGGAGTCAGGGAAGAGGCGTAGGCGCGAGAGGGGTCGGTGGTGTGGAACTAGAGCTAAAATGTCAGATGGAGGGGAGAAGGCGCTGTGCGGTAATGAGGGGAGTGGGGACAGAGGGCAGAGGCAGCATGAGTGGGAGATGATGTGAGGATGTGGTGGGGGGAACCGAGGGACATCGTGAGGAGGGGCCTGGATTCTCACCTTGACTGGCCAGCAGGTCAGGGCTGCTCCAGACTGTGGAGCTGATTGCCTCGCCGAGTGGAGCCAGAGTTCCCAGCTCCAAATCCTGCTCCTGCCAGTAGCCTGGGGAGAGAATCTCCATCAAGGATGAGCCCTACATACTGGCTGCTGCCCTCGGGACACTTTGGTTGCTGGGGGCGGGGAGAGGACAGGCCCCTCTGGAAAGCGGGCTCTCCCGGGATCCCTTCTGAGGAAGCCAGTGAGGTCTTCCTCCGGGAGGCGGGGCACTTGCAAGGAGGGTGCTAAGGGTCACCAGTCAGCCATATAATGTCAGAGCCCAAGGAGATCTGAAAGATCCTCTGGTCCGGTTCTCCCACTCTGCACGTGAGGGCAATGGAGCCTACAGCGGTGAAAAGTCACTCGGTGAGGGCCATGCCAGCAAATGAAAGTCTGTTCCTTCCTTAGCCAGGATTCTTTCTGCTACACCATGTCATGTACTAAAATAACAGCAGGTTTAATAATCAGGAAATACTTTCACCCTTCATCCTTTTAATAAACCTGTGAAACACACCCGCTGGTCTTATCATTCCTGTAACGCAGCGCGGACGCAGAGGGCAGTGATTTGCCCAAGGTCACACGAGCCGAAGGACGCAGACTGGAAATGAAATGCCGGATCCCAAGCCCAAAGCTCGGTTACTTTCCAGCTGAGGCCCCTCCCAGTGCAGACGGGGCCGCGCTGGGCTGGAGGCCGCCACCTGCGGTATCAGGGGCGCCCCTCGCGGTGTTCCTCCCGCCCCGCCCCCTGCCCGCTGGGTCTCCCGGACCCTGCTCCCTGCCCGCCCCGGCACAAACCCCAGGGCCCGAGTCACCGCCTCTCTTCCCGGCCGGCGGCCCTTGGACCCGCCGCACGAGCGCTGCACAGAGCCCGCGGGGCCTGCGTCCCCGGCGCCGCCTGAAGAGGCGGAGGGACAAAGGAACCCGCCACACGAACCGGCCCGAGTCTCCCGCCACAAGCCACAAGCAGCCAATCAGGGACGCAAAGCGCGGTGACGTCATCGGCTGCCGAGCAGAGTCGGGAGCGGCGGCGCGTCCCGGGCCGGGAGTCGCGGGAACTTCTCCGGCGGCGCGGGCGCCCGGCCACCAGACGGGGCACCGCAGCCCGGGGATGCGGGGCGGGGGTGGGGGCCCAGCCCGAGAAAGAGGCCTGAAGAAAGGGGACAGGACGAGGTGGGGAACTGCGAGGTCCGAAGGAAAGGGGAGAAGGGACTGGGGCGGGAGGAGGAGGAGGGGAGGGGAGGGGAGGGAAGGGGAGGCTAGGGGGAGAAACTGGGCTAGGACCCCGAGAGAGAGCTTCAGAGGGTCACCGCCGGCCTCCCCCACCGCCACACACATCCTCCAGGAGATTTGAGAAAAGACTCTCCTCCAGCAGGGGAAGCGTTCAGGATTGGGAGGGGGAAGTACAGAAGACAGGAAACCGGGGACCCTTAGCGAGAAGCAGGCAGCAAAGGGGGCGCGCGAAGTGCTGGTGAAGAGAGGCTAGAAGGCTGAGGGTGCCCGAAGGAGAGGTGGCCGCTCAGGGGCCCTGAGAAGCAGCAGCGACTCCGCCGCCTTGCGTGGACATCGAGGCTGCAGGCACCCTGACGCTGGTGAGTGTTGCCTCTTTATTTTCCAGGTTGCGTGTTTGGGGGCGCGTGGACACACGGTGGAGAGCCAGACTGGCTGCACTAAAGCTTGGGATGGTGGAGTGGATTGGGAGAAGCCGGGGAGGGCTCAGTGCTCAGCCCCCCAGGACCGGTTCTCTGGGCACAAAGGAAGCGCTAGCCAGGCCTCTGCGCACGTGAACGGTGGCAGGGGCGGCGGGGGGGGGGGGGGGGGGGGGGAGGGGGGGGGCGGGGGGCGCATAGGCATCTCCTACTTTGGCACAGGACCTTCAGTCTGCAGGATGGGTCTTCAGCCCCGAGTTCATTTAATGTCAAAACAACCCTGAGGCCCAGGCAACTCGACAGAATCGCTTCGTAGAGAGGAGGTCTTGAGGGATCCGGGGACTGGATCAGCACACCCCTCAAGAATGCTCTGCCTCCCTTGGGGCTCTCAAAGCCTTTTCAACAGCTCTCTTTTCTTCGTGTGGCATTTCCACCCATTGTGTTGCCGTCACTTGTTTACCTATCAGGCTAAACCTGGTCTAAACTTCCAGCTGGTTAACAGCTGGGGCCCGACCCACCGACCCACCGACCTTATTCACCTTTGTGTCTTCAGCTCTTAGTGACCTTAGGCCTCTCAGCGCCTTCGATGGGCTCTGGCCTGGTGGCTCATCTGTCACTCCTGGGGCTGTGCTCCGCTGTTCCCCCTCAGGCAGAGGAGGGGCTGCCCACAGTGTGGACTCAGTCCCCACTCCGCATTCCTTCTTTCGTCTGTACTCTCTGGCTGCCTTCTCCTCAGTTGCTTTTCTCCCTGCATATATTTTTCTCATCTCTCCCCTCCTCCTACATTTTGCCGGCATCTTCTCCCCTGTATAGGATGAACACCTGAAGTGGTCAGGTGGGGCATTCAGAGCAGACTCCATTGTTCAGGTGAGGGGACTGATCACTAAAAGGAATAGTCTCCGATAAATGGCATCTATCATCCAGATGTCCGTGGAATTCACTCCAGTCCGGTTTGTAGCATGTTTTAAGAACTTGATGAAGAGAGAGCTGTTTTAGGTGTTTTGTCTTGTCTTGTCTTTTTTCTTTTCTTTTCTTTTCTTTTCTTTTCTTTTCTTTTCTTTTCTTTTCTTTTTTTTTCTTTTCTTTTCTTTTTTCTTTTCTTTCCCTGCTGGGATGATATTTCTCCCTCTAATTCTGAAAGGGACTTATGATCTCACGTCTCCTCTTGAAACCTATCGGGTGGTATGCCTGAAAGTTTTCTCACTGGGTTTATAAGATTGTACACCTGTAATGATAAATTCTGAATGGCCACTCTCCCGGTGGTGGACGAGCGATTGCAATGCTATTAACAGAAACATGGGTAACTAGCAGAAGTTACGACCTGGGCTGCGCAAGTCTTGGGCCTCTGGGTTCAGACTGTGCCGGCCATTTATGACATCAGCATAAATTCCTCCAATGGACTCCCGACTGGAAGGCAGAACTCTGGAGCGCTCTGAAAGGGTGGCATGGCCTTTGCCGTGGAATTTGCGAACGTTCTGCTCAGGCAGGGTCATTGGAAGGAAATGCAGACCCTGGACCACAGAGCCACCAGTGAGGGGCGCCCAGGCTCCTCGCAGGGAAAAGCAGTGAGGAGAATTCCAGCCAAATGTGCCTTATTGTTTTCCTGCTTACAAGCCTTCCCGTTGTCTGCAGGTCACATCCAGATGTGTTAGCCTGGCCTTCAAGATCCTGGACAGTCTGATGTGACCATGCCCTTCAGCTTTGTCTTTCCTTTACCCCACCCGTATCCCAGACATGATGCCATTCTGAGGTCTTTCTAGAAACCCTTGGCTTTCCTGCCTACATTCCTTTCTTGCCATAGCCCTGCTGATAATGCTCCCCACCCTTCCTTGCGTTAAGCTCTTCCCGTGCTTAAAACCTACTCTGTGTGGCATCTCCTTTGAGAAGTCTTCCCTGATTGTCCCAGATGGAAACACTTTCTGGTTCCTCTGACTTACAACACTTTATGTACTCGTCTTAAATTATGCATCACTCTGTGTTGTGCTCCAAGTTTGGCTTCCCTCTTAAGTGATAAAGATTCTGCAGGTAGGGTTGACATCCGTTCGTCTCTGCGCTCAGTACTGCCCCTAATGCAGCATGCTGCACATAGAAGGTGCTTAATAAATACATCGTTACTAAATGAATCAGAGGTGATTGGCATCTTCTATTGTAAGAACTAGGCTCAGCATCTGCCAGTGGAGAGGAAACAGAAAAACCAAACAGGATAGGAAGAAACAGGACAAGGAAGAGGGTGGATCATCCAGAGGCTGAAGCCCTAGAAAACTTTAATGTTGTGCTCTGGTGCGAATCGATATTTACTGATCACCTTGTGTGTTTCAAGATCCAAGTTAGGGCTCTATATTCATTATCCAGAACAACCCTTTTAACAGGTGTTATTATGCACATGTGAAGGATGAGTTGACTAAGACTCGAAAAGTTCAGTAACTCGTCCATATGATGGAGCCGGAGAGCGTGGGGATGGGATGGCTGTCCACCTTAGACCCCTCCGACTGCAAAGCCCAGACTCTCTGCACAGCTTTGCTGCACCACCGCCCTCTGCAGAAGCGTGCATTTCGCGTGTGTGGTCCTGGTGGTGCAGGAGTTATGGGGTCAAGGTTCCTTTCTGCCATCGCTGGCCAGGGGCGGGTCACCTAAGCAGTATTCACACTGCTTGCCTGCGATCGAGCAGAATAAGTGTAGCGAGATGGGCACGGACGCTTGTGTGGTGATAGGATGATTTGTGCCCACTGAATGTCATTGTTAATCGGGTTTCTTCACGTGTCTTCATCTATACCTCTGGGGGATCCTTCATTCACCCCTAAGAGCCTTACAACGGGGGACTTCTCAGTTAACCCAGCAGCAGATGTGTTTAGTTAAAGCTAACGGAATCCCCTCACGTTTTCCTAGCAGTCTGATGTCTGGGCTGAAGACAAAAAGAGTGTCTTGTTTGCCCTCAGTTGCCTTGGGGGTTCCTTAATTCTTGGTTTATTTACCCAAGCGTTCCAGTATCTTTAGGACTCGTGGTATTTTAAAGGACAAAGTAGCCCTTTCATCCCCCCCTCCATGTCCTTCTGATTGATTGTTCCCATTAAGAGCCGCCGAGGCGGCTGTTGGAGACTTACTGATATGCCCTTGAAAACACCCGTGACTCGTGTTGTGCTCATAGCACATGCCTCGCATATAGTAAGTGCTCAAGAAATATTTGTTGAATAAATAGACGAGCGACACGAATGAATGAAAACGTAGCGTGTCTCCACTCTAAGTGATGCTGGGAGGGAAGTCTTTGAAAAGGTGCCAGTGTAGCTACCCCCTGATTGCTTGGTTCATGTCTCCCCTGCACGCCTGCTGTGGGAACCTACGGTGCATTGCCCTTTGGCCTGTGACATGGTCACAGGTGCACGTGCGGGGTGCTGGGACAGGGACGGAGCTCTCTCGTGTGACCGCTGCTGGCCTTGCTGGTGCCTGGGTCCAGAGCTCCACTTCCCTGATGAGAGAAAGCCAGCTCCCCGAGTAGGAGTTGATGATGGTGATGGTGATGATGATGGTGATGGTGACTCAGCATTTCTGTAACTCCAGAGTTAAAAATACTCTGCGTCCCAGCCTACTTGTTATTCCTCACGACTACCATGACAGGTGGGTGGAGGAGTGTTATCTCCAAGGGAAAAACACGCTGGGGGCTGTGGCCCAAAATACTGAGGGGACCCACTTTTAGGATCGTTTTCCTACACCCTTCGCTGCCCCCCACCGCCCCCTCCTCCCCCCCGGGCCGGGTGATCTTGCTCTCATTCGTCCCTGACCTGAGCTACGTGGTGAATCCCTGTGTACATTTGGTTCACACGCAGAAGAGAACGGGCGTGGCCAAATCACGGAACTCGGCCCCTGGAGCTTTTCTCTTTGCCCAGAGCCACGTTTTCCTTAACTGTGAGCATCTGATTCTGCACTGGGAGGACGGTGGGCCAATCCCGGCGGAGCCCTGACTTAGGTGCTCACTCCAAGATCTGGGGAGCGTCACTTTGGAACACGATACCCTGATCAGACAAGGCACTCTTTTCGTTCTTAACTTTTACTCGACTCGCGAGTTGCTCTCGCGGCTGCTGGGGATTCTGCTCTCTCGCTTCTGCCTTCCATCCCTTTCTAACTGTCCTGCCCCGAGTGTGCCCCGAGTGTGCCACGAGCGTGCCACGGCGCAGTCGGGCAGAAGCTGGGGCCCCAAGCGGTGGGAGTTACTCTGTCAATTGGGACTGTCTGTCTTTCCAGGTGTATTTCCTGCTCGTTCTGTTGCTCCTTGGGGGAGGGGCCTCTGGCCCCTCACAGGCTGCAGGATCTCCTGAGGGGTGTCCCAGCTCAGCTCACATGTGCTGGAGCTCAGGCTTGCTTCAGAGCTTCAGAGCTCGGCCCCGCTGCAGCGACCCGCGGCCTCCCTCACCTAGGCCTTCCCTCCACCCTCTCTCTGGCTGGGCCCCTGGGACCTCTCTCCTTGTTGCCTCCCTCCGTACTTTCTGTTGCTGTCTGGCTTTTCCTCCTGGAGCCTTGTTTATCTCCGTTCCCTCTGGCTCCTGGCAGCCTCCCAGGCCTGGAAGGCACTATTCTCTCAGCTTTGCTTTACTGTCCCGGGAGGCACGCGGGATCTGTGTGAAAATAGATGGTAACTAGAGGTGGGGAACAGAGCCTTCACTAGAAGTGGGGCCTGTCGGGCTGATTTGCCCCGTGGCTTGGTGAAGCGTGGCCACGAGGTTCAGACATACAGAACCAGGAATCCTGCACTATTAGAGATTCGGGCTTGGAAGGGGCTGATCCAGGCTCCAGTAGGTTTATTGCTGAATGTTGGCAGATAGATGCCTTTTGGTTCATTCCTAACCAGGTCGTTGAAAATGAAAGGCTTTTGTTTCCTGGGCTTGGAATGGTGTGTGGCTAAGCTTTTCCAGGCTGAATGAGGAGGAGGGAATCTTTGGGTTAGTTGGCTAGCTGGCCTGCGGTGGGCGTAAGGGTGGGGTTAAAACAAAAAGCTTATCTGTGTGTTAACCCTCTTTTCACTAAAACCAAAAAAGCCCCCCAAAAGAAACAAACAAAACCCCACCCCAAACAAATGTAGTTATTCCAAATGTTTTGCTGTATCCGAATGTTAGAAAAAAAGTAGCGAGCTTCGATATGTCATGAATAAATATATTTTGTCTATTTCCGAAAACCCAGCCATCAATTTGCATGTCTGGTCATTTTCTACTGACCCCTAATGGCCAGAGGTGGGTAATCCTAAGATCTTTTTGATTCCATCAGACGGAGGACGGAACTGATATCCTTTCTGATTCCCTACTGCCACACTTCAGTTATTCCTCTCCTCCTTCTGTTATGCCTAATTTTCCCCCAAATATTTCCCCTCTATCATTCTTAGAAGCATAGACTTTTATAGCCGATAAGAATGCGAGGTAGCATCCAGGGCAAATCTCATTTTTTAAATGTCTATTTATTTTTCAGAGAGAGAAAGAGAGAGAGGGAGGGAGAGAAAGCAAGGGAGGGGCAAAGAGAAGGAGACAGAAGATCCCAAGAGAGCTCGACACTGACAGCAGAGAGCCCGATGTGGGGCTTGAACCCACGAACTGTGAGATCATGATCTGAGCTGAAGTCAGATACTTAACTGACTGAGCCACCCAGGTGCCCCGCAAATCTCATTTTAAAGAAGAAAAATCAGGGACACTTCAATGGGTTGAGCGTCTGACTCTTGATTTCGGCTCAGGTCATGATCTCACGGTATGTGAGACCCAGCCCCACGTTGAAATCTGCCCTGACAGCGGGGAGCCTGCTTGGGATTCTTTCTCTCTGTCCTCCTCTCTCTGCTCTTCCCCCACCCTCTCTCTCTCAAAATAAATAAATAAACTTAAAAAGAAATAAAGAAGGAAAACCACGGCTCAGAGAGGTTAGGGAACTCGTGCAAGGTCACACAGGCAGTGTCTGGGAGCCGTGGTTAGAAGCCCATCTCCCGTGGTTCCTGTCATTTGATAGCAGCCTTATGGGCCAATGAATTCAGAGGTTAAGTTGTCAGCTAGTATGATTTTACTTTCAGTGACATATACCCCGCACCCCCCGCTCCCCAGGGCTCTGTGTATTGCAGTGAGGCCCCCCAGGACCCCAGACCTCAAGGGAGGGAAATGCTCCTAAGTGCCAGGCAGGTTAGAGGCGGAGTGAGGTGGGGTGGGGGCTCCTGCAGCTGTGAAGAAGGGCGTCTTCACAGACTCAGGGCCTGACTGGCCGCTTCCGGCTCTCACAAAAGAGGACAGCAAGGGGCAGAAGGCACTGCCATGCCCGGAGCTGTTAAAAAGGCTGACTGAGGACAGGCTGTGTGCGCATGCGTGTGCTGGCATCTGGTGGGGCCGGCTGCGGGATGCTGAGCTGACCGTGCGGAGGGAACCGGCTCCAAGAGAGGAGAAAGCAGAGGAGCGTGTCCTATTCTGGAGCTGAGGAGAGAGAATAATCTGGAGGCAGAAGTGGGCTTGTGGTAGGCTGAGGGGGCCCCTCAGAGGCTTAGTTAAGATTCCGAGGAGCGGAGACTGAGAAGTGGGTGGCAGAGAAGGAGGTGGGGACAGCTGTTGCTTTGATTTGCTATTGAGTCAGTGTTCTCGGTGCATTAGCACTGGGAGGGAGCCCTGGGCTGGCCCCCAACCAAAACAAGCCCCTCTGTAGCCAATACTGTGTTGTAGCAAGAACTGCAGTTGGGAACAGAGAGGAAGGGGATCTGATCCCCAAAGAGCCCCTTCCCAGCCTTAGCTCTCGTCCTTCCGGGACTAGGCTGTGTTCTCTGGACAAGCGTCTAGTGTTCTGCACTAAGAGGCTGGGAGGGGATGGGGCAGAGCAAAGAGGATGTCTCAGGAAGAGCTTGGGGGAGAGTGGCCGGGGTCTGTGCAGGGGGCCGGGGTCTGTGCAGCTCGGAAGGCGGGGCATGACATCATTCCCGTGGATGGTAGCTCTGAGCCGTTTTCGGAGCGCCCTTTGACCCCACCTCCTCATTCCCGCTCACACACACAGACATCAGGACAGGTGCGACCCGGGGTCTGCATGCTAATGCAGCAGTCAGGAAGCCGGACTTGGTCTGAACTCTTACACGTCCCCCCTGAACCAAGCGCAGACACTTCACGCTCCTTCCCTAAATTTACCTTGCTGGCGTAGAACTGGGAAACATTCTCCCATCTTAGAAAATGCTTGGGAAAGGAAATGTAACAGAGGCAGTGTGGGGTAAGTGAAGGCAGAATTCTGTCTAGCTCATGGGAAAATATGTTTACGGGAAGGTAAGGGGCTTTCCCGTAAACTGGGAAGGGGCAAAGTAGGGCAGGGGCATGGGGGAGAAACAGAGTGGGCGCCCTGGGGAGGAGAGACCGCAGTCCCGGCCGCAGACCCTCCGTGCCTGCTCAAGGGCGTGGATGGACCCCCTTTCTCAACAGGCTCAACTTATCTGCTTTGCTCGTTATGTCCTACTTTAGATATTTCAGGCTGATGGCTTGGTGTGTGTGGGGGGAAACAATGCTGTGAAAAAGTTTAATTTGTTAGAAGTCAGGCAAGAAAGGATTCATCTCTGCTGGATCTGGTTTTACGGACTTGTTTTTACCGTTTCCCTTCACTGGGTGATCAGAGTCGAGGTGTGGATGGCAGGTTCAGGGCAGCGGTGAGGAGCGTGACATAAAGAAAACCGTGCTCTGCACCACACGCCTACACCGCTCCAGCCCCCTCCCTCATCCTAACAGATTTAGTCTCTTCCCTTTCCCGTTTCTCACCTAAAAAATGTATTTTCCAGAGGGTGGCACATTGTCCGATTAGCCTTACTTTGTGCCTTCCTGGGGGATTCTAACACTTCTGTGAAACAGACACTTTCTTCTGAGTCTGCAGACCTCACAGTCCCCAGAATGGGGACCCACCGATCTCCTGTTCTTTTCTTAAGCCTTCACTGAGTATCTTCTCTCTGACGAGGGTATGTACTCAACTTTGTTCTCCAAGATGTGTATACATCCCAACCTAGTTACCCTCTTTCTCATTCAGCCTGTGCCCCTCAACACACATGACAGGCTACAGCTTTCACTATTCATATCTGTTTTTATTTTTTTTTTCTGACACAAATACACAGCCTTTCTTATGACCCAGATACAGAGCCCTTTTCACAAGCCCATTATTAGTCAGAACCCCTGACTTCCAGAAAACCATATGGCTTAAACTCAGAGATTCTCCCCAAAGCAGAATTCAAGCTCCCTCTTCTGCTCAGACTCCCCAGGAGAGGGACAGAATCCTTTTCTCCCCAGGGCTGAGGCTCAGGCCATCTGTCACTGACACTGGACTCCAGGGCTTGGAAACCAGAAGAGAGTTGGCATGAAGCAGCCGTGGAGGATAAATGAGAATATGTGAGGCCCAGGGGCTTAGTGGTGGTGGTTTTTATATTTGTTTGAGATGATAGGATAGGGATGAGAGGAGAAAACATATAATACATCTTTGGAAAGATTTCATCATCTTGAGGAATTAGAGTAAGAGTAAGAATGAGTACAATTGTCCTGTCATTTTTGCATTTGCCGAAGGACAAATGATTAGGAGCAGATGGCCAAACTGGCCCATCGTTTCATAATAACAGGAGAACTTGGCCCTGGGCTCTTCAGAGGTTGATCTAGGCCATGCTAAGTCTCAGGTTACTTGTCACCGATGTATTTATTAGAGTCTTGCTGGGTTTCTAAGAAGTCTCAGGTATTTAAGTTAGAGACTCAAGAAACCTGTTCACCCTCTGGAGCTTTTGTACCCTGTCTGAGGGTTTGGCTGGAATTCTAGAGTCAGGATTGGAAGCAAAGAATCTGGGCAACAGAAGAAGACAAATAAATGTAGGAAGCTAGGATCTGCATATTCACAAGGAAATCTGGCATTGGAAGTACTCGTTCTCCAGCCTGCCTTGCTAATATCCGGGATTACATGAAGGAAGTACAGAGCTAGGTAGTGGTTAGCTTGGAGATGAATGGCTGAGATAGCAGCCTTCATTTCTTTTTCTTTTTTTTCCCTAGGGCAAGGTGATGCTTCTGACCCTTCTGACCCTGAACTGGAAGTAGATGAGCCAAAGGTGCTTATAATTAGCAATCAATACACAATTAGTGCAGGTCTAGCTGGGGTAAGGGAAAATAAACCCTTAGAGAAGACTACGTTTTAGTTCCTTGTATTATTTAGCTTCTTATCATTCTCCTGGAGATCTCCAGGAGACAGAGAGATGAGAGGGTTAAGGAATCCCAGAGGTAAGAGCTCACGTAGAAGAATGATACGCATTTTGAAACAAAATGTTGGAAGACCTGCGTTAGAATCCTTTCTGAAACATGTCTGCTGTTCATGAGAACAGGGGGCTCAGGGAGAAGAGTAGATAGGAGATACTCCAGCTGTTACTGTAACCCAAAGTCTGTCTTCCTGAAGGCTCGCTCATGGAGATAAATCACTTCCATTACCTGTCCTTGAGGAATGAAGTTTCTCCTTGTTTCACAGGAGGAAATGGAAGAAGGGCCCTGGAGATTCATCTTGGAAGCCTGCCCCCCAACTGGATTCTGCTGGAGGTCATTCACAAGTGTTAACTCTTATACGAACTATGACTAAGAAATTGATACAGGGAAATCAACATTTAGGGGAAGATCAGCGTGTGTAGTTCTGATGTTACAGGCTATCTAGTCTCAGACTGGCAGGGGCTGAGCATTCTCGGCTCCTTGCCGCATTTGACGTCATCAGCTTATTGGCAGATACCCCAAAAGAGTAGCAGAGTCCAGTTTAAAGATGCGCTTCCTGAGATTCGGCCAAGGACTTGGACTCTGGGGTAGGATGGTTGTATTTAAAGCCATTTAGTTCTGTACAAGATGGTTGTAAAGATGGGGGGGCGTGAGTCAGGGTTTTGATATTTGTTTCCGATGTGTCTCATATATTAAAGTCCTCTGTTATCTACTCAGATAACCCATGAGTGTGTATTATCTTTATATTTACTGGTAAGGTTGAAGGAAAAGAGAAAATTAGCACCATGAAAGGACAGTTTGTGTTGGTCATCAGGCTAAGAAGGGCATACTTAACAAATTGAGTAGGGCTCATTTTGCATTCCACATTTATAGGGTATATGTGGTACACCAGATTATGAGCAATACCATGTCAATCTCAAACATAACTATGTGTAGTTCTGTTTTTAATTTGTGACTCCATTTATGGTGGAACATCCAGTTCTTCGGAGGCCATCTGAGGTCACTGTAGGCCCTGGTCTCCTGAGCATTTCAAACAGCACATCTTCTCAACCTCAGTATTACTTGCTCGTTCTGTCCCCTTCCTACAGCTGTATAAATGGTTGTGAGGACCTTTCATATCTATATCTCAAGGCTTGTTCCCCTCTTTCTAGTCGAGCAGGTCAGGGATCATAGCCAGGTTCACGTGTGTGCTCCTGGTGGGGGAGGGAAGGAGCTGCACCTTAGAGAGTGGAGATCATGATGGGTGGAGGGAGAGCAGGACCACGGAGAGCAGCAAGAAGGGCCTGGGGTGGCTTGTGGGGGGTTAGCACCATGGAGAGCTCAAAGCTCCAGTTTGTTCTGCAAAGAGCAGGGAACAGGGATCATGGGTTAAGGCACTAGCTCTCCAGGAGTCAAACTGAAAGAACAGACATCAGGACTACTGTTAGGATCATGCTATACCCATCACTTGCTCTAAAAGGCCTCCTTAAGTGCTTTGTTTGAACCTGTCACATATACACCCAAAATTATATAAACAGTGAAGACTGCCACGAGACTGAGTTTGTCAACATGTACCTTAGTAATTACGACAATTACGTAGGTATTAGTGGTGGTGGAGGGGGTTTTCATTTGCCTTAACCAGTATCTCTTCTAATTAGGGAAATAGTGCCACAAAATCTGTGTCTCCTCAGAGACACTAGGGCATGAGAAAATCAAAGTGTGCTTATCACCAGATGGGGTATGAGGTGTATCAAAGTCAGTGTGCCTTGAAGCACCCACAATTGCTGTGAATAGTCCAGTCTTCATCGTGCATGGAAAAGAGGGGTGGATCAGTCCTCTTAAGAAGGCATTTGTCTTTGGGACATTAGTTGGGACATTTGGTCAGTCTCTTCACACTTAGAGGAATTTTGGTAAAGGGGCAAATGGTTCTCTCTTCAGTACTTGTTCCTTCAATGAAGAATATGTAGCTTTACTAAGCCTCTATTTTGCAAAAATCTCAACGGTTTCATGTGTTCAAGACTCTGGAAATCTTGGTTTCTCAGGGCTAGTTATAACAGGATTGGGTTGGGTTTTTCTCGGGTTATAGGAACCCTGAACATCAGCTGGTTCTGACTTTGTAAAGACTCATCACTACTGCTGATCCTAGAGGAGGGGGCTGGCCTTTGGCTCTGAGACTTATTCTTTTTTTTGCTTTACAGTTACATATGGAGTGTTTATTGTTAATTTGATGGAGTTTTTAGAGACCCGAATCTTTCTCTGATGGCTTGCCTCTCCAGGCTCTTTTTCTGATGGTCTGTTTCTCTTGATCGCTCATAAGCATTCCCATGGGGATTGCTATTGTCAGAGTTTATGGATAGACCTTTAGGACATGACTTCATCCAGGAAACAAAATGTTCCAGTATATGGGCCTATAGCCAATGGTGAATCAGGAAATGCTAAATTTTAACATGAGGGATGGAAGGCGAAGATACAATTACCCAAACTTTCTAACGCCCTGGGGATTTTTCACTCAGTAGTCAGTAAGGAGGTAGTCCAGGCCACCAGTTGCTTTCCTGGAGAATCTGGAACCCAGGTTACTGTCCTTGGGTGATATTCTGTTACTCAGAAGCAGATGACAAAACAGAGATTGTAGAGCCAGGGTGCAGTCTACCGGAGCAGGAAACAACAAAGAATGTGACTACTCACAGCCCCTCAGGGCTCTCTGGCGATGACTATGAAGATATTATTCCTAGCATATGACTTAAGGAAGGACAGGCAGCCTTTGGTCCCGTTCTGCATATCATGTGGACTCCAAGCAAGGTGTATGAGCAAGGAGTCCCCAAATCAAATCTAGGGGTTTACAGAGCAATCACACAGCTACCCAGTCTGCTGTTTCAAAGTGACCAGAACACCAAAAAGATGCCATCTGTGGAATTTTATGGCTGCAGAACTGTGAGTCACTCTCCAACTGAGCAGGGAATATCTCCAACAAGGCACTCTTGAAATTAGACTTGGGTCTCCAGTCTTCCTCAGTTGGGAGAGGAAGGAGAGAGAGAGAGAGAGGGAGGGAGAGAGAGAGCCTGAGGCCAGCGAGCTGGCTCCCTTGCTGTCAGGTTAGAGCGGAGGACCCCAGGCTGGGTGTGGCAGAGCCCCAGGGCATAGGGATTTTAGGCAGTGTTCGTGGGGGGGGGGGGGGCGGGTGCAGGGAGAAGGGTGAAAGGGCTACAGGTTTGTCTTCTGTCTTTCAGCAAGAGTAATTCTCCTTTGGTCTGTTTTACTTGTGTGATGAAGGAATTTCACATCTTTAAAAATAAAAGTGAGAAAACCACTGTCCTGGAAGGAACCCCGTAAAACAGTAGTGCTTCTTGGCCCCAGAGAGAGCTCAGGCTCAGGGCAGAGTTCTGGGTGTGGCTCTGGGTAGCCAGTGAGTGAGCCACAGCTTGGGGCCCTGGTCAGACAGACTGGTTCTGCGTGGAGTTAGCTAAGTTCTGCTGTACCGGGGTCTCTCTGAAGGCCTCAACTTCTCTGTGCCGGGAAGAGCACATCTGTCCTTCCCGAGGGCTAGAGTTGCAACCAGGAAGAGCATGGGGACAGAACGGTTACAGCTGTAAGAAGGAAGAAGCAGGATGGTACAGGCCTGCCAGGCAGACCCGTGGGCAGCTCTAGAGTGAACGCCTGCTGGACTTCTTGGCACATTGGGCATGAGCTCTCCGCTGGGCACCTGGCCAGGGGGCCGAAGAATGGATGGCAGTGGACGGAAGGTCATTGGAAAGGGAAAGATATTCATGTATGGGGCAGTGCGGGACAAGGTTGAATTGCTATGAGCTGAAGCAAAGCAGGCTGTCCACCCATCAGCTCTGTGCTAGGTCAACCCACAGGGTGCTGGAAATAAGTTGACAAGGAAGAACCCAAGGAAGGCTGTGCACAGTGTTGAATGTTGAGCTTACCAGAGCTCAGCACAGGACACATGAAGTTCACAGGTGTCGTATCCAGCAAACCTGGAATTGCCAGCCTCTACCAGTGCTAGTGGAGGAATGTGAGAAGGAAGGAGCAGGTGGGAAACCGAATGTCCAAAGTGGCCCTGGGCCTCTAGCCACAGCATGCACGGTCAGGTTCAGAGATCGTCTGCTGCCCTTCTGTAGCCTCTCAGTCCCTGTTCAGCTTTAGGAACCCTAAAAACCTGATGCTGTACCCTAGGGAGCTATATACCCCAGCCGCACATGAGGTCTGTTTTCTTTCTGCATAGAAAGAGCCACTCCATACACACCCTTGACTACTCAGACATTAGTGTATTAGGGTATCTTGTCCTTAAACTTTCACACCGCATCTCCTTGTTTGGGGCAAACATTATCCGGGAAGCTATGTACTGCCTGGCTCCCTGCCAGGGGACCCAGGCCACATCAGGGGCACTGGGCACATCTTTGGCATGACCCTGGTCAGAATGGTGACCAGAATGGACCCTGGTGGTCCAGACCACCATCCATGGGCATCAAATCTGTACTCCCACCTCCCACATCAGAGCTTCTTAGGCCCTTCTTAGGTCTGGAAACTAAGAGGTGGAATTCATTTAGATAAAGATCGTGTGTGGCTGTGTGTCTTCCACATCAGTAAGTCCTGAGACATTGCACATCAAACAGATGTCCATTATCGAGACAGATAATGCTCTACGAGGAAAATGAGGCTCGATTTGACTGTGCCTCGGGAACAGACCTCCCTCCCCACCCATCCCTGACTTCCCAACCTCTCCTCTGGAAATTCTCCATTCTAAAGTTAGTGCCTTCCCCTCTTCCCCCTCAAGCACTGCTAGGAAGTGTTTATAAATACGAGGACAGAGGATTTCTCTTCCTCTCAACCTTACATCTGGGTGAGGGCTGGGCCCCCAAATTGAGGGCCAAGACGAAATCGTGTGGTTGGTGAAGAAAGACTTGGCTAGGATATAGATTTACTCTGTTCTCCAGTGTTTACATCCAGAGCTGGAGTGCTCCCAGCTTTCTGGGGTGACTCCTTTCTGTTTAGGTCCCAGCCTGGGGCTGTCAGTCCCCACTGCCCAGCAGGTGCAGTTTGGGTCACACAGTCTATGGTGAACGCAGCTAGCGAGATGAAAAGGCGGGGGCTGCAGCTGGAAGTCAAGGCCTAGAAGAGGATCCTTCTTGGGGCACATAAACCCGGAAGCCTGTCCTTGCCGTGCACCCGGCTGGCCCTTGGGACCACCCCCCTCACCTCCTCAGCCAGTAGGGTCCTCAGTGTGGTCCTCTGGGGAAGGGGGATTCTGCCCAGAGGAGGGGCTGCTGTCTCAGTGGTGACTCCCTTCAGGCTGTTGATGGGTACCTGGTGGAAGGAGTCAGCCAGCCCTAGGGAATGGACCCCCAGGGTGCTCACGCCGGCCGAAGCTCCTTTATCATGACCCAGACAGGCCTGAGAGCGGAGGTCAGGGGAGACGGAGTGATTCCTCCAGCACCCAGGCTGCTCGCCTGTTTTCTTCAGATGAAATTCTTTACATCATCCTCCCCAGCTTCAACCCCTCCCCTCTCCACCCCCGCCCCGCCCTGGCCCTGTGCCCATCCCTGCTGGCCACTGGGTCCACAGCCCAGGAGCCGCCTCCCCTTTCTCCTCCCCTGCGGTTCTTTCTGTTTTTCGTTGGCATCTGGCCGGGCATAGCCACCACCCTCCCCCTCACTCTCCCCACATCCCTGTGCTCCGCAGAGGTCCCGTCCCCTCTCCCCCCTACCGCAGCCCAGCCCTCCTCTGACTGGTCTGAGGATGCATTCCGTTAGTCCCTCCACTGCCTGCCCTCCCACCTCCGGGGACCTGAGGCTGTGAGCCGTGGCTCCCTTCCTGGGCTCCCCACAAACTGTCCCCTGCCACCCCATGAGCCGTCAGCAGCCTTTAAGAAAGCTGAGGGGGCCCCCACAGCGCTGACCTACATAGCCGGGTCCTGGGCGGGAGGGGCTCTTCCCCAAGTCCCCTCACCCTGGCCCCGCCTCCCTGCTCCCCCCCACTCTCTCCCTTGTCTCTTACCCTTACAAACCCGAGCAGGCTGGAGTTCCCACCTGGGGCAAAGTGGGCTGGGCGAGCTACCCCACCCCAAATCTGGGAAAATCCATGCTTAGCCCAGGACAGCCTTGGGTTTTCTGGGCATCCTCCTTCCCAAATATCTTGATGCTTCCTTTTGCCCAACCTTCCCCCACCTCCTCCGCTCCTGTCTGGGCTTCTTTTCCCAGCTGCTGCCACCGCTAGGGACACTGCCATCCTGGCACCCCCCCCCCACCCCCCGCCCTGTGTTGTTGTTTTGCTCCAAGGAGAAGCCCCCCCCCCCTTCCTTGCCCACGCCCCCCTCGGCAGCCTCACCCAGGACCCTTCCCTGCCCACTCGGAGCTGCGCCTTGGGTGGGGGCGGGCGGGGGGGGGGCAGCGATGTTTGCATACAGCAGTTGGGGGGGGGCTGCACCGGCTCCCCAGCCCCTCCAGACATACACAAACCCCGACACACGCCCGGACCGAAACGGCGACAGATCTCACTCCGCCCCCAACACACACTGACACAGACATACACACAGATACTGACACACAAACGCACAGGCAGACACCAACACAGACGCGCACACCCAGACACACGCACACGGACAGCCGCACGGCCAGACCCGGGGCGGCCGCGAGCCGCCCGGGCCCGGTGCACACGCACACGCGAGGCGGATGGCAGGTGCACAGCGGCACGGATGCCCGGACGGACCCGCCCGGCTACAACGGCGGCGGCGGCGGCGGCGACCCGAACCCCCGCTTCCAGACAAAGCCCACAGGCGGCCCCCGCCCCGCCGCGATCGGAGCCCCCGCCCCGGCGCCCCCACCCCCAACTCACCGTCCTGGGAGAGGTTGGCCCCGCCGGGCGCCCCGCAGCTGGCGAGGAGCAGTAGCAGGGGCAGGGCGGAGGGGCCCCCCATGGCGCGTCCCGGCCGGCTCCCCGCTGCGCGCGCTGGCGAGCCTGGGTCCCCGGGGGCGGGGGGCTGGGCAGGCGGTGGGCGACGACGCTGGCCGACCGG
Source organism: Panthera leo (assembly GCF_018350215.1). Lineage (NCBI taxonomy): Eukaryota > Metazoa > Chordata > Mammalia > Carnivora > Felidae > Panthera > Panthera leo. The sequence goes on from NC_056696.1 coordinate 65,430,633, forward strand.
GCGCCCCCGAGCCGCTTCGGAGCCCGGGGCCGAGGCGGGGACCGGGAGGGAGCCGGGCGCTGCTGCAGTCGCGGGGATTAAATAGGGCGCTCGGAGCGAACCATTCGGTTGGAGGTGGAGGGGGGGCGGCGGGGGGCTGGGCCGGTCGCGGGGGGGCCAAGCTGCCGCATTCCCCACTCCCCCCGCCTCCCGCACCCCCTCCGCGCCCTCGTGGTGCCTTCCACCTTCTCCCCCGGGAGCTCCGCCAGCCCGGCGCGGGTGGCGAGCCCGGGGAGGGAGCTGGCTCAGCAGTGGGACCCTGCGCGCGCCCCTCTTAGGCTTGGGGCGGAGGGAGGGGAGCCGGGCAGGGCCTTGGGCCAGCTGGCGAGAGCGGCCACTGCAGGCCCGGGCAAGGGCGTGCCCACCGGCCCGAGATCCTCCCGCCCCGCCCTCCCTCTTTTGGCGACCGGGGATCCCCTATCAACAGCGTGCCCAGCGACATCTCCCTTTGGGTGGCCAGTTACCCTGACCGTTCTCCCAAACACACACACGTCCCTAGTTCGTCTGACCCGAGAGCCCCTAGTCCTCTGTCCAGCAACAGTGTGCGGCCCCGGGCAATTTCCCTTGAAAGGCTTCTTCCTGCAAACCTCCAGGCCACGGGGATCAGCAGTCCCTCAGTCCCCTGTCCAGGAAGTGACTCCCCCTCTGACACCTGATTTCACTTCAGACTCTTGCCCAACCAAGCCATCTACAAAGCAACTCCGGAGGGTCCCCCCTCCCCGCCCCGCTTCATCCTCTCTGTCCTCCCCTTCCTCCCAATATTTGTTCTTTTTTCTTAATCTTTCAGAGGACCGTGCCCTTCCTTCTCAAGTTTTAGTCAGTCAGGTTCCTGGGTGAATGGTCTGATCTGCAGACCCTCAGGAAGATGCCCCCTTCAGGAGCAATGCCTCAGTGGCTAGTGTGGCTCTTGTCCCTGAGGCCAATATATAGAATGGGTGGGAGAGGCAGGGGGTTCATGCTTGGTGAAGAGAGTCCCACGTCTCTGGGGTTGGCCGTATTCTTTGTGACCTGAGTGTCTCTGGAAGGGTCTTGGTGCATCTCAGAGAGAGGCCCCTCGAAGTCAGCGTTGCTCAGCCTTAGCGTTGGGGATATTCCTAAATTTTAGACTCTCCGAATCAAAGAGTTTTAGATATATTAGGATTCTGTAAAAATATTTGGTCCAACCCCTTCTTGTACAGGTGCAGCTGAGGTCCAAGGTGGATTAACTACCCTCCCAAAGCTATACTGCCAGTCATCAGTAGGAAACACAGTGGTGGTTAGGTTAAGGGGCGATAGGATCTCTGAAGCGTCTTCTGGTCCCGTGAGACCATGAGTACATGTCTCCTAACTCCGATGTCAGTCCCTTTTCTGCACTGGTCACTGTGCCTCACCATGCTAATCCTTAATGTTTGGGTAATCTTTCCTCCTCTCAGATGGGCATTCCCAGCCCTCTGTGATGGACTTAGATGTCTGTCACCTAGTAATTCAAGGACAAGGATGTGGGAAGTGCTTTGTAACTGGTAAAGCTCCATATAAATGTTAGCCGATGATAGAGAGGCCAGTGCATATTCTCTGGGAAGCTCCTTCAAGGTGGTCAGAACGCTGCCCCACTGTTTTTCTGTTTCTAGAATCTCTCTGTGATCTGGGGGAAGAGCTGTGCCTGCCTCTTGCGTGTTTCCTGAGTTAGTTAGACTTACTTGCAGAAGTTTGGGGCTATCACGGGCTGTCTGACTTGCTTGCTTTCCTATTTCAGTGACTCCCTGACATCTTAAAAGTCTCTGTGAGATGACGACGGAGAGAGTAGTGTGGTTGAAGCCTGTGCAGACCAGAATGCAAGAGGAGGAGAGGCCCGAAAGGGAGCCTGGCCTTTCAGATGGTGGTGGGACCAGGTTGGCATGAGTTGAGTCGTAGAGAGAAAGAAAGAGTGGCTGTGTTTTCAGAGAGAATGGGGCTTCAGAGGGAAGGATCAGGCTTTCCTGGCTAAAGGGTCTTGATGGCTAAAGAGTATTATCTTTGCGGCTAGGAGAAGCCTTAGAGATCATCTGGCTGGGCTTAAGAGAGGACAGGTTAGTGTCGCAGGAGTGACAGGGGTGCGGGATGGGGACGGCAGGATAGGGGATTAGTTCCCAAGCGCCTCCAACTAATCGTCTTTTCCATCTGGTTCTCCACCGCGATCCCCGTCTGCCTGTCCTCACTTAATTCTCTAACGGCTGTTGGTCTGGCCCCACCCTCTACCGTAACCACGTGGGATAAAGACCAAGGGTAGGAAGAGAGCCGTTTTGGAGACGGTATGAAGAGGTAGCGAATGAGAATGCAACCTTCTTTTCCTACTGGCTCTTTTCCCCTTTTCTGCATCATCGGTATCAGTGTGGCAGCACTTTAGGCCCTGGGAATACGAAGCAGTCATTGGCTTTTGGAATCGTAGAATGAAAGAGTGTGAGAATTGTAAGCGACCTTCCAGATTACCTACTTCATGCCCCTTGGTGAACGGATGAGGAAGGGAAGGCCCGGAGAAGTTTAGGGACTTCCTGCATTCACACAGCTGTGCAGAAAAGGGGCTACCCATGTTGGACAGAGGAGGCAGAGAGGGCCCTCGGGGGCCGGAGGAACGAGGAGACTCATGGTCAGTCCTTCCGAGCCATGTACGAATTGAGGAGTTGTTCAGTCCCGTGCGTCTGAGCGGAAGGGTAGTTTCTCCCGCAGATGTGGATGTCTCCGTTGGGAACCACGCCTTGCCTGCAATCATTTTAATGTCCTTTGTGCAATGCACAGCCCCGCAGCTCACAGGCTCCCCTTCACTAGGAGCAGAGTTTCACAGAGCAAGACTGACCTACCAGGACGATCCCCGTGACGTAAATAGGTAAAGTCGAAGTATCCATGCTGGACTGTGATCGTAAGGTGACTTTCCACTCGGAGACGCTGTGACACACAACATGCACTTCTAAGAGACTTGCGCAAAGTGTGGAGTGGGTTGTCTGTGGGATTAAAGAGCTGGTCGATACAGCGGACACCGGGGGTGGGGGGGGGGGGAGAAGCAGGGAAGGAGGGTGGAGCGAAGGCGGGTTCTGGCTCCTGGATGCCCCGTCCACTCAGCAACGGCCTGGGGAGCTGGGGGTGTGGAATGTGAGGCTGGACCCGTGCTGGGCTGGCCGCAGCTGCGTGGGCCCCAGACATTCCTTTCCCCACGCTGCTCGCTGCTCGTGCTCCTGCTATGGGATGGGAGGGGGCCTCAGCCGAGTGGGGTGAATACTAGGTACTCACCAAGAGGGGGTGACCGCACCTGTGGGAAGCCCCTCGGAAGACCGGGCTCGGTTCTGCTCGGCGAATCCTTGTCGCTATGACTTTTCCTTTTTCCGTAAACTCCACGTGGGTTTCCACGTTGCTTTTCTTCTTAATTTTCCACCCAGCTAAACCAGTGCTCCTCATACTGTTTTCTGCTTCCATTATCCAGTTTTAATTAACCCCATCCTCAATAATAACCTCAGTGTACGTTTTCTTTCTAACCTTAATTGAGTTCTAATTTCAATCCTAACCCTAATCTATTACAGACTCTAACTATTAATCCCAATACCAACCCCAAGTTAATTGTCAATTTGAACCAGCATCTTTATTCTAACCTGTTAAGAGCCCAGCGATGAGGACAGCAACACGCACATAATAATAATGATCACAGGGACCGTTTGAGAACCCGTCGTTTGCCACAGTTTGCACTGGGTCCTTTACACGCCCAGTAGCTGATCGAAGTTCTGGAAATACCCTCGTGTGGTTGGAATTATTAGCTGCCTCACACACATGAGGAAACAAAGGTGTAACGAGATTATGTCATTTGTTAACAATGGGTCCAAATCCACTGTTTAAGGTCCTCTTGCCCTTAAAACCTGTGCTCATTCCCCTTTCTGCCAACGAATACGTTCTGATCATCCCTTTCCTAAAATCCCGACTAAACAATCAGACTCGAATCACTTCCTTTTTAAGACTTTTTAAAAATGTTTATCTTTGAGAGAGACGGAGTGCCAGTGGGGGAGGGGCAGAGAGAGGGGGACACGGAATCCAAATCAGGCTCCAGGCTCCGAGCTGTCAGCACAGAGCCCCGTGCGGGGCTCAAACCCACAAACTGTGAGATCATGACCTGAGCCGAAGTCGGACACTTAACTGACTGAGCCACTGGGCACCTCTCAAATGACTTCTAAAATACTGCGTTTCTTGGATTATTAGTTGAGGTGTTTTTTTCTTGTTTGTTTTGTTTGTTTTGTTTTTTTGTATTTAGCGATACAAAATGGAAACCAAATAAAGCAACAAAAAGTCCAAATCTCCCTGCCCAGAAACCCCACCAACACTTAAAACATTAGTGTATTTATAAAGTTAAAATAATCAAACTATAGAAAGAAACACACTGAAAAGAAAAGCCTCCTTTTCCTTCCCAGACTTGCTGAATTCCACCCCCCACCCCACAACCTCAGGCGGTGGGGACATTGTTGGCATTGAATTTGTCCAGCAGCCCTGCCTCCCACAGCATATCAGAAGAACAGACAAAGTCAAGGTCAATACCTACCCATGAAATCGCCCTGTGTATGCATATGACTTAGGCATGAGAATCACTAGACAATTTGAATTTATGATTAACAGCGACTGTTAAAAGGGCAACCATGCTCCAGGTGCTACACGAACTTCTTTCTATTTAGTATTCCTTTTGGTGTTCCCGAACGTTCTGGGCAGCGTGCGTTACCCTGAACGCACAAGTGCAGTCGTGTCTGAGCCTCAGGTGGAGATAAAGCCTGGAGAAGCCAAGTGACTGGCCCAAGAGCACAGAGACTTGGCTGAGAGACCTGGGTTTCAGAACCTGATTTGTCTTACTCCAGAGCCTCTGTGCTTAGCTCCTGGACTTAGCCCGGAGGCTTGTTTCAGAAGAGGTCATGCGAGCTCCCTCCCTGCAGGAAGGAGGAGGCATTGCTTGGTATTAGAGACGAGGCTGACCCGAGAGACAGTAGGAGGACTCGGATGGATCTGGGAGGAGGCAGTGCAAGGGGAGACAGGGCAGGACAACTGGCACACAGAGGGGGATGAGTGCAAGGTATGCATAATCGGGCTGGGCAAGTAGGAGCCGAAACCGGGGACGGTTTCTGTGATAAATTCAGGCCAAAATAAAATCACGCCGTAAATGTGTGTGCCACTATTGCTTCAGCGACGGGCTGATTGATATATTTCAGAGACACAGTAGACACACAGAATCATCTGCGAACAAAAATACATATTTTCGGTTACATGGGTATCTGCAGCTTCGGCAACGAATGTCTCAGCCTCCTTGTCCTTTTTTTCTGTGCCCCAGCAATATTAAATGGCTTGTAATTTCCCAAACACGCTATGCTGTTTCAGGCCTCGGTGCCTTTGCACATACTATTTCCTATACCTGGATTGCCCATCTCATTAAGTGCTGGTGTTTATCTATCCAAACTTTGATTAGGTGCCACCACCTCTGTGAAGTTTTCTAGCCAGAGATAATCACTCCTTGCTAGGTGCTATCAGTATGTGCTATATAAGCCACCCCCCTCCCGTCCCGTCCCAACCCCCACTGTTACGTTGTGGGTTGCCATGGTTTGTCAGTATGTTTTTCTTCGCCAACTGGGAGCTCTTTGAGGGCAGGGATGATAGTTCATGAATCTTGTTATTCTCAGTGCTTAGTGTAGAAACAGGAAAAGAGTAGAACCTCTGTTGATTCTACTGAATTTAGCTGAAGTGATGTATTGATAAACACGTAGGCTTGATAAACCATCTTTTCTCCAGGCGTGTATACATGTATATAACCACATTTCACCGGCATATCCCCTGCAGTTCTGTATGTGTTCACGAAGACACAATGTGTCCAAAAGAAGGTGAAGGATTCTAATAGGCATGCAACATATTTCCATCCACTTCTTCAAGATACATTTTTGTAATTCTTGGAATTGACTTGAGAGCTTGCCTCATCCTTTTGGGTATATTCAGTTGTGGAAAATTTTCATCCTTGGAGGATAGCTTTTAATTTTGAAAATAGCCGAATGTCTTAGGATCCAAGTCTTATGGATAAGTGGAGGTTCACATCGGGTAATACGAAAACAGGACTTGGCTGGGAAGTCAGAGTAAATGACTTCCAGGTTGACTAATATGTTGCTTCCTCAAAGAGGAGTTCTAGAAAATTTCTGAGTAGTGGCTCTCTGGTCTATCTGTTAATACAAACAAAATGAAACAAGAGTGTTGTCAATTTCTGCTCACCCCTGGTGGACAGCGGTGCTTGGATATAAGAACACAAAAAACCATATGTCCAAGGAGAGAACTCCCTGATCCTTCCTTGCTTCATTCATTTGTAGTTTCTTGGGTTTTTTACGTCCAACGCGCAATGCTAGTTGAAATCGGGTGTTTTGACCCAGCTGTTTTGCTGCAGTCTATAAAAAAAAAGATCTGTAAACCCCCAGGTTTTATTTTTCTCAATCACCAGATAGAATGATCGGTAGATGTTCTCACCCCATGTCCAATTTCCACCCAATTTTTGAGCCTCATTTTAGGGTGGGGAAAAATGCAAAAGTCAGGGAAAGGAGCGTATCCAGGGATGCAAAATACTCGATAATTAAGACCAGTCTGACAGTAATGGTTTGCTTTTTAGAATCATAAGATAGGAGTGAATGTTAAAAAATGCTATAACAAAATGTCAGTGTTCGGTGCTGGGCTCTTGAGATGAGCAAGTATGAAGCTAACCTTTAAGGAACTCAGAGTCCAGTAGGGAAGATCGGCGTGTAAACACATACTTGCTACACCCTGGGATGAATACTATGGTGCCGTTCCATATGTGGCCCAGCAGAACCCCAGGAGAGGCAGAGAGTACATCTGCGGGAAACCTTAAGGAAGGGCGAGGAGTTGACCAGGTATAAAAAGGACGGAGGCATTAGCAAAAGAGGGGGCGGTGGATGCGAAAGCAGGAAAGCCAGAAGCAGCACGGCCCTCTGTCGCTGGATCGTTCAAGGAATTTATGCCAGAGAGTGTTCCTAATTCTGCAGACGAGGAGCCATCGGAGGGTTTTCAGCGGGGAAATGTCAGCGCCAGATTTGCATTTTAGAGCGATAACTCTGGCAGTGGTGGATGGATGGACTGGAGGGTGCACATCGTTGGGCTCAGAAGCCTGACCCTTGTGGGCACCACAGATACAGCACCGTGACATTGAGTAGGACCCGCTGAGTGTGGGCTTGTCTGATGCTGTGGGCAGGCTGGAGATAACACCCAGGACACTACTGTAGGACCCAGCCGTCCGTACGCTGTGTGGACAGTGCCCTGAAGCACAGCAGCTTGCAGTTGTGTAGAGGGAGGGGTAAGTACGGTGACCAGCTGGCCTGGCCTGCCAGGGACTGAGGCGCCTTCCGGAACTTGCAGTGTCAAGATGGGAAAGTCCTGGACCAACTGAGAAGGGTTGGTCAACAGACCAACCTCAGTGGCACCTGTTACTCGGACCGTCTCCCTAGCAACCAGCTTGGGGGGAGGGGGTCATCTTCAGGGCCGACTGGAGGGGAAGAAAAGCCGAGTGAGTTATTTTATATTTTAGGGGAGGGGAGGGTGGGAAGGAGTCGGGGGTAGTGGTGGTTCAGAATAGCTAGGCCAGTGGAACAGAGAAGAGAGAAGAAAGGCTAAGTAGGAGGCAGAGTGTGGAGGCCGGTATCTGCCCAGGACCCCACCTCCGCTCCCTGAGATCCTGGGCTCTCTGCTGGTGGTACAGAACATTGCAGGCTCAAAAGAGCAAGCGTTGCAAAGAGCGAACATGTATATTTAGCTTTTAATTCATGCATGGAGTTCATATATTCATGCACACACTTGTTCATTCGACGTTCACGGAGTGCTTCCTATGTGTCCAACACTTGGCATGTGCTAGATCATTTCGTTCGCACGCACGACTTGTCGGTCGTTATGATTCCCAGTTTACAGATGAGAACGAGGAGGCTCGGGGAATGTGGTAACCTCCTTTGAGCCACACATTAACAGGTAGAGCTGAGATCTTCATGCAGGTGTGGCTCCCAAGTGCCCGCTCATTCCAGCAAGCCCGTATAGCCGCCTGTGAAAAATACCGCAGGGGCCCGGGAGATTCTGGGTCTGCAACTTCACAACGAAGATTGCCCGCCTTGCTATTAACGAGTGTCCCCAGATGGTGCCTAGACCCCGACGGCCCCGAGAAACCACACGCCACAGCCCATGTCTCCTCGCTGACTCGTGAGCGAACCCTACGTGTCAGTGGCTCGTTAGAATGCAGGTGTGTAAAAAGCAGAAAATACCTGGGTTTTTCAATAAGTGGTCTTCTTGACTCTTCCTCTGCAGTGATTGCTAACCGTGTTTACAAAGCCCCTGTCCTGGCCCTGTCCTGTCTTTCTGACCCCCTGTAGGCTCCTGGCCGCACCAGTTCCCCCGGCCGGAGTATCTATCTCTAACACCCCCCGACCTCTGCGCTGGCCGCCCCCTCCCGAGCTGGAGCCTTGCCTCTCTGTGCCGTGCGAAACTGCTCCTGCTTGCACACATTAGCCTCCGTGTTACCTCCCCAGAGGGGCCTTCCCGCTGCCTCGTGACCACCTATTGTGTTCGGTTTCCATCTTAATAATGCATCTTTGGTTTGTCTCTGTCCCCCGTGCCGCTTCTTCTGTGGAGAGAATCTCCAAGCAGGGAGGAGGCTCTGTCAGCTTGGAGCAAAGTTGTGTTGCCAGCGGCCAAAGGATATCGCACTTGACGATGTCTGGCACATAATAGGTGCTTAAGAAACGCTTGACTAAATGCACGGAAGAGAACGGTCTCACTCATCACGCTGAGAGTCTTTGGTTTTACGCTCTGAGTTTTGCAATCAAGAACTTTTTCCTTCGGCCCAGAGTAGATCTCCCTCTGCCACTTAAAGTGTTTCCTTCTGGTTCGCAGAAGAAGGTATCTCTCCCTCTTCACCAGCCTCTGGAGGCCCGGAGACCGTCCGTCAACCGCCCCTCAACCTCCTGGGTGTCAGCTATGAACGTGGCCTCACTCCTCACCTCCTGCCAGTTCTTTTTTCATTGGAACCTCTTCTCTGATCCTTTTTCCTTAGATACTTGGGTTCCGAACAGGTCCCCGTAGGTGAATGAGGCCATGCCTGATGGCTGCGATTTCAACACGAGAGGCTATTCCTAGCTGTTTTGTAGCTTTTTCTGCTTTTCTTGGTTTCAGACTGTCTCTTTGGCTCATTCCTGGTCACGTGTGGTCCATTTTTGGTCCTAATATCTTGGTCAGCCCTCGAAATCCAGAGCTTGCTATGGTTAGAGCAGTGTTGCCTCCCCAGGCGACACCAGATTTGCCCCCAGATGCCCTGTGGGCGGCTGTCCCCTGGTGCACATATGGACATGTGTCAGGCTGACCACGGCTGCTGCTGCTGCTGCTCCTGTGGCTGAGCCAGAAATGGGGGCAGATGCACTTAGGGTATATTCTCACTCCGTTCCTGGGAGCCCCGGCTAGTGTTGGGACAGACTACGATGGTCCAGGAGTGACTGCGTGTCCTGCTCTAGGAGAGTTAAGCAAGTGCTAGGAGCCGTCCCTGGCTCATTGAAGAGACCGTGCAGGAAGGGCAGAAGCACGGGTTTGGAAGCCGGGCTCGCCTGTGCTTGAGGGTGGACCAGCCGGGCACCTCCTTTCTCTGAGACCAGGGTTTTCATTTGCTAAGCGTTAGACCTAGCGTGGACTGTCCTGCCGGCTTGTGGCGAAGGGGGAGGACATTCGTGTGAAGCTCCTAAGAACTCAGTACACGTAAGTTACCTTTCCCTGTGCCCCCTTCACCCCGGAGCAGACGTGTGAGGGGCTTTGTCCACCTGCCTGGCTGGACCGTACATTCTTGGTCGGTGCCCACTGACTCAGTCAAAGTGCTACCTGGAGCGGGATTTTCCCTTTCCGATTCCTTGATGGCGCTTGCCCCGCGCGGCTGTCTCGCCAGCTCTCTGCTGCCCTCGTGTGGCCACCCTGACCCCCGGCCATTCCCGGTCCTCTGCTCCCTCGGTGTGGTCGCTTTGCCGTAATGCAGCCTCTTCCCGGCGTCTGGGCCCCAAGTGGCTCCTCTGCCCTCCGTGTTTCAGACACACGCATCAAGCACATCCGAGGCTAATCTCAGCCCTCTGTGGTCGGGTGATGTTATCTCGGTTCTTTCCACATCCCTTCGAGTACGCGGCCCATCTGTAAGAGGCTCTGGGGGAGTGGCGGTGAGGGCTTGTGTGCCAGCAAGGCCTCGTCACCGTGCACGACGGCAGGTTCTCTGACCCACGGGTGCTGAGAGAGCAGTATGTTGCCGGAGGGGGTTTAACCATAGATCTCCCCTCTTTTTTGCCCTTAAATCCGGATCTCTTTAAGTCAGTGAGGGAAAATACAACTACTCTTGCGTTGCCCAGGGTAATGGGGGACCTTGGATAGACCCAGAGCGCCAGGACTATGGCGTGAAGACAAGAAAACAAAGGGTCTGTGGGCTACCGCCTTCGAATCGCGTAGCTTGTCTGGCGAGAGGGACGGAGGGTCCAGGATACCGTAAGTGCGCTGTTCTGTTTGAAAAACTTTGTGGGTGAGACCAAAGGGAGAAATGCATTTGGTGAGCTGGCTCTAAACTAGATTTGAGAGGGTAGGACTTGCATACCAGATACCGAAGAGTCTTATCTTTCTCCCAATGTCAGTGAGAAAAATTTTGTGGCAGGATGTTATGTGATTGAGTCGGTATTTAAAGATTAGTCCTCAGATTCAAAACAACAAAGGTGTTGATTTTTTTCTCCCTCGTCATCTGTAAATTCAGCGCAGTCCCATGCTAAGTCCCAGTATTTTATTTTTATGGGACTTGCCCCATCGATCCTAACATTCCTTTAGAAAAGAAAAATCAAGAATAACCACAATTTTTTTTTTAAACACATAGGGTTCGGGAGGTTGGGGAGGTTGGGGGGGTTGGGGAGAGGGTTTTCCAGCTATGCTAAGTGACTTTAAAATTACAGCAATGAAAACATTGAAGTATTTCCCAGGAATGTACAAATAGTCTGATGGAATAGGAGAGGGAGCATGGTCACAAACTAATGTGGGAATTTAGTGTATGAAGAATCATACAGTACATCATATACTATGCTTCTAATCAATGACTGAGGGTTGGGCTGTTTTAATGAGTGGTATTAGAATAATCAGTTATCTGTTTGCACGTTGGGATGGGGTAGGTCGAGCCCTCCCTCACACCGTATACAAAAATAAATTTCAGCTGGATGGAAGTACTGAATTTTATAAACAAACCAAACCGAAGGACATTGCTAAACACAAGAAAAATATGTTTACTCTCGGAGTGGCAAAGACATGCCCAAGCCAGACGAAGAACCCAGACTCCATAAAAGAAAGGACTGACAAGTTTTACTGCTTAGTTTTTCTTAAAAAAAAAAAAAGATTAATTGTAGATACCATGAACAAAATTTAAAAGTAAATGACAGACTGGAAACATTTCATTTACAATATATACAGCAAAGTATTATGTGGTAACATGCAAAGTATCTAATAAATACACATAAAAAAGCAAACAATCCAATAGAAAATTAGCAAAGGATATGAGTAGGAATTTTCCGAAGAAATACAGTCATCCAGTAAACATCTGAACAATGGTCAGCTGCATTTGGATTTGGAGAAATACAAGTTAAAGTAACAAAGAGATCTGAGATTGTTAAAAAAGTATCAAAGGCCCGTCAGATTGTTAAAAATTAAAATGATGGATCATATCCAGTGTTGGCAAGTGTTTGGGGAAATAGGCAAATTCATTTATTGTCAGTGAAAATGTAAATTGGTACAGTTGTCTTGGAGATGTTTTGGCAGAATGTATCAAAATTAAAAATTAAAATACCGGCGGTGTCGTTTCCACAAATCTGTGCTGTACGTCTAGTCACACACGAGCGCCGTAATTTATGTGCCTGGATGTGAATCATGCCATCGTTTCCAGTAGTGAAAAATGGCAAACATCCTAAGTACCCATCAATAGTGAATTGGTTAAATAAATTACACTGTGCCCGTACTCTGTAATAACACATAACAGTTAAAAAGAATGAGGTAAATTTATACATACCAACATGGAAAGATAACCAAGATGTATTGTTAGGTGAAAATACCAAGAAAATACGCGTGCTGTTACCCCTTTTGTGTAACGGGAAAGAAGCCTACAGCAACCTACGTGCCTCTGGTCCATTTCATCTACGCGTGAATGTGTGTTTAAGGATATGAATTGCTACCTACTGGCTGTGTGACTTTGGACAAGGTGCTTAACCTCTCAGTACTTTATTTTCTGTGTGTGGCGAGTAGAGTGGATTAAAATAGTCCATTTCCCTTAGGGTTGTGTAATGTGAGGCTTAAATAAATGAATCTATTTGAAGTGCTTCGTCTAGAGCCTGGCACATGGTAGCTATCTGATGAGTGATTTTATTATTCAGATACATATGCAGCTTGGAAAACTATGATTTCGGCAGTGGGCGTGAGGTTTAAGGCATACGGGAGGGGGGCTATGATTATTTATGTGACGTAGTTCACTTTTTAAGAGTGAGGGTGTGCTTCTGTGGTGAGCAGATTTTAGGGGCTCACCCGGCTGGCTCACTCAGAAGAGTGTGCAACTCTTGACCCCAGGGTCGCGAGTTCGAGCCCCACGCAGGATGCAAAGATGACGAAAGTAAACAGCACTGTAAAAAATTTATTTGGGAAGCTTCTTCTAAGGAAATCTGTGGAACGATGTCAATAGAAATCCAGGAACGAAATCCAGCAGCTCTGAGCTGGGTTGGCGGCACTGGGACAGAAAGGAGGTGCCGCGGTTGGTGTTGGTTGTGGGGAACGAGAGAGGGAAAGGGCAAGGCCTGCTCTCAGTCTGGGGGTGTGAGTGACTGACCTGGAAAAGGCTGAACCGCGGAAAGCAGTTGCGGAGTAAGGACAGTCTTCATGGGGTGCAGTGTTTGGGGACAGGGGAAGATTAGTTTTGCCGAAGCCGTGTTGAGGTTAAGCTTCTGGGACCCATCTCGTGGGGAATATTCAGGACCCTGCGTGTAGAGACTGGAGCCCTGGAGAAAGTGGACTGTTTCAACACCACCCGGAGGCAGAGCAGCAGAAAAAGCCTCAAGTTCTCAGGTCCCCTTCTAAGACTTCCCTTCTAATTCTTCCACTATAAAAAGAAAGAAGTGTGGTATTCTGGAACAGTCTCCGGGCCAGGAGGACAGAGACCTGTTCTAGCAATTGTTTATTTTCCCCAGCAAACGTATATTGAGCTGCTAGGACCTGCCAGATAGATGCTGCTCAGACTGACAAGATAGAAGGGGCTGGAGTTCCTCACCGCCCCCTGCCCCCCACCCTGCCTGCCCCGGCAGGACACAGCCCCTCGCGCTCTGTGCTTTAAGAGCCCCGTGTGCAAGGGCGGGAACGGTGCGATGATGGGTGCACTCGTCTGCTAGGGCAGTGGTGGACCTCGGGGAAGATGGGGAAGACAGAAAGGGAAGTGACTGGGCTGGTTCTTCAAGGAGGAGGGGCGGCTCCCCAGGCAGATGCGAGAGTGGGGAGAAGGGAAGGGCATTCCAGAAAGAGGAAACAGCACATCCCTGGGCTTATCAGTGTGGAACCAGAACAGTTTGGGGGTTTTTGTGTTTTTAATTTTACGGAACTGTAAGTATTTTGGCATTGTGCAACATGAGGCTGGAGGTGGGTGGGGAATGGTAATAAATGAGGTTGGAAAGAGGGGCAGGAATCAGACTTGTAGATGGCCGTCAGGGTCTTCTCGGGGCTCCAGAGGATCATCAAGGGATTTTGCCTTCCAGAAAGATCACCATTGCTCTGTCGGCCATGCGTCAGATGGGTGGAAGGGGAAGGGGCCACTTGCAGAGAGAAAACTGAGGGGTTATTAACATACTCACATAAGGGCGCCTGGGGGGCTCCGTGGGTTAAGCAACTGACTTTGGCTCAGGTCATGATCTCGCAGTTCGTGTGTTCGAGCCCCGAGTCGGGCTCTGTGCTGACAGCTCGGAGCCTGGAGCCTGCTTCGGGTTCTGTGTCTCCCTCTCTCTCTCAAAAATAAATAAAACATTAGGGTGCCTGGGTGGCTCAGTCGGTTGAGCTTCTGACTTTGGCTCAGGTCATGATCTCACGGTCTGTGAGTTCAAGCCCCACGTTGGGCTCTGTGCTGACAGCTCAGAGCCTGGAGCCTGCTTTGGATTCTGTGTCTCCCTCTCTCTCTGCCCCTCCCCTGCTCACGCTCTGTCTCTGTCTCTTTCTCTCAAAAATAAATAAACATTAAACTAAAAATCAGGGATGCCTGGGCAGCCCAGTCAGTTAAGCATCCAGCTTCTGCTCAGGTCATGATCTCAAAGTCTGTGAGTTCGAGCCCTGCGTTGGAATCTGTGCTGACAGCTCGGAGCCTGGAGCCTGCTTCGGATTCTGTGTGTCCCCCTCTCTCTCCCTACCCTACTTGCACTCTGTCTCTCTCTCTGTCTTTAAATAAATGTTAAAGAAATAAAAAAATAATCAAATACTCGAATAGCCCTGCCTTCGAAGGATGCGCTGTCTGCAGTGGGCCAGAAGCAGCAATGGAGATGGGGGTGCGGGTGGGAGTGGGGGTGTGGGGGTGGGGGTGTGTGCATCTCAGGGCTGCAGAGAGGGAACAGGCTGATCACAGCCGCTGCTGAAATCCTGAGCGTGCACTTGTGCGAAGACGTCATGGCGGACCCCGCCCTGGATGACCAGCCTGTCTCCCTCATAGTTTCCTCTCAAATTCGTCTTCTCCCTTCAGTTCACTGTGTGTAGCCAGTTCTCTTGCTGGGGTGCAGACCTCTGTGATAGCTTACCTTGAAGCCTCCTGGCTGGGCCCTCTCGAAATTACCTACCACATGCATCCAGAGTGATCTATGTGAAATGCACACCAAAACACAGTTCTCGCTTCCTTAAAACCCTTCACGGCCTCTGGCTTCTGCGGGATTATAATTGAAGTCCTTTAACATGACGTACGAAGGTCTCTCCGATCTGGTCTTCCGGCCACGGGCTGTCACCCCCTGCCTGGGACTCCGGGCTTCAGTGACTCCGCATTTCTTGTAGTTTCTCACACAGGAACGAGGCGTGAGGTGTAGCTTTATCACGCTGTCCTCTCTTCTTGGTGCGCCTTTCTTCCTCGGGGTCCCCAACACACGCCCTGGCCCTGCCTCTCCTCTGGCTCCGGTGAACAACTGTTCTGACTTTGTGCAGCTTACGTCCGTGGCTCGGGCAAACCTCCTCAGACCTTCGGGCCCACGTTGTCCAGTATCGTAGCATGCTGGACGTGTCTCCACAGTTGGGCAGCTTTGTTTTGGGATTCTGTTTGTTTTCTGTCTCTGACCGTGCCCTTATTGAGGACAGATGTGACGTCTTCCGCGTCTTTGCGTTCCCAGTGCCTAGCACGTGTCGTGGCCTATAGCACACATTCGTGGATTTGCAGAATAAATTAGTTAATAAGCGAGTAGGTGGATGGTGCTACCATGAAGTAAATTAGGAGGTCATGAAGAGCAGAGGATTTACGAGGAAATGTAAGTTCAGATTTGTACATTTTACCGTCGAAATGCCCGTGAGTCATGTAGGGAGTGTTATGTCTAGGCAGCAGAATATTCCAGTCTGGCCGCAGGTGTGGAAATGGGCATGTTCGGCTCATCACAGCCAGTGCTGTTTCAGATCATTCGGGGAGAAAGGAGAAGAGAAGAGAGGCCACGCATACTTTAGGGCAGTGCCTTCGACCACAACCCACAGAAGAAATCAATTCACTTATTTTCTTGTGACTTAGAACACAAGAGTCTACACAAACACCTGTAGGAGTAACTGGAACGAACATTCCGGAAATGACGCACGCTCTTCTTAGAGGCTGATACGTTCTGCTGTTCTCTTTCTTGTTCTGTTCTGCCCTATCCTGTCCTGCCATTTCTCTTCTTTTCTACTTAATAATATAAAAATGCTGCTGACAGTCGGGCCAGCGGTCTGATAACCTCTGCTCTTAGGGCCACGGGTATTTAAGAAGGAGGGGGAGGGCCCGGTGAGGGGACAGAGAAGGAGGAGCCAAGGTAGAGGAGGAGAGCCCTTGGGAAGCAGGGAAGTGAATATTCTCGAGAACACAGATGGGTGTGGCCCGAAATGCTGCAGAAAGGTGAAGCGACACTCTTGAACCTGACGACCAGGAAGCGGTTAGGGACCTGAGCAAGAACATTTCGGCACAAGCGAGGCTGAAGTCGCCGAGGAAGGGAGACCTTGAGCCTACGGCCCTGTCTCTGTGAAAATGGAGACTGCAGGCGTGAGGCTCCCTGGGGTTCTCGCCACCTCCCCTCATCTATTCCTTGCGGTGGCCTCCGAAGGCAGGCATTACTTGTGCACATTTTGAAATAAACAGGCAATCCGAGTCTCAGAGAGGTTCATCTAGGTGCTCCTCACCACGCAGTAAGCTGACACACTGGGACTCAAACCTTGCTCAATCCTGCCTTTGAAGTCTGTGTTTTTCCAAGTGGACCACAGCAGTTAGTCTATTTTTGTAATATTGGATAAGTAATTTAATTTCTATGGGCACGAGTTTACTAATCTATGTAATTACAGATGGAGAGGGTTGACAAAAATTATAGACTACAGAAATACACAAAATAAAGAGCAAACATTCACCCACTTAGCATTATCAATTTAATCTCCAAACCAGTTTTTTTTTTTTTAATTTATAAAAGTAATAAGATCGCGTGGTAAAAATTCAGCTAAGGCATAAGGTCAAAAATGAAACTTAATTATTTAAAAGTCTTTTTCCATTTTTAGCACTCAGTGATTCCAGGACGAGGCTCCTTGATCCTTTTGGTTGTCCCGTTTCCGGGGACGACTGAAGGCTAAACATACCGTCCCCTTCCCCACACTCTGTATAGAAACCCCCGTTGGGGTGACCCCATGGTAGCAAAAGGAGAGCCTTGAAGTAGAGGTCAGCAAGCCTGGGGCTGGGTGCAGCGCTGTGGAAGACCAGCTGGCTGTCCTTGGGGAAAGCATCTCATTTATCTAGACGTTGGTTTCCTCTGCTTTGACCTTTGGTGACTCAAGAGAGAATGAGCCACTGGGGGGAGACCACGGGCTGGGGGGCTCGCTCACCCTCACTAGGTGCTGCCCTCCATCTAGGGTGCTGCCCTTCCCCCACCCATCCTCCTTGTTGTCCTGTCCCTGGGGCACCTCCCCTCCATCGTAAGGGTAGGGAAGAGACTTGCGGGGAAGGTCCGAGACCGGTGTCGTGGGTGCCCTGTCTCTCAGCAGGTACCATCCGGGGACACCTGCCTGCCTGTGGCAGAGCCCAGCCCCCGCTACTTCCCGGCTGATGACTTTGGGCCAGCCACGGCCTGTCCTTGATCAAGGTTTTTCTTTTGTAAAAGGAAGATCACGGTCGTCACTCTTTCCACAATCTAGGAGAGTGCTGATGATAAAATGAGATAAATAATTAAAAAAAATTCTTTTATCATCATTATGCCTCTTGCTAATACTGTTTCTTAGACTCTTGACAGACAGCAGGAGGGAGGACCGTGAGAATCCAACTATTTCCTTTGGGAGGAGCCTGAGGGCAACTGACTGGGTTACTCAAAGTCAAAATGCTTCCCCTGAACCCCGTCTTCGGTGTGGGGACAGCTCTGAGAAGGGCCAGTCCTGCGTGGCAGGTGGGCAGTGACCAGCTGCTGGGTAAGGACGAGCTGCAGACCCTCCTGATTTCTCAGAGGCCCCTGTGCGAGGGCGGGTTTGGTCCCTGGGATTGAAACGCTCACGGTCACACGTTTGGTATAAACTGATGTGTGGTAGCAGAACACCTTTCTTCTCTTGCTGCTGTGGAGTTGCTCTACTCTACAAGGTGAACTTGATGTTCCCCTCAAGGCTGCTTCCTGGCTGGACGGGGAGAGGAGCTGTGGTAGAGGCCAGAGACCAAGAAAGCCCCTTTACTCCTAACAGTGGGCATAACTGATGTTCTCCCGCCCCTGGACCTGTGACCAGAGTCATTGATGCTTTAAGGGGCCATCTTCCGACTCTTTGGCCTCTGGCCTAGAATATCTGCCCTCTTAGGGACCACGTCACTGTGGTAACTGAAGATTAAGGAACCTGGTTGCCAGCCCGTCCCCGTGGCCACTCAGTGCCGGGCGATCAACAGGCCCAATCGGGGCCCCCAGTTTTAAAGCCAGTAGCGCATGGAGCACGGAGTCCCAGGCAGGTAAAGCAGACACAGGTGTGTGGGATGGCATGTAGCTCCTTGGACTTCTGGAGGTGGTCATGGTGGAGAGAAGGACCAGCAGGTCATTCTGGACAGGAATCTGGCACCGTATGGATGGGCTGTAAGGAGACTCAGAAGAACAGGTACCGTAGACCGAAGATTTAGGAAGCGGCAGAGATCTGGGCAGTGGGGGAAAGGGAAGAAGCCTGGAGCCCGAAATCTAGAGGAAAGGAAGAGAGGGCCTGATGGTGAAGGAGGGAACATGTCAAGACTTCAGAGCAAGCGACGAGAGCACAGTGAGCAAGTGCGACATTGGAGGAGCTCGGAGGCCTGGGGAGCAGACAGCCTCGTGGCTGGTGGCGCGGTGACAGGGACAGCAGCAGCGGGCTGAGCGTGCTGGAGGCCAGGAGTGGGGAGTGTGGACAGTAGTGTTTGGAACAGATGGACCCCAGATGAGAACAGGTGGGGGTGTGGCCAAGAAACGGGGCACGCCACAGAGTAGACCCAGTGGGGGAAAGATTGGAGAGTGCCAAGTGCACACGGCAAGTGGGGAGAAAGGGCATGGACAGGAGTGTGCAGAGGTACGGACAGAGTGGGAGGGGCATGTAAGTCAGGACGTGACTAAGGGTGATGTGCCCTGAAGAAGACGAGAAATGGAGGCGACAGCAAGAAGACACCGTAAGAAGACAGGACCGGGGAGTTGGTACTGAACACATGAGAATCGTAGCTTAGGGTCAGAACCGCAGGCGTAGAGAGAGCAGAGGAGGAACGAGGGGTAGGTAGCCCCGGGAAGTAACTCACCTTTGGGAAATTGGGGCGAAGCAGAGAGAACGTCTCCCTCCAAATTCCCAGAAAGAGCTGGTGGGAACTGATGGCCCACTGCCTGTCTGTTCATTAAATGCTGCTGGCTTCCTCGTGCTTCTTGACCGAAGAGAGAATTTATATCCTTGGAACACACTGTCTAGAATTCTCTACGGTTTCCTGGATTCCATCTCCGGATTCTTCACCATTCCTCAGACTCCCTTGAGGGTGGACCTCTGTGTGGACTCCTCTGACCTTGACTCGTCCCTGGAGGTACAGTCCATTGTCCGGACAGCCTGGGTCCAGGTCTCCCCCTGGGGAGTCTTGAGAATAACCCATTGTGCTGGGCTAGACTTGGAATCTAGGATGTGATGATTCAGGTAGAATTTGCCCTTATTTGTCCTCTTTTGGCTTGATTCTCAGGCCCACTAATTACCTGGATCATTGCACTTCTTCCCTCTTAGAGGAAGCTCTGACTTCTCAGAGCTCCTTTGCGGCCTCCCTGGAAGGTGCTTAGCAGAGGGGTGAAGGGGGCTAAAATAGGGAGGTTGCTGAAGTAGGGACATACCACTTTTAGAGGATGTGCCCACCGTGGATGTGAAGGAATAGGTTTGGGACAGAGCAGGCACAGCAAGATGAGGCTATCATGGGTAAGGGCTGTATGGTCCAAACGTCTATTTCACTGTCTCATTCCATCTGAATCCCTTAGCATTTAAAATACAGGCTGATGGGTACAGGCACCCTAGGGAAGCTGTGAGCAAGACCACAGTAGGGTGTAGGATTTAATTGTATTTGTTCCTGGGCCAATGGGAGATTTTTTTCTTTTTTCTTTTGGCATTTATCGTATTGTATCCCAGCAACACTTTATGAATGAAATAATGTATGAGCATCACCGGTGTGTCTGTGGGGTCAAAGAGTGGTATTCAGTTAGAGGCGTGAGTAATGTTTGAGTCATGGATCTTTGGAGAATTAAATCAGTGCGAAACATTTTTTGGAAAAGGAATGGACTCATGTTCTCAAGGGTCTGCATAAACACAAATGGTGTACCTAGGTTAAAAGAAGACGTACTGTCCTCAATCATTGGGAATGACTTAACTTCACCTTTCCTGCCTCGTTACAACCACGGCTTTCTTGGATGGTTTCCCTCCTCATTTTTAAATTAAAAATCCAGTTTGGAGACATTATTCACACTTATCAAGAAGCTTTATCTGATTTATGGATGATAAAGTGAAGCTAGATAAGTCAGAGATGTCCCTTATTTGAGAAAAACCTTGGACAGTCCAGAGGATTTTTGTTGATAGAGATTGTGAGGAGAAGGGGTCCTGGGAAGGGGGTTTTGCTAGAATGGGGAGATTGCTGTGGGGGCGAGGGAAAGAAAGATAAAGGAAGGTTATTCAAGAGGCAGGAGGCAACTCAGGCACCAGAGGCAAGACTTGTGACCAGAGGCAGGAAGGGGACGACACCTTGCTCTATGAGGTCACAGCTAATCTTTATCCATGGCACTTATCATTGCCCCCAACTTACCCTGGGGAAGTGGAAGGCTGTGAAGTTCATTTCCACAGGGATTCGGGGCAAGTCAGCTGCAGTTTGCTACTGCAGCTGAATCTTGGAAAACTTGACACCTTATTCAGTGGGCCATAAGACGGATTTTGGCTTTTCTCCTGTACATCTTTCAGAATAGTTCCTATGCTGCAATTTGCCCACAGGGTCCTTGAGGGCGGGACCGTGCCATTATTTTCCCTCATCGTGGTATCCCCAGCACCAAGCAAGAGCATTGCACGCAATGAATGAGGCCCTTGGAAAGTGCTGGGGAGCTGGGACTGTTCATTCAGGGTGTGGAGAACACGTGGCCTCTTCAGAGGCAACGGACCTTTGGGCAAAGCTCGGGACGGGCAGATTAGGGTATAGGACGCCATCTTTATGAAGAGTGGGGGGTGTGGGTCTGTGCCTAAGAGAACTTTGGTGGAGCCTGATGGGAAATGTCCTGAGGACCTGTTTTGCATTCGCGTGGTTCCTGGCTGGCTTGGGAGGTTGAGCTTCCCTCTACAGGCACCCGAGGCTTCCTGACTAGCCCTTTGACTGGCATCTTGTCACTGGTCAACCCAAGTATTGTGATAGCTGGCCAGCTTTGAGTTCTGCGTGTCATGTTCTTGGAGTAGTCTAGGGTAGGTGTATTAAGAAAGGCCTGTTCTCTGCCTCTAGGTCCTGGGGGCGGGGAAGGCAAGCTTGGTTGGGTGGCTGGCTCTTCCCAGGTGTTGGTCTTCTCCTGGCCCCCTGACCTGACTGACTCACCTTGGTCCCATGCTTGCCCAGGTCTCCTCCTTGGGGCTGTGTGAACTGAACGGCCAGGGGAGGGTGAGTCTTTGAGTTCTCAGGGCCCTCCGAGATCTTCCCGTCCAAGAACGTTGTGTTGTCACATCGTCCTTCACTTGACCATCAGCCGGCCTCGCGGGTTAGAAAGAATGGCCTTAGACTGTGATGGGAGTCAAGTCGATGGTGTCGAGTGCTGGAAATAGACGCACACACAGAGGGAAGGTGGGGGAGTCAACTCTCTGCTTGTATTGTAACCTTTTAAGTGGGAGTGGGGTGGGGAACACCGAGTCGGTCTTTAAATCATTGCATTGCCATTGGGAGCACAGAGGGCAACTGTCCCCTGAATGTGTCTGGCAGTCAAACGAGAGAAAAAGGGCAGAAGCTGAGGTGGGAACGACTTGGATTAGACATTCAGAAGAACCAGCCCCGGGGTGGAGGGGACACTGTGACCAACAGTGATTAGCAACTGTAGCCTCCCAAGGAGGCTTTTAAAACTAGGAACTGTTTTCCTGGATCTGGGCTGGGTGTGGAGGTCTTTGTGTGTGGTTACGGAGGGCCGGCCCGTTTGATTGTCCTCGGATGCCTCTGGCAAGCCCAGCAGCTGAGAAAGCCCCAATCTTTAAATCCGGGGGTCCTGGGAAGAGAGGAGGGCAGACTGGGAGCTAGGGAAGGTGGGGGAGGGGAGCAGGTAGGTGATCGCCGAGGGCTGTGTGAGGACCATCTGTATTTCATTAGGGAGCTGCCACTCTCACCCTCCTCTCTCTCTCTGTCACACACACACATACACACACACTCACCACACTTCCGTCTCTTCCTCATCCATAATTCCAGGGGAGATGCTGAAGGCATAGCACCTCAGACCCTGGCTATCTCTTCCCGGGCTTGACGGGTTGACGGGTGCGGCTCTGAGGGCTGAGAGCTGGACCCGTGTCCCGGAGCCCGGCTTCCCCGCCTGGTGCTGCCTCCGCCTTCACGCTGTCTCTTTACGGGAGCAGGTCCTTTGTCTCGGGAAAGGAGGGCTTCCCTGGATCCCCCAGCTCTGCCCAGCCCCTGTCTGAGAGCATCCGGGTGGGATGAAACCACAGCGAGGGAGAGGGGTGGCGGTAGACCTGGTCCCTGGTTCCCTGGCTGGGCTGGGTGAGCTTTGCCTAATTAGCATGAGAATAGAGAGCCTTTCCTGCCTCCTCCCTGGGGATGGAGAGGAAGGGGCCCAGGCTCCAGCTCCATCCTGCCCCATCAGAGCTTCTGGGACTGAAAACGACTGCCGCCCCGGTCCTCCAGTCCTCCGAGGACCCAGGACCCACGGTACTGGGAAAAGCTTTGACGGAGCCTGCGGGTGGATCTCCACTCCAGATTTTCCAGCTGTCCCTGCCCCCCCACCGCTCGAGAGAGCAGGATGCCCGAGATGGCTGGTGATGCAGAAGGTATGTGCTTTTTCAGTTCTGGTGCTGATGCTGTGTGTGTGGTGAGGTCTCTGTGGCGCAATGGACGAGCGCGCTGGACTTCTAATCCAGAGGTTCCGGGTTCGAGTCCCGGCAGAGATGGTCACCTGGCAGGTGCCTCTTTTATTTTGCGTGCTGTCACGCTAGGTTGATAATTACATTTATCTCTCCCTGGAGGCTCTGGGGAAGAGAAAGGAAACCTCTTTCCTTGGGAATCGTGGACCTCCTCTCCTTTTCCCTTCCCTCCCTCTTCATGCTTTCTCTGTTCCTCCCTTACGGATTTTCATTGTCTAGCGGAGGCTCAGATGTCTGCTGCTTCTCTCTGCTCGGCCCGACTGACACAGCCGTTGAATCCTTTGCCTCCTAGGACCATCCGCTGGCACGCAGGGACCAGGGTGCCAGGGCACGGGTTCGGGGACCACTGCGGTTCCCTCCTTCTCGTCTGAGAACTCGAACAGGCAGACTGACCCATATGCCCCTGAGGAAGCGTCCAGCTGTCCTCGACGGTAAGGGTCCCCTTGACCGGGGTGGCTCAGGGGGCAGGTGGGGTCATGCACAGGACAATTTATTCACCATCATTGTCATTCCTGGAGCTTTCCGTGCTAAAGCTCTTCACCCACTTTCTCGTCTACAAGGTGAGATGTGGTCATCGCTCTGTCTTCGTGGAGTAAACTGCACAGCAGCACACGGATTATCCGTGGCAGATGGACTTGTCCGGGAAACTCCGAGGTGTCCCGCGCCTGGGGAAAAAGTTGGTAGCCTTTCCTGTCTGCAGGGCAGACTCTGAGGGTGGCGTGTGGGTGTTATTTCCGGAACTCCCCGTCGCCATCAGGACATCTCAGCCCTCCTCGTCCTCCTTTCCCTTCTGCTCTCCCGCCCTGCCTCATCTCATGGCCACATTCAGCAAGGCTGGGAGCTTGGGTTTCTACTCTGGGCTGGGCGGGCTCTCTCCCCCTGGCGTACTGTAGCTCCAGCCTGTTAGTTAGAGCGAGCCGCCCGTGCTTGGACGTGACCTCCACCCCAGCTGAACCCAGGAAACCTGAGACACACCACACAGCTCTCCTCCCTCTGCTGGGGTGGGGAGTCAGTATCTCTCCTACGTGGGGCTCTGCACGGGCATCCAGCGGACGCAGCCCTGCACTCAGGCTCCAGGAAGCTGGCGCGGGGTGAGGGGGCCAGTCCACACAGGGTGCCGCCAAACCATGCCAAGAGGTGGGAGCTGATAGGGCAGATAGGAGGACTCTGACGGGAGCCTTTAGGACACCTGCACGTCTGCAGCAAATTGAAACTCCTGAACTTCATTGAAGTGGGATAGTGCTTTACAGGAACTTAGAATTCTCTCAGGAAGAGCCCACAAGGCTTTACCCTTCTGAGCCTCTTGGAAGAACACCAGCTCAGGTATTCACTACCTCCAACAGCCCCACGGACGTGCCCTTCGGAGGATACCAGTGTGGACCAGAAATTCCTGGGCAGACCCTTCTGGAGTCTTTCTTTATTGTTAGCCCTGCTCATCCTAGATATTTTTGCTTTAAGCTCTGAGGGGAAAAATTATTGCGTGGGGGATGAGGTGGGGAGGGAGTTTGGCAAAGGGGCCCATGTCACCTTTTTCACCCACGTCCAGAATATTATGTCACCCGGGGTCCCCTTCATCGTTCTGTTGGAACGTGGCTGGTCCACCATAAGAAGTAGGAAGGTTGTCACTCTATCACTGTTCAAAGTCGGGGCAACGGTGCACATGCATTATGGCCGGTTCCAAGGCTTGCTCCGTTCTAGAGGTTTGCTAGGAATAAAGGCTTCATGAAATTGTGGGGGTGAGGGCTTAGGGGTGGAAACGGGGAGGGGACGTGTGCCCAAGTGGGCACTGGATTGAGATTTGTTCAAATGTTTGATCAGGGTGCAATGTAGCCCCAGCCCCTCAGGTGAGGCTCGATACCGGTGAGGACTGAAGCCTGTGGACAGCCCCCAAACATGATGTTAGCCAGCCATTTCCATTTCCTACCTGGGAATTAGAAGATCTTGGTTGCAGAACACCTCTCTGAACTTGAACTGCTGATTTATAGTGACAAGGTTGCTTTATGTGTCCTCCAGATGGCAAACTGAATGAGAAAGTCCACGGTACGACTCTGCACAAATATATAGCCTATGTCACTTCTGGGCTTGCTTTCTGTCTCCCCTTGGCGTGCGGAAAGCGTGCCTGGCTTCAGAGTAGGGAAGGGTCAGGGTCTCAATGGTCAGCCCCTGTCCAGAACATCCAGGGTGGCGGTGAGCCACATCTGGGGCCGACATTGACTTGCGCTCCCCAAGAAAGAGGATAGATTGGACCTTTGTGCAGGTGGGGTCCCTCAGAGAGCAACCGTTCTCTCTGTGCCTTAGCTGGGAGCTTCATGTCAGCCGGGTAGGTAGAGGTACCTGCTAGCTCCACTGCTCAAGGGAACTAGAAGCTTCCACTTACTCACGCATCACCCAGCCTTCAGCTACCTCAGTCTCTGAGGAAGGGGTATCCTGGGAACTTGAAGAAAGGTATCATAAGGACTGGGGGGCAAGACTTTTCACTTTGGTAGAAGTTTCTTTATGTGTGATAATAGCTTTTTCTGAATAGGTGGGGGATGACTTCTGATTTATGAATATCATAATGGCTGTATTGTAAAGAGCCTCAGACTCTACAGTAGAAATCGGTGGTTTCTTTGAAAGTCACTTTCCTGGAGGACTCAAATGCTTCAGAGGTGCTGGGGGTGGTCATTAATTACAGAGTATGTGGGCAAGATGTGTCTTATTTATTATTGTATTCTCAGTGCCTGAAATATGGTAGGCATTTGATGGATATATTTAAAGAATTAATGCTGACTTAGATTGGCTATAAATTATGTAGATGGGAGAGAAAGAAATGTAGCTTCAGGGATCAGGGGCACAAGCAGTATCTTCATGCATGAATTCATTAACTTTACAAATATTCATCAAGCTCCCATGTCGTGCCACTTCCCATGACCCACCAGGATCCACATTAGCACTGCCTGCTTCCCGCATGGAGTGCGTGTTCCCATGGCAGAGATGAGGGTTGGGTGAGCAAATATTACTATGATAGAATTGTAGGTCAATGTACCTGCTGGAAGAACCTAACTGATGATAGAAGGTAGAGTGATGTGAGGTGTGGTGGCCACGGAAGACTTTCGCAGGAGGTGACATTGAATGAAGAATGAGTGAAACCAGAGAGATCAACTAGACCAGAGAATGGGCGGTCCAAACAGAGAAAGAGCCACAGCAGAGACCCTTAGGGGGGCGCCAGCTGGATGGCTTTGGAGGAAAGCACCGAGGTCAGTGGCTGGAGCGGAGGGAGAGATGGGGAGGTTGGCTCAGGGTTGCCTATGGGGCATGTC
This sequence comes from Panthera leo, assembly GCF_018350215.1. Classification (NCBI taxonomy): domain Eukaryota; kingdom Metazoa; phylum Chordata; class Mammalia; order Carnivora; family Felidae; genus Panthera; species Panthera leo. Next base: position 65,456,795 of record NC_056696.1, read on the forward strand.
ATAGAGGGTGAGGTTCTCAGCCCTGTCACGCCCAACTCTGCCTTGCATAGCACGCCTGGTATTTGCTCACTTCTTTACTTTCCTGGGACGAAATTCATAGGTAGCGTAACCTTCCTGCGCACAATATTAAGTCAGTTTAATGTCTTTATAATATAAGACAAAAATGAAAGGAGAGAAATGTACAATAAGTGATACGTACAGCACACTGGCAGTCTTACACTTACACGAAGAATCGCCTGTGGTACGACAGCTATCACGTATTCGCAGACCAATGCAGGCACGCCTCGTGGCTGACTTAGGCATCACGAGGGATGTCACGTACCAGCAGTGTTGTGGCTTTTCAAACTGGTGAGCACTGCTGATAAATTTGTGATCAAGATAAATTCAATCTCCTCGCAAAGATTGCAGCATTTTGCATTCAGGCGTAATTGAGGACGCTTTAAACCATGCAGAAAGCTCTCTGCATTTGTATGTAAAAGCAAGTGAAATTCTAGGCCCAGATACCATCAGCCAGCTTTCCAGCAGGTCTTCCAGAAGAACCTCGCCACAGGAGGCGAATCTCCATTGTGTGAGGTGCACCTGCCCATCACAGGACGCGGGGCCCCAGGGGCCCTTTCCCCTACAGCTAGTTGTGGTGCCCGGTTGTTACCAGAAGTTACAGCAGATTCTCAAGACACTTCCTCAGGGCAATTCCAGACGTCAGGCTTGTAGTTCAGGCTCTCCTTTGTGTTAATGAGAATCATCAGTGGGGTTGAGCAGTTGAGTGCAGGGATCTGGTTTCCATGTTACAAGGCTAATTTTGGCTGTTGATGGAGACTAGTGTGGTTGGGGACAGGGGCGTGTTTGCAGGTCTGCTGGAGGCAAAGCCTTCTGGAAGCAGGGAGGCGTGGTGCTGTGGTTCCCAAGTGCTGGTGCCCGTTGCACCAGCGGAGGAGGGTTTTGGAACAATATCCACCTACAAAAGTGATTTATCAGCTTTGGAGAGCCGAGCGGGCCTGGATCACTTACATTTTGCCTGAGAACTAATTACTTTTATTTATTGCCATTACAACGGTTGTCACCTACTAGCAAAAATGTTCGTTTTGTTTGTGTTTAAAAGGCATAGCAAATGGAACTTCCTCCCCCAAACATTATTTCGGTGTTTACGTCCTTAGCGATTTCTGTAAATTACAATGGAACAGGATGTCTTTCAACTTCTCAGTGTCCTCCTTAGCAGGTGGATCTCTATGCCTCTGTGATGATAATGCTGTTCCACTGAGAGCTCTGAGGAGGGCTCCCTGGAGAGAACGGAGGGAGGATGGGGATACGATAGGAGGCGCTGGAAGAGGAGCTTAGGGGAAGAGGTGACCGCCTGAGGTCGACGGACCTGGGTCTCTGTCTGACGTCTGGCTGCTTACCGTCTGTGTGACCCTGGGCGTGCACTAGGCGTCTCGAGCCCTGACTTCCTCATTTGGAGAGCAGCCAAGTAACACCTAGAATTAAATGAGGGAAAATGTAAAAGTGTCTGGATAATTAGGCACACGGTAGGAGCCAAAACACATGCCAGCTTCCTTTATTTGTGGATAGCCATCAGCCTCGTTTCCTGGAGACCGTGGTGAGGACGTGAGGGAGTTGGCCACGGGCCACCTGTTGCTGTCCCTTGGAGATGCCCGGGCATAGTGGATCGCTGGGTGGGGGGGAGGGGAGAAATGCATAGAGTTGCCCTCCAAGAGCACGTCTTCCCCTGTGGTCACTGTGGGGACCCTGCCTTGTAGCAGTCATTGTGCGGCACGGGGAACAGACCTGTGAAGCCTCTCTTGTGAGCGATGCACGGCCTTGAAGCCTGGGATGAGGCAGGTGTGTCCGTCCCCGCGGTGCGGGGAGAAGAGACCGGAACGTGGCCACTGGGGTCCTGGCCGGGGCCCTTCCTGGGATCGTTCCCTGCGGAAGACCCACCTCTGGTCTCCGAGGAGCGTCACCTGGGAATCACTCACAGCCCCTCGTTATCTTTTCTTTCTTTTGCTACATCTGCTGGCCGCTTTTGAGGAGAGAAATAGTACCGTCCAGGATAGCAGACGGCGTGGAACCAAGTACATGTATCTTGTAGGGATACAAGACTTTTTTTCTTTCCTATTGATGTGCAAACTTCTAACGGTGTTTTCAAAACACTTGTCCCTAAGTGTGCTCCTGACAGCGGAGGAGGGCGGTGGCTTACCCCAGGTGTCAGGAGCGGAGCCTACGGTGGCTTTGGCCAAGTTTGGCATTTCCTTCAAGTCTTCTGCTTTGTGTTACGTTCTAGTGCAAACTTTGGGTTCTACTTTCTTAGATCTGCACTTGTTAAGAACGAAAGATAACTAGCCGGTCTTAACTCTGACAGTAAAAGTGATGCCTGGCGTGCCCGAGTTATAAAAGCAAAGAAATACGTTCATATTAAAAATGAACTTATGAACTGAGCGTCCACTCAGAGATGAAGGGGAAGAGAATCTAGAGACAAGAGAATCTAGAGAAAGGTTAAGGAGCTGGAAACCTGACAGGGAATAAACACTAATCCATTTTCTCATTCAAAAAATGTGTAGTTAGTAACCACTTTGTGCCAAACATTGGGCCAGGTGCTGGGATACTCTGCCGAGCAGAAGAGACACATCGTCACACATGAAGTTGAGGCTATGGGGGCATCTGGGTGGCGCAGTCAGTTGAGCATCCGAGTCTTGATTTTGGCTCAGGTCAAAATCCCGTGGTTGTGGGATCGAGCCCCACGTTGGGCTCTGCACTGAGCACTGAGCTTGCTTGGGATTCCTTCTCTCTCTCTCTCTCTGTCTCTCTCTCCCCCTGCCCCTCTCCCCTGCTCTCTCTCTCTCTAAAATAAATACAATGAAAAAAATTTTTTAAAAATTGTGGCTGTGAGTGAAAGGGTGATCCCTGGGGCAGAGCAAGTCTGCAGCGAGGAGCTGACCTCTTCCCGGAGGCCAGGAACGCTTCCAGGCAGTGACTCTGGAGTTGAGTCCCAAAGATCAGTAGGAAACAATGAGGCAGAGAATGCAGGAAGGAGCTTCCCAGGCAGAGGAACAGGGGGTGGCAGGGTCTTGCGGTGACGGAGAGCGGATGAAGAGAGGCGAGGGCGGTCACGCCGTGGAGGGGCGGGTGGAAGGAAGGTGACGTGAAGCGGAGTCGGAGAGCCGGAGAGAGAGGCAGGGGGCTGATCCCACAGGACCCGGTAGGAACTACAGCGGGTTTTGTCCTTTTCTGAAAAACGGGGGGAAACCACCGGAAGTTTTAAGCTAAAGAACTGCGTGATTAGATTTGCATTTTAGGAAGCTGGCTCTGGCTGCAGGTCAGAGAACAGAGTGGAAGGTGCCAGGAGAGAGGGGGAGCTGATGAGAGTCACCACCGGGGTGGCACCGAGGAGCAGTGCCGAGTGCTGGGGCGGCTCTAGTGGGGACGACAGTGGAGAGAGAGGCAAGAAGATGGGGTTGTAGAGGTACGTGTGAGCTGAAATGTGCAGGATTTGGTGACAGATTGGAAATGATAGAAAGAGGAAGGACTTGTCCGGGGAGGCTCTACGATTTCTGGCTTTCGTCCCATCGACCGGGATAAGAAACACGGCAAGAAGGCCAGGTTGGGGTAGAAAACGGTGAGCTCGGTTTTGGGCTTCTCATTTTGAGGTGCTTCTGAGATGACCAAGAGATGTCGGGTCTGCATGAGGTCGGGTCTGACCTGCTGATCTGATTTGAGGAGTCGGCGGCATGTTGATGGACTTGGGGCCAAAAGCGCGAGTGAGGTCAGCTGGGGGAAGGTGCCGCGTGAGAGGGGCCGGGGTCGAGCTAAGACGACTCCAGCATCGAGAAGAGGAACAGAGGAGAGGAGAGGAACCGGGAACAGCACGGCTCCCAAAGCCCGGGGAGGCAGCGCCCACGGAGGCGTCTGGGGGAGTGCCACGTGTTACTGACGTGTCCAGAGCGGTCATAACTAACATCACCGTTGGGTCAAGTGGCGTGGCAGTTGGTTGTGGGAGCCGTCTCGGCGTCTGTGAAACATCAAGACAAGAAACCAGACCGCAGCCGACCGCGGCAGGGACGAGCTCAGAAGGTCCAGGCCACTCTCAGAAGTTTGGCCGAGAAGCTGGTGACCTGGAGGGCAGGGGGGAGCCAAAGAAGGAAACCTTTCTTGTTTTCCTACTTTAAGGTGTCCGATTACGGACGCTTTCATAAATAAACTGGATGGAGCATCAGGGGGCCGTCCCTGATCTCGACAGCGATCAGCTCACGGCCAGCCTGTATCTGGACCTCCACCCGTTTAGTTTGTGGCAGAGACTTGAGCCCCTTGAAATCCACAGGGAAGGAAACTGTTGACAGGGAGAGTTTGAATATTCGGGAGAGAGAGAGAAGCCAGGCACGGATGATCGCCAGGGTCTGTGAGAAGGTGGAGGCGAATGGATGTCGTGCACGCGGGAAGGGGTCCCCTCTGGGAAGCTGGCAGGTGCCCCTTTGTTACGGCTCCAGCACAGACAGAGGGTGGAAAAGGGACGTGTGTGCAGATCAGACGTCGGGAAGGTAAGAGATTTCACCTGATGGCGGAGCCAGTCCACGCCATCCTCCCCCAAGTCCTCCTCCTTCTTTTAAAGTGAGTTGTCAGAGAAGGTGGGACCAGGAGGACGGTGGATGTTTGAAGAGAGCGTGGAACGGTGTCGGGTTAGTCATTGTGAACAGAGAGTGAGAACGCAGCAGGGAGGTGGAGTGTTTACTGGACGGTTTTAAGAGCTCATTTGGAGGAGACGGATTGGCCCGGAGAAGCAGACTTCGTTCGCGTACCACCATGTGCACATTTGTACGTCGGGCTTGTTAGTGTTTACTTGCATAATATAGTATCGTTGCCACTCTATTGCCTGGCGGGGGAATGTGTCTACGCGCGTGTGTGTGTGTGTGTGTGCTTTACGGAGGCCACAGACTCCACAATCTCCCGAGCGTGTGATCAGAATGTATAGATCTCAAAAGGGAGGTGATTTTAATGCTTCAAATGTAGATGTGACTCACGGGCGTGGGCGCCTGTGTTTTGCATGAGTTGTTTCAGGGTGCCACCTGCTGGAAAGCGCTCGCAATGTCGCCAGCCGGGTTTTTCCAGCCTTCCTTCTCTGGGAAGTCCACGTTCTCGCCCGGGGCAGGCACCCTCTGATTCGGGAGTGGCGTTTCGTAGATGCTCCTTTACCTTCCTCCTTTGTGTTAAAGCAGCAACACCAAAATGCGTTCTTTTCTGCCTTGGTTTTGGCCAAAGACCACACGTCCCCTGTTTCAGGGCATTTGTCGTCTGTAAAGCTCATCCGTGATCCATCTTTGAAAGACGACAAGTAAAATGTCAGATTTACCTGGAAAGAGCGTGGGGAAGAAAAAGAGTGTTGGTTAGAGGTGTGGGAAGTCTAGGCTACAGAGGCCAACTTTGTCCAGATTATGAGATGTGCTTCTCGGAGTTTCTCAGATCTGGGATTAGTTCTCCAGCCCTTCCTATGCCCAACTTCCTTCCTCGTTTCCTTAACTAGATGCGCATTTCTTCATGGTGTCCAAGCTGGCCCTTCAGGGCCCTTCTAGTCGGCTGTAAGTGATCTTTTTTATAGTCTAACTGGCCCAGAATGCCGTGTCTGTTAACGTTTTTTCTCCAGGGTGCTTAGGTCCCACGACGAAACTGCTCCTGGTGTCTAGCTTTTCATTCCGTAATTCCTTTCCTTCAAATTAACTGACACTATGGGAGAATTCTGGGACAGATCGCTCTAATTGCTTCCTCTCCGTTAATTCAGTCAATAACTCTTAATTATGGTCATTTTACATATACAAATTCAGCCATGACTCATAGGGAATTCAGTCAGAGCGACGTACTGACTCATTCACAGGAAAAGCGGTGTTCGTTCATTTGCTCAGCTGGTCTCCATTAAGTGCCTGCTCTGTGACAGAAGTTTTGGAAGCCGGTGGGGGCTTCGGGGGCAACGAGGCGGTCATGACTGGTCTTGGCAGACGGAGCTTGCTGTATAGTGTGGAAAACACTGATTATCATCCCGACGAGACTTCTGCTGAGTTCTCTGCTAGGGGAAGTCCAGACGGTGTCACGGACTACTTGGAAGCCAGAGAGTTATGGAGGGCTTCCTGGAAGAAGAGGTATTATCCCGTGACCGAAGGCGAGAACACAGAGATGCCGGGTGGGCTATGGGGCAGAAGCCTGAGAGTCAGATTGTGGAGAGGCTGATAAACCTTTTTAAAGTGTTTGGATTTTTTTCCCTTAACACTGAGTCTAGTTGACCTCCATTTCCACACATACTTAGGATTTTTATTTTCTTGTGATGAGAACTTTTCAGAGCTACTCTCGTAGCAACTTTCAAATACACAATATAATAATTATTAACTATACTCACCATGCTGTAAATTACATGCCCAGCACTGCCTTCACCCGTTTCGCTCGCCCTGGCCCCCACCTCTGGATTTTATTCCAAGATTTTATATTAAGAGCAAATACCAGGAGTGCCTGGGTGGCTCTCTCTGTCAGGTGTCCAACTTCGGCTCAGATCATGATCTTGTGGTTCCCGGGTTCCAGCTCCGCGTGGGGCTCTGTGCTGACGGCTCAGAGCCTGGAGCCTGCTTCGGATTCTGTGTCTCCCTCTCTCTCTCTGCCCCTCCCCTGCCCATGCTCTGTCTCTCCTGTCTCTCAAAAAACAAATAAATGTTAAAAAAATTTTTTTAAAAATAGAGCAAATACCAACCAATGAAAGATTTTAAGTGTGTATGTGTAAGGGGATGGTGACCACACTCCGATTTCTATTTTGGGAAGGTTATTCTAGCTGACATTTGGAGCAGGGTGGAGGGGAGGCCTGATCAGACATGAGTTCGAAAGTATGTGTGATGTGGGCCAGGCTTACATTAGGGCAGTGGAGCCCGAGAGAAGTTGACGGATCTGAGAGAGGTTGCATGGGTGGAGAAAGCTTGCTGGAAATTGGTTGTGAGAGGGGGATGGGAAGGAGAACGGTCCAGGATGGCACCCAGCTTTCTGTGTTGGGCAGAGGAGGGAACGGACGCTTCACTTCGTGAAACAGGGAGTACAGGACGAGACGCAGATTCTCAGAAGGGCCTGGGGGACGAGTGTTCCCCCTTTGGATGTGCTGAATTTGAGACCTGTCACGTGGGGGGGCAGGTCTGCCAGCGAGGACCTGGCACTCTGCAGAGAAATCGGGCCAGAGGCACAAGTTAGGAGTCACCCACCTGTCGAGAGTAAATGGATGTGCGGGGTGTGGTCAAGGGCTCGCGGAATGTAGAGCGAACAAGGAAGAACGGCCAAGAAGGAGCCCCGAAGACCCCATCACTTAAGGAATCGTTACAGGAGGCAGAAGCCAGCAAATGAGGCCCGTCAGAGAGGAAGAAAACCAGGAGGGCTGCTGTGGAGCCGGCTGAGAGAAGCTTCTCGAAAGGGTGCCTGTGGCACCGTGCAAATGTTGCTCAAAAGAGGACTGGTGTTTTCTGTGGGATTTAGTGATAGGCGGCCTCGTCGGGTGCGGTCCCAGTGGCGAGGCAGAGGGGTTCTGGGAGTTCACAGTGGGGAAAGGTGAGGACGTGGACGCAGGGAGTTTATAAAGCCACGTTCTCCCTCGCGAATTGGAGTCTGGGGGTGTGGGCGGTGGGAGCTGAAGGGGCGGGTGTGATGAGGGAGTGAGGTGTCAGTTTTGGAACGGGGGTGGTTGAGAACGTTTCGCTGCTCGTGGAAGTTCTCGCGCAAAGAAGGATCAAGAGGGAGTAGTCAGTAGGTGGTTGAGTCCCTAAGGAGGCGGCCAGAATTAATAGGAAAGCTATTGTGCCCTTCTGTATGCAGGAACCATTCTAAGAGCATCGTCTCGTTTACAAAGCCTCGCTGAGAGGGACTGCTGCTAGCGTCCCATTTTCTGAGATGAGGAAACTGAGGCACGGGTGGGCTGTGGGAGGAACCAAGGTCCTGCGGTAAGTGGCGGGCTGGGAGTCAGGGCCTGGCATCTGTCTTGAGACTTGTGCCATTAACCCCAAGGTCTTGCTGTGGGATCCGCAGCCCAGCTGGAGACTTAAACAGGACGTTTCCACCTCTGTCCTTGTAACTGAAGAGAGAGAGGACAGGGTGGCCTGGAGGCAGGTGTTAAGTCGGTCAGTGTTGCTAGTTTCCTAGAAATGCCGTAACAAATTACCCCAAATGGGATAGCTTACGAACCGCAGAGATTTATTCTCCCACAGTTTTGGAGGCTGGAAGTCTGTCGATAACGTATCATCAAGGTGTCACTTTCCCCGAAGGAGTTCCCTGGCTTGGGACTGCACACCCCCAATCCCTGCCTCTGTCTCCACATGGCTGGTTTCTCCGGGTCCCAGACCTCTCTCTGCCTTTCTCTTACAGAGACACCCGCCACTGGGTTTAAGGCTCACCCTACATCCGGGACGATCTCACCTTGAGATCCTTATCTTAATCGCACCTGCAAAGATGATTTTTTTTTTTTTTCCGAATAAAAGTCATGGTTCCCAGGTTTGAAGATCTGGGTGTCTACTGTGGGGCCACTATTTGACCCACTGCAGTTAGAAAATTAGATTCTGTATCTTCCGTGAAGTAGGACTATAAATAATTTTCTGAGACCGAACTCAGATGTAGAGGGATCAAATATCTGAGGAGAGTGGAGAAATCTTGACGTAATTATTACTGACATCTGGAGTCAGCCGAGGAGGAAACGCGTGTTTGTGCAGCGCGAGTCTGCTGTCATTAGCTGATAGCTGTGTGATCTTCTCCAGCAGCCTGGGCAAGAGTGGGGAGCGCTGACCGTTGACATGACCGAGTTACAATCTGGGGAGAGGGGCGTGAATGCAAAGGAAGGGCAGAGGCTCAGGGGGGTTAGGACATGGGCGAGTGGTGGTTTTCTATAGATGGCCGTAGATGTGAAGCCAGATGTGCATGGAAGTGAGGTCAGAAGGGGCGAACGGCTGGGTCAGAAGTCGACAAAACCCTGGGCTACGTCGGAGAACTAGCTGTAATAATACGCGGTTATTCTCCGAGCACGGTATTGGGCTGCGTCGTTTCACATGAAGAAAGACCCTGGTTGCAGCCGAAGGAAAGAGAAGGTTGAGAGAGATGGCAAAGGCAAAGAAGGGAGAAGGCAGGAGTCTGGACAGGCCTCCCGGGTGGACCCAGAGCCCCACGGGACAATGGCAGGGCCGGGCTGGAGAAGGCGGCCAAGGGCGTGCTGTCCGACCAGCCCTAGAACTGCTGGGTGATGGCGCAGGCTGTGGAGGCTGGTGTGGTGGTTCCCTGGGGAGGCCGTTCAACAGGGTAGGCTCTCGCGGGAGACAGAACCAGTGGGGTGTGTGTGTTGTGTGTGTGTGCCTGAGAGAGGGAGAGAGGAAGAGAGGGAGAGAGGACAGGAGGGGAGGGGGGGGGAGAGACAGAAGGGAGGGGAGAGGGAGAGGGAGGGAAAGGGGGGGGAGGGGAGGGGAGGGGAAGAGATTTACTAGAAGGAATTGGCTCACACCGTGATAGAGACCGAGTTCAGACCAAGGAGAGCCAAGAGTATGATGCTAGTCTGAGTCCGAAAGTGTGAGAATCAAGAGTCAGTGATGGAAGTTCCAGCCCAAGTAGAAATTCAAAAGGCAGGGGACTGATGTCCCGACCCCAAGACTGTCAGGCAGAGAAGAATAATTCTGCCTTAGTCTGCCTTTTGTCCTGCTTAGGTCTTTGATGGATTCGGTGAGGCCCGCCCTCCGCTGTCCTGAACTCATCCTTTCAAACGTTAATCTCATCCAGACACAGCAGAATAATGTTTGACTAAATATCTGGGCACCGACGACTCGGTCAAGTTGACCCATAAAATTAACCATCACAAGCGTCTTGATTACGTGTTTAGTCTTAATGTATGGGTCTGAGTCTCAATGAAGGGTGAACAGTAATATTTCTAAAGGTCCTTCTAATTATAATTTGTTTTTGCTTGTTTTCAAAGCTGAATTCCAAGCCTTTGGTGTGGAAAACATCTTAACTGAGTATAATTCAGAAATGGTATAATTCAGAAATGTCTTACAGGTGGGTGACCTGTGTCTTACAGGGGGTGGCCTGTGTCTTACAGGGGGTGGCCTGTGTCTTACCGGGGGTGGCCTGTGTCTTACGGGGGTGACCTGTGTCTTACAGGGGGTGGCCTGTGTCTTACAAGGGGCCTGTGTCTTACAGGGGGTGGCCTGTGTCTTACCGGGGGTGGCCTGTGTCTTACAGGGGGTGGCCTGTGTCTTACAGGGGTGGCCTGTGTCTTACAGGGGGTGGCCTGTGTCTTACAGGGGTGGCCTGTGTCTTACAGGGGGTGACCTGTGTCTTACAGGGGTGGCCTGTGTCTTACAGGGGGTGACCTGTATCTTACAGGGGGTGGCCTGTGTCTTATAGGTGGGTGGCCTGTGTCTTACAGGGGGTGACCTGTATCTTACAGGGGGTGGCCTGTGTCTTATAGGTGGGTGGCCTGTGTCTTACAGGGGGTGGCCTGTGTCTTACAGGGGCGGCTGTGTCTTACAGGGGTGGCCTGTGTCTTATAGGGGGTGGCCTGTGTCTTACAGGGGGTGGCCTGTGTCTTATAGGGGAGGGGGTGGCCTGTGTCTTATAGGGGAGGGGGTGGCCTGTGTCTTATAGGGGGTGGCCTGTTTCTTACATTTGGGTTTGTCTGAGATAAAGACGGGACCCCCTGGTGGCAAAGGGCTGAGATGTGGCACGTGTGTCTGCTTTGGGCTTAAGGACAGGAGAGCGTCCCCAGGGCAGCATCCGTGTCCTTGGCGCACACAGGTCCGGCTGGGGTGGGGTTCCATGAGAAGAGCCATGAGGGGCAACGTCTCCTCAGGTCGGGACACTTTATCTTCTCGGCACTTGGAATGTCCTTCCTCCATTTCCGCACCTGGTGACTTAAAACATCCTCCGAACTCCAGACTCCTCTGTGTCGCCTTTCCCGCCTTCCCTCCCCACCCGGCCCGTGGGGACCCGGTGCCCTCCCTCCGTCACATCCTGTGCGATCCTGACATGGCGTCCCCTGCGCGGTATTGCGTGTCCCTATTTCTCCGTCCCCCACACAACGACTGACACAGAAGATGCAAAGGACTAATTGAGGCTGAAGTGATTTTATTGTGACTTATGACGGGTCTGTCACTTTCTCGCTTGTCACCACCTCTAGCAGCTCTTTATGCCAGTCACGGTGCCAGCAACCGGGAGAATAATGATCCCCACGACCCACGAGGTCCTGACCCTCGTGAGCCGTGTGTGCAGGTAGCAGAGACTGACAGGACAGACGGGAAAGCGGCAGAAACAGGAAATGGGGTGGCTGCCTTGGTAATTAGTGTGTTATGAAGGGAATAAAAAGAGACTGACAGCTGTCCCCACTCTGTTTGGGATGAACAGGAAGTCTTTGCCAGTTGGTGAGGCGGGAGGGGACTGGGAATTCTCCAGCAGGAGCACCAGGGTCCCCCAGCCACGGGGTGGGGTCAAAGGGCCACATGAAGGACCACGGCTGGGGAGGCCAGTGAGGTTGTGGAGAGAGACGCGGGCTGGCCCAGAGGCATCATGGCGGGGAGGGGGACGCTGCTGTCTGGGGATGATGGGATGTGGGCTGGAGATGTTCTAAAGATACAGATCGACCAGACCGGCGGATGTGATCCGGTGTGCGGGTGTGAACGGTGATAAAATGGGAACCGGGCACGTCTCCGACTGGAGTCATCGGATGGCCATGCACTGATTTGGGGAGAGTTGGAGAAAGACAGGCTCAACGGGTGGGTTTACAAGGAAGACGCAGGGCTGCAGACCCAGCCGTTCTGGTTTCTTCCTGAACAACGAGGTGAGACCATTCACCAGGGAAGGATGCGGTGGCTTCCGTTCTCCAGTGACACTGGAACGAGCTTGCTCGTTCCTGAGATCCTCAGCGGCTTCACGTGTCAGTGCTTCTCGGATGTCTGCTTCTTTTTGACCCCAGTGGGTCCCTACGCACCTGTGCTTTTGTTTTCTGGAAGGTGTTAGTCGTGACCTTTACCGGTTTGGGGTTTTTTATTTATTTATTTTGGGGATGAGACATAAAATTCTGTGTCACTGCCTGTGTCGGCCTGTCCTGTGTGGGGGCGAGAGCCGGCAGGTCGGTGGGCCGCCCGAGGTGGGAGAGTGGATCCTCAGGGTTGACGGAGGGGCTTCCTCCAGAGGAGCTGGAGATGGGAGAAAGAGAGCGTATGTAGGCGCCGTGCAGAGAAAAGGAGGCCCGAGGAGCGAGTATAGGCCGAGGTCAAGTTCTGCTGTGTGTTGCACAAAAAGCTCATCTTGCACATCGTTTCCATCTGCCGCAGACTTTTGGTCGAATTGGCTCTTCTGTAGAGGCCGCCCTGGTGCCCCTGCTGTGCTCACGGCAGTGTGGATGAGAGTGGGGGCTGCCCAAGTGGCCCGTGCTCATTTGGGTGACATTAGTTCTTTTTTTATTATTTTCTATTTTTTAATGTTTGTTTATTTTTGAGAGAGAGAGAGAGAGAGAGAGACAGAGTGTGAGTGGGGAGGGGCAGAGAGAGAGGGAGGCACAGAATCCGAAGCAGGTTCCAGGCCCCGAGCTGTCAGCACAGAGCCCGACGTGGGGCTCGAACTCACCGACTGTGAGATCACGACCTGAGCCGAAGTCAGGGGCTTAACCGACTGAGCCACCCAGGCATCCCTATTGACTGGGATTTGAATTTAAAAAAATATTAAAAGAAAAAGTTGAATGTTTCTTTCTTTATTTTGAGAGACAGAGAGAATGAGCGAGGGAGGGGCAGAGAGAGAGGGAGACACAGAATCGGAAGCAGGCTCCGGGCTCCGAGCCATCAGCACAGAGCCCGACGCGGGGCTCGAACTCAGGAACTGGGAAATAATGACCTGAGCCGAAGTCGGACGCTTAACCGACCGAGCCACCGAGGCGCCCCCTGGGTGACATTAATTCTTTACCGTGAAATAAATCATTCACACCCCCAAATGTATATAGAATATAGAAACAGTTTAAAACGTGTACCTACAATCATAAACTAAACACTCAAGTCCCAATCAGTTGTTTTGACAACTGGGGTTTTCGCCCCCAGCCCCCATGGGTGACCCTCATCCCCTTAGCTTTCTGTATGTTTTATCTCCAACGCAGCTAGTCCGAAATAATCAGTTACCTAGTTTTGCTTATTTTTAAACTGAATATACTCAGTTCCCTCATGACTCTCTTTGTTCCCTCATGATTGTGTTTTCTGAGATTTACCCACGTTCTTCGAGGCACAACAGTTTGTTTACGCTCATCGAAGTATGGTATAAAGACACCACAATTCATTAATATATCCGGCCTCCACGGGGCACATGCTTCGTTCCCAGGCTTTCTCTATTATGAACCATGCTGCTGGAAGGTTCTCGTATCTCCTCGTGCAAGGGTCTTCAGACTGTATGCTTGGGAACGAGATGGCTCCGTCCTGGGGGGGGGCTCCTATCACCCAGGTGTGTGGCACTGCTTTCACAGTGATTCTACCGATTTTGGGGTCAGAGACTTTGCACAGGTGGGGACAGACCTACCGCATGGCCACCCCCCACAGATCCAGCCACGGGGCGGGAAATGGGGGACACTCTCAGCCCAGCGCGGTTTGGGCCGTATGTTTTCCCCGACGTTCTGTTTCTTCCTTCACCGACTCCCGTTCTCAGACCCGAGTGTCTCCCGCCACGTGGGTGGAGGAGTTTGGAGGCTCCGCGGAGGCTGAGACTGTCGCAAGCAGGAGGTCTGAAGCGAGGGGCGGGAGAGGCAGGGGGCGCCAGGGGTGCCTGGCAAGCAGTGCAGGGGGGAGTTTGATTGGCACGTGTTGTGCTGGTGCTTCCTGGCCCAGACTGGGAGGGTTTTGCAGCCGGGAGCTGCCATGGTCACCGTGGGACTGATGCGAGAAGTGCCGGTTTGGGAATCTCTCATCCCCGAGGGACACGGAAATTTGCACTGCCGAGGCCCAGGCCGCCGTGCTTCCTGGGGCGTGAGCCCCTGGCACCTGCACACCCTCCCCCTTTCCTCCAGACCGTCCGCTGCCAGCCAGGGACGTTAGGAAAAGACTGAGGCTCGGTGGCTCAGTCGGTTGAGCGTCAGACTTCGGCTCAGGTCATGATCTCGCGGTCTGTGGGTTTGGGCCCCGCGTCGGGCTCTGTGCTGATGGCTCGGAGCCCAGAGCCTGCTTCGGATTCTGTGTCTCCCCTCTCTCTCTGCCCCTCTCCCGCTTGCACTCTCCCAAAAATAAATGAATAGAAAAAAAAAAAGAAACAGAAAAAGAGTCTCCAGTCCTCACAAGATCCCTGAAAAGTGGAGGTTGCTCTGACTTTGGCGATGACAAACGTGAGACACAGAGAGGTGGGTAACTTGCCCGGAATCAGAGTTCTGGCTGCCGTGTTTCATCCGTGCTCTTCCTCCCAGTATCTGCCCCTGTCCTTCTGTCGTCCGGTCCTCTGTCACCATGTGGCCCTCAACAAGGGCTCTAGGCGAAAGAGGAACAGGGACGTCTGGGTGGCTCAGTTGGTTGAGTGTCTGACTCTTGATTTCAGCTCAGGTCATGATCCCAGGGTCGTGGGATTGAGCCCCATGTCGGGCTCCGCGCTGAGCATGGAACTTGCTTAAGATTTTCAGTTCACATAGGCTTAATAACCATTCATGTAATGGTGAAAATTACTGTAGGGGTCTCTTACATTCTAGTAAGAGCGACATTTGGACCACACAGGGTCGTTCTCCCTTGACATTATTATGATCTCTCTTTTTTTTTTAAGTTTATTTATTTTAAGAGAGAGAACATGGGGGAGGGGCAGAGAGAGAGGGAGAACGGGAGAACCCCAAGCAGGCTCCGTGCTGCCAACGCAGAGCACCTACTCAGGGCTGAACCCACGAACCGTGAGATCATGACCTGAGCCAAAATCAAGAGTCGGACCCTCCACCGACTGAGCCACCCAGGCGCCCCTGTTGTCATTGTTTTTATGTTTCTCTCTTGAATCCCCTCTCACCATCTGTGGGCTTACCTGTTCTACAGCTAGCACGTGCCTGCAGTTAGGTGGGTCTTGGCTATAGAACGTGCTTCCGTGTATTGTTGGTTCTCTGCCATTTTGCTCGCATCCTGTTTGACAGAGAGCACGTTCCCCTCCTAAGGCTCAGGGTTCTTAGTGGAGGCGTTCCCGGGATATGCTGCTAGAAATTCGCACGCCCCCTGGCATAACCAACATCCCCATCCCTGGAGACGCTGCCATCACAACTCCCAGGCTCTGTACTTCTTCAGGGACACCTCGGCCTGCTAACAGAGGGTTGGGCAGAGCGAGGACGCATCACTGGAATGGCAAAATAGGAACATCGATGTGTCTCCTGGTGAGGCTCCGGGGATCCCACCACCTGGGATGGGCCAGGAGGAAGTTACTCGGACCTTTCTCCCGCACAACCATATCAACTCTTTCTCTCTTCCTCTGCTGGTTGTCCAGTGGACCCCAGATACGCTGGGAATGTAAAGGCCGTGATCTGAGGCGTTGTTCTCTATGACCGACCCCCAGACAGTAAGTTGAAATGAAAAGAAATCCTAAACTCTTCTCATAATGGTCGTGCCGCATGGAGGAAAATATCAGGGGCCTCTGGCTCCACGTCCGGTGCACATTGGTTGCCCTGTATCCTCTGCTTTCAAACTGGGGAGAGATCTCAGAAAATAATCAAGTTAACCGAGGATGACAATAGATGAGAAGTTTTGCAGAGTCTAGAACAAGGGCTGGCAAACGTTTCCAGCACAGGGTCAGGTGATAAATGTTTTAGGTTTTGTGGGCTCTTCTGTCTCTGTGGAACGTACATCATTATGTGGATTTGTAATCCTTTAAAGAAATACGAAAACTGTCCTTAGCTTAGGATCCTCACAGACTTGGATCACAGGCTGGATTCAGCCTGAAGTTTGCCAAGCCCGGTGCTACAGGGACACCTTCAGTTTTGGAGCCACAAAATATCATAGGACAAATTTCTAGAATTGTAATGTGCTAGGTTTCGAGAGGAAGCAATGAACAGAAATAAATCTCAGGATCAAGCATGACCAGTTAGGAAATAACTTCTGGAAAAACAGAATGAGGAAAGGAAAGGAAGAAGAGAGATCGATGGAAAGTTGTTTAAAGAATTAAGGATGTGGAAAAGAGGAAGGACACGGGATGGCTTTGAACAGTCTCTGGAACACATTTGAGAATCTGGGGAAGGAGAGCGGGTGAGGCAGAGTGTCTCCGGAGCAGATCCATTTGGGCCCTGCTGTGTGGCTCACTGGGTTTGCATGGGAATGCGACAAAGGATTTGCTCCCTTCTTGTGGGTGTAGGTACAGTGCCCTTTCAACCACATCAGGTCATGGGCCCTCACTCCACCTTCCTGCCCTGTTCAACACTGTTGGCTTAGCGCGCCTCCCACAGCTTTCAGGATAAAAAGAGGGAGAGAGAGAGAGAGAGAGAGAGAGGAGGAGAGAATCATTGCCATGGGGTGCAGGTTGGCAGGGATGGCTGGGCAGGACAGCAGCAACTGTGGGAAGCTGTCTGTGGATTGAGAAGTAAAGGCAGGAATACCAACCAGGTAACTTTAATCAAAATGAAAACCATTTTCTCCCCCCCAGATCATCAGCAATATTCAAGGTAGAGAAAGAGAAAAATCAGAACATAAACTAGAGGTAATATGTGTCCAAGAGAAAACAAGGGAGGGCACCTGTAATGCACGACCAGGTTGGGAAACAGGTCAACAGGCTACTTTTTGCTAGCAGATAACTTGAAAGGCAGATTTCTACAGACCCTGGAAATAATTGGACTTCACAAGAAAGGCTCATTTCTCCAGAATTCTGGAAGAGCACTGAACCAGGAGTTAAATTACCTTGGCTTTTGTCTTTTGCTGACTCCTTACCGGGCGTGACTTCTAGCCATTTAGCTTATCCGAGTCTGTGTCCTCATCATTAAAATAGAAATAATATGTTTTTTCCTATTTCATGCCATTGTTTGCATTCGTACGTGGGTATTAAAGGGTCTTGTAAAGTATTAAAAACTATGCTTGTGACAGGGATATTATTAGTTTCAGTGTTTTATTATTATCTACTAGTGTTTCAGTATTGGGGTTGACTTTGCTCATACATCGCAGGCTGTGTACTGTGATTGAAGGGTTTCCCAAAGACTGCTTGTCAAATTGCTGCCGATTTGGACTGTGACAGCATGATTAAATCATCTTGTGGGATCCAAAGTCTCTACAGTCCTCAGGTTGTGAAGATAAGAAACATTAAACCCCAGTGTATCAAGGACAGGACCCAACTCACCTGTGGGCATCCTCACTCCTGATTAGCTGGTCACCCAGCCACGTCTTCAGGGAATGAAGCACAGTTGTCACTAGAGGCGTCCGGAGAGCTTGGGGTCACTGTGGAAGCAGCAAATGCCTGTCAAGAGAATGCCAGAGCAGAGCAAGGCATTCAGGGAGACAAGGAAGGTCTTCTGCTCCTGACTTCACAGTTGTGACAGAGGTTGATTTGTTCTGCCCAGATGTAGGGTTTTTGAGACACGGCAGTCTGTGACCTTTCTTCTTTTGGATTCCTTCCTCGTGCCATGTTTCCCCAAACACATATTCTTAGGACAGGATCCTGACAAATCCTCTTGAAGCTACTATGACATAGATAAGTTTCCACCAGAAATTCATGCTCCCCATCCAAGGGCCACCTTTCCAGACGGCCTTGTATCTGGATGGGGCTGGGTGCCTAATGGCACATGAGTGGATTGGTGTGTGTCTTCTAGGGGCCAAGGCAGTTAAAAAGCAAATACATTTTGCCCACTTTCTTTTCTCTTGTCTGCTGCTTACTAGACATGGATGTCAACAGCGATGCTGGAAACCAAATCTTGAAGGTGAAATGGCCACAAAAATGGAAGGAAATGGGGCATGTGAGTCCCTGGAGGAGACCTGCCTGGTCAGGACACTTACATGGGACAGGAATGTGAGCAGAAGCTCTGCTGGGATTTGGGGCTTTCTGGGACAGCAACTATTATTACTTGGATTAATATGGCCGCTGCTCTTAGCAAACCTTCTCAGACTATTCTGTTCTCTGCGAGTGGGATCGGCTGGACTTGTCTGTTGAACTTGACCTTTCCCTTCTCTCCCCAGATTTTTTCCACCCTCCTTGGCGGTCCTGTCCTCGGTTGAATAACGACAGCCACCAAGAGCAAACAGAACAGAAGAATAATGGTTGTTTCATTCATGCATTCATTTATTCATCCATTTACTTTTTTTTTTTTTCTCTGCATGGCCTGACTGCATGGTTGTAGCCCAGGAGTTGGATGGGAGCCCGGGACAGGTGTTTACAGGCACCTGGTTTAACGTCTTGTGCTGGGATGGCAGGAAAGGCCATACATTTCAGTGGTAGGATTCGATATTGACAGCCAAGAAGCAGAGTGTTTGTCACCACTTCATACCCACGGAATTTGCTTCTTTTTAATTTCTTACGTTCCGTTTGGCAGACTGCCCTGGACACGTAGGGTCTGTGGGTGGAACACCCTGTGGTCGTTACCTGGTTTATAAAATTGGCCCCGGATGATCAGAGGGTTGTTCCCACCTAAACCTGTGCTGTGTGCCCGGAGCCCAGGTTTAAATACTTGGATAGAAGAGAAACTGAGAGCCCAAGTGTGGAAGAGGCTAAAGTCACCCATACACGGCAAATAAATAAAAATCTAGAAAACACAACCAAACAAAAACAGGCGCTTACGAAAGCACACCAGCCTTGTCCCTGAGACCTCATCATTTCCCCCCCGAGTGGATGTGCTCACAGGTGCACTCACAATACCAAGTAGTTTGTACTTAGAACGGTTGTAACTTGAGTAGTAGAATTTGGTAAGCCCGGTTTCTGAGCAAGACAATCACTCCACAGTCACATAAGTGATTATGTGGCTTAACTGGAATTGAAAATGTGGTGTGAGGTCTCCCCCAACAGCCCCTATGACCAGTTTGTACAAGAAATAGAGAATCCTGCCTGTCTCGAATAATCCTTTCACTTTCCCACTGCCAAACGCCTGGCTCTTGGGGGATGAGCCTCTTACTCGATGCACTGGATTCTGACAAGACGTGGTTGGCCTGACTCTGCCATTTACTCTCTCTGTGACTTTGGGCAAACTACCTCAGTTTCCCCATCAGCAACGGGGGTCGTCCTGCGACCTACCGCATAGAGTCGTTGGAGGGATTAAATGAGCTAACAGGGGTAAATCGTCAGATCAATAGCTGCTAAATTACAACTGGCCATTGCTGTCTTGTTTTTCTGTTGTAGGTTAAATGCATTTCCTCCTTTTGTGAGTTTTTGTTGGGCTGGAACACAGTTGATCGTGCCCTCAGACATTTTTAGTTGAATATAGCTGACGTACAGTGTTAGGCTGGTTTCAGGCGTGCAACATAGTGATTCTACAAGTCTGTCCATTATGCCACACTCCCCACGAGTGTAGCTGCCATCTGTCACCCTACAGGCTATTATGGCACCATTGACTGTGTTCCCTCTGCTGTGCCTTTCATCCCCTTAACTTACTCCTTCCGTACCTAGAAGCCTGGAGCCTCCCTTCCCCACCACCCATTTTGCTATCTCCCCACTCCCCACCCCTCCTCTGGCCACCACCAGTTTGCCCCCAGTATTTATAAATCTGACTCTGCTTTTTGTTTGTTTATTCATTTGTTTCGTTTTTGAGATCCCGCATATAAATGAAATCAAACCGTATTTGTCTTTCTCTGTCTGACACATTACACTTAGCATAATGCCCCGGGTCCATCTGTGTTGTTGCAAATGTCACACCCTCAGACATTTGAAGGTTCTGACCCAGAACATATCCCCAGCACTGGATGTCCATTACTAGCCTTTCCCCTTCCAGCAGTCACAGCCAGCTTCCAGACTTTTCTCCTGAAGCTCTTTCCGTCTTCCCTGGAATCACATCCTCACCCCCCTGGAAGTTTTGCATTCGCCAGTCCAGTCGTGGAGATCTGGTTCAGGACTTATAACCATGGATAGCATGTACGGACTATCGTTAATAAGGTGGTATTGTATATTTGAAAGCGTAAAAGGGAGTAGACTGTAAAAGTTTTCATCACAACAGACAAGTCTGTAACTGTGTGACTAGACTTCTTATGATCATTTCACAATATATACGACTACTGAGTCATCAAAAAAAGAGTTATAATGATGAAGGAGTTCGTGACAAGTGGTGTTGGGGGGGTGGCTCAGTCGGTTAAGGGTCCGAATGTCGATTTCAGTTCAGGTCACGATCTCACGGTTCGTGAGATCGAGCCCCAGGTTGGGCTCTACACTGGCAATGGGGAGCCTGCCTGGGGTTCTCGCTCTGTCCCTCTCCTTCTCACGCTCTCTTTCTCTCTCAAAAGAAATAAACTAAAAAAAATTTTAATTTAAAATTGATGCGGGGATGTTAAATACCTAACATTTTTCATAGCCAGCTCTGTGGCAGCAGACAGTTTGGTCTGGGAGCAAATGACAGAACAATGGCTGTGATAACGATGGCGGCCAGCTGGCTGAGCAGGCGGCCGGCGGCTCCCAGTGCAGACGGATTGCGTGTGTGATAGAGAAGAAGTAACTACCCAGCAAAAGGAGTGATTTCAGGTGTCTTTTGCACACAGGACTCTTGAACATATTTTGGTGGCATGTTTTCCGAGGGTAAAAGGAGCTCCAGGAAATCATTCAGTCATTTTATTGTAGATGTTGTCATTTTGAGCTTATTGTATGTATATTGCAGAATAAAGCAAATACACAAAGCTGTTGGTGATGTTAGAATCCAAGATTATATATATGTATATATATATTATAAAATTTATATATATATACATGCACGCACGTATAAAACCTTGGATATACATATATGTATATATGTTTTTCTTCAAAAAGCTTTATTTTTTCCATTTGACCTGTGGCTCGGGAGAGGGCTCCAGGATGCTTATAAAGCTGCCTAGTGTCTGCAGAGAGAGGCCCAGGCACCAGCCCTGGCATCAGGGGGCTGTCAGGGGGGCTTCAGAGGCTCCCGGTCATGCCTGAGAGGGAGCCTTTCGAAGAGATACTCGCCCAGCCCAGCCTGGGGGCCAGGCAGCCCGCAGAGGTGAGTCAGGGCGTCTCCCGTCTTCTTGATGACTTTCACCTCCTCATCCAAGAAGTGGTTCTCCGGGAAGCCACAGAGCCCGGGCTGCCTGCAGAACCCAGGGTGTGTAGGTGCAAAAGGGCCTGGTTCAGGCTGTTCTCCAGAAGCAGGGCGGCTTCCACGGCCTCACTCCTCTTCCGACGGCTCCTGCACGTCCTGGAAGCAGGTGCGGCTGCCGCACTGGTTTTGCGTCTTCAAGAGACGCTTAGTGCCCCCGTGCTTCTTCTCACCAGCTTGCAGAAGTGGCCCACGCCTTCCGGAGCCACATCGTCACGTGGAAATGGAAGGCCAGAGAGAGCTACGTGTAGGAGGCCCACAGGTGCAGGTTGACCAGGTGTGGACGCGGCCTCTACCTTGGTAGAGTAATTCTGACAAATCTGGGAGCTCAGGGTTGATCCGTAATAAAGAGCTCAGCTCAAAATAGGGTGTGGGTTAGGGGCGCCTGGGTGGCTCAGTCGGTTACGCATCTGACTTCTTCGGCTCCGGTCATGATCTCACGGCTCGTAAGTTCGAGCCCGGCATTGGGCTCTGTGCTGATGGCTCAGAGCCTGGAGCCTGCTTCAGATTCCGTGTCTCTCTCTCTCTCTCTCTCTCTCTCTCCACCCCTGCCCCACTCACGCCCTGTCTCTTTCTCTCTCTCAAAAATAAATAAACATTAAAAATTAAAACCAAACCAACCAACAAAAAAACTAGAGTGTATTTTTCATCTTCACTGTGCGTTGCTTCTGGGTTAGCAGGTGTTCTGATCCACAGGGATCCAGTGGCAGAGGCTCCGTCATTTAGAACACCGCTGGTCTCTGAGGCGGTGGGAAGGAAGGTGCTGGAAGGTACACCCACACGTCTGCTCATGTTTCATCGGTCCACGTGAGTTATGCGGCCATGTCCAAATTTAGGAGGGTGGAAAAGTTCTGTCCCATTGTGGCACATCCTGTAATTTTTGTAGGAAGTACTTTTCTCCTCTCCGCCAGGGACAGAGTAGCTGATTGTATGACTTGTTGTGGCTGAGGACTGTGGTGGCTGTGACAGCACGCTGGCCCAAAGCAGAGGCTCTAAGCGGCGTGATGGGCTTTCACTTCCTCCTTTACGCTCCTGCCCTCCAGCAAAAGAAGAGTGGGCCCCCAGGAGCCACGGCTCCTTCCTTTGGACGCCTGGTTTGGGTGACACGGGTCACTGATCCAGAACCCGGAGCCAAGCCCAGCAGAGCAGTGGCTGAATCTCGGTCCTGGGAGCTGACTGAATTTGTTGTGGTAAGCCCCCATGATCTTGGATTGTTTGTTACTGAAGCCCAAACTGACTAATACACCTGTCAAGGACTCGGAAAGAAGAAGAAAACAGAATATTGGTGAAGAGCCCAAATGACTTCCACATTGACCACCTGTTTTTAAAAAATAAGCTTACTTATTTATTTGAGAGAGAGAGAGAGAGAGAGAGAGGGACAGGGACGGAGAGAGAGGGAGCGAGAGAGGAGCCCAAGCAGGCTTCACATCATCAGTGCAGAGCCCAACTTGGGGCTTCTACTCATGAACCACGAGATCATGACCTGAGCCGAAACCAAGAGTCAGAGGCCACCCAAGTGCCCCGCGTGCTGCCGGCCTCTTAACGAAGGAGGCGTCGTGAACACCGTGGCACCTGCTGCTAGCCCACACGTAGGTGGAAGGCTGTAGGAATCGGGTATTTGGGTGAGGCTACGCACAGCGGACTCCTTGCTCTTTGCAAAGGGTTAAGAGTAGCTTTGAAGCAGAGAGAGCCGATCTCATCAAAGTCGGCCCCGCTGACAGTGGACGGCTGGCGGCCGTGTGCCCCTGCTGAGTGCACCCTTGCGAAATGTTTCATGCGTGTTTCATCAGGACTTCGGCCCACAGTGCCAGTATGTGGGGAGTACAGGGGTCACAGTGTGGTAAACCCCGGTATGAGAAACAGCACCTCGGGAATGTGGCCACTTTATGGGGGGGGCGCTATTCTGGTTTAAAAGTGACACAAGGTATAAATAGGGGCGCCTGGGTGGCTCGGTCAGTTAAGCGTCCGACTCCTGGTTTCAGTTTGGCTCATGATCTCACAGTTCATGAGTTCGAGCCCCACATCAGGCTTCACCCTGAGAGTGCGGAGCCTGGATGTGACTCTCTCTCTGCTCCTCCCCCGCTCCCTCTCTCTGTCACAAAAATAAATCAATAAACTCTCCAAAAATTTCGTAAGTTACAAAAGGTACCAGTAAATGTCATGCTTACGCCTTGGTTGGGTTCTAGTTTGAAGAAACTACAAAAGCATCTGTTCCTTGGTTTGGGAAATCTGACTGTAGCTTGGATGTTGGGAGGTAACAGGTATTTTTGATAATGTCCCCAGGTGTGAAAAAAGTATCAAGGCCATTTGGAGATTTTTTCCCCCTATTCTAGGAGGTGCAGGCTGAAGGATTTAGTGGCTAAATATGATATCTAATCCAGTTTCAAATGGTTCAGCAGTAAATTCACACAGGTAAACACAGACCCGTATATAATATTTGCAATTGAGGGGAAATGTTAATATTTCTTGAATCTAAGTGATGGGTATTACAAGTGTTCATTATCTTCTTCTGTCAAATTTATATTTGAAAGTTTCCATAATATGAAAGCTGGAAACAAAACAAAGCAAGATGGGAAGAGTGCAGTGAAATCCAAATCTGTGCTCAGAATGTTGCCCTGGTCCAAAAGTCCAGAAAGTAAACGCAGTCATGACTTGTTTTGTCTTCCCTGCTTCCGGGCCATTTTATTTCAGGGATTCTGAGACTGAAGGGTTGCCCTTGACCTTGTTCATTCTCCATCTTTTTCTCTTTACAAAGAGCCATCCCTCGATTAGGGAGAGAGATCAATAATCGCACTTCACTTGACATACAGCCCGTCTGGAGGAACCGTATCTTACTGCTGGATTGTCTGCTGCTTCTTAGTTTTAGAAAGAGCAACATGATATTTATATACATATGATGCATGTCCTTGAACTTGATGTGTTATTCTTTTTCCTGTATTCCCACCTATTGTGCCTCATGGGACTGAGCATTTCTTGCTTCTTTAAGGTTAATTTCACCTCTGCTCCAAACCACATCCTTTCCTGATGCCTCCGGCTCTGATCTGCTCCTGTGCTACCCTCAGACTTCACGTAGTCTCTTTTGACTCTCGGCCTTCAGCACAACACACACATATGTGCACACACCCACAGACACGCACACACAGTTGCACACACATGCTCACACACACGCACACAGCCACATACACACACACACACAGTTACACACACATGCTCACACACGCAGTTACACATGCTCACACACTCATGCAGATACACTTACACACATGCTCTCACACACACCCACACACATGCACACATGCAGATACATGCATGCTCACACACGCACATACCCACATACATGCACACATGCAGATACACTTACACATGCACACATACTCCCGCAGATACACTCACGCACACACGCTCACACACATGCAGATACACATACGCTCACCACACACAATGTTCACAAACTCACGCAGATACACTCACACATACAGGCACACACACACATGCTCACACAGTCATGCAGATACACTCACACACATGTTCATAAGCTCACACAGACACACACATGCACACACACAGAGATACACTCATGCACACATGCTCACACACTCCCATAGACACACACACAGTGCTCACATACACAGATACACACACATGCTCACACACTCACAGACACACATGCACACACACAGATACACTCACACACATGCTCACACGTGCACTCACACACATACACACACATTCACGCATGCACACTTGCACACACACAGACTCTCACGCACATCTGTCGCCTCCATTTTAAAAATAATTTATTTGGGGGCACCTGGGTGGCTCAGTCGGTTTAGCGTCCGACCTTGGCTCAGGTCATGACCTCGCGGTTCGTGAGTTCGAGCCCCATGTCGGGCTCTGTGCTGACAGCTCAGAGCCTGGAGGCTGCTTGGGACGCCGTGTTTTAGCCTCTGAGGCTAAAAGGAATGTAACCCATTTTGGGGTTTGAGGGCACTCTTGGAAGATCATACCCCAACTAACCGCCTCATTGCCTGTTGTCAAATTTCCTTAAGGAAGATCAACTTTACCTGAAACTTGGCTATAGTCCCAGCTCTCTTCCAAGAAACCTTCTCTTGCCCACATCTTAGCCTATCCTAGCACAGCGTGGCCTCACTAATGCCTGGAGATAGAGATCACACCCTATAGTGGGGACCATCCTGTCTCAAGAAAATGTGTCTGGGAAACCTCTGACCTCCAACTTCCTTGCTCATTTGGTTTTGCTGGGGTCATTTGCCCAGAATGGAGGAAATAACTGCTTAGTCTTACATTTGCATGGAGACTCCACCTTGACGGGGTTTGCATGACAAATCCCGAGGTATGATCACTGTAGTGGCCAAGAACAACTCCGTTCCTGACAGATGTGATGAGCTCTTTTCTTGGAGGGATTTGAATTCCAGACCGTATGCATAATGGGTGGCCCAAAGGTCTAAATCCGTGGTGGTATGACAATCCAAATTCTAGTCCTCCGTGTCCAGGGTGTAAGCAAGCTTTCTACCCTATTGTGTTCATTGGTGTCGATAGAACTCAGTCAGAGGCAATGCCAAGAACTGGCTAGCTCAGCACTATCGAGAGGAACCGTAAGTCCTTCCAAGACATTCCCGGAGAAGTGCAGAGCTCAGAAGGCTTTCTATAGCCTTCTGAAAATGAGACTGAGCACATAGATGCTCAGCAAAAACCTGTTGAATAAATACATAGATGAATGAATGAGCGAATGAACGAATGAATGAAAGGAGCCAATTTGTAGGTCTGCTATTTCTGCCATATATCAGCCTGGGAAGCTACTGACATTGTCTCCTAACACGGTCTGTCAGATCATCTTGTACCTTATATCTGAGCTGATAGCATGCTGGACGGTACCACGTGCAGGCCCCACATTTGGTACCGGGGACGGTTCCAGAAGAGCCAAGGCATTACTTTATGTGCTGCAGGCCCTGGGCCTGGGAGATTATCTCGATTTCCCAATAGACCTGCCCATGTCAGTGTCTCTTCTTGCCACCTCACTGCCCCGTTTTTCTGGCAGGACAGTTAGCAGAAAGCTAACCATAATTGCAACCTGGACCTCATTCAGAGCTATCGGAATTTATTGGCCCACGTGGCAGACAGACTGGAATGTTCTGAGCAGTGGGTTTCAAACAACACACATGGCCTCAGCTTGCCGGGGGCCAAGAGTCTGGGATTTATTAGGTCTGGGGCGTTGCATTTCTGATACGGTTCCAGGCGAGGCTGACACCGCTGGCCCAGGGACCACACTTTGAGAACCACCAAAGGGTGAACTCCCTTGAAACCGGGGAAACAAAGCAAGAGCCCTCTGCTTTCGTTCCCCTGCCCCTAAAATGTCTTTGGCTGGGGTCTCAAGTTAATGGGAGAAAAGCAGTTCAGGCTTGACCGAAACAGGAAACAGAAGAACCTGATGGGAGGGGCCCTGAACCCCTGCATTAACCGGGTCCTTTCTTCTGGGGCTTAGCACCTGGTTGCCCTGCAGGCACCGATCAAGTTTCCGAGTGAAGCGAGCAGGTGGGGCCTTGGCCTTGTCGTCCTTCAGAACGGTTTTCCTCGCGTCCCGTTGTTAATAATGCAAAGCTTTACTGAGTCTGTCGTTCCACCCTCATGAGACAAATAATCACCCCTCAAGCTTTGGCCCCAGGACCAGTCTGCTGTAGAACGAGATCCAAGTTGAGTAAGGCGCCTGGGTGCGACTTTCTGGAAAAAGCTCTGGGGACGCAGTTGCTAATCAGAAAATGAGTTACGGGTCTCTGTGATGGGAGGAAGAACTGGTATTAATTATGTTCCAGAAAAGGAAAAGCCGTGGGTAGTCTGACTTTAAAACCTTCAGTTGACTGGGAGAATAGATGTCACCTTTCATGTTCCCACAATGGAGACCTTAACAAAGGAAATGCATTTGGCTGAGGCGGGAATTAGAATATGTTGTGGGGCGGGGGAGGGGGTGACCCAGACTGAGTCTGAAAGGAATTCTGAGTTTTCTGGGTGTGCTGGTCTGCAGGTGTCTTAATGACATGAGTTTATATTTGGAGCCTTTTGATTTCTGGCTGAAGGAGAGAGAAGTTTAAGGGCTGGGGAGTAGTTCCCAGGAAAAAAGATGAGAACAGCAGCGTGAGAAAATTATTACTAGGTTAACATCAGAGTGCAAAACTGAACTATGCGTTATTCCTGAAATTAATGGAGTAGATGAACTTTCACGCCACAAACTCAGGCAAGGGGTATGGCTTTTTAAATGCTTTCTGTTACACATTTTAATTTCCGTTTTCTGTGGTCTATCGATGGCAGACATTTTATTGCAGCCCATGTAAGACTGGACCCCATTTTTCCCACGGCTGTGTTCCTAGCGTTTGGGAAACGAATTCAATTCATGTGATAACTACCCTCTAAAATTTGCTGAGACATCTTTTAGAGCCCTATTGAAAATATAACAAATATTTCTAAATGTGCCGTCAGATGAAAGTTGTTAATTCTGTTGTTCGACTCTTCTGTGTCTTTGCCGAATGCTTTTGGCTGCTTGACGCGTAATTTATCGAGAGTGTTGTGCTGTCATCTACTATCACAGTGATTTGTCAGTTTATTCCTGCAGGGACCATCACTGTTTGCGTGTATTTCTACTGAGTCTATTTAATAACGTGCATTCGTGTTTAGAATTGTTACATTGCTTGGGTAACTTTAACCTTTTTTTTTTTTAATGATTATTTTTTAGAGAGACAGAGAGAGAGAGAGACCGAGCACGAGTGGGGGAGGGGCAGAGAGAGAGGGAAACACAGAATCTGAAGCACGCTTCAGGCTCCGAGCTGTCAGCACAGAGCCCGATGCGGGGCTCGAACCCACGAACCTCGAGATCATGACCTGAACCAAAGCTGGAGGCGTAACCGACTGAGCCACGCAGGTGCCCCTTTGCTTTCTTCATTTAAAAAATCCTCTCCTAGAATCAATATTCATATATTTCCCTTGATCCCCGCTTCCTAAATCTCACATCACAGATTCTGTGGGGATGTGCCATTTTCTTAAAGTCCAACCGAGTTGTTTCCAGATGCAGCCTTTCTGTCTACGTGTTTATCAACAAGTTTTTTTTTTTCTCTTTTGTAGATTGAGGTGAAATTCACACACCATAAAATTAACCATTTTGAAGGGAGTAATTCTACAGCGTGTCGCACAATCACAGGTGTCGCGGCCACCTCTGTCTCATTCCAAGTTATAACAAGCTCTCCCCTTGTTCTGTTCTATGATGTACAGATGGTCCCCAACTTACGGTGGTTTGATTTGCAATTTCTTTGACTTTATGATGGTGCAAAAGCACTATACATTGAGTAGAAACTGCTCCTTGAGTTTTGAATGTGGATCGTTTCCCAGGCTGGAGACACTCCCTCGTGATGCTGGGCGGCACCGTGGCTCACAGGTAGCCACGTGATATCCTGGGTCGACAATCAACACAGTGTCAACCATTCTGTCTCCACACAGCCCTTGTGTTTTTTTTCAGTACAGGATTCAATGAGGTCACATGAGATATTCAACACTTTATTACAAACTAGGCTTCGTGGTGGATGGTGTTTCCCAGCTGTCGTCTCACGTAAGTGTTCTGAGTACTCGTAAGGTTGGTGAGGCTACGCGGTGATGCTCGGTAGGTTATGTGTTATAAATGCATTTTCAGCTTATGATGTTTTCCATTTACAACAGGTGTACCAGGATGTAACCCCACTGTAAGTCGAGGAAGATCTGTATTTTATTAGGCCTCATTCTGAGTTCTAATTTTGTTCAAAAAGAAAAGATCTATGCACACCCCGTACCTTCTGGAGGAGGGGTGGCTGCCCTTGCCCTCAGTCCCTGTCCACTCTGCTGTTAGAATAACCATACATCTCAGCTGAGGTCAAAACACAGATGAATGTGTCCAATCCTGCCTCATCTGGCTGTGGTCGTTGTCCTGAGCTAGGATTAACTAGGGTGGCTTCTTCTAACTCAGAGGAGTCCTGTCCTACTGACTTTATTTTTTAATTTGTTTTTGCTTTTCGAAATTGACATACGATTGGGGGGGCCTGGGTGACTCAGTTGGTTGAGCATCTGCCTTTGATTTCGGCCCAGGTCATGATCTCACGGTTCGTGAGGTCGAGCCCCGTCTGGGACTCTGTGCTGACGGTGCGGAGCCTGCTTGGGATTCTCTCTCTCCCTTGCTCTCTGCCCCTCCCCTGCTTGTGCTCTCTCTCCCCAAATAAATAAATAATACTGCTTGCTTGTTATAGATGCTGAATGCTGGATTCCAAGAAAACCACAATGCCCACTAAGGGTTGTTGCTAGAGCACTGACTGACTCTCCCCAGCTGCGTGCATTAGAGTGAGGGCATGTAATTCCCACGCATGGGATGGGACACTGTGGGGATCCAGCACCCTCCCCCCCTTCCCCCCACTTTGTCCCCGTTGCTCTCCAGACATCCCCATAGGCAGAAAGGAGGGGGATGTGAACAGAAGGCACTTTGGCCACTAAAATACAGACACACAGGTGGGGAAGGGTCTGATTTCCTCTTTCTGTTTGGTGCAGACCCCACTTCTCTAATCTGGAACGGCAGGAATCGGGGGAGGGACAAAACGTCTTCCAAACGTTCTGATTGTAGGTGACAGGTTTGGGTGGGATACACCAGGGTTTCTGACTGCCCTCGCCGAGGTGTTCCGGTCAGGGGCTCCCACTCTGGCAACAGGCTGACTGCCGGCATGAGAGCCTTGTGATTGTGGTTGTTTATTTTCGCAAATTTTTGCATTTGGCTTTCTCGTCATAAATTCTTTAATCCACTGGAAAGTTGGGAGGGCTGCATCAGGAAATCTGCAGAGTTGTTGTTGCTGTTGTTGTTGTTGTTAAATGATACTCTGAGGCCCATACACCCAGGTACCAAGGGCACAGCATGGTGGTTGGTGGGGGGCTGTCTGGAAGATCGTCAAATTGGGGCCTTTCATGAATAAATGGTGCCCGAACGTTTGATGGCACTCAGATTCTTGTTCCCGAAGCCTCCATTGGATAAGGGGTCCTAGGATGACTCTGAAGGCATGTTTCATGCGGAGGAAGGGTCATGGTCTTAGTCTCAGCCACCTGGTCGGACATCAGGAAGAGACTGAAGGGAGAACCCCCAGTCACCGCCGTGTCCTCTGTCCTGTGGGTCGGTCACTGCACAGCCATGTCCCATGACTTGGCAAGGTCACCGCCGCCCTGGGAGGACACACACACCGTGGGTTCTGGAAATTCTCACTTCTTCGCAGCTTCTGCAATACCTTTCCCTTCCTTCTCCAGGGGGGATCACCCACAGCCCCCTGTGTATTGGCAGGTCCATCTGAGATAAGGGGGCAAAGCGACCGAACAAGAGAGGCAGCTCCGATGACCTGAATTTCATTTATAAGCTCAGTCATCTTACTTTGCTTCACTGATTTTTTTTTTCATGGATCTGATCACCACCTGACACATATTTTTTTCTATTTGTTTCTCCCACTAAAATAGAAGTTTGCCTTTTTCTGAACTGTATCACAATTGCTGAGAACACGGCAAAATAAGTTAATGATGACAAAAATCAACATCCGTGGCATTAAGGCAGGTCTTCGGGTGGCTCAAGTGGCAGTGGCGTAGAGCTGGTTGTCAGGACGCCCGACGCCCATCCACGGCCGGCCCCCTTGCTCCTCTCCCGAAGAATGGAAGAGTGCTCTCTTCTACGCTGGCTGGCCTTGGGCTCACTCTCCTGCTATGAGGAGCCATCTTGCCGAGCGTGTCAGGCAGAGTCAGCCCTGCCCACACAAGGCTCCTGGCTCACAATATCAGAGGGACGGCTTTTGGCTTTGGAGTTGGCATGGGCTGGAGCATTACATTTTTAGCAGCTTTTTTTGGTTCATATTTATTTTTGACAGAGAGAGAAAGAGACAGAGTGTGAGCTGGGGAGGGGCAGAGAGAGGGGGAGACACAGAATCGGAAGCAGGCTCCGGGCTCCGAGCTGTCAGCACAGAGCCCGACGCGGGGCTCGAACCCATGAACCGTGAGATCGTGACCCGAGCCGAAGTCGGACGCTTAACCGACTGAGCCACCCAGGTGCCCCAATAGGCCACATTTTTAGAGGCTTTTTAAAGTCTACCCTGTCTCAGCCTGAGGGCACACTGCTTTTGTGCACATACCCTTTCCTGAGGACTTTTCTGACCATTTGGTATGGTTTCTGAGCCCAGGGAGAAGTTCATCTACATGTGACTTCCCAGTTGCTTTAAATGAAAAGCCAGAGGCCAGACTGGTTTATTAGTAGGGCCACTCAGTCATCCTGGCTTGCCTGGTTTGTGACTATTGTCCCAGTGTTATTATTTTTTTTTTAATTTTTTAATGTTTATTTTTGAGAGAGAAAGGGAGAGAGAGAGACAGAGAGAAAGGAAGAGAGAAAGCATGAGCAAGGGAGGGGCAGAGAGAGAGAGAGAGAGAGAGGGACAGAATCTGAAGCAGGATCCAGGCTCTGAGCTATCAGTACACAGCCCTATGCAAGGCTCGAACAAATGAACCTTGAGGTCATGACCTGAGCCAAAGTTGGAGGCTTAACCGAGTCCCCCAGGCGCCCCATGTCCCAGTGCAATTATTAAAGTCCCTGTTTTACTCTTGAGTGGATCCAGTTTGGACAAGAAATTATGTCTCCTCCTCCTCTTAGGCTCTGCGTGATCCACCCACCCCTCCTGACGTACTTTGTCTGTATCTCCTAATATCACCCCCCTTCCTCCTCTGCTGTGGCCACACTCAGCTCCCTACTGTTCCTTGAGCTTCTGGATGCGTCCCCCCCCCCCCCCAACCTTCACAGGACCTGTTCTTATTTCTGTGAACCCTCTTCCATGGATATCTGCATAATCAGTTCGTTCAAGTCTTAAATTTTACCTTCTCTGCAAGACGTAGTCTGACCACCCGATGTAAAATCGCAGCCCTCCCTTCCTACATCACTGACCCCCTCATTCCACTCTGGTGTTTCTTACCTCAGTAAGTTTCTATAGCTTTACATGTACCTCATGTTTATTGTTCCTCTTCCCGCTAGGAAATGGGCTCCGTGAGGGTAGGGACCTCGTGTTGTTCTGTTCCCCAGTGTAGCAGAAGATCCCAGAATGCCTCACACAGAGCGAGCGTCAATACACATTCGGTGAATGAATGAGTGAAGGAAGGAACGAAAACTTACGTTGTCTGTGTTCTGTCTCCTCAAAGACGTGGCAGGTGACTGTCTCTCTGTGAAGATCCAAGGCGTTACTAGCTGGTGACGACTTACTAGTTTCCCTAAACTGCATATAGCTTTTTCATTTTTACTTCCCAGGGGAGCTGCACCTTTTCACGGTGTAGGGCTTGGCCGTTTTCTCACAGACCAATTTAGGGGAAATTTGGAACAGAGGCAGATCTTTCAGAGCCCTAGAAACGATCCCACAGAAGCAACTCTCTATTTTACCTAAAAGACAGGCTGAACCAGCAGAAATGGTTCTGGAAGTAAAGAAAGTATCAACGTTGGCATAATGCCATGCGGTTTATGGAGCTCTCTCAATCCCACTATCCAACGGAACCCTGATCGCAGCACTTCCTGCTATCCCTCTTTAGTTCAGGCAGAAACAGAGCCAGAGGAAACGATGACTTCCTGTACGATATATGGCTGGTTCAATGGCAGAGTGGTGAAGTGGCAAGGGGACTTCACACACCTGGTTTAGTACCACACGGTCTGAGGTCCCTTCGTAACTTCTGTCAGGCCACCTCTGCGTTACGTGTGCCTTTTGGGGTCTTCGGGAAAGTGTACAAGACGCAGAGCATGTCGCGACCCACAGCGTGTGAGAGGATGTCGTCCAGTTCCGGGATGGACACCAAGGGAGCAAGGCCATGGGCGTTTCCTACCCAGATGCAAATGGACATTTTATGCAAGATTTTCATGAGAGACAGAGAAAGACTCTTTCTTGGGACATTTCGCAGTCCCCTCCTAGTGTCTTTCTACCCTCAGGACCATGACAACCGCACACACAATAATAATGAGACTTACCAGGTAACAAACGCTATGTGTTGTGGACTATTCTGAGTGCACTGCACCTGTTAATTCGCCTACATCTTACGTCAACTCTGTGTAGCATGATTATTAGCACATTTCCCACGAAAGGTCCCAAAAGCACATTTGAGCCCATGCCACAGCTAGAAATTGGTGGACAGGGGATTTCAACCCACGTGGCCCATGCTCCAGAAAAGCGCCTGCTGTACAATTGAAATATAATGCAAGCTGCATGTTTGGCTTAAAAAAAAATTTTTTTTTAATGTTTATTTATTTTTGAGAGAGACAAAGAGAGCGCAAGCAGGGGAGGGGCAGAGAGAGAGAGAGAGGGAGACACTGAATCCGAGGCAGGCTCCAGGCTCCCAGCTGGCGGCACAGAACCCAACGCGGGGCTCGAACTCAAGAACCGTGAGATCATGACCTGAGCGAAGTCGGACGCTTCACCGACTGAGCCACCCAGGCGGCCCACCGCATGTGTGTTTTTCAATTTTCTCGTAGTTACATTAAAAAGGGAAAAGAAACATCCATGTAGGTACCTAGGGAGTCTTATGCTGAGTGAAATAAGTCAGAGAAAGACAAATACCGTATGATTTCACTCCTAGGTGGAATCTAAAAAGCAAGCAAACAAAAGCAGAAGCAGGCCCATCGATACAGAGGGCAAACCGGTGGTGGCCAGAGGAGGGAGGGTGGGAAGAGATGGGCAAAATGGGGGAGGGGAATGGGAGGTACAGCTTCCAGCTCTGGAAGGAGTAAGTCACGGGGATGAAAGGCACAGCAGAGGGAACACAGTCAATGGTGCCGTAATAGCCTGTAGGGTGACAGATGGCAACTATGCTCGTGGGGAACGTGACATAATGGATAGAGATGTGCATTCAGTGTGTTGTACCCCTGAGACTAATGTGACATTGTGTGTCAATCATACTGCACTAACAAATAAGCAAATGTACAAAGAAACAAATGAAGTCAATTTTAATAAAGTGTGCGATTTAACCCAATATATCAAAAAATTAATACTTCAACGCACAGTCATAAAAATTATTCACATGATCGTTCACATTTTGGTCCTAAGTCTTCGAAGTATTGTGTGCATTTTACTCCTAGAGCACGTCTCAGCTTGGATTCTAAATTTTAATCAGAAATCCTTAATCTGTATTTAGATTTCATTAAATGTCTGCTTGAAAAAGTAGATTTACATATTCAAGTTACTTCAATCGTACCCCAGGTATTCCAGTAACCGGATCAAGTACGAGTTTTTAAATTAAAATTAAATACAGTGTAAAGTTCAGTTCATCTACTGCACATGTGGAGGGTCCCATTGCCCCTGAGGTTGGTGGCTGCTGTGCAGGGACCACCAGCTCCCAGGCCCGCACCCTTGACGCCAGACTGCTCTGATTTCTGGGAGAGCCCCCTGCCCCCCGCCACTGTGGCTCAGCCCCGACTTCCCCATCCCTCAGCAGCTCCTATGATCTCCCGAGCTTTTCAGATCTTCCGTCATTCGGCCCATAATCCCCATCTTTATTTTTAGCATTAACATCAAACGCCTTGAATTACACAGATGCCCACATCATGGGTGGAGAAGGCCGAACAACATCATAAAACTAAGAAACAAATGACTAGTCGGTTTTCCCTGTTAGCTCTGCCTAACATATGCGAGAATTCAGGACGAGGTAGGACTATCTCTCACCCGCCCCCAGGGTGGAAATAATAGCTAGATTAGTTTGCATGTCAGAGCCTCTGCTTAACGAGGGTCCAAAATAGCTCCTTTGATTATGACCGAAACTCCTGCACAGCCTCTCTGCATCGGTGCCAGCGAACTGGGGAGAGGGAGACGACTGGCAAGAAATGGAAAAGAGGAAGCGGCACCTTTCCGATCTGGTGTTCAGGGAGGAAGTCCTTGCCTTTCTGCAGCCGAGAGGGCAGAAAACAAGAAGAGAAGGGAGATCTGTCCAGCACTGGGAGGGTGGCTCATGCAACTGGGGAAAGTACTTTTACTCTGATTTGATCTCACTCAGTTCTAAGTTCCAACAGCCACATGTGGTCGGGGCCGCCACGCTGGGGAGCACACAGAGGTCTGTAGGGACAGACGGACGAGGGACAGCGGCCCCTCTTCCGCTGTAGACCCCGCACGAACTGGACGTGGTTGAGCCCTACTGTGGTGAGATGGGGGCCGAATATGAGAAACTTCTGTTTCCCGGGACTTGGGCATCTGTGCCCCAGAGC
This sequence comes from Panthera leo, assembly GCF_018350215.1. NCBI lineage: Eukaryota > Metazoa > Chordata > Mammalia > Carnivora > Felidae > Panthera > Panthera leo. Next base: position 65,492,239 of record NC_056696.1, read on the forward strand.
TCAAGAGAATGCAGTCACTACTGTGTGTGAAGAGCCTCAGACGTGAGCGGGCAAAGTTGCAAGGGCCCCAGGTAGGTGAGCTCCTGATAGAAGACGCTCATTCTGCTTCTGCTCTGAACATTAGGAGACGTTCTTTATTTTTTTTTTATTAAAATGTTTTTAATGTTTATTTTTTGAGAGAGAGAGAGAGAGAGAGGGAATGGGGGAGGGGCAGAGAGAGAGGGAGACACAGAATCCCAAGCAGGCTCCAGGCTCCGAGCTGGCAACACAGAGCCCCATGCGGGGCTCGAACTCACAGACTGCGAGATCGTGACCTGAGCGGAAGTCGGACGCTCAACCGACAGAGCCGCCCAGACGCCCCAGGAGACATTCTTTAAAATGGACTTTCATGAATCGTCTGAAGGTCTGTGAAATAAAAAACAAACAAACAACGAAGGCTGTCCCTCCCGGGAGTTAAACGCTACCTCAGAGGGAGCAGGCCTGTCTTCTAATGGCCTTTCGTGATTGGGTGGCCGTTGTGCCTACGGTTCCCGAGACAGAAAACGGATTTGCCAGCGTAGTGATGTGAACCAGTGGGGTTTGAGCCTCCCAACAGGCACTGATCTGAGTGATTTAAATGCATTCATCTGTGCGACCCTCAAGTTCCGCTATTATTCCATTTTCCAGGTAAGGCAATTCAAACATGGGTTAAGTGACTTGCTCAAGGTCACAGCTGACGCAGCCAAGCCCAGGAATGGGGCTTGAACCCAGGCATCGCGGTCGCCTGGACAATCACTGGTTCCCTCTCGCTCTACTGAGTCCACCTCTCGGGGGTTTGCTGTGGCTGTGACACTGTGTGTGGCTGTGACACTGTGTGTGTGCATGCGGGGTGAGCCTCCCAAAGACGTTGGATTCGTGCACAGCCTGGCAGGCGAGGAGCTGGAAGAACAAGGCACGGGCCATCGGTGCTGCCGTCGAGTGGGAGAGAATTGGCCTTGGAATTGGAGCCTCTGGTTTCGTACTACTGAGGTGCTGGGAAATATTACTTATTTCATTTGGCTATTGAGATTGCATAAAACATGCATGCAGAAGGGCTCTGCAAAGCATACGGTAGGATGGATACTGAAGAATCCGGAACACTGGCCCACTGGCCGTTAAGGGATGCCAGAGACGTCTCGGAGATGACACGGTTACAGGACTTAGTGGTTTACCTAAGATTTGGGCGGAGTTCTGAATTTTTTACATCCTGCAGCTCAAGGATTCCTCCCCCTCAAGCGTGAAAGAGAGGCCTGAGGGCTTTCTTGTAATTTCAGATTTCCTGTGTCTTCGAGTTGCCTTCATATCAGGGCAACCAAACGTCTGGTTTGTGACCCCGATCGCAAGCAGCAAAGCGATTCAAGAAGAAAGGGATCCCTTTGTTTATGTCACCACAGGCCGGCACAGCCCCTCAGAGCCCGTCCCGGAGACCGAAGGCACCTGGGTCCCGGGTGGGTGTCTCGTGTGTGCGTGGCTGCCACACCTCCGAGGCGCCACGCCTTCGTCACACCTGGCTCCAGCTGCGATTCGAGTGAGGGGCCCCGCGTGCGTCCCCTGAGCGTGCCGCCATGCTGTTGTGGTTGTGGTCACACCTCGTGGAAGAGCTAGAAGGCCATGGACATACGCAGAGGGTGGGGAGGCTGCCTTACCAGCAATGAGTTTAAAATGTCCCTTAAAGCTGGAAAAGGACACTATGGATAAGTTGCATCAAAACCCATAAAAAAATGCAGTGAGAAATAAAGGGCAATTTATCAGATCCTAGAGGATCATTCCCTGGTTATACGTGACACAACGGGCAATGGTTAAGCTCAAACGGTGGGCTAGCCTTTGGGCTGCGGAATGTTGGCATGTTACCTTCCTCCTCTTCCCCACATTGCTACAAAGTGGGTGTTATATCTTCCTTGATGGAGAAGACTCAGGCTAAGAGATATCCCCAAAGCCCAGAGCTGGTGACTGGAAGGATGTGTTTTTGTTTGTTTGTTTGTTTGTTTGTTTGAAGCAGGTTTCACGCTTAGCGTGGAGCCCAACGTGGGGCTTGAACTCACCGCCCTGAGATCAAGACCTGAGCTGAGATCAAGAGTGGGATGCTTAACCGACTGAGCCACCCGGGCGTCCCCTGGAAGGATGCGAAGATATGTAAAAGTTGTAGAGTCCCTGCTCTTTGCTCTACACCTGCTTGCCCGCCTTGAGTCTCAGGTGAGAAGCCTTGGGTAACCAGTTCTGGGGGATATCTCTAGCACGCAGTAACACAGTGGGTGGACAGCAGTAGATGACTCACCAGGTTCACAGGACAGCTTAGAGTATATCAGGGACCAGCCCCCTCTTTCAGTAGTAGAGACTTCTTAGTGCCAAGACCTACTCCACCAAGAGGAGTTCCAGTCTTGTGTATGCTAACGGACGGAGAGTTTCTAAAAATGCACGGGTGTGATGTGATGGCTCAGATTTTATTGAGATTTAATATGTGAAACCGTGGTCCAAATTCTATATTCTCTGCAGTTTCTTCTCAGGTTGGCCCTTCTGATCACCATAATAGCCCTGGTTTGAACAGGAACGTCTATAGTCATCAATATGAAGGACAAATCTAGGCTGTGATGTTTTCCATTTCAATGTTCTTACCTCCTTCTTAGGGAGTTCTTGATAGTATACAATGTACAACGTTGCCAATTAAATTATTAACATTTTATTTATTTATTTTTTAACGTTTTATTTATTTTTGAGACAAAGAGAGACAGAGCATGAACAGGGGAGGGTCAGCGAGAGGGAGACACAGAATCTGAAACAGGCTCCAGGCTCTGAGCTGTCAGCACAGAGCCCGACGCGGGGCTCGAACTCACGGACCGCGAGATCATGACCTGAGCCGAAGTTGGCCGCTTAACCGACTGAGCCACCCAGGCGCCCCAAAATTTTAAATGCTTCTAGCCATTACAGATTTCCAGGCATCCATTATGACATTTTAAGAGTAGGTCTTTCTACTTCAACGCAAGTGTAGTACTTAGAGAGCTCGAGTTACAGACACTTTGGGTATCAGAGGAACCAGGTTCAACATGGGCTGCAAAGGAGGAGGACAAACGGGGTGAGGCTATCGTGAGTGGAGCCTGGGAAAATAGAGGGAGCAGAGGGAGCTATCACGTGGACAGAGGCCTGCAGGCTGGGACGACACCACTGGGCATGAGCCCTCTTGTCCTGTCCTCTCACTTCCAGAGCCCTGGGCACAGACAGAGCTCGTGGCTCAGCTCAGTCCCCACCGAGTGAGGCAACCACCACCATCCGATTGGCATGGACCCTCACAGGGGCAACTATTCTCCATCTCAGCCCTAGTTTGGTAAAACAACGGGATTATTTTACAGATCCCTCAGGTCGTGGAGGCAAAAGACAGAGGGCAGTCCAGAATTTTCTGCACTTTGAATTAGATTGACTAAATACATTACATTAGATTAGAAAACATGTGTGACAAAACACCACTCTTCCCACGACTACAGGAACTCGTAGCCAGTGAGGAAAATGGTCTCAAAGGCTTGCCACAGAAGGGTTACGGGCTTGTCTCTCTCTGGACAGTGGGTTATGAGTGTTGGTTTTTTGCTACTTTTGTTGGGCTACATTTTTTGATTTTCAGTCAAGACTCAAATTGCTTTTGTAATAACAACAGAAAGAAAATGGCGTGCACTTAATGAAAGAAATAATAAAATCACTTTTTGATATTCAGGTGGTTTTACTTTTGTTTTCTAGTATAAACAGTCTAGAATAAGAATAAACTGGCTGAAAATAAATTGGACTTACAAAACAAAATGGTGGAGCAAAATCTTTAATTTTGGAAAAATCTAAAAAACGAAAACCTTGGGGTCCCTGGGTGGCTCAGTCGGGTAAGCATCCTCCTTTGGCTCAGGTCATGATCTCAGAGTTCTTGGGTTCAGGTCCCATGTCTGGCTCTGTGCTGACAGCTCGGAGCCTGGAACCTGTTTTGGATTCTGTGTCTCCCTCTCTCTCTGCACCTCCCCCATTCATGCTCTGTCTCTCAAAAATGAATAAAAAACGTTAAAAAAAATAAAAAACAAAAAACAAAAACCTTTCTAAATAGCTGCAGGAGAGTGTTACGGTGTGCCATACCACCGATGCTAAAAAAAAGTATCGAAACCTTTGATTTTCCAAAATTGTTAAATACTGCATAGATACACATAGCACCTGCTTAAGGTGCAAATGGTATATCGGCACAATAAATATCTATGTGCCTGTCACCCGATTTATAAAATACAGTATTACCTTGATTTCTGAAACCCCCCAGTTGCCCCTCCAGTCCCACCTACCTCCTGCTCCCCTGAAATAACTACTATCCTGAATTTTGTGTTTTTATCCCTCTGCTTTTCTTTGAAGTTTTGTACCAATAAATATTATTGAATTTGTACATTTTTAGACTTTAAATAAATGGAATAATATTACATATATTCTTCAACAACTCACTAAGATTCATTCATGTCATTATTGTGACTGCAGATCTTTTCACAGTTGTATAATATTCCACTATGTGAATGTATGGCTATACCACAGTTTATTTCTCCATTCCACCGTTGGTTACTTTTTTTTTTCCTTTAACAAACAGTGCTGCTAGAAAGCTTCCCTAGGACTTGGAGTGCAGTGTCAGAGGATAGGTGTATCTTTAAAATTAGTACGTAATGAATATTTGTAAACCACACATCTGATAAGGGTTAATATCCAAAATAAATAAGGAGCTCATACAACTCAATAGCAAAAGAACACATACTCCAATTTCAAAATGGGCAAAGAACCTGAACAGGTACTTAACCTCGTCAAAAAGACAAGAGGTTACAAGTGTTGGCGAGGATGTGGAGAACAGAGAACCCTCACGCACTGTTGGTGGGTTTGTAAGTTGGTGCAGCCACTGGGGAAAACAGTACGGAGGGTCCTCAAAAAACTAAAAATAGAACTACCACGTGAGCCAGTGATTCTACTTCTGGGTATAAACCCAAAGGAGAGGAAAGAGGTACGTCCCGAAGAGGTACGTGCACCCCCCGTGTTCGTTGCTGCATTCTTCACAAAAGCAAAGACGTGAAAACAACCCAAGTGTCTGTCAGTAGATGAATGCATAAACATGCGGTGTAGATGCATGGTGGAAGGACATTCTACCATTTGAGGATGGACCCGGAGGGCGTTATGCTAACTGAAATAAGTCGGAGAAAGAAATATTATCTGACCCCACTTACATGTGGAATCTGAAAAAAGCCAAACTGCTAGTAATAGAGGTCAGATGTGTGGTTGCCAGAGGCGGGGAGTCAGGGGTGGGGGGACTGGGTGGAGGTGGTCAAACTTGCCGTGACAAGATAAAAACCCCCTGAGCATGTAGCGTCCAGCGTGGTGACAATGGGTCGCAATACTCTATTGTACATCCGAAAGTTGCTAAGAGAGAGCTTAGGAGTTCTCATCACAAGGAAAAAAAATCGTAACCATGTGAGGTGACGGATGTTATAGACCTATTGAGGTGATCGTTTCACAAAACATCCAACAATCAAATCATCATGCCATATGCATTAAACTTACAAGTACTATGTCAATTTTATCTTTTTAAGTGTATTTATTTATTTTGAGGGAGAGAGAGAGAGAGAGAGAGAGCAAGCAGGGGAGGGACAGAGAAAGAGGACAAGAGAGAACGCCAGGCAGGCTCCATGCTGTCAGTGCAGAGCCCGATGCGGGACTCGAACTCGCGAACTGTGAGATCATGACCTGAGCTGAAATCAAGAGTTGGACGCTTCACCAACTGAGCCACCCAGGCACCCTGTCAGCTATATCTTAGTAAAACTGGAAAAAAAAAAACCCAAATTCATAGATAACACCACAATATGCTCCAAACACGCTGTGTGGACGTGTTACAGCCTGCAGTTATAAGCTTTTCCGTGTGGCCACATCCTCAGCATATTTGGATTTGTCAGACCTGTATTCGCGTCTCTGCCGATGGGGAAATACGGCCCCACCGTGGTTTACGTGTTCATGTCCTTGATGGCCTGTACTGAGGTCGAACAGCTGCTCATGTGTGAGTCTCACAGCTGTGTTTTCTCCTGTGCCGCCCACACCCCTGGCTCATTTGTCTGTTGAGCTGCGTGGCCGCCTTCTTCGAGATTTATGGGACCTCTGTGTACGTTACGGGCCTGCACACGCCTTCTTCCAGTTTCTGGCTGGGCCTTCCCACTTTCTCTGACATGTTTTAATTAACAGACGGTCCCGAGTTTAATGCCACATAATTCATCAACTTCTTTTTCCGTGGTTTTCATTCTGGATCCGTCACTGCCCAACTGCCGTGAAGCTACTGGTTTATGTCATCTCCTAAAAGTGTTAAGGCTCTGTCTTTCTTAAGTTTTCAATCCACTTGAAATGGATTTATGTGTGTCGCTTCCTGTCTACTCCATATGGAAATAGGCACCGAACTGTTAACGCAGTTCCTCCGGTCAGACAGGCACTTACACAGATCAGGTTCCATAACTTCACTTGATGAAAATGGGTTTTGCCAACTTCTGGTGCCTGGTTTTTTTTCTAGTCCTTTTAGGTTATTTGAGACGTCTCCTGTGCTAACCAACACAGGCAAGCTTCCCTTCCTTCTTTGTGTTTTCAAACATGCGTGTTGAGTATTTTCTGCGGCTCCAAGGGAAACACAAACAGCTTGATCGGAACAGAATCCGGTGGCCTCTGCAAATTGTTCTTCCAAATGGATTTCTCTCCACTAATCAAAACTCTAGAGGTGCACCTTTTCAAGCACCTGCAAGTTCACTAATCAGTATTACGAACTGACCTTCTTCTAGGTCATCTGTTGCAAAGGTGAAATCTAGTTCTCCCCCCAGAATCTGACGTGCCTGGCTCCGTCACTCGACTGACCCTCAGGAAATTCAGGGGCCTTTGACGGTTCTCTAGCCAGGAGGAGAGCTGAAGTCACCTGCTTCGCTCTGTGGAATTAGACATGCTTCCACGAATACTTTTTTCCATTTGTGAATGACATGGGGGGGGTGGTGCATGTGTCTGAGCATCTTCCTAGTATTTTATTTGTGCAGAAGCAGACTGGTATTTGGTTAAGATTTTAGGTCCCGGAGAAGGACTACTCGGGATCAAGTTCTTATTCCTCTACTAGACCTTTGTGACCTTGGGTAGGGAACGTCATCTCTTCACATCTTAGTTTCTCCAGCTAGGCATGGACACCAGAATTGTTGCCATCCGTGAGGGGATGTGGTTGGGCCTGGAGAATCCCCGAAATGGCATAAGGGTGCACCCTCTCCCTCTCAGATCCCCCACATGGGCTGTGTCCCCAGCCCCCATGTCTTCTGCTCCCCCGGAAGAGAACGCCTGCCTGCTCCTGTCTGATGGTGACGGGCTGCAGAGAATGGGATCCAGTCTCTAAAGTATGTCATGTGGGGAGTGTTTTGTTAGGGCTGAAACTGCTATGAGCTGCAACAAGGCTTTGCTGCCCATATATTCATGGCACTTAGGTCACCTTGTAATAACGCAACACGGTAAATCAGCTCATGTGTCACATTCTTCCACGGCCACTTTGGTGGCTAGTCTCTTAGTTCTGTGGGTTCAGGCATGTTTTCATATTTTACTGTTAGAATTGTGTTAGGGGGCACCTGGGTGGCTCAGTCGGTTAAGCATCTGACTTCGGCTCAGGTCATGATCTCATGGTTCGTGGGTTCGAGCCCCACGTCGGGCTCTGTGCTGACAGCTGGGAGCCTGGACCCTGCTTCGGATTCTGTGTCTCCCTCTCTCTCTGCTTCTCTCCTGCTCATGCTCTATTTCTCTCTTTCTCAAAAAATAAATAAACATTAAACAATTACGTTAGGATGAAGAGCCATGTATTCAAGTATGAGCTCACATGTGGGTTTCCTAAGTTAAATACTGACAAGTGGGTTGCCAGACTATACTCATTTGCTCTCCCTTTTCGAGAATCTTATTTTAATGCATTGTAAGACCCAGACCAATCTAAGGGTTTCACATCAGTCGTTTCCTTCCTTAGTTTGTGAGTTACAAGCAAGGGTGTCTTTAGGACGTGTGTGTCTTTGGACAAAGCACCCTCTTTGCTCCCGCTGCCTCTATCATATCGCAAAACTCCAGGGACACCGTTCACTTTCTGTTCTATGTGTCCCATAGAAGTCCCCTTTGTGACAGAACATTTTTACAGGTGAGATGGGTTTAAAGGTCCACCTCTTAAAGACGAACTTTTCAATGGAGAGGGACAAAGCCACTTCTTTTGGTTTGGAAATTATAGGTATTTCGATGAACAGCACACACACACACACGCACACACACACACACACACACACCCCACTGGTTAACGCTTCCTTTACATTTTGGCCTCCTAAGGTACTTTCCAAATTAAAGGCAATCCAGAGAGGAAACCTTGGGCTGTTTGCCTTGATTCACACTCTCCTACAGATTGCTCCCCGTACAGGGATAATGAGATTGCGTGCCATGATTGTATCTTATAAGTGTAGAGTTTTATCCATTGTCCTCGGTGACCTGCCATCTGCCCTCAAGCATACAGGGCGCTCTTGTAACTTGGGAATCTTCAGGGATCACGAGACCTCCTCCTCCGCTTCCCCAGAGGGCACAGTGGGAAGGAACCCAGCCTATGACATGAAAATGGGAACACGGGGTCACCGTGAGCTGACTCTGCCCTGCTTTTTTCAGGGGTCCTGCAGCCACACATGGAAATAATCCCTTTGGAGAACAGCTTCTCTGTCCTTCGCATCTGTGAGGCCAAGACTGGCCGAACGTAGCGAATTTAACTTTTATCTCATAATTTCTTTCTACTGTATTTCTTACATTACTTTATCTTTTACTTTTTTTCCCCCCACTTCCCTCCTAAGTTCACCCTTTGCTCAGGACGTCGCAAGCCGAGTTCTACAAACCTTAAGATTCAGAACGAGATGTCTCACTTAACCAATCGTCTTTGCTGCTTTCTCAGCCCGCGTTTCGAATTGAAGAAGAAACTAGAAGGAAGGAAGGTTAGTGGGAAACTATTCCAGAAGAGCTGGAGGCTTTGAGGCCGAGACCCTTCATGCCTATGTGGTTGAACAGACTGTTTCCTGGCGAACGTGTTTAGTATCCATTGAAAAGAGAGCTTCCCCCCAAAGGAGGATCAAAAGTCACTGCCCCAGGGGTTTCCTAGAGTTAAGCCTTGCCTTACCCGAGTCCCATGCTGGCACTGGCAGAAAGCCCCGAGTCCCTAATCACAGCAGGGGACGCCGGATCCGCAGCTCAAGGCCAAAACAAAACGAACACACAACCTTCTAGGAGAGACAGTGAGAGTTTTCCCTGTGCAGATTTAAGGTACAGTTTTGGACTCGGCCTGGGGTGGTCACAGAAAACATGTAACGAGACCCTTTCACTGAGAGATTAAAAAATTGGAGGCCAGCCAAGTCAGGTGGCACGAAGGCCATTACGACGTCATCGAATGTGAAACCACCGCCCGCTTCTAGCGCTGCAGGACAAGGGCTCATCCCCCGCCGTCCGCGACTCGTGTTATTTCCACCTTCTGGCACGTGCCCTTGTGGTAAGCGCCTTCCTGCTGCGGTCCTGGCTTTATTTTAGGAGGCGGTTTCTGTAAACGCCGCGGAACCAGAGCTGAATATTGTCTCAGGCCGGTTCCCCAAGAAGCAGACAAGATTTGCTGGAGGAGGGCTCTGGGCAGGTGTGCTCGCGACCCCTGGAAGGAGGCACGGGGGGCAGACCGGGCGGAGGGCGAAGGTGGACGGCGGTGCAGCTGGGACGGGGGCCTCGGCCAAGCTCCCTGGGTTCCCTGGAGTCGGGGAGGCTGGGACTTTGAGTCTCTGCTAGACCCCTGGCTGCCAGTGGCTTCCAGGGTGGGGGCAGGGCAGCTTCCTCCGGCTCCCCCCGCGGGCAGCCAGAACCAGTGCTGTGGTCGTGGGCTCTGGCAGCCGGCAGGCTGCAGCCTCCGGCCAGGCCCCGTCATGATCTGGTGATTCAGAGGCTCAGGGAAATGCCTTTGGCCAGGCTGCTGCAGGATTTGAATAACCAAGCTGAGCGGCCCTGTGTTTAGGGTTGCATTAGCTGTCCCGAGCGCGAAGGGATGAAATCAGGAAGTGTCTTCTTAAGGGAGAGCCGGATAGTGAGACTGAGCAGGGAAACCTGGAGGTAGCGGGGCTGGACTCACGACCCCCAAAGAGGGGCCTGTTTAAGCAAGACCTACCTCTGGGTCTCCCACCTCCTCCTGGAGGTTGGTTCGTTGGGTCGAGTTGTACTTCTGCACGCTGCCACCGGGCGGCAGTGTTGTGTAACCTTTAGCAGCAGGTGCTCCGGAGATCAGACCCCGTTTCCACCCTGTTCACGTCACCTAAACCTCTATCACCTCATCTAGAAAGCGGGGATAGTAATATTGTTTACTTTGCACGGCCGTTAGGAATATTGATTGAAATAATACTTGTAAGCACCTAGATGAATGGCTCGGAAATAGCTGGTCACTCAGGCCAGAGGGTGCTATGGAAAGCGGGTCCATCTCGAATGTGAGTGACAATCCTTAGCAGGTTTTCTTAAGAAGGATGCTGTCTTTTCTGTGACTGAAAGACAGAGGTGGGAAGAGAGACGGAGTGGGTTGGATGATGGACGAAAATCCAGCTTGAGAATGGAGATAAACTGAAGAACGGCTACTTTTATTTTTTTTATTTAGTTTTATTAAAAAATGTTTAATGTCTATTTATTTGACAGAGAGAGAGAGAGAGAGAGAGAGCAGGGGAGGGGCTGAGAGGGACAGGGAGACACAGAATCAAAGCAGGCTCCAGGTTCCAAGCCGTCAGCACAGAGCCCGACACGGAGCTCGAACCCACGAACCGGGAGGTCATGGCCTGAACTGAAGCCGGACGCTCAACCGACCGAGCCACCCAGGCGACCTAGAAAAGCTACTTTTAGCCAACAATACGTAGGAAACAAGCTGCAGCTGATATTTCGACAGCACAGCGTCATTGATCTGGGGGCTGGGCAGAGGAACAGCATTTGCCTCGTGGAAGGTGTATGCTTTGGGACTGAATTGGGATAAACCAGGCTGAAGGTGTAGGTCGCGCCCTTGATGTCATGACCCATCAGACACCAGGCTCCCAGCGCCTGCACACCTCCGCCCATGAAAAAACATCCTGGCCTCAGGGCCAGGGTATGGAGGGTCCAGGCGTCAGAGACACATCTTGCGTGCTGCACCTACACAGACGTGACTCCATCTGCCAGAGCCACTTCTGTCCCCCTCGATGGTCAGCGAAGGCTGATCGTGTCACAACGACCCGATGCTTTTTTCTGTCCCGTCCCTCTTCCCGCCCTCCTGATGTCCTGGTGAGGGCCGCTCTCCCCTCTTACCGCACGCAGGATTCACTCAGTACATCATTTCTATTTTCCCTCAGCGGTAACAGAAATAGGAGAGGAGCCAGAGTAAGCTGGGAAGTTTCTGATGATGCAGAAAACCTTAGGGATCAAGGACCTTTTGGCCCTGCAGACGTCTGTGTGTGCGACTTGTCCCTTGTCAAGTTCAAAACTCGAGTCTCCAGAAGGACGGAGAAGCCTGGGGTTGCCTTTCATAACACACAAATGGCGTGACAGATTATCACCATTAAAAATCCATTAATGCATGATTAATATGAATGTTGGGATTTAAATACCCGAATCACCATGCTGCTCCCTCTGTTCTTGTCTCAGCACAGGATGGTTCCTTCAGACGGGCTTCCCCGGGGGTGTTTAAAGGAGAACTTAGCGTCAGGTAGGATGATCGTTTTTATTTATGAAAAATAAATATTTTTCGGCTGCCGTCACCCCCACCCTCACCGGCCATGTTGATAGCTGTTCCTGTGAATGGTATTGGCCAGATGTGGGGGCCCAAGGAGGAGGGCAGAGCTACACAAGACCGTGGGGCTGGCGTCTCACCCGCCGGCCGGTGGGGGGGGGGGAGACTTCACGCACAGGAGGGGTCAGGAGGCGAAGGTAAGAGAGGCCCAGATCGTCGCTGATCCCGGATTTGCTGAGGTTGGATTCGTCATCCTGCCCCTGGGTGGAAGAGGCCAGTGTGACCTTGTGACCGCACGTCTTGTGTTTTCTGGTGGCGGGGACGCTTGGTCCTCTGCAAACGGGGTTATTTTTTACACGGAGTACACGGGAATCACATATTTCACAAATTTGCATTGAAGTCTTAAGATAGTGTAGCCCCTGTGCCGATTTTCTTTTTTTACTTTTGTTTTTCAACAGAATGGATTCAGTTTCTGCCCCCGCCCAGGGTTTACATTTCGGTGAATAAGGCGGACAAGACATCAGGCCGCATAAATCGGCGCATCGATACGATGGCGGTGAAGATGCTGATTATTGGTGACGGACCGCGTCTGCCGAGAGCCGTGGGCCCTCAGTCACTCGGCTCGGTGCTTTAAGCGCCTCGACTCTGTACGGTGGAGAGCACCTGCGTGGATTCGGTGCTCTAGGTTAACAGACTGGCCCCAGGTCTCACGGTCGGGGGTGCGGCAGGGCGTTCCACGCGTGCGGCGTGCGGCCAGCGCCCGGGTGCTTCTTTGCACGCTACTGCCGTTTGAGACGCCCCGGGTGCGTGCGGATGAACGGGAGGCGCAGTCCAGCCAAAGTGAGGCCGGCAGGATTTGAGCGAAACTCAAGGAGGGGAGTGGGAACTAGCGGGATGCAGGACGGTGAGACGGATGGAGGGGGCCACGCGGGCTCAGGGCGGCCTGGAGCTTAGTGCGCTGGGGTCCGGGGATGCGGGGAAAGGCCTGGGAGGAGGTGGCCGGGGGGAACAGAACGGCGACCACACGGTCCCCAGCTCGCGAAGAACAGGCCCTGAGAACTCGGGCAAACGTGGAGGATGCAGAGGCCGGGAAAGCGTCAGGGTCTCCTCTCAGGCTGACCTTCGCGTGGCCCGTGCTGACCTTTCCCTGCTCCTGGTCAGTGCGCGGTGAGCCGGCATGAGCAGGGCAAACCAGACGGAATCGCGGAAGGAGGGGGGAGATGCGGAGGAAAAGAACGATTACGGAGCGACTCTTCCCTGGAAGGGTTTGCTAGGTTTCAACCTCGTCCTTCTTGAAACTCTGGCCTTCAGGGCCTCCGGAAGTCCCCCTGGCCTACGCTTCCTCCTGGGCCCGATGGCTTACTGTCCCAGCCACGGGGGCCTGTAGGCCCACCGTCTCCTCACTCGCTGGCCCCGTCCTGGCTCTCGCCCTGTTCTCCACCATCACCTGCCGCTGGAGTCATCACCAGGAGTCCGGGTCATGGGCTCCATTAAACACTTGCCTTTGCATACCTCACAGGGGCCCACCCCCAAGGACTCTCGCACCCCCCTTTCTCTGTAATGACCCCCCTCGTTGTGGCTTTATAGCAGACACCTGCCGTGCTCGTGGGTGGCCATGGCCAACGTCTTTTACATACTTCGCATGTAGGAAGTTCACCTCCGCATTCAGAAGCCAAGCTCTCCAGCCCTGTCCCACGCGGGAAGTACACCCCCGGGGGGCGAAGGCTTGCAGTCCCTTCCTTCCGAGGGAGGCCTGGTTTGGAGGTCGCCAGGCGAACCAGGCTCCACGCGGGGCTTCGGGCCGGCCGATGCAGCTGGTTTCAGACGTGTCTGGGTTTGGGAGACAGCAGCAATGACAAGATGGGATCCCTGCCCTGGAGGTGACGTCAGGACTCACAGGTCTCACGACAGGCGGGTCTCCACGTCCTGGGTGTGGCCGCAGAAGCGCTGAGCCCGCATGGAGCTTTGCTGCCTGGTGTGGCGCGTCCTTGCAGGCGTGGGGGAGGGGAGGTGATGGAGGCACAGGGGTGGGTTTCTTCTGCCTTTGACTTGACTGCCCTTCGGCCTTCCCAGCAATCAGAGAGGTTCATAGTCCCTACCAAAGCTGCTTTGTATACGTGCACTGAATCGTCCCGTTGCACACCTTTGAAAACATCACATGGTACCAAAAAATTTTTTTTTGTTTTAGATAAAACAAAACATTGCCAAGCAGACCCTTGTTCGCAGCGGAATCTCCAACAGTTGGAGACTTTTGCTTCCTTCCCCGCTGGTGGAGAGTCGAGCTGAGTGCCAGGCTGCCTAGCATCGAGGGGTGTGGTGGGCATCGGCTTCAAAGGGCGGGTTTACTTCTGTTTTACCATCCCTCGAGGCTGTGTCACCTGGTGTCCCTGAGCCTGTGTTGTCCCTCTTAAGCTTCAGCCTCCCCAGTGGTTTCCCTACCAGTCGATTAGTGACAGTGCCCTTTATGCCACGGCGCCCCTGGCGGGGTCCCCAGGCTGTGACCCAGTGATCCAGCTGACGTGACTCAAGTCCTGCACAGCGCCTGGAAGTCTCTCAATAAAGAACGTCTGTCCGCATGCAGCGCGAGGCCTCGTCTTCCTGACCAGAGCGTGAAGCTCCGGTCTTGCCCACTGGGCGACTGGAGCGACTTCAAGGCCGTTTCTTTGTCACTCTCACCACCACCACGCCCTTGCAGCCAGCACAGCCTCTCTGTCCGCACCCCCCCCCCCCCGCCGTGCACCCACCTCCCCGAAGTCTTCTTGTCTCTGTCCTTCGGGGAAGCATCTTGTTCATGTTTGTTTATTTATTTTGAAAGAGAGAGAGAGAATCACGAGCAGTCTCCACGCTGTCAGCACAGAGCCCAACGCAGGGCTGATCCTATGAACCATGAGATCATGACCTGAGCCAGAACCAAGTCAGACACATAACCCACGGAGCCACCCAGGCACCCCAACATTTTTATTTTTTTTTAAGTTTATTTATTTTGGGAGACAGCACATGCAGGCACACACACACACACACACACACACACACCAGCAACGGAGGAGGAGCAGAGAGAGGGGGAGAGAGAGAATCTCGAGCTGGCTCCGCACTGTCAGTGCAGAGTCTGACTCGGGGCTCGATCCCATGAACTGTGAGATCGTGGCCTGGAACTGGATCAAGAGTCGGACGCTTAACCGACTGAGCCACCCAGGGGCCCAGGGGAAAGCATTTTCGAAGGATATCCACCCACGGTCTCTTTTAAGTCTGGAATCCAGGTTATCACACCCCCACCCCAGGTAAAACTGTTATTTGTCACAGGAATATCGCTACTATATACCTACCTCCGTCGCGTTTGTACTGATGGCTCACTTTGATTGAACGGCCGCTCCCCCCCCAGACTCTAGTACACGGTCTGGACCTGCACGGACTCATCCGATTCCAACGGTATCCTTCCGTGCAGGTTGATAGCATTTTCCCCGCTTTACGGTCGAGGATGTAGACGCTTTAGGGAGGCTGTAATTTCCCGGGTGAAACGCGCGTATGTAAATGGCCGAAGCAGGATTTGCCTCTACGTCTGTCTGACCATATTGCTGTCGGCCTTAGGAGGCAGGTTGACATGGCCTGAGATCCTTGGGGGATTCGGAAATCCTGGAGTGAGGGTGGAGACCATCGCTCTCGCCCGGCAGGTGCCACACGGGGAAAACAGCGGGCGGGCCTCCTTTACACAGGCTGTGTCTCAAACAGGAATGCTTCTGAGGTATCGCTTCCTGAAGCAGTTTTCACTCCGGTCTTCTGCACCTCTGATTTTCTACCCCTGCCAGATCCTTCTCAGTGGCGTGAAAACACCTGCCATGTCTCCCTGGCTGGGAAAGCAAGCAGACCCAGAAAGGAGCCTCTCAACCCCACATCTCCCTCCTGCTTCCAGCACACTTGCTGGCCCCTTTGCAATCCAAGCACTGGGTTTGCTAATCTCCTCCCTCGTCTCTCTGCCTCTCCCTCAAGTATGTCCTCGTTAATGGCACCCAGGGAGGCCACACTGCCAGTCTGGCATTTCTGTAGGCCTCGTCTTGCCTGGCGTATTCAGAAACGTGAGCGGCTTGGTCCCTTTATCTCAAGAACTGTCCCCTCTTGAGACGTCGTCCTAAGAGACTCTTAAAAACTGACAACAAACTGAGGGTTGATGGGGGGTGGGAGGGAGGGGAGGGTGGGGGATGGGCATTGAGGAGGGCACCTGCTGGGATGAGCACTGGGTGTTGTATGCAAACCAAGTCGACAATAAATTTCATATGAAAAAAAAAAGACCTCGTCCTGGTTTTCAAACCCTCCCGGAGGGAGTGGCCCCCGGGGACTTGGCTGTAACTCCTGCTACGAGTATGCTAATGACTCCCAAACTGGTCTCTCCAGACTAGCATTCTCCTGGGACTCTGCCTGTGCCCCTGAAAGGATGCCCTTGAAGCTCCGACAGACGTCTCAAGTTCACACTTCAAAACCCAAATTCCCGGACCCCCGACACACTCCACACCTGCTCCTCTGACATCCTTCTCGGTGCTCAGTCCAAACACCCAGGTGCTTCCCTTAACTCCTCTTGGACCCTCCACATCCACCCTCTCCGTAAGTCCCATCTGGTACAAATCAAACCTGTCTGACGCCCCGTCGCTCCTTAGACTCGTCACCGGCACGCGCCCAGACCCGGGCACCCGCACCTGTTACCTGCGTCACAGCAGCCCGTGAACCGGCCGTGTGGCTTCCGTCCTGACCGTGCGTCGGCATATTCTCAGGCAGCCGGAGAGATGTGCTTGAAGACGTGGGCCACGTCCACCGCGTGGAACCGTCTAATTCCAGAGAGCAAGTTGCTTACGGGGCCTTCGGGAGCTGGTCTAACTCTTCCTCTCTGGCTTCCTCTCCATTCTTTCTTCCCCTTGTCCCCCCTCCCCCCGCCATCCACGCCGATTTTAACCCCCTGGAATGTTCTGGAAATACTCTTGACCAGGTGCCTGCACGTCCCGTCCTCCCTTCTGGAGCCGCGTTCCCCGTGAAGCCGTGGGCTTGCCTTCCTCTCCCCAGTCCTCTGTGTACATTCGGCTCTTCTCCTCTCCCGACTCCATCTCTGTACCGTACCAACCGCACCCGTGGCTGTGCCGGCCGCCCATCCCCGCTACGCCTTCCGCGTGGGCTTAGTACCATCCAAGCTGTTTTTTACTACTTGTCTGTGTGTTTCTCGTCAGTTTCTCCTCCCGGCAAAGACGCTCTGTGTGAGCTTACTTCTTCACGGTGCCAAGAATCATATCATATCTCTGGCATCTGTTAAATATTTGTTGCATTTAATAAAATGGGGCAACAAACCTCTCATCCAGGCTTGCGAAAACACGCAGGTGTCTGCCTGTCTGTGAGCGTGTGTGCATCTGAGCGACAAAAGCCAAACTCAAGGGTTGCAGGCGATATTATTCAGCTGCATCACCTAAACCACAGACCTCTGTTAACTCGCATGTTCCAACTCCTTTGCTATTGTCGTTTCCTTCAGGGGCTGAAGCCCACGAAGTCCTGAGCCCTTGGTGGCTGTGGCAGGAAGGACCCAGCTCCCGGAGGAGTCTAGAATTTGTCTCGCTGCCATGGATCCAGTTATACACATGTGACTGCTGATGTTTCCTGGCCCCTCCTATCCCTCCTCCTGATAAATTCCCTGGGTTTGTACCATGGGCTGCCTGCCTCTGCTTCCCTGCTGGACATTCAGTCCTCCCGAGAGTGCGATTCTCCAAAGCTTAACTTGCCTGGCAAGTCCTCGACTCCCACCCCCTTTTACCCGCAGCCCGATTTCTTATGCACCTGCTGCTAAGTAAGATCCTTCTGTGAGAGGTCAGACGGCTTGAAGTCTGGCTCCGATTTCTTCCTGACTCTGAGTTCTACATCCTGCCTACACTCTTGGTTTAAATCAGCATTACTTCCTGCCACATCAGATCGTCCCTGTCACTGATACATCGTAAGCCAAACTCTCTTTTGCTCAGGGGGGCAATTGCACAGAAATCGAAATAGAGCGAGGGAGCAAGCTGTGCAGACGTTCCCGGCGAAAAGAGGTAAATGGTTTAGGCAAAGAAAAGAATGGCTAATGTTAGAATTTGAAGAGGGCTAGATATTGGGGCGGACGGGATCCTTTCACGTTATAGTCAACAGCACCAACGTTTTTGTTTGTTTTGTTTGGTGCTTTTGTTTTTGCTTTTTTTATACAGGGAATCATTTTACACTTTTTGCACACCCAAAAAAGGTAGATATCAATAGAAAGAGCACAAGGCCTGCATTCGGAAGCCTTCGATTTTATACCTTCCTACTTCCCCTTACTATCTGTGTGGCCTCGGGTATGTCACTGCACTTGAGACACCGAATTCAACCTGTAGCAACGGGCAGATGATAACAAATGAATCTGCTGTGTGTCAAGCACACCCCGCCAAATGCTTACACCCCCCGTTTTCCAAGCAGCCCTGAAAGACGGAACTACTATCCCCATGTCAGAGGTGGACGGGTCGTCTTCCTCTGCGTCGGCCAGGCCCAGTGAAAGTGCTTTGTGACTGGTAAGCCACCTGCCAGTGGTCAGTCACACGCCAGGCCAGGTTGGTTCCCTGCTTCCCAAACCAGCGCGTGCGCTCCTGAAATCACGACGCTGCCAGAGAGATCCGAATGCGCTTTCTTTGGGCGTGAATGTTACCGTTTGAGAAATATTTAAAAAACGGTTTTTAAGGAGGCAGATCTTCTGGAGTTCAATGCAAATTGTATATGTACAAGATAAAAACAAAACTTTGGAGAGACAGCGGGCCTTTGTCTCCTTATACAGTATATAAAATGCATCAGAATGCGATTGCTATTATGTAAGAGGCTTTTGCCAAGAGGAAATTCTTAAGGAGAAGGGGGAAACAAACAAAAAATAAGGAACTGGAGGGGCTCCTGGGTGGCTCAGTCGGTTGAGCGTCCGACTTCAGCTCAGGTCATGATCTCGCCGTCCGTGAGTTCGAGCCCCGCGTCGGGCTCTGGGCTGACGGCTCGGAGCCTGGAGCCTGCTTCCGATTCTGTGTCTCCCTCTCTCTCTGCCCCTCCCCCGTTCATGCTCTGTCTCTCTCTGTCTCAAAAAATAAATAAAACATTAAAAAAAATTAAAAAAAAATAAGGAACTGGATGTTTACATATCGTAGATCCTCCACAGATGTGAGCTCCTCTTCCTCCTTCGTCCCCAGGACTGGGGAGCTTCAATGGCTTTATCACTCCAAGGATTTCAAATGGGTGTGTTAATTTGAAAATAGTTCTGAGAAGAGTTTGAGTTCCCACTTAGGATCTGGACACGTGGAAGGACTTTTCCTGTCGTCGGCTGCCTGCGGGGAAAGCATCACAAGGACACAGGGACGGGGATCATGTGGATGACTCACTGATGGGTCACTCAGGCTCCCTTAAGGCCCCACCTATTATTGCCGATTCATGACCATCCTTTCTTGTTCCGTGGCTTACGTCCTGTGGCCTATGTTCTGTGGCTTATGCCCCATACGGTGTTGTTCTGGAAGTCACTAACTACTGGTGATGCCAAGCATCTTTTTTCTAATGTTCATCAGACCTTTGACTAAATTGCTTATTCATACCTTTTGCCCACTTTTCAGACAGACGGACTATCTTTCCTTATTGACAGGTGGTTCTCCATGCATTCTGAATTCAAAACATCTATTAGGTTTATACACTGCAGATATTTTCCCAGTTTGGGGCTTGTAGGTTCATTCTGTTTAGTGCATCTCTATGTGTGTTTCTGTGTCCTCCCTCAAAGATTTCCCTGTTGCGTGCAGGGAAATCCGACTAAGTGTTCCTCTCTGCTTCTCTTTTTGTACCTGGAGTAAGAATCCTCCCCCACCTCGGGGTGTGAGAGTCTCCTGTGAATCCCTCAGGAGCAGTGCTGTTCTGATTTAGGGATTTGATCCACCTAGATACACATATTTTTGTACGATGTGAGAGAAGGCCTCGGTATTAACTGTCCCCATATAGATTGCCACTTGTCCCATTCTTACAGTTTCCCACTCTTTCCTTGTGATTTGTAATGTCACTGAATTATATACCATTTTCATGCATTGTGATTCCGTTACCCCATTCTGTACAAATTAGTTGATTTTTCTCTGTGTGTGAGAGATATGATATGTAAACCACCATCATATTGCTTTAATTGTCACGTATTCATAGTAAGTGTTGATATTGTAATGCCCAAAGTTCTAAAACCTCCCACAAAAGACCACCAGAGTCGTAAGTCAAAGCCAAGCGGCAAGGGTCGTTTATTGCAGGTTCGAACCTGGTCCTCTGCGCACTCGTCGCCGGTGACGCAAGAGGCCACGATTAGGGTTGGTATAGCGTTTTTATAGACAGAGACAAATAGCACAGGGGAGGTTTTTACTTGTGGCGGGAGGAAGAAAGGGGGAAGGGGGTAGGTGAGGAATGTGCTAAGCAAGCAGGTTTACAGAAGCGAGAAATGCCGGTTAGTTTGTATACAATCACTCATTTCATTACATATCAGACTACATTTAGGAAGTTTTACAGCCCATTCTACTACACAGCGGGTTACAATCAGGAAAGGTCTCACAATGCTGGTAAAACAGACTTCTCAGCAATTGTATTTCTTATCAAAGATCCATAATAAGCAGAAAAGAGAACCTAGCTTTAAACTAAGGCAGGGCTGTCATTTGAATTCAAAGCTGTTCCTTTCAATATCTAGTAGGGACAGTACTTCCTAATGAATATCTTAAACTTGTTTTGGGGTATTGTTGTCCTTACTCCTTTAGGTAGGTCTTGGGCTCACCCTGATGAGCGCAAGGGGAAGCCCTTTGAAATTCTCCATGGAGTTTACGGGTTACTCTGACAAGCTGCCATTTTCGTTTTCCTGAATCTTTATTGGTTAAAAAGATCATACATATCCTTCTTTACTTAGATCTTCATATAAATCTTTCAATGAAATTTTAAATTTTGTCTCTTTAAGGACTTTACAAATCCCTTAAGTATGCCGTAGTTTAGTTGTTACTGGAAACTGTACTTTTCTATTCCATATTTTTTTATTTTCTTATTTCTTGAGTTTATTTATTTATTTTGAGAGAGAGAGAGAGAGAGAGAGAGGGAGAGAGAGAGAAAGCACAAATGGGGGAGGGGCAGAGAGACAGGGAGGGCGAGGATCCCAAGCAGGCTTCAGGGCAGAGCCCGACGTGATGGGGGGCTTGAGCCCACGAACCGTGAGATCATGACCTGAGCCAAAATCGAGAGTCAGACACATAGCTGACAGAGCCACCCAGGTGCCCCTCCAGATCTTTTTCTATTGGCGTCCTCCTGAAATAAAAAAAATGCCATTTTTGAATATTTGTCTTAATGTCTGGAAACATGGCTGAGTTGTTATTTTTAATATTTTGGGTATTATTTTGGATATTACACACAGATAATAAAATTACTGTGAGGTGGTCTGGGCTCCAGGACAGAAACGTCAATGGCGCAACATAAGGAATCCGGAAGTGGACCCACTCGTATCTGGACAACTGATCTTCAGTTGAGGGGAATCTGTTTTTAAAGTCCCCGTAGATGATGTGCTGTCGTCTAAGAACTCCAGAGGCCTTGCATAACCTCCGGGGAGTCCGTTTCACGGCAGTCCCGACCCTCTTTCTTAAGAAGCTCTTGCTTACATTTCAACAGGATCTCCTCTGCTGCACCGTAAACATTCTGCTTCATCTTCCCTTTAAAAAGATACTGACCACTTACCGTGCTTTACTTTGAAAGGAGAGTTCTCTTGGGTGGTGTCACTCCGTGTGGGTCCCACAGTGGGGACCGGGAGTAACAGTGAGGAACTGTGTTACTTCCTGGCCTGGGCACCTCACTCCTGGGCAGCCGGGCAGGTGTGGGTGCGTTCTTCCCCGTGGGTTGAAGATCTCCTGTTCCCTGAGCGCGACGGCTACATCTGGCTTTATATCCGAATGAAAAACAGAGCCGGCCAAGGAGCATCCCCCCCCCAAGGACCCCTCCCAAGGAGAGTCTCCAAACGCAGCAATTCCAGGGTTCTACACGCGACTTTGGTAGCAAAAGTCACGACACCTTATACATATTTGTGTGCATACCACGTGAACAGCATGGCTTCTCACACACGAGCCTGTACTGGGCGAGTGGCAAATGTAAGCAACGACGTGAGCACAGGGGCCACGCAGAACCACAGACACTGTATCAAAGCGGCCGTGTCCGGGAGTTTAGTTGCCTCGGCTGTCTGAAGTCAGAAGGTGTAGCTCTTGGACTTGGCCTCGAGGGGGCGGTAACGACACGTAAGAACCGACCCCACTGGCTTTTCTGATTCTGAGCCCAGGCATCTAAAAGTGTGGGCGGACCACAGGCTGACCACACTTAGGAACGTCTTTCGGTTTTTATCTCAAGAATTCATTTTCCCTGCTTGGGGTAACACGCAATTTCCTCTGTTGAAGACTTTCTCCATTTTGCTGTGTTTAACAGTGATCCTAGGATCTTATTATCCCAACTCGGTAAAAGCGACCCAATCTGGGACTGGGTGGGAGACAGGGATGTCTGGAGCTCTGCAGCCATAGAAGAAGTCGGCCAAGTTCCCGTTTTATAAATCTAAAATTCCTTCCCGGGTCATTCTTAGGCCTCCTTTGGATGCGAACACTTATCTGTGCTCCGTGCTGTTCTGAACTATTCTGGCAGAAAACCTGTGATTGTTGTGTTTCCTGTGGGTCTCACCTTTCAACCTTTGTGGACTGTTCTCTCTGCGTAGCCACTGCCCGTCTGCACTCGGACTGCTGAGTGCTGTCCTACTCACGCCCTCACCTCATGGAAGGTGGAGGAGAGCTGCATGGAGCTTGCATGGAGGGAGAGTCAATAATCAGCAGATGGAACAGGCTTGTACAGAAAGAGAGATGAAGGTCACCGAAGCCTGGAAGTTCAGAGGAGATACAATCGGTGTCTGTGAAAGCCGTGGAAGATGAAAGGAGAAGGTTGAAAATGATAGATGAAATGGCGAATACAAACACGCACCCGAATGTTAAGGAAAATGAGATCCTTGGGACCCCAAATGCTTCCTTGGTACCACATGTGTGAGAGGAAAAGGGCTGCCGTGCTGAGGGAGACCAGGAGGAGGATTCCCTCGGTCTCTCTTGAGTCTGTTGTCTCTCCCACACTGTCCACATGGAAGGGAGACTTGATCTGCATACCTCTCTGAGACACCTGTTTCGCGGAACTGACTTACCTTTGGAGGGTTAGTTTCCCTTCTTCCTAGAGCAGAGATCTCTCTGAATGGCCTGTGACCGAGCCCTGACCACTTTGTACTCTTTGAAAGGTAGTGACAGGGAACCCACCACCTCAGAAGGCAGTTCGCTCTACTCTGAAACAGCTCTAATAATTAAATCCTTCTTCTTTCGAGTAAATTCAAAGTTAAATTTTTTTTTAATTTGATTTGAGACAGAGAGAGTGTGTGTGAGTGGGGGAGAGGGACAGAGGAAGAGACAGAGAATCTTGAACAGACTCCACGTTCCGTGCAAAGTCTGACATGGGGTTCGATCCCATGACTCTGGGATCATCACCTGAGCCAAAATCAAGAGTCGGACACTCAACCAACTGAGTCATCCAGGTGCCCCATCAATTCGAAGCTTAGCTCCAAAGGTTGCCTTGTTATTTTTAACATAGAACTACTCATTTCTATCAGAAACAACATCCAATAACCTTTTGCCCCTTCTGCCTGAGAGTATCTCAGATAATTGAACAGGACCATATTGGTACACGGTATTTAAAAAAATTATCACTGGACTTCGGCTTTTCATGATGCAAGAGAAGTTGGCCTTCGACCTGGGGCACCCAAGGTGCCTTTTATGGAGGCCTTGGTGAGCAGCGAGCCCATCACCCACCCATCCGTCCACCTATCCTTCCAGTAAATATCCATTGAGCTGCTAATAGTTAATGGGAACTCTTTTCATTTCTGGTGATAAAATAGGGAGTTGTAAACAAATGCAAGTTTTGGAAACTTACGTTCTAATGAGGGAGGTAAGTCTTTTTCTAACTAATGAAAATTAATGAATTAGTAAGCTGAGATAAGAGCTCTCAATGAAGGAGATGGTCATTGGGGAGCATGTGTCAAGGGAACATAACAAAAGCCAGGAGGAGGTGTAGGCTGGGAGGGGGTGTCAGATGAGGAGAAGGTGTCAGATGAAGCTTCTCGTGAAACGTGACCCTTCAGCTCAACTCTGAGAAATAAATAAGAGTGGACAGTGTCTTCAGTAGAGGGAACACCGTGTGACGAAGCCTTGTGGCGGAAGTCATTGGCTTACTTAAGGACTTGAGAGAAAACCTGTGTGGCTGGAGCACAGAAAGTCACCAGAGGGTGGTTGAGATACCCTTTGAGAGACAGACAAGGTAAGGCTGTGTGGAGCGTGATTAGAATTCTCCTTGTTTTAAGAGAAATCAGAAGTGATCAAAAGGGGAATGATACCAGATTTGCACTTTGGATTGATCCCTCTGGATATCGTGGGGGGAAAATGTGACGGGCCAGTTTGACTTTGGGAACAACTGGAAGTCAGGGAGAGGTATTCTGAAGTGGAAATGGAGGGAAATACACCGAACTGAAAGAGACTTGGGAAGAGGGATTAGGATTTGGTGACACATTGGAAATGAAAGGCTAAGGAACAGTGCTGTCAGGGAGGGTGCTTTGGTTTCATTCAAATAACTAGGTTTTCCAGCGTGAAAAATACAGACGCTGCAGTGGCTTTGGGCAGCCAATTCTTTTTTGTAAAAGTTTTCATACAGAGCTAAAAGATGAACTCACTCCAAACAAAAAATAATTATAATATCAAAATGTTGTTGACACAGTGGTTTCCTGGAAGTGAATGGTGCCTTGCTTGTGTTTGATGTGGACCAGTGTCCCAGAACACATTATTGGAAAAGCTGGTGAAACCCCAAAGATCCATGAGTTTCAAGCTCAGCCCCTTGGAACAATTGTAAATGGGCTGTTTGCAGTCCCGAATATATATATATATATAATATATGTATATTATATATATATACACACACATATATATATTATGTATGTATAATATATACATATATATACATATATACATATATATTTTGTATATGTATAATATTATACATATATATACATATATATTTTATATTGCTTACTAAGACTAGCTTATTCTCCACCAGGAGCTTGGAGAAGACTTAGAAATTATTCATTTCCAACTTTCTTTAGAGAGAAGAAAACAACAACAGCAGCAGCAACAAAAAACCTCAAAACTAAAGAGCTGCATAGTGAATGTGCTAAAACCAAAATACATAGTGAATGTGCTAAAACCAAAAACAATGTGTTTTTATTCTCGAAAAGCCTATCACAATCCCATTTCAATTCTCTTCCATCCTTGCAGCTTTTGAAAGAGGGATTACTTACTTCAGACACAAATCGTGTCTGCCCTCTGGGTTATTTTTGCACTGTATACAAAGGATCTGTATTTAAGGCTACTAGTTTTGTGAATACACAATCAGTGTAGTTGAGTGATAAGCCAGATTAACTGACCCGGAAGACGAATTGGTAGAGCAAGCTAACGAGCTGTGAGGCAAAGAAGAAGAAGAAGAAGGGGCATAGCTCAATTGGTTAAGCATCTGACTTCGACTCAGGTCATGGTCTCACGGTTGGTGAGTTGGAGCCTCCCGTCAGGCTCTGTGCTGTTGGTGCAGAGCCCACTTGAGATCTTCCTTCTCCCTCTCTCTCTGCCCCTCCCCCACCACCTCTCTCTCTCTTCCTCTCTCTATGTGTGTCTCTCTCAAAATAAATAAACTTTAGAAGAAGAAGGAGAAGGAGAAAAAGAAGAAGGAAGAGGAGGAGGAGGAGGAGGAAAAGAAGGAGAAGAAGAAGAAGAAGAAGCAGAAGCAGAAGAAGAAGAAGAAGAAGAAAAAGAAAAAAGGAGGAGGAGGAGAAGGAGGAGGAGAAGAAGGAGGACAAGAAGGAGGAGGAGGAGGAGGAGGAGAGAGTCTGTGAGGAGAGCCCCAGAAGTGAGGACAAATGAAGTGTTTGTCTCTGAGCCTCAGAGGGACTGGACATGTCTGCTTCCCTGGTCTAGGGTTGGACCTGAAGGACCACAAGGAGGGATCCCACTCACTCCACCTCCATGAACCTTAGATGAGCCCTGCTGTCTTGGGGTTAGTTGTAGAGGAACCAATAGGGCGAATCTGTCCTTCTGGAAAATTCAGGCCCAAAATGACCTTGGTTAACAAGGTGATAGCCTCCATTCCAGTTTGGAGCCTTCAATCTGGCCAACCACCCGCCAACGTGCATTCATTTAGTCCATTAAATTAAACTTAAAGAACTATCAATCTTTTATGTAACCGATCAACACCCTGCTCCCTTTTGACCTGTACTTGATTGTGACTGTTTCTTGTCCGTGATTCCTATAGGAATGGCAAACTTTCCCCTTCTTCCTTTCTAGGTTCTTTGGCTGATCTAATAATTACATTGCCATGAGACAGGTGAATAGGAGAAAAACTTAATTTTGTATGTACTGGGGCCCCATAAAAAAATATGGGACTCTGAGATAGTCAAGCATGTGAGGCTTATAATGCCATCTTGAGCTAAGGAGAAGGGGACAGGGGTCCAGGGCTTCAGGGGCAGCAAGGCAATTCATGGGAAGATGAGAAGACCCACTGTTTGGTTCACACGTGTTTGCCCTGCCATGCTGCTACACCTGTCTTTTATAAAAAGTTGTCTTGGGTAATAGCTCTTTTCTTGGCATAGGCTCCCATGGAAAAAAAAATTTTCATAGTTAAAGGAGATGCAAAAAGCTTTTCTTGAGTCTTGTGGGTCTTAATTGCCTTCAGCTCAATATAACCTATGCGTCAAAGTGGCACATTTTGGGGTGACTTTTTCTGCTCTCTTCGTTCTTCACTCTTGGACTAGATTTTGCACCATCTGCTCGTGTCTTTCCTGGAACGGCTGCTTCAGGTGACTCTCCTCCAACCGTGGGATCTCCTTTCCGCTGCCTGCTCTGGTTACTGGCCCTGGAGAAACCCCAGCTTCTCCAGCTGTCAGTTATCGGCCCACGGGCCCTCCTAGCCTCCCAAAGGAGGGCAGCTGACAGACACATGAGGCCATCATTCTTAGTAAGACAGTTATGTCTACCCGAATTTGCTAACATCTATTACATACACACCTGCCACTTTCAAAGCTGGATTTTTTTCGTATACAGACCTATGATGGTTCAACTTACATTTTTTAGACTTTATAACGGTGCAGGGCTGATACGCATTTAGTAGAAGCTGTACTTCGAGTTTTCAATCTGGGTCTTTTCCCAGGCTAGCGACGTGTAGATGATACTCTCTCGTGATGCTGGGCAGTGGCCATGGCTCTCGGGGAGCCGTGTGATCTCCAGGGTCAGCAAGCTACACACTGACAACAGTTCTGCCCCGTAAAACCTTTCCATTTTTCACATTCAGTACGGGATTCAATAAATCATGTGAGATACTTCAACGCTTTACAATCAAATGAGCTTTATGTTGGATGATTTTACCCAACTCTAGGCTCATCGTTCAGTGTTCGGGGCACGATTAAGGTAAGTGAGGCTAAACTGTGATGTATTAAATGAATTTTTAACTTCTGGTGGGTTCATCGGGATGTAACCCCATCACAAGCCAAGGGAGATCTGTCTTTCCTTCTGGAGGCTGTTGCTGACACTTCTGGTATCTGATTGATGTGGCGTTTCTTAATCAGATGAGCAAAGGTTGGGCGTTGATTTATTTTTGCAGAAAACAGAAGAGTCATATATTATTTGACCTAAATGACAGAGCGGGAAGCATGGAAGCATTGATGCTTGAAAAACAGAACACGGTCAAACGTGAGGAAGGGGATATATCTTAACTTACGTTCTTTGAGCTGTCAAAAACGAGTAAAAGTACAGCTGAACTCTGGAGTTCACAATTTCGTTAAGGTGGGAGCTGCATGGAAAGTCACTCCTCCAAGGGGATGTATTTTGTATTTACTTTCACAAAGCTGGACAGGTCCTCTTGTACCCCTGCATCTCACGGACCTTAGGGATCTCTCTTCTCCAAAATGCATATCTTACATACACAGTCAAGAGGACATGGCTTTCTCACAAGGCAGAGACACATATGAAGGTGCCCATACAGCCCCACAGGGTTCATGGGAGACACTGCACGTCTAATGCAGTTTGCCCAAAGTTGGGAAAAGTATTCTGACAGATATATATATAAAAGTAGGCGCAGACCAAGACATCTTGAGGACGCATTTCTCAGAGTCAATCCAGCCATCCCTGCATCTACCATAGATAGTCCAGGGAAACTGAGTCAGGATAAGTCCCCTTCCTCTTCCTGTCCTTTGTCTGTCCTTTGCCACCAGTTGGCCTTCTTCCCCATGCCCCAGCATTGTTGGCACAGGCCCCTGCCTCCCTTTGTAAGAGTGGGAGTGCAGACAGGAGACAGTGGCACATGCCCTTGTTAAGCAGGAGTGTATATCTCAGGCCAGACATAACTCAAAGAGAGAGATCCGAGAGTGAAAAATGAACTAGAAGGAAGGGACGAGATCATTTTATGAGAAGAGAAGAAGGGTGCACTTTATGAGGACAGAGGCACTGTAAGCCGAGAAGGAGCGACTGATGAGCGGCTTCACAGACTGTATTTTTTCTTCATGCAGGTTATTAAGGGAAAAAAATTGAAATGAAAAGGATCAATTCAGATCAATTGCTCTAAACAGCATTTAATTGAAGAATATCTAATACAGCCTCTTCAACCAGACTGTGAGTTGCCTGAGAACAGCAGGGCTCAGGCTCCCTCCACCACTTCTAGATTAGCCAGGAGGGGGCCAGTGCTGGATAAATAACTCCAAAACCACAACATATTATCACAATAAAAGTTGATTTCTCATTCAGCGCAGCCCCATATCAGTTTTAGTTTGGGGTAAGGATAGGACTTTGCTCTGTGTGGACATTCAGGGAGATTGTTGTTTTTCAGTAAATGCCTTTGAATGAATAAAATGGTTAATAGAAAATATTTACTATATACGGTTACACACGTCAGATAACCCAGAGTTATAATTAACCAAATTCCCAGAGCAAGTATGAAAGGCTCGTAGCATAAAAACATTCTCAGCTTCACCAATGATCTGTGACCCAATTAAATAACGAATAAGAGGACTCTGATCCTAGTTAGAATGTAGAAAAGTTAGAAAAAGTCTTGCTCCCACCCTTACAATAACAAATTTAAGTGGATAATCTACGAAAACCACAACTCTTTCTAAACCCATTAGAGAACTAAGGCTGCAGAACAAGCATCTAATGAAAAATCTAAGGAAAGAGAGAGGACCCCTCCAAGGAGAGAAAAGCACTTGCTTATGTGGGAGCAGGTGACAGACACCAAGTTCCCCACATGAAAGAAGAACTCAGCTAAAAGTTTTAATGGATTTCTCAAGGCTAATGTTGGACTAGCATAAAAGTGTAGAGTCCCTGGGAGTCTCAGCCACAAGGAGAGTTTGTGCGTACTTGTAGGTACTTCTCGGTGGGCCTCATTGGATGGTTATGAGAAAGATTGGAGATGGGGAGACTAACCATTGTGGGGCAGACATGAAACTCTGTCTGGAACCTTCCTTAGAGAACAATAACCAACCAACCAAATAAAAAAAACCAAAACCAAACAAATGAAAAAACCCTCTAGTGGAAGAGAAGCAAATTCTGCCATCTTTAGGACACAGAGGAAGCCCTATTAAAACAGAGGGAGGGAAGAAAAAGTTGTTCTACTCTTGGAGAAAGGGTAGAAATAGGTTCTGGGAGCAGAATGTAAAGCAGAATGCAAATTCTACACGTGAGGGAGGGACGGGATCAGAGGTGACAATCTCACCTGTAAGACGTAGGACAAAATGCTTACCAAAGACTGAATGATGCTGAGTCAGAACAACAGGAACTCCCCCATCACTCCTCCTACAACCTGCTGCCGACTGCCAAGACAGATAAATACCAAACAACAAATCACAGCAGTTCATTGCTAGGGGATGATCAACAGTACATAAAAAATATCTTCTTAGGTTCAGGTGTGAAGGGAAGACCTTAAGATAATGGTATAGATAGCACTAGAAGAATTTCAAAGCATGCGGTGCCCTGAGAGTAAATAGCACCAATAAATCTCAAATCCATCTCTACTCCTGACCAGATCAATTCAACAGGCATGGTAAGATCATCCATGCTCATTTCGAGGTATAAAGACTCTCTGCCTCAGTCTCCACCATCACAGACGGCTTTCAATAAAATTTGTGAGGCATGCAATGAAGTAGAAGAAAAAAAAATCTGTCAAGAGACTAATCAATCAAAAGAAATAAAATGTTGAAGCTATCAGGTAGGGTATTTAAAACAGATGGACGACAAGCATCTTTAGGTGAGCAATTTCAGGAGAAAAATGTAAACAAGGAGAAAGAATGAAATGGAAATACTAGAAATGAAAAATACAGCTGTAGGGATGAGGGAAGTCTACGACAGTATCATCAGTAGACTTGACACAACCCAGGAGGAGACAGATTAACAAAATGGAAACACAAAAAAGAAAACACTGAAAAGATTGGAATATCCAGGAGATATGGGACAATAGCAAGTAGTTTAAAATACTCGTAATTGGAATCCCGGAAAGAGAACAGAGAGAGATTGAGGCATGAGGAGTATTTGAAAAGAGACGGTGGCAAAGAATTTTTCAAAACTAATTATAGACAAATAACCACAGATCCAAGAATCTCAGAGACCATCAGGCAGGGTAATAGACTTTTGGCAAAAGTATAAAGTGAAAAAGTCATGGAGATGAAAAATGCAGCATAGAGAGTATAAGTTGATAATATAGTCATCATGCAGTATGGTGACAGATGGTTACCTCACTCATGGTGAGCATCCAGCAAGGTATAGAATTGCTGAGTCAATATATTGTCCATCCAAAACGAATATAACATTATATGTCAATTATACTTTAATAATGAATTTAACTTTTTTAAAAAAGAGAAACGATATCAGTGGTGGTTAGGAGCTTGGAATTGGGGGAAGAGTTGACACTGTGTCCTATCTATTGATTTTCTAGTGGTAAAACACCTGCACGCATTGGTAAAAACCCAAAGAACTTTGCACTAGTAACTGAAGTTTACTGTATGAATATTATACCTTAATTTAAAAAAATGGAAAATAGGTACTACATAGGAAGATAAAATTGTGGAGGTTTTTTAATACTCTTTTGATTGTGATTTTTGATTTTTCTGGAATAAGCACCCATTTTTTTTATACTAAATAAATGGGGGAGGGGCAGAGAGAGAGGGAGACATAGCACAGAGCCTGACAGAGCCTGATGCCGGGCTTGAATGCACGAATGCGAGATCATGACCTCAGTTGGACGTTTAACTGACAGAGCCATCCAGACACCCCACGATGAAACTTTTTTTAAAAGAACCACAAACCTGGATCAAGGATTATATTTTTTTAAATTTTTTTAATGTTTATTTATTTTTGAGACAGAGAGACACAGAGCATGAACAGGGGAGGGTCAGAGAGAGGGAGACAGAATCTGAAACAGGCTCCAGGCTCGGAGCTATGAGCACGGAGCCCAACATGGGGCTCAAACTCACAAATCATGAGATCATGACATAAGACTCTTACATAAGAGAAAGAAGGTGAAGACAATGAGTATGTAGCTCAGAATACAAACATCATTTCTGTGTGAAGCCATCCTGATCCTTAGGGTCCATAGATCAGGTCTGAGGTGGAGGAAGTTTCAGCAGTTGGAGACATCTTCTCTGCATGACATCCGTTCCCCAACTAGCTGAGGGACGTTATGATCTTGATGACTTCCCTCAATCTCTCTTCAGTGAAAACTTCAGTTTTCACATGGCGGAGGGAAAAATGGGATTCTAGAACTTCTAACTTCCTTCCAATTCTGATTTTCCCCAAATGCCCCAAATGATATGAATGCTATTAGGTTGGCATTGTGCAGGATTTTTTTCAAGTATACACATTACTCTTGGCATCTAAGCCTCCCAGAATAAAAGACACGCATTCAGAAAGGAAGCCGTACAGGGGAGAACCACTCATTATCTTTCCATGGACCTGGGCCCCAAACCATAAAGGCACACCTGTAATGCCTCGTTTCCTAGATCAGTTGCACATGAACAGCCTTGGACCTTCGCGGAGGGAGACACCTCATTCCATTCTTCTCAACTTCCGCCTGATCCTCGCTCCCCTCCCCCTAACACACCTACCCCAACCGGGACCACGGCCTGATTCTCCATCAGGGACAGCGACTGACCACCCGAGTATCATTAGGGAAGTGATTTCACCTTTCTCTTCCCTGTTTTTCTCACGTTAGGAGAGTGAAAAGGCGAAAACTCTCAACCATCTAGAGCTAGGCTGGAGATTAAGTGACACAAAATAATTGCAAAGCACCAGGAAGTGAGTATGTGGTCAAGAAATCGATTGTAAACGTCCGGTTTTGGATACCTCCTTCCTGCCACTGAACTCCACAGTACGTGAATGGTTCTTCAGCGCTTGCCTGAAGCGAGGGGGTCTCTGCCCGAGGCAACTTCCCGCTGGAATCCACGCAGGGGCAGCATGAGAGCCAGGACACATGGCTGGAGAGCCACCAAGCTGTTGGGCCTTGAGTAAAGGAACGCAGCCAGGCAAGCCGCATCACACGGGGCTAGAACCACATGCAACACGTACGTGTCTTCCTGCAGATTGCCCGGAGGTGACTTATTTGGCGGAACAATTAGGCGTTATGCCCGCTCAGGGGCACCAGTTCGGAATCGACTCCCATCCTTCCGAGCGACAGCAATCCTTTCCTAGGAAAACAGGGCTTAGCAACTGCAGCGCAGAGAATTTCTGTGCTGACGTGCGCCCTCAGCAGGGTGTCTCTGAGCAGGGCACAGCCCGTTCAACACGCCTGTTCTTGACCCCAGCCTTCCTTTGTCGAGGTCGCACCCAAAGCATAAATGCGAATATTGCTTGGGGCCTGTGTGCTCCAACCTGATCTGCAAGTTACACATGTTTGCTTTTGTTTTTTCGTATTATTTTCTTTTCCTCTTTATTTTTTAAATTTAAATCCAAATTACTTAATATCTAGTGCAGTAAAGGTTTCAGGAGTAGAACTGAGTGATGCATCACTTACATACCACACCCAGTGCTCACCCCAACAAGTGCCCTCCTTTACTGTCCATCACCCATTTAGGCCACCCTCCCCCCCAACTCCCATCCAGCAACGCTCAGTTTGTTTCTGTATTTAAGAGTCTTTTATGGTTTGCCTCCCTCTCTGTAAACGATTCACTTGTAAGCAACGCACCAAATGAATTAGACTTCTATTCTAGCACGCCTTTAGCAAAACGAGTTTATTATTTTTTCCCAAATTATAAAAATTATACATGCAAAATATAGCATTAGGATGGCACAGAAAAATATAAAAAGAAAATAAAAAGTCTCCATTAACACTCTATTTCCTAGAATTAACGGCTGGTATACCTATCACTGAATTTCTATCATGGACATATATAGCTTTTCTGTATCTGGATTTTATTTCCATGTACATCGTTAATGGCATCCAGGTTTTTAGAAGGACGTTATGCTGGGGTTTTCATATCCAAATCAGGATTGAGTTGTTGTTTCTTGTTTTTCCTGGGCTTGATGACCTTGAAGAAGAAAGAACTGAAGTTAGAGCAGGTGAGATGTAGCTAATTCTGACTTTCTCTCTGCACTGACACTGTCCTCCAACCACCAGTTGCATCCCGTTGTCGTAAGGTTCTTCTCACTCTCCCCTGTCCCCTTCCATGAATTCCTGTCCTTTGGGTCACCTCCCACATTGGTTGAGACCCTAAAGTGAGATAGTCACTCACCCACAGCATGAATGCACATGGAAGGGCAGGAGAGAGAGGAAGGAGCAGGTGTACTCGATGCCAAGAGCTGAAGGGACGGTTCTCACGGGGAAGGCAGGTGGGAGGAGGGACTGAGTCTGGAATGGAAAGGCTGGAAGGTTTGAAAGACTCAGAACTGGAGATGTCTAAGAGTCTGGGCCTTGCTGTGGGTCTGGATGTGTCCATCTTTGATCTATTTCACTCTGGTACTAGCCTTTGAGGGTCTTCCCACAATCTCACGTGGACAAAGAGCATGGACTTAGTCCTGGAGGACCAATACTCTCTGTGTAGACCAGTCTGTGTATCTCATTAAAGGCAAGTTACTTTGTGTTGAGGCACTCAGGGGCACTCTTGATCATCTAGGTCTGGTGTGAGCTCTGTTTGCCTTCCTCTGGGATAGATGGCATTTCCCCCATATTAAAACCGATGAACCTGAAGTTTCTGGTGCTAAACTTCACCAGCAGTTAGAAAATCACAGAGCTAGGTTTTGAAAGACATCGGCCTTAATGAAGCCCAAATTTACTACATAATCTCCCTGCTTTGATGCATTCAACCAATTTTGTAATAGTTAGCTAGGTATTATATCCTTTGAAGTCTTCTCTGGGGTTTCTCTCTCCAACACAATTCAAAACCTCCTTCTTTAAAGAAAGAAAGAATGATAGAAAGGGCAGTCATAAGTCTTCCACATTGGAAGAATGCTATTCCCCAGAAGTCCCCACCTTGATGAAGCTGTGAGTTACAGATCTCAGCTGTCTTGTATCCCCGCTTAGTTCAAAGCAGATGAGTGTGAGTTTATCGCCTTCCTCACAGTTGACTTTGGTCAGTCGTCCATACACCAAGACGTTCATCTTCCCCGTATCATCTTGTATTTCATACAAAGTGATGCATTGATCCAACACCATTTTCTGCAAAAGAAAATCAGCATGCTCCTCCTCAGAATGGATCAGGTTCCACGTCCATGAGAAACACAGGGTGTGGGTGGAAACTTTTGTCTCTGACAGGTTAATATGAACTGGAGGTCCGGAAGGAGGAGTAACACATAGCTTAAGATGTTTTGTTCAGAGGATTCTCCTTATGAGTCTGAGAAGGATTGCCGCTAATTCTCATTAAGTGGATTATGTCATTTCAGTCTGTACTTCTTTCCTGTCCATTCTCTACTCCCTCTTCCCAATCTGCCCAAATCCAGAATCTCGATCATCTAGTCCCATTGTTCTAGGTTCCTTCTCGCTCACTGTACTCATTAATTCTGCAAATGCACCTGTGTGCACAGCCACTCACACAGAGGGCACAGAAGACAACACAGGTAGAAGGAACAAGCTGCGTTTCAGGGCAGAGCCATCTGTCGATTTCCTACTCTGGTTGTCACAACCAGCATCCAAGTTTGGGAGGGCAATTCTTTATTCACAATCAAGTTAAGCTGTCACTGAAAGGGATAAGACAGAACTCAAACAAAATCATAAGGATGTGTGTACTGATAGAAAGTCTGCACTGTTCTGGACCAGAGTACCTGTGAATGGATCATAGCATCTGCCAAATACCAAGGATTTGGGGAAATCTCTTTCTGTAGAACTTACATGGCATTGCCTTCGGAAGAGGAATGTGAAGAGTTTTTCTAGCCCTTATCCTGAAGTGGGAAGATTCTACCCAACTACCCTGGCCATTGGAGCCTTGAGTTCCCGTGTTTCAGAAGTGAACCAAACTCCAGTTGGCAAGTTCAGACCTTTAAATTCGGGGGTTATAGATGAAATAGTACAAAACAGTGGTGTGGGCTTACCTTATGCACCTGATACACCCCACTCACAAATGTTCCTGGCTCTTCCGAGTGAAGATCCTTGATTTTAGGAGTTGCATTTGCATTTTGGATCAGTCTGCTTGAGACCTCCATCTTTCGGTCAGCACTGACGTCAGACACAGAAGAGACATTGTACACCTCCAGGAACCCGTTGCGGCCAATATAATCTGCTAAGGTGATGACTCTCTTTGGTATGAACTTGTCCTTCAGGCCGACATGAAAAACCTTCACTCGAAAGAACTGGCTCTCAGTAACCACAGTGGCGTGAAACATCTTTCTCTCCTCGTCTATGACGTCATATGCGAATGGCTCTGTGGCTTTCAGCACCATCACTTCCTTGGCGCATGTCTGTAAACCCTCTTCTCTGGAAGCTTTTGTAGGTACAGACTTCAATCTTGGTTTCTACTTGGAAGTACACATCAGAAAGTGGCCCAGTTAAGAAAGGGAATACACGGTCCTTTCTAGTGACAGCCACCTTAAGCTTAATGTTGAGCCTCCAGAAAGGCTCAGATTGGATGGATTTGGGGGAAAAAAATGAGCTAGAGAGAGACAGC
This sequence comes from Panthera leo, assembly GCF_018350215.1. Taxonomy (NCBI): domain Eukaryota; kingdom Metazoa; phylum Chordata; class Mammalia; order Carnivora; family Felidae; genus Panthera; species Panthera leo. Next base: position 65,528,259 of record NC_056696.1, read on the forward strand.
TGACCTAGTATAAGGTAGCTAGTGGAAGACATGGAAGAATTACATGTAATTGTACTTATTTTCTTCATCGTTTCATACATTTGGGAGGAATATTATTTTTTCTGTTAAACGCATTAACCCAAGATAAAAAAACAACAACAAAACAACATTTCTCTGAGGAGAGCTCTGGAGAGCATAGAGGGAGAGGAAAATAGCCATGCTGTTGTGAAGGGATTCCCATTAGACATGAAGATAAATATATTATCTTAATTTACCAATCAGCATTTTAGTGAGCAAAGTAAGATAGCAGTAAGGAAGAAAATAAATCACCCTAACAGCACTGGCAGGGAACGGCTCTAGTCAGAAACCACAGATTTCATCTGGAACCAGTCCCGGTAGATGTCACAATTGAAAGAGGGAAACCGTGAGCCCTTTTCCAAGAAGGGCTGTGCTCAAAAGAGATTAGTTAAGCAATCACTGGAGAAGCTCATGAACTTCCCTGATTTAGAAATGTTCTGGCTCCAGACTTGAACAGCAGAAGAATGAGCCTTCTGAAAACATGCTTCCTTGGCATAGAATTATTTGAACCCAATGATTCTAAAAAACAGCAGCATAGAAAAAGCTAGAGCTTTTATTCTAGAGAATAGAAATTCCCCTAAATGTTAAAGCTTTAGATCGCAAAGCCTGGATTTGAACCCAGCACCAAGTAAATGCCTAGTGCGCAGAAATGTCGTCAGCACTGTCTTTCCGTGGTTTTTCAGAGGCCTGTAGTCTGCTCCGATAAACAGATATTTCATGCTTTGTGTTGACCCTGTTGGTGGAATCTTTGTTAGAGGGAGAGCCTTATAAAAGAAATTTCTCCATTTGGGTAAGCCACATATACTCAGTAATCTCATTGACAGGATCATGCTGAGCTATTGCCTTTTAAAACTCAGTTATCATAAACTGGCATGACAAGAGTGGGGCTTGGAGGCTGAGGAAATATTGGTTTGGATAATATTCTGAAAGCATGAACAGGTCATTTTCTCTCAGGGTATAATCTCCACTTCGCACCTTGTTCATAAATCATGCTTTTCTGTGCTACTCCCTTCATCATAGCAGAAATTGAAGGTGATAGTGATCTGTTTCTGGCTTTGAACCCAAAAAGCAAACAGAACGCACACCCTAGAGAAAATTGTCGGGAGTCCCCGTGATGAATAGCAACAAGGCTTTCATTCTCACCTAATGAAGCACAGACTGAAAGGTCAGACACCTTTTTGAAGGCCTCCTGTGCAGGTGGTCAGACCCCAGGGAAGCACTGAGTCCATGGTGTGTTTATGTGTAAGAGGCTAAGGCACAGAAGAGCCTCCTGGGGTCCTGGTGCTCCATGGAGGGTTCAGGGCAGCAGAAGGATTCTGACAGGAGGAAAAGTGACTGTGTCTCACGTATAGGCAGATGGGGACATAGAAAGTCACTTCCATAGAAAGTCACTTCCAAGCCAATACTCTACCCCCAAGGGTAGGCAACCACCATGGTCATGTCACGGTGGGACGGAGGTGAGCTAGGCGGGAGGGCATGCCTGCCTGTGCACTTGCCTCTCCATTCTAGTCTAGTCTTTCTCTAGAATCTGAGGTTATTCTCCCATAAAAGGAGAAGGTACACTCATTATAGTGGTGATAAATGCTGGAAAAGAAAAATAAAGGGACTCGTGAAATCGAGCAGAGGAAAGATGTGATGTATTGTTGGAGGCACATCGGTGAGGACCTGCCCGGTGGGGAGGGGAAGCAGTCAGGGTGATGTCTGAAGGTGGGTGTTTCTGGGTCAGTGAAAAGACAGGAGTAATGAATTCCTAACCAGAGAAATATCTTTTGTATACACATTGGACGTGGGAGGGAGCCCCTAATGCTGGAAAAGAATCCAGAAGTGTGGTCAATAAGCCAAGAGGAGAGGGACGAAAGGAGACAGGAGACGAGTTACATGCAATCGTTCATATTTTCCTCCTGTGTTCATCTTTAGTGGTCTGACCACGCCCTATTCTCATTCCTGCACTAAGTCAGTAACCCTCTTGAGATCAGGAATTATTTCAAAATACACACTTTCAAATAGCAAAATACACACTTTCTATTACACGGAAAACTCACCGCCTGCATTTAATAAGCTAACAGGTGACTTTTGTTATGTAAGGAAATTATACATAGTAGGGAATTGCTAAGAAGCTCTTTACAGGTCCTGATGATTCCTGTACTATGTTGTAGAGAGCGGAAAAAGTACGGGGAAGAGCAAGACGGTACCTTGGTTGAGAAACTGCTGCCCGGCGTTGATGGAGGCATCCGAGGAGGCTGAGAGAAGCTCGCAGGTGACAGGGCACCTGTGACGGAAGGTTGTCCAAGCTGACCCCATTCCGGCATTGGCTGCATCATCTCAAATTTTTCAGTTTTTATGGTTTGGGTTTCTGTTTTCTGAAAATAGTTTTTTTCTCCCTGGTTAGTTGTCAGTATCAGGTGAACCACAATCCCTCTCTTCCTTCACCTCTCTCTCTCTCTCTCACTCTCCTCTCTCTCTCTTTTTGTTTTTCTGTCTCTCCGTCACACACACACACTCACACACACACACACACACACACACACACACACCAGGATCTTCAATCTGGAATACTAGCACAGAAGGATACCTCCTTCTGCTCTCTGGCTAGGACCCCAACCAGGGTACAAACATCCCTCTGCAAATTTTAACAACACAGATGATTGAACTTTCATTGGAATGCTAGGCAATTCTACCTCCACCTCTGCTTCCAAGGGCCCTATGTCAAGCTCCTCAAGATGACATGTGGATCGTGGCCTGGTAGAAAACCCTACCTGGCTCCAATGGAAACCAGTCTCAGAACTACTTGGCTGAACTTCGGGATGTTTCATTAGCCAAGTTTTTCACTGCCTTGTGCTTCAGCAAATAAGCAAGTTGGTTCCTACTCCTGTCCTTCAGCTCAGGAAAACCTGTGAATGCTTTGTTTTCCATGCCAGTGAGATCCCCCGTTCATCATTCCAGAGGCAGGATTCTGCACCAGGCCACCAAATCCCTCAGAGATCTCAGGGACAGACAAACCCAATGAGGATTTCCCCCAGGCTTTCCCAGGACCTGGACTTTTATGATCATTTAAGGAATTGCAGAAAGAGTCTGTAAACTCGTTTGTCTTGACTACCTTTACTGTTACTAACGAAAGCCCTTTTGGACCATCCTGCATCCGAGATGCCCGTGCCACTATTCTTATCACTTTTAGCATCCATTTGACTAGTTTGTCAAGTGTGACTTGTGGATAAAGTTGTAGATGAGGGAGCTTCTGGAATGCCTGCCTCTGGCAGGCGGCTTCCTGATTAGAACACCGTCAGACCAACCCCTACACCTCATTCCTCTTTTGCAGGACTACAGAGCCAGGGTTGTGGAAACAAGTCCATCCATGACTCTGGTTATTCATACATTAGAGGCATTAAAAAAAATATTGTAACATCCACACAGCTACGTGGATTCGGTTTGTGCCCGTGAAGAGCTCACGTGTTCACGCTCTGACACTCACTGTCTGTGTGACCTTTGCAGAATGTGTTTAACCTCTAGGAACCTCAGTTTTTTCAGAGGCGAAATGGCCCTAACGACAGCACCCTGAGTGATAAATAACGAATGCTGTTATAAAGACGAGATGAGATCACGGACACAGAGCACACAGGTTCCGGGGTCCAACACACTACGTGGGCAATACACAGCCATGTCGGCATTGTCACTGCTATTTCACGCTCTACTTAGAGATTTTGGTCGGCTCTGATCTGCAGATGCCTCATGTTGTATGTGGGTCCCTCCTGATGGCGTGGGAAATACTTCCCTAAAGTAGCTTCTCTATTCGCTTCTGCCACAGGTAGCAATTTATCCGAAGACAACCTTATCTTGATATTCCCTCACAACCAGTGACACTGAAAGCTTCTATGATAGCAGTAGGATTTAGATGCTGAAAATATTTTTTCAAGTTTATTTCTTCATTTTAAGTGAGGGAGAGTGAGAATGCAAAGAGAGAGAGAGAGAGGAGAGAGAGAGTGAAAGAGAGAGGGAACGTGTAGGGTAAGGGGGGCAGAGACGTAGGCAGAGAGCAAATCTCAAGTCAACGCTTCACTGTCAGTCCAGAGCCCAAACTAGGGCTTGATCTCAAAAGCATGAGGTCATGACCTGAGCAGAGATCAGGAGTTGGATGTTCTACTAATTGAGCCACCGAGGCACCCCTAGATGCTGAAAATATTCTTTTTGACTGGATAATATGAGAAAATAATAATTGATTTCATTTCCTTCATCACCCTGCCCTGTTGTAGAAACACAATGTCCTGAGCTGTTTGCTTTAGAAGAGACGTAGCTGTAGGAATCAAGAGCAAAACCGGTCTATGCCTGGTTTCGGGGTAAAAGTTGAACGGATCCCACTTGGTAGAGCAAATCATTGGGAGACCCCATGATGAATCAGAGCAAGATTTTTGTGCTCACCTAATGAAGAAAGGACTGAACAATCAGACACCCGTTTTGTTACTGCCCAGGTGGCTGGACCCCAGGGACGAATTCACTACATGTGTGTTTATGTGCAAGAGGCTGAGGGAGCCGATGAGCCTCCGTGACCTTGGCCTCCAAGGAGGATTCAGGGCAGGAGAACGTTGCTCATGGGAGTAGAAATTCTCATGGGAGTCATTTGTTTAAGGAGTTATCTGAGTAGGCTGACGGGGACTTTGAAAGTGTTACTTCCAAGCCAGGATGCTTGGCAAAAGTAGTGTTATCCTGAGCTGTGTGCATATGTCATTGTCATAGGAGAGAGACAGCGGCTGTGGTTATTGTCCCTGTTGTGTAATGAATTTTACATAGTGGGAGAATTGCTGAGAAGCTCTTTTCACTTCCTGATGATTCCTGTGCTATGTTGTAGACACAGGAACAAGTACGGGGAAGAGCAAGACGGTACCTGGGTCGAGAAACTGCTGCCTGGGGTTGGTGGAGGCATCCGAAGAGGCTGAAAGAAGCTCGCAGGTGACAGGGCACGTGTGACTGCAGGTTGTCCAAGCTGACCCCATTCTGGCGTTGGCTGCGTCGTCTCAGATTTTGCAGTATTTGTGTTTTGCGTTTTCTTTTTCTGAAAGTAGTTTTACCCTTGGTCAATAGTTTTCAATATATGATGAGTCACAATCTCTCTCTCTCTCTCTCTCTCTCTCTCTCTCTCTCACTTTTCCACTCTCCTGTTCATTCTCCTCTTCCCTTCCTCCCCTTTCTCTCTCTCTCTCTCTCTCTCTCTCTCTCTCTCTCTCCGCACACACACACACCTGAGGATCTTCACTCTGGAATACTAGCACATATAGGATACGTCCTGCTCCACTCTGTCTTGGACCCCAACCAGGGTACAAACATCCCTCTGCAAATTTTAACAACACAGATGATTGAACTTTCATTGGAATTCTAGGCAATTCTACCTCCACCTCTGCTCCCAAGGGCCCCATGTCAAGCTCCTCAAGATGACACATGAATCGTGGCCTGGTAGAAAACCCTTTGTGGCTCCAATGGAAATGGGTCTCAGAACTACTTGACTGAATTTCGGGATGTTTTCTCCACCATATTTTTCACAGCCTTATGGTTCAGCAAATAAGCAAATTGGTTCCTACTCCTGTCCTTCAGCTCAGGAAAACCTGTGAATGCTTTGTTTTCCATACCAGTGAGATTCCCCCTGTTCATCATTCCAGAGGCAAGATTCTGCACCCGGCCACCAAATCCCTCAGAGATCTCAAGGGCAGACAAACCCAATGAGGATTTCCCCCACACTTTCCCAGGACCTGGACTTTTATGATCATTTAAGGAAATGCAGAAGGAGTCTGTAAACTCATTTGTCTGGACTACCTTTACTGTTACTAATGAAAGCCCATTTGGACCATCTTGCATCCAATATGCACGTGCCACTATTCTTATCACTTTTAGCATCCATTTGACTAGTTTGTCAAGTGTGACTTGTGGATAAAGTTGTAGATGAGGGAGCTTCTGGAATGCCTGCCTCTGGCAGGCGGCTTCCTGATTAGAACACCGTCAGACCAACCCCCACACCTCATTCCTCTTTTGCAGGATTACAGAGCCAGGGTTGTGGAAACAAGCCCATCCATGACTCTGGTTATTCATACATTAGAGGCATTAAAAAAATATTGTAACATCCACACAGCTACGTGGATTCGGTTTGTGCCCGTGAAGAGCTCACGTGTTCACGCTCTGACACTCACTGTGTGACCTTTGCAGAACGTGTTTAACCTCTAGGAACCTCAGTTTTCTCAGAGGCGAAATGGCCCTAGCAACAGCACCCTGAGTGATAAATAACGAATGCTGTTATAAAGACGAGATGAGATCACGGACACAGAGCACACAGGTTCCGGGGTCCAACACACTACGTGGGCAATACACAGCCATGTCGGCATTGTCACTGCTATTTCACGCTCTACTTAGAGATTTTGGTCGGCTCTGATCTGCAGATGCCTCATGTTGTATGTGGGTCCCTCCTGATGGCGTGGGAAATACTTCCCTAAAGTAGCCTCTCTATTTGTTTCTGCCATAGGTAGCAATTTATCTCAAGACAACCTTATCTTGATATTCCCTCAAAATCAGTGACACTGAAAGCTTCTATGATAGCAGTAGTATTTAGATGCTGAAAATATTTTTTCAAGTTTATTTCTTCATTTTAAGTGGAAGAGAGCAAGAATGCAAAGAAAGAGAGAGAGGGGAGAGAGAGAGAGAGAGAGAGAGAGAGAACGTGTGGGGTAGGGAGGCAGAGAGATGGGGAGAGAGCGAATCTCAAGTCAACTCTTCACTCTCAGCCCAGAACCCAGTGTAGGGCTTGATCTCAGAAGCTGTGAGGTCATGACCTGAGCAGAGATCAGGAGTTGGATGTTCTACTAATTGAGCCACCGAGGCACCCCTAGACGCTGAAAATATTATTTTTATATGCATATTTTAAAAATAATGATTGATTTTTTTTTTGCTCTCTAGATTATTCACTTATTCACCCTGTCTAGTTCTTGAAACATGATGTTTTGAGCTGTTTGCTTCTGGAAACACAGGAATCAAAGGTAATATTTGCCTGCATTTGGTTTTGGGGAAACAAAAGGAACAGAACCCACACTTGAAGAAAATCGGTGGGAGACCCTGTGATGAATCAGAGCAAGGCTTTCCTGCTCATCTAATGAGACAGAGATGGAGTGGTGGACCCATTTTTTGCAGGCTTCCTGTGCAGGTGGCTGGACCCCGTGGAACAACCGACTGCATGGTGTGTTTATGGGAAGAGGCTGAGTCGGCAGACGAGCCTTCCCGGGGTCCCTGCTCTCTAAGACGTTTAAGGGCAGTGTGAGGATTCTCCCAGGATAGAAATGGCTGTGTCCCATATATAAGCAGGTGGGGACTGAGAAACTGTCACTCCCAAGCCAGGATGCAGGGTCAAAGCAGAATTATCTTGAGATGTGCACATATGTCATTGTCCTAGCAGAGGCACAGCGGCTGAGTTTTCAGTGACTGGAGAAGGACACATCCGCGGCCATCTGGGCCTGGGATCCAACAGGCACAGGCAGCTAGCTCCATCCCATGAACAAGTCCTGGGGACACTGGGTAGGGATGATGAGTTTTGGTGCTGACAATAGTAGGATCCACAAGACACAACTTGAGAAAGATGTCTTTAGGGAGTTTGTCCTCAAGTGCTATGTGTGTGTTGGGGCCGGGGTACAGCCTGGGTCAGAGGGCAGCTTGGGGCCTGGGTGACAAACTACATTAGAGAATAGTGATTCAAGTGTTGCCTGGCTCATTCCTCGGGTGGGTATTCCTGTGGTATTTGCCGCAGAATGGACATTATATCTCCCGAGTGTAGGCAACCACCGTGGTCATGTCAGGGTGGGACAGAGGTCCGCTAGGCGGGAGGGGATACACACGTGTGCACTCACTTCTCCACCTCGCCTGCTCTTCCCCTATAACCTGAGGTTATGGTCCCATAAAAGGAGAACTCACACTCATTAGAGTGGTGATAAATGCTGGAAAAAAATCAAAGGACCCGTGACAGCCAGCAGTGGGAAGATGTGATGTGTTGTTGGGGGCACATCAGTGAGGACTTGCCGGGGTGAAGGGAGTCAGGCTGGGGTCCAAAGGTGGGTGTATCTGGGCCAGTGAAAAGACAAGAGTCATGAATTCCAAACCATCGAGATAGCTTATGTTTACACACATGATGTGGGAGGGAGCCCCCAATTTTGGAAGTGAATCCAGATGTATGGTCAATAAGCCAAGGGGAAAGGGACAAAAGGAGACAGGAATGCAGGGTATAAACACCCTCCCGTGTTCATCGTTAATGGTCCGGCCACCCCCTACCCCTACTCCTGCACCAAGTTGGTAACCCACTTGAGATTCGGAATTATTTCAAAATGCATACTTTCAAATAGCAAAGGATTTCTACTACACTGAAATCTCACTACCTGTATTTGATAAGTTAATGAGTGATTATTGTTATCTAAAGAAATTATACATAGTAGGGAGTTACGGAGAAGCTCTTTACAGGTCCTGATGATTCCTGTACTAGGTTGTAGAGAGAGGAACAAGTATGGGGAAGAGCAAGACGGTACCTTGGTTGAGAAACTGCTGCCCGGGGTTGGTGGAGGCATCCGAGGAGGCTGAGAGAAGCTCGCAGGTGACAGGGCACCTGTGACTGCAGGTTGTCCAAGCTGACCCCATTCCAGTGTTGGCTGCATCATCTCAGATTTTGCTGAATTTTTGTTTTGCGTTTTCTTTTTCTGAAAGTAGTTTTTCCCCTGGTCAACAGTTTTCAATATCTGATGAGCCACAATCTCTCTCTCTCTCTCTCTCTCTCACTTTCCTACTCTCCTGCTCACTCTCCTCTCCCTTTCATCTCTCTGTTTGTCTCTCTCTCTGTCTCGGTCTCTCTCTCTCTCTTGCACGTGCACACACACAAACACACACACACACCAGGGGATCTTCACTCTGGAATACTATCACATATTAGTATACCTCCTTCTGCTCTCTGGCTTGGACCCCAACCAGGGTACAAACATCCCTCTGCAAACTTTAACCACACAGATGATTGAACTTTCATTGGAATGCTAGGCAATTCTACCTCCACCTCTGCTTCCAAGGGCCCTATGTCAAGCTCCTCAAGATGACACGTGGATCGTGGCCTGGTAGAAAACCCTACCTGGCTCCAATGGAAACCAGTCTCAGAACTACTTGGCTGAACTTCGGGATGTTTCATTAGCCAAGTTTTTCACTGTCTTGTGCTTGGGCAAATAAGCACATTGGTTCCTACTCCTGTCCTTCAGCTCAGGAAACCCTGTGAATGCTTTGTTTTCCATGCCAATGAGATTCGCCGAGGGCAGCATTCCAGAGGCAGGATTCTGCACCAGGCCACCAAATCCCTCAGAGACCTCAGGGACAGACAAACCCAATGAGGATTTCCCCCAGGTTCTCCCAAGTCATGGACTTTTATGATTGTGTAAGAAAGTGCAGAAAGAGTCTGTAAACTCATTTGTCTTGACTACCTGTCCTTTTACTAACGAAAGCCCATTTGGACCATCCTGCATCCGAGATGCACGTGACACCATTCTTATCACTGTTAGCATCCATTTGACTAGTTCAGCAAATGTGACTTGTGGATAAAGTTGTAGATGAGGGAGCTTCTGGAATGCCTGCCTCTGGCAGGCGGCTTCCTGATTAGAACACCGTCAGACCAACCCCCACACCTCATTCCTCTTTTGCAGGAGTACAGAGCCTGGCTGTGGAAACAAGTCCACCCATGACTCTGGTTCTTCACACATTAGAGGCATTAAAAAAACATTGTAACATCCGCACAGCTACGTGGATTTGGTTTGTGCCCGTGAAGAGCTCACGTGTTCACGCTCTGACACTCACTGTCTGTGTGACCTTTGCAGAACGTGTTTAACCTCTAGGAACCTCAGTTTTCTCAGAGGCGAAATGGCCCTAACGACAGCACCCTGAGTGATAAATAACGAATGGTGTTATAAAGACGAGATGAGATCACGGACACAGAGCACACAGGTTCCGGGGTCCAACACACTACGTGGGCAATACACAGCCATGTCGGCATTGTCACTGCTTTTTCATGATCTACTTAGAGATTTTGGTCTGCTCTGATGTGCAGATGCCTCATGTTGTATGTGAGTCCCTCCTGATGGCATGGGAAATACTTCCCTAAAGTAGCTTCTCTATTCGCTTCTGCCACAGGTAGCAACTTATCCGAAGACAACCTTATCTTAATATTCCCTCAAAATCAGTGACACTGAAAGCTTCTATGATAGGAGTAGGATTTAGATGCTGAAAAAATTTTGTCAAGTTTATTTCTTCATTTTAAGTGGAAGAGAGTGAGAATGCAAAGAAAGAGAGAGAGAGGAGAGAGAGAGAGTGAGAGAGTGAGAGACAGAGGCAATGTGTGGGGTAGGGGGGCAGAGAGATGGGGAGAGAGTGAATCTCAAGTCGACTCTTCACTCTCAGCCCAGAGCCCAAACTAGGGCTTGATCTCAAAAGCTGTGAAGTCATGACCTGAGCAGAGATCAGGAGTTGGATGTTCTATCGGATGAACCACCGAGGCACCCCTAGATGCTGAAAATATTCTTTTTTGACTGGATAATATGAGAAAGTAATTGATTTCATTTCCTTCATCACCCTGCCCTGTTGTAGAAACACGATGTCCTGAGCTGTTCGGTTTAGAAGAGACGTAGCTGTCGGAATCAAGAGCAAAACTGGTCTACGCCTGGTTTCGGGATAAAAGTTGAACGGATCCCACATGGTAGAGAAATCATTGGGAGACCCCATGATGAATCAGAGCAAGATTTTTGTGCTCACCTAATGAAGAAAGGACTGAACAATCAGACACCCGTTTTGTTCCTGTACAGGTGGCTGGACCCGAGGGACGAATTCACTACATGTGTGTTTATGTGCAAGAGGCTGAGGGAGCCAATGAGCCTCTGTGGTCCCGGTGCTCCAAGCAGGATTCAGGGCAGGAGAACTTTGCTCATGGGAGTAGAAATTCTCATGGGAGTCATTTGTTTAAGGAGTCATCCGAGTAGGCCAACGGGGACTTTGAAAGTGTCACTTCCAAGCCAATATGCGTGGCAAAAATAGTGTTATCCTGAGGTGTGTGCATATGTCATTGTCATAGGAGAGAGACAGCGGCTGTGGTTAGCGTCACTGTTGTGTAATGAATTTTACATAGTAGGAGAATTGCTGAGAAGCTCTTTCCGGGTCCTGATGATTCCTGTGCTATGTTGTAGAGAGAGGAACAAGTACGGGGAAGAGCAAGACGGTACCTGGGTCGAGAAACTGCTGCGCGGGGTTGGTGGAGGCATCCGAGGAGGCTGAGAGAAGCTCGCAGGTGACAGGGCACCTGTGACTGAAGGTTGTCCAAGCTGACCCCATTCTGGTGTTGGCTGAATCGTCTTCGATTTATCACTGCTTGTGGCTTTAGTTTTTCTTTTCTGAAAGTAGTTTTTTCCCCTGGTCAATAGTTTTCAATATCTGATGAGCCACAATCTCTCTCTCTCTCTGTCTCTCTCTCTCTCTCTCTCTTTCCCACTTTCCTGCTCACTCTCCTCTCCCCTTCCTCCTCTCTGTCTGTCTGTGTGTCTCTCTCTCGCACGCACACTCACACACACACACACACACACACACACACACACACCAGGATCTTCACTCTGGAATACTAGCACAGAAGGATACCTCCTTCTACTCTCTGGCTAGGACCCCAACCAGGGTACAAACATCCCTCTGCAAACTTTAACCACACAGATGATTGAACTTTCTTTGGAATGCTAGGCAATTCTACCTCCACCTCTGCTTCCAAGGGCCCTATGTCAAGCTCCTCAAGATGACACGTGGATCGTGGCCTGGTAGAAAACCCTACCTGGCTCCAATGGAAACCAGTCTCAGAACTACTTGGCTGAATTTTGGGATGTTTCATTAGCCAAGTTTTTCACTGCCTTGTGCTTCAGCAAATAAGCACATTGGTTCCTATCTCCTGTCCTTCAGCTCAGGAAACCCTGTGAATGCTTTGTTTTCCATGCCAGTGAGATTCCCCCCGTTCATCATTCCAGAGGCAGGATTCTGCACCAGGCCACTAAATCCCTCAGAGATCTCAAGGGCAGACAAACCCAATGAGGATTTCCCCCAGGCTTTCCCAGGACCTGGACTTTTATGATCGTTCTAGGAATTGCAGAAAGAGTCTGTAAACTCGTTTGTCTTGACTACCTTTACCGTCACTAACGAAAGCCCTTTTGGACCATCCTGCATCCGAGATGCCCGTGCCACTATTCTTATCACTTTTAGCATCCATTTGACTAGTTTGTCAAGTGTGACTTGTGGATAAAGTTGTAGATGAGGGAGCTTCTGGAATGCCTGCCTCTGGCAGGCGCCTTCCTGATCAGAACACCGTCAGACCAACCCCCACACCTCATTCCTCTTTTGCAGGACTACAGAGCCAGGGTTGTGGAAACAAGTCCATCCATGACTCTGGTTATTCATACATTAGAGGCATTAAAAAAAATATTGTAACATCCACACAGCTACGTGGATTTTGTATGTGCCCATGAAGAGCTCACGTGTTCACGCTCTGACACTCACTGTCTGTGTGACCTTTGCAGAATGTGTTTAACCTCTAAGAACCTCAGTTTTCTCAGCGATGAAATGGCCCTAACAACAGCACCCTGAGTGATAAATAACGAATGCTGTTATAAAGACGAGATGAGATCACGGACACAGAGCACACAGGTTCCCTGGTCCAACACACTACGTGGGCAATACACAGCCATGTTGGCCTTGTCACTGCTATTTCACGCTCTATTTAGAGATTTTGGTCGGCTCTGATCTGCAGATGCCTCATGTTGTATGTGGGTCCCTCCTGATGGCGTGGGAAATATTTCCCTAAAGTAGCCTCTCTATTCGCTTCTGCCATAGGTAGCAATTTATCTCAAGACAACCTTATCTTGATATTCCCTCAAAATCAGTGACACTGGAAGCTTCTGTCATAGCAGTAGGATTTAGATGCTGAAAATATTTTTTCAAGTTTATTTCTTCATTTTAAGTGCAAGAGAACGAGAATGCAAACAGAGAGAGAGAAGAGAGAGAGAGAGGGAGAGAGAGAGAGAGAGAGAAAGAGAATGTGTGGGGTAAGGGGGCAGAGAGATGGGGAGAGAGTGAATCTCAAGTTGACTCTTCACTCTCAGCCCAGAGCCCAGTGTAGGGCTTGATCTCAGAAGCTGTGAGGTCATGACCTGAGCAGAGATCAGGAGTTGGATGTTCTACCGATTGAGCCACCGAGGCAACCCTAGATGCTGAATATATTATTTTTGATTGAATAATATGAAAAAATAATAATTGAATTTTTTTCCCTCTCCAGATTTTTCACTTATTCACCCTGTCTAGTTCTTGAAACAGGATGTTTTGAGCTGTTTGCTTCTGGAAACACAGGAATCAAAGGTAATATTTGCCTGCATTTGGTTTTGGGGAAACAAAAGGAACAGAACCCACACTTGAAGAAAATCGGTGGGAGACCCTGTGATGAATCAGAGCAAGGCTTTCCTGCTCATCTAATGAGACAGAGATGGAGTGGTGGACCCATTTTTTGCAGGCTTCCTGTGCAGGTGGCTGGACCCCGTGGAACAACCGACTGCATGGTGTGTTTATGGGAAGAGGCTGAGTCGGCAGACGAGCCTTCCCGGGGTCCCTGCTCTCTAAGACGTTTAAGGGCAGTGTGAGGATTCTCCCAGGATAGAAATGGCTGTGTCCCATATATAAGCAGGTGGGGACTGAGAATCTGTCACTCCCAAGCCAGGATGCAGGGTCAAAGCAGAATTATCTTGAGATGTGCACATATGTCATTGTCCTAGCAGAGGCACAGCGGCTGAGTTTTCAGTGACTGGAGAAGGACACATCCGCGGCCATCTGGGCCTGGGATCCAACAGGCACAGGCAGCTAGCTCCATCCCATGAACAAGTCCTGGGGACACTGGGTAGGGATGATGAGTTTTGGTGCTGACAATAGTAGGATCCACAAGACACAACTTGAGAAAGATGTCTTTAGGGAGTTTGTCCTCAAGTGCTATGTGTGTGTTGGGGCCGGGGTACAGCCTGGGTCAGAGGGCAGCTTGGGGCCTGGGTGACAAACTACATTAGAGAATAGTGATTCAAGTGTTGCCTGGCTCATTCCTCGGGTGGGTATTCCTGTGGTATTTGCCGCAGAATGGACATTATATCTCCCGAGTGTAGGCAACCACCGTGGTCATGTCAGGGTGGGACAGAGGTCCGCTAGGCGGGAGGGGATACACACGTGTGCACTCACTTCTCCACCTCGCCTGCTCTTCCCCTATAACCTGAGGTTATGGTCCCATAAAAGGAGAACTCACACTCATTAGAGTGGTGATAAATGCTGGAAAAAAATCAAAGGACCCGTGACAGCCAGCAGTGGGAAGATGTGATGTGTTGTTGGGGGCACATCAGTGAGGACTTGCCGGGGTGAAGGGAGTCAGGCTGGGGTCCAAAGGTGGGTGTATCTGGGCCAGTGAAAAGACAAGAGTCATGAATTCCAAACCATCGAGATAGCTTATGTTTACACACATGATGTGGGAGGGAGCCCCCAATTTTGGAAGTGAATCCAGATGTATGGTCAATAAGCCAAGGGGAAAGGGACAAAAGGAGACAGGAATGCAGGGTATAAACACCCTCCCGTGTTCATCGTTAATGGTCCGGCCACCCCCTACCCCTACTCCTGCACCAAGTTGGTAACCCACTTGAGATTCGGAATTATTTCAAAATGCATACTTTCAAATAGCAAAGGGTTTCTACTACACTGAAATTTCACTATCTGCATTTGATAAGCTAATGAGTGATTATTGTTATCTAAAGAAATTGTACATAGTAGGGAGTTACGTAGAAGCTCTTTATAGGTCCTGATGATTCCTGTACTATGTTGTAGAGAGAGGAACAAGTATGGGGAAGAGCAAGACGGTACCTTGGTTGAGAAACTGCTGCCTGGGGTTGATGGAGGCATCCGAGGAGGCTGAGAGGAGCTTGTAGGTGACAGGGCACCTGTGACTGCAGGTTGTCCAAGCTGACCCCATTCCGGCGTTGGTTGTGTCTTGTTAGATTTACCATTGCTTGTGGTTTTAGTTTTCCTTTTCTGAAAGTAGATCCCAACCCTCTGGGTAATGGTTTGCAGTTGGAGGTAAAACATTATTACTACTGAGCCAATCAGTTTTTTATTACTAGATTACAAGGATACTAAAACTTCTGTTTCAGGAATCCAGGGGACCACATGGAGCCCGTCCTCTTGAGAGATGACGGGAGGTGTGCAGCCCACATTGATGGGAGTTTCACACAATAGCTGGGAATCTCCTCTCCTCCCTGTGGCCCGAAGGATGCTGCACCAGGATTTGGAAAATCTAGAATTGAATTGTGTCTCTTTGGTGAGCTGCCCTCCTGGTGAGACTTCCCTTTATCCCACATGTAAAGAGGGGTCCTGACTCCACATCTCCTTCCCACGGAGTTATACACACGAGTTATAGTGAACACAGTTCTGAAACATAACGGGTGATGGCCAACTACGGGTGGGTGATTGTTCACTATGGATTTGTTGACTCCAAACCTCATTTTCATTCTGCCCCTGGAATCCCTTTTTTCTTGATTCTTCTATTTGCAGGTTGAGAAATGAAGGAAGAGCTAAGTGCTCCCAGGAAGCTAATCAGGGGAAGAGCCATAGGGGAAGCTTCTTCAGCGGGACCTTTTGCATCTTACCTTCGACACAAGTGTACCATCCACTGGCCGTGAAGCCTTGTTTGCGGTGGATGTCGATTCGTCAGTACTGGACGCCTCCTGCTTTCTTTTCTTCACTGGAGCCAGTCCCTGTGTTTTGTACTTCTTCATAACTGAGGCAGCAAAAAGAACATGGTAAATCCAAAGGAGCCGGTCTAGGGCAACTGCATCACGTTCGGCGCCGTTTCCTCGGAACTCATGCCTGTGGGTCTGAGTTGGCGTTTCTGTCCCCCCTGTGTCCATCAACCAGCCAGCCCTGCTACAGGTGCTGACTCAGTCTCGGGTGGTCTCCTTCCTTCCCCACGGGCACAAGCCCACCCCTCCATCATCTGGACTCCCGGGAACCTCAGTCAAACCCTCTTCCAACCCATTTATCCTATATTTTCCTTTTAAGAATATTAAGTTTTCAAAATGCCGATGGTGGGTTAACTCCTATGGAAGGTCTATTTGAATTACAGCAAGCAGAGAAAGGAAATCCGATCTAATTAGTGACGTGACAAACGTCAAAATATGTTTTTACGATCCAGTGATTTTACGGGAGGCAATGTTTTCACATCTGCGAGAGATGAGTTTTTCTTTAAGCACTGCCTCACGTTTGTTGCTGGGGAATAGAGTAACGGTGGGATAAATATTGTGAGGGAGCAGTATACGCACCGTTTGCAGTATTTTTAAGAGTCACAATTTTTTCCTAATTTTGTCGTCACCCTGTAACCATCGTAATGTGGGGGAAGCCTCAGCCTTTGTCGTCAACTCCTGCTTTTTTTCTTTACCCACATCCCCCAAATACACCCTGTAGAATACAGTGCCCCCCTTTGTAGGAAAGGAATTGTTCGACCTGTCAACCTGTTGGCGCTCGAAGGGCCACCTCATCTGGGCAACTGAGTCGTAAATTGGCAAAGGGATCTCCCCGCTGTGCCGACACCAGGGCTCTGCTGGGCACAGAGGGCGGGCACACGGACAGTGAGGGCTCCTCTGCATTACCTTTTCTCTTCTCATTTTGAATAGCTTTCACAGTGTCTCCTAGTCCTTCTATGTCTTTGAGCAGCCTCAGGAGTTTGTTCACACAGAGAATCCCCTGGAATTTCTTGTGCATCATGTCAGCAATCTTGACCTTGCTATAGTCTTCTTTCATTTTTGGAGTCAGCCCCAAATCAGAATCCAGCAGGGACTTAACCATGCTAAACTGGTCGTCGTTGAGGGGCTGAAGCCCTTTCAGCAGAAGAATTCTCTTGCATTCTGTCTCCATCTCTCAAGGTCTGTCTAAGCAGGAGAAAAATACCATAGGGCGTTACATCCTCATCGGAACAATTTAAAAGCCTGGTTGTGTCTATGTGGGTGAGTGGCCCATGTCAAGGTGTTGTCCTTGAGTGTGTGTGACAAAGACCAGGTGCATCACTGTGCAAAATGGGTTGAGATCTGCTGCATTCGGAACTTCTTTTTTTAAAAAAAATTTTTTTTAAATGTTTATTTATTTTTGAGACCATGCGAGAAACAGAGTGCAAGCAGCGGAGGGGCAGACAGAGGGAGACACAGAATTTGAAGCGGGCTCCAGGCGCCGAGCCGTCAGCCCAGAGCCCGACGCGGGGCTCGAACCCACAAACTGTGAGATCATGACCTGAGCCGAAGTCGGACGCTTAACCGACGGAGTCACCCAGGCACCCTGCATTCAGAACTCCTAAGGAAGTCTTTTCATTTAATAATGACAGTTGTGTCGGGTCAGGGCGGGTGTGGTGGCAGGAGGTCTGGAAAGAGGTAGTGTTTTCTGTGCGTGGAGTGTGGGCTGTACGGTGTCACAGGGCACCTGTTCCCAGCGGCCGTCCCCTACTGGGGCTGTGGTGTCTCCCTGGATGTCTGTTCGCTGGCTCCTGACCCTGTTACCCTCTCTGATGGCCGAGTGGACCGCAGCCTCTCACCCTCCGTGACTGTCCCCGCCACCGGGGCGCTCGCTTCCACACCAGGGACCCGCCCATGTCCACCTGCCTTCCTCCAGTCAGTCCTTCTAGCGTCCCCTCTCCCTGGGGCTTGGGCATGTCCTCTGTGTCCTCTGTGCCCTTGTCCCCTGCTGGCCTTCTACCTGCTGCCTCGTGCACAACCACAGCATTTTTTTTCTGGGACCATTTAGTAGTCCTCTCACTGGAGTTCTACACTCCGGCTAGAGCAGGAACACTGCACTTTTTGGCGCAATTATTTAGCAGTTCCTTGATTTTACCCTTCTAGGCTGAATTCCTCTGCACAGTTCTTTCGGAGAGCCAGATGTCCCTCTATCCAGCCATGGCTCTGTCCCACTTGACAGCCGCCAAGAATTCCCCGGTTTGTTTTTGAAATTTTTCTTGCTCCCCACCCTAGCTTGGAGAGCCTTGAATAATCTGCATCTTTTTTTTTTTTTTTTTTTTTACATCTGTGTCTTTTGTGATTCCTGCGGCTTATGCTCCAGAAATATACAACCCATCTCGCCTCTTCATGCATCAGGACTTTGCTAATTCCCTCCCTGCTGCCTAACAAGCTGCTCTCGCCTTTCTTCCTCCGACTGATTCCTCGGAGCCTTCAGGACTCCGCTGAGGCTTTGTCTTCCAAAAGCCACCAGAGTCCCCCTGTTGGACCGAGGGTCCTGCCTCTGGGCCCCTTTAGCACCTCTCGTACTTCCTCTATGGCACTCAGTACATGGTACGGATTCCACTTTTCTGTTTAAATTCATCAATTGTTCTTATTCGGGCACCGTGTGTTTGTGTAGCTTCTGTATAATTAGCATGTTCAAATCCCCAGGGCTGTGAATGATTCCTTCCTGCGAGGGTACGAGATCCTCGGATTGGTCAGGCTCATGGATTGAAGGATAAATCCACAAGATGGATTATAGCAGAACTGAAGATCATTAACAACAAACTAAAAACTCTGAAAGCTTCCAGAAATGAAGAGCAGATTACCTGTAAAGATTCAAGGAGCAGCCTGAATCTGACGCTCAACAGCAAAGCTGTCCACCAACAGTAAAACAGGGTAATTTTCAAATAGTATTTATTCAAATTCCATATCTGTTTCAAAGCTGAATAGTGTTTAAAATGAAATTTTTGTGTTGTGTGTGGTATATATGAGTGTGACAACATAATTCGTTTGCAAAATAAGATATAATACGATATAAGGTGACAGGAGGCTAGGTTTAATCTTTGTTCATTCCTCTTAAATATGAACGTGCATTTTGTATTTCCAAAATATTAGTGTGTTTGATTTTAGAATAACCATCCAGACCCCTCTTGGGTTTCTAGTATTACAGTATTTGTTTTTGTGTCTTGTTTGTTTGTTTCTATTTTTTTAATGTTTGTTTGTTTTTGAGAGAGAGGGAGAGAGAGCATGAGCAGGGGAGGGGCAGGGAGAGAGGGGGACAGAGGATCTGAAGCAGGCTCTGTGCTGACAGCGGAGAACCCCATGTGGGGCTCGAACTCATGAACCATGAGATCATGACCTGAGCCGAAGTCAGACACCCAACCGACTGAGCCACCCGGGTGCCCTCTAATATTACAGTATTCAAAGTAGGTACACTAAATAGCCTTTCTGAAATGCCCCGACTGTGAATTTCAAAACAGATGCAGCCCCGGGGTATCAGAAAAGGTACTGTCTACATAGAGGGAGGGCAGAATAATTTTGAGAGCAGAATTCCAAGCTGGCCAAACTGATATTTAAATGTGGGGGCCTCAGAAACTATTCTCTGATATTCAAGGCCTTGTGGTTTGTACGACAAAGACCTATAAGGAAACGTCTATTGGAAATGATATTCGATAATAAAAATGACACATAGAGCCCAGAACTACTGCCAGCCAGAGCGAGGACTACCTTGGCGAGGTGTGCCTCTGTCTTACAAAGAAATGCAACTTCGACTAAAGACGAGAGAGACAGGAAGCATATCGACACGGCGGGGGAAGGGAGGAAAGCCAATGGGGCCTTTCGCTAATGTATTTGTCTTAAAGGATCAGATAAAGGTATACGTAAAAACAGAAGCACGAGAAAAGAGCATTCAGAAGTGTCAGAAACGGGAACGAGCGTGGCCGAAGCCAAACTGTACCCCTTAATCATCAGCAGACACAGAAATGGCCTTAACGAGTTAAGCGGAAAGTGTAGTCAAATGGCATTTACACAATCTGCCAATGTATTGTTAACAAAAGATCACTTAAAGGTGGGGAGATAAAAGACAAATATTTCATCATGCGACGAGCAACCAAGAGAAAACCAGCTTATCTACATTAGTGTAGCTTTAAATAGATCTGGAGATAAAAAAAATATCATCAAAGCACAACACAATGACAAAGCTGACGTCCCAGGGAAATAACACAGTTGTGATTGTGTATTTACTTGCTAATCGAAAATATATATTATTTTTGTTGTGATATCCCTTTATAATGCTATAAATATTATGTAATTTATTTCATAACATGATTCGCCTATAATAATATAAAAATTATATTTGTATATTATATCGTATGTTTCTCTCCATACATCCACACACACCTGTATATATCATTGTGTATGTAAATTTGACAGACGTACGGGACGAAAACCTCACAATGGCACGGTTTTTATGCGTGATGATTTTAACGCATCTCGCAATTGCGAAATAAAATTTTAAGAAATCAGTACAGATTTAGAAAATCCGACCAACGCAATTAATAAACATAATTAACGAGGTTTATCTAACATACCCCAAATTCTGAAATCAGCATGAAAAATCTCACACTCTAACGAGAGCAAATGAAATAGTATTATAACAGGCCGTCCAGAAAGTTGCTCAGCAATTCTGCAAGCAGGCAATAGAAATCTCTGTATAACTGACTCCCTCCCTCTCCCTTGCATCTTGCCACTAGAAAAAAGTCAGTAATTTTGAGGAAGGCAGAAAGCAATAGTAAAAGGAACTAAAATAATGGCTCTGAAGTATAAGATAAAAATTAAACTGTCTACAAGAGGTAAAGAAGCCATGTTTTTGCATAACTGTGTCTGTGGAAAGGAAATTTTTTTCTGCTCTGTGTGTGTGTGTGTGTGTGTGTGTGTGTGTGTATGCGTGCATGTGAGTTTTCTAAGATTAGGATAATACCATACAATCAACTTTAAATCCAGATGTGTGTTTTACTTCATATTAGGTTATGATACTTTCCTCCTTGTGCTTCTCTCTTGACTTTTGCCCGGGACCCTGCCACAGCCACCACATTTCCTGTGCACTTTCCAGGGAAGGAAACTAAACAGTTTCTCTAAATATAACTCATGCCAGTAGTCACCTAAGGAATAGATTTTAATATCTTCTATAGTCAAAATGTATCTCCCTTTGTTCAGGCCTCAGATGTGGTAGAATGAGAATGTCTGTTTTTTGCCTGAGCTGGAAAGGATTAGAATCAAGCTACTGTTGGAGAGTCTGGGTGGCTCAATCGGTTAAGCACGTGACTCTTGATTGCAGCTCAAGTCATGATCTCACGGTTCATGAGTTTGAGCCCTGCTTTGGGCTCTGACCTGACAGCATGGAGCCTGCTTGGGATTCTCTCTCTCTCCCTCTCTCCCTGCCCTTCCCCTACTCTCACTGTCTCTCTTTCTCTCAAAAATACATAAACAAACTTAAAAAAAAAATAGAACGAAGCTACTGTTTTCATTTTCCTGACTGTAGTTGATAACCAGCACCCCCCCCCCCATTCTTTATAACCGAAGCCCCCTGGATGTTTCCTGCTCAGCTAATATCTCTTGACAGAAAGCCCACGGTTCTCACCTTGCTGGAATTCCCCACAAGTCCAGATCTTGAGGTCTTCTTCAGAAATGCAGGAATCACTGCTTATTTTGTTTGAGGAGAAAGATCAATCAGCAAAGCCCTTAGAGACTGGACTGCAAGCTATTATAATCTCCTGAAGGGCACAGGAAAAAGAAATGTTTTTGAAAGATAGCAATCAGAAATGGCACTGTGTAGAGTCACAACTTGACTAGTTTTGGTTTCCTCTCACTGTGCTGTCCCCCAGAGGGAGGTTATGAAACCATCCCGAGACTCCTCCCTCCCTTGTCCTTAGCTTTCGATTTCATTAGTCAGAGAAAATAAACAGCCTCCTTCTTGTAAATACTGAGTCAAGACGAAAAATCAGAGCAAAAATATAATTAAGGGTTTTTGTTACAAATGTCAGGAGAGGGAAGGAGTGCCAACGTTAGAACTTTGTTGTCCCGCAGACTTACGTGCGGGTCCTTAGAAATTATATTCCCTCCAAAAATGTTCAGATGTAGAAGTAAGATGAATCACTGGGCCACTTATCCCTCACTTCCTGTTTTCAGAGTTCTAGGATGAAATGTTGAAAGAGGCATCTATCTCTGCTACGCACTTGACTGGACATCCTGCATATATGTACAGACAAGTCTGCTATGAAATCCTTCTGGGTTTAAATAGTGCCTGAAGCATTCACCCCATTAGTAAGTGAGGTACTTGGAGGTAGAAGGTACCACAGAGGTAGAAGGTCATTAATATGTGAATCTTTCCTTAGATATATATCAAGGAAGTTGCCCTCTCAACTGTGACTAGGCTACTTTGCCTCACTGATTAAGTTAATGGTTACTCATACTTTCTGCATTATTCACGCATAAACATAGCTGGGTAGCAAGTTCATATCATGACAGCGTTGAAGTCTTTGCAAATTCTGGATGAACACTGAACCTCTGGACTGAGATGGGCCTGATTCACCTTTTGTTCCGCAATGGTTTTGTTGTTGTTGTTGTTGTTGTTCCCATGAAGGACCGTGGATGCATTCCAGAGTATCGGAAACCCTGAGATAGCAAATAAATGGTACCAATCAACTGACATTATGGCTGTAACTCACCAGGGGATCTGCAGGTGGGATGACGCCAGGACTGGGATCCCAAAGGACAGATGGTGTTGGTAGATGATCTGAGGTCATCTAAAGAGAAGAAAGCTGATTATTTTAATTCAGACTATAGTCGTGGAGTGGCTAGCTGAAGTCGAGATTTGAGACCATCTGAAAACGCCACCAAAGCATGAGTAAGTCATGGGAAGGCGAGGGGGATCTGGAGGTGTCCATAAACACCTGTGAGTGTCCATTGCTTCTTTTCAAGGCTTTAGGTTGCTGTTTCACGCGGCATGGAGCTGGTCTTAAGGTAAGAGGTGGAGGGGAACATTAGGGAGGTCAGAGAGGGCCCCATCCCAGAGATCAGAGGGTAGAGAACATATGGGAAGAATGACCATATCAGGACATCTTCCTGCTCCTTTTCTTTGCAATCAGGTGACATAATGTCCCTGATTGGGACTCCTGCACATAACACACAGATTCCTGTCATCAATAAGGACAATTCCGAGCGGTGCTCCATAATTCATACAGTGAAGCTGGAATTTTAATAGCTGAAACAAAGGAATGCTAAAAACGTGTATTTCTTCCTGGCTCACAGGCAGTAGCCAGACATTTGGTGGCTTGCGCGGTGATGCAGAAAGCTCGCTAGTACAACATCCAAGAAACCTCGATACGGAGAAAAATGGATAAATTTACGCCGAGTTTTTATTGTCTCAAGTGTTAATTCACATGGTCAAAATCCCCAGGACAAGTCCCCACTGGATTGACCTTCCGTGGGCCAAAGCCAACACACTGTTTTTTGTGAATACAGTTTTATTGGGACACAGAAATACTCATTTATTTATGCATTGTCTACATCTGCATTCCTGGTGCCACTGAGGAGCCGACGGGCCACACGGTCCAGGTTTTCACTATATGGCTCTTGAAAGAAAAAAATCTCGTCCGCCTGTGCCCTTAGCCATCAGGCTGAGAGAGAGCAGAGAGAATCTACGGGGAAAAGCAGAAGTGAGGAAGAAAACAAGCACATCAAGAAACCACAGTCAGACCTTTTCAAATCCACAGTAGGACTGTGGAGAAAAGCTTGGTGATGAAGTCTGTGTCTCAGAGAAAGAAACAGAAAGGGAGGGTTGGGGACTGAACTGTGTTCTCCCAGATTCACATGTTGAAGCCTTACCCACCCCCGCGACTGTATCTGGAAGGAGATAGAGCCTCTAAGGAGGTAAATAAGTTAAAATGATGTCATAAGGGAGGGGCATTAATCCAACGTGACTGGAGCTTTTCTAAAAAGAGGAGGTTTTAACACACACGGAGACCAGGGATGCGTCCACACAGATGAAAAGTATGTGAGGACACGGCAAGGAAGTGGCCACCTGCAAGCTGGGACAGAGGCCTCAGGAGAAAGCAAATCTTTTGATGCTTTGATCTGGGACTTCTAGCTTCCAGAATTGTGAGAAAATAGATTTCTGTTGTGTCAGCCGCCACCCCCCCCCCCCCCCCAACCCTGCCCCCAGTCTGTGGTAGTTTGTTATGGGAACTCTAGCAAAGGAATACAGGGAAGAGTGGCAAAATTCTTCTCCAACAGCTTATCCTAAGGGGCCGGTAGAAAGCTCGCTAGTGTGGGAGCCTCAGCTGGCTCAATGGATGAATCTACAGAACCACCCCCGCCACCCCGCTTCCCTGAACAGCATGCTTTCTCAGGGAAGTTGATTTCTCTTTCAAAGGAAATGCAAAGTGTGATGGAGGTTTCTATGCGGACTCAGTCTTGTATCCCTGAGATAAAGCAACAGTTCCAGGATGCATCATCACTTACCACATTTTGAGAGATTCAATTTTGAGGTATGTGAAAAAGCACTTTTACATTTACTTTCAGGAGAGGCATTGGCCTTTATTTCTCCTTTTGCTTGGTCTTTATCTGATTTTGGTACATTAGTGTTGACACTCCTAAAAGCGTGCACGTGACGTCACTAATGCCTCCTCCTTAGATGTTTGATAGAATTCATCAAGTGTGTATTCCGGGAGCTTTTGTTGTGGGAAGGTTTTTGTTACAACTGAATCTCCTTGCGTAGATATAGCGACATTCAGATGTTCTTTTTTTTTTTTTTTATGAGAGTTTTGGTAAGTTGTGTTCTCCAGGAATTTTGTCCATTGGATCTAAGTAACCGAAGTTACTGGCCTAAAGTGGTTCATAATATGTTTTTTGTTCTCTTTTAAATTTCTGTAGGCTCTGCAGTGTCCCCTTATGTTCCAGAAATTGGGCATTTCCACTGTCTCTCTATTGCCCTTATGTAGTCCCACTGGACAGGTTTGTCTCTGAGGACAGGGACACAGGAAAGCCCAAGGCCCAGGGGGAATGGAAGGAGACCAGAGGGCTTGAAGCCTCTAGCAAATGCAGCGAGAATGAACATTAAACACTGCCCGACACTAAAGGTGTGTTTACTCCATTCCTATCACCTGACAAAACATGTCATGCTTTCGACAAACCATTATGGGGCATGTCTAAAGACAAGGACAAACAGTCTGAAGAGACAAAACTGGCATCTGAGCCAGACTCAGATATGACATAGATGTTGAAGTTAGCATACAGGGAATCTAAAGTGTCTCTGGTTAATATGGTAAGGGCTTGTGTTAGTTTCTAGAAATGCCACGAGAAAAATCCCACACATTGGTGGCTTCAATAACCGTACTTGATTTTCTCTGAGTTCTGGAGGCTGGAGTCCAAGATCAAGGAAGCAGCAGGGCTGGTTTTCTCAGAGGACTCTCTCTCTAATATGCAGACGGACACCTTCTTCACACAACTGTCCCTCTGTCCTCCTCCTGATGTCTCTGTGTGTCCACGTTTCCCCTACACATAAGAACACCCATCAGACTGGATCAGGAACCAACCATATGATCTCGTTAGCCTGAATCACCTCTTTAAAAGGGTCTGTCTACAAATATAGTCACATTCTACTCTACTGCCTGTTAGGGCTCCAGCATACGAATTCGGTGCGGGGGACACAAGTGAGCCTGTAGCAGGGCTTTGGCCAAAAAAGTAAAAAGCATGCCCCGAATGGTACTCTAAGCAGAAAGACAGAAACTCTAAGAAAGAATCAACAGGAATTTTAAGAAATAAAATTGTTGAAGAGCGCCTGGCTGGCTCGGTACATTAAGCACCTGACTTCGGCTCTAGTCGTGATCGTGCGCCGTTTGGTAGTTTGAGCCCCCACTTCAGGCTCTGCACTGACAGCTCAGAGCCTGGAGCCTGCTTCATGTTCTGTGTCTCCTTCTCTCCCTGCCTCTCCCCTGCTCTCTCGCGGTCACCCCAAAATAAATAAACATTAAACAAAATTTTAAAAAAATTTTTAAAAAGAAATAAACATGTTGTGACACAAAAGATAGGTATTCAGTAAGTGGACACAACCAAGGAAAGGATCGGCGAGGATAGGTCAATAGAAACTACTTACACTGAAATGCAGAGAAAGAGAGAAAGAAAAACCAGAATAGCCACCATCGGTGGCATCATAGCATAAGACGCAGCATATGCTGCATCTCAGAAATCCGAAGGGTAAAGAAAAAGGCAGGAAACGTATTGGAAGGAATAACGGCAAAGAAGACTCCAAGATTAATGACAGACACAGAACCGCAGGGACAAGAAGTTCAGACAGTGTCAAACACGGTAAATATCAAAAACTTACCTCAAGGAATATCATTTTCAAATTGCGGAAAACAAAAGACAAAGAGAAAATCTTGAAAGAAGTCAAAGGAAAATACAACACGCTGTCTACAGAGGAACAAAGATAAGAATGCTGTGGCCTTCTTGTCAGAGACGGTGCAAGAAGAGGGTGAAGCGAAATATTTAAAACGTTGAAGAAAAAGCCTATCAGTCTAGAATTCTATATCCACGAATACTATCCCTCAAAAGTGAATGAGAAATAAAGGCTTGCTTAACCAAACAAAAACTGAGGGGATTTGTTGTCAGCAGACCTGGTCTATGGGAAATGTTAAGAGTTCTTCAGGGAGGAGGAAAATGATACGGGTCAGAAACTCAGATCTACATGAGGAACGGAAGAGCATCAGAGAGGAATAAATAATGAGAGCATGTTTTGCATTTCTGATTTTTTTGAGTTTATTTTTATTTATTTTGAGAAAGACACAGAGAGCAAGTGGAGGAGGGGCAGAGAGAGAAGGAGAGAGAGAATCTGCAGGCAGATTTAGATTGCTTAAAAACCTGTCTCTACACTCTCAACTACTGCAAATGTTATGAGTATAGTTGAAATGCTAAGAGAGGAAGAAAAATAAAATGATATAAAAAGCTTAGTTAAAACCAGGGGAGGCAGTGGGGCGCCTGGGTGGCTCAGTCTGTTGAGTGTCTGACTCTTGATCTTTGGCTCAGGGCTTGACCTCATGGTGCGTGAGATCCAGTCCTGCATGGGGCTCTTTGCTGACAGTGTGTGTCTCTCTCCCTCTCTCTCTCTGCCCTTCCCATGCTCCCTCACTCTCTCTCTCTCTCTCTCTCTCAATAAATAAATAAGCTTCAAAAAACCAGAAGGGAAGGAGACAAAAAGACAGGGGAAAGAAACAAAGAACGAATACAAAGAATAGAAGACAATTAGAAACATGGTAGTTACCAATCTAACTTTGTCAAAAATCACTTTCAGTGTCCAGTGGTCTAAATACATGAAATAAATGAGATGGATTAAAGCAAAACAACCCAATTCTACATTTTCTGCAGGAAATCTACTTTTTTTTAATGTTTATTTATTTTGAGAAAGAGAGAGAGAGTAGGGGAGGGGCAGAGAGGGGTCGAGAACAGAATCCCAAGCAGGCTCCACACCATCAGTGCAGAGCCCGATATGGTGCTCGAACTCACAAACCATGAGATCATGACTCTGAAATCAAGAGTCAGACGCCTAACTGCCTGAGCCACCCAGGCACCCGAAGAAATCCACTTTGAAGGTAAAGACTTAAGTTAAAAGCAAAGGAATAGCGATAGATACACCCGGCTCCTACTAATAAAAACAAAAAGGAGTCACTGTATTAAATTCTGATGAAGCAGATTTTAGAACAATGAAAACTTTCCAGGTTATGGAGGGTTATTACATAATGATAAAGGGGTAAATTCTTCATGAAGACAAAAGAATTCTAAACGTGCATGCATCTAACAGAACATCAAAATACATGAAGCAAAACCTGACATATATGTATATGTATATATGTCTGTATAGACATGTATCCACCATTGCAGTATTATACGGAATATTTTCACTGCCCCAAAAATCTCCTGTGCTCTGTCTGTTCGGTCAATCCTCCCTCCTCACTTTCCCCTTGGCAACCACTGATCTTTTCACCGTCTCCAATACTTTTGCCTTCCTAGAACGTCACAGAGTTGGAATGACACAGTATGTAGCTTTTTCAGATTGGCACTTTTTTCAGATTCACTTAGCAATATATGTTTCTTCCCACCTTTTCATGGTTGTATAGCCCATTTCTTTTGTATCACTGAAGAGTATTCCATTGTCTGGAAGCACCAGTTCGTTTACCCATTCATCTATTAAAGGACATCTTGGTGGCTTGCAAGTTTTGACGATTATGAATCAACCCACCGTGAACATTTGTGTGCAGGTTTTTGTACGGACATAGTTTTCAACTCCTCTGGGTAAACGCCAAGGATCGCGACTGGTGGGCTGCATGGCAGGAGCATCTTCAGTTTCGCGAGAACGTGCCAGACTGTCTTCCAAAGCGGCTGCGCTGTTCTGCATTCCCAGAAGCCACAAACGACAGCTTCTGTTGCTGCACATTCTTGCCAGTGTGGTGTTGAACGAGAGTGGTAAAGGGGGGCTTCTTCGTCTTGTTGCCGATCTCAGCAGAAAAGCATCGAGTCTCTCACCATTAATCATGACGTTAACTCTACACTTGATTGTAGATGTTTGTCGCCTTGAGGAAGGTGCCCTCTCTTCCCAGCTTGCTGGAAGCTCACTTTAGTTCTCAAGTTTTTATTTAAATTCTAGTTAACACCCAGTGCAGCTTTGGTGTCAGGAGTAGAGTTCAGTGATTCATCGTTTACATACAACACCCAGTGCTCATCACAAGTGCCCTCCTTAGTACCCATCACCCATCTAGCCCACCCCCCACCCACATCCCTCCACCAACTCTGTTCTCTATCGTAAAGAGTCTTCTCAAAAACAACAAAAAAAGTCTTCTCGTGGTTTGTTTCCCTCTCTCTTTTGCCTGCTGAGAGTTTTTATCATAAATGGCTGCTGTACTTTTCCAAATGTTTTTGTGTCTGTTGATATGATTATATGATTTTTTCCTCTTTATCTGGTTGATGTGCTGGATTAAGTTAATCGATTTTTTTGAACGTTGAACCAACTTTGCATATCTGGAATAAATTGCCAGGGACCAATAATGCTTTTCAGTTCAGCTATGTCTTTACTTATTTCCTGCCTGCTGGACCTGCCAGGTGCTGATAGGGGGCACTGAAGTCTCCAAGCGTAAGAGTGGGTCATAATCGTTGCATGTCTTATCTTTCTGAATATTATCCCTTAATTAGCCACAAACACTCCAAGATGACCTTTAAGATATTTTTAAAACAATACACCATTTCACCGCTTCTCTTTTTCTTATCTAGATTTCTGAAATTGCCTACTGAGCTGGGCTGGTAGACCAAGTGTTTAATTTTAACAGCACTTGCCAATTTCCGTGGTGTAAATACTACTATACTACCCAGGTTGATTTCGTGGCGCCCAATGTTTATCCACCAGCGTGCAAAATCCCTAAATATTTAAATTAGTTCTTTATACCTGTGGGATGAGCAGACGCCACCATGCTGCCACTGACCATTTATGTCCCTGTCTTCAAACGTGTCGTCTCCTTGCCACAACACTTTTTTTTAAATGTCAAAACAATTTCTTTGACACAAACCTCTCAAGTAGTTACCCACTTTCTACCCTGAAGATCCAAATTTCTTTCTTTCCGACATAAAGTAGGCTGCTATCAAACACCCTTTTTTTTAAAAACCTCTCCAGCCTAATTTGCCCCTATGCTCTCGCATATGTCAAACTTCTGCTGTACAGAACCCTCCACACCAGCTTGTGCTTTGAACATTTGCGGGTGACATTTCCTCTACCCATCAATAGCTTATGTCTTCATCCTGCTAAACACAGTACCACTGTGCTTTGATCTCTCAAGATCCACCGAGACGGTGGTGAGTAAGGTGTATGGATTATCTCACTTAACTTTCAAACCAACCTGTGAGGGAGAGACTTTCTCTATGACAGAGAAATCTGCTTTGGCTCCTTTCCCGACGCTGATGGAGCCAGATTCAAGGCAGGCCTATCTCACTCCAAAGTCCCTTGCTCTTAACCACCAAAGCAACGTCCTTCCCTACACTGTTCATGTCTACAAATCTTCTATCACTTTGCACAAGTTTCATATGCTTTTAAAGTCTATATGAAGGTAAGCCTACATTTCCTTAATAATATCCCGTAGCAAAATTCTTCATCTAAAATATTAGCACATCGTTGGGATCCTATAGTTCCTGTGTCCATTGAACTTTCTCTGTAAAACCACAGGAATATCATTTTCCCAAAGCCGGCACCAAATATTTTGTCTCTTTGGAAAACTAATGTTTGTCTATACAACTCCTACCTGTATGAAACCCTGAATTTCAGATACAAGCTTTGACCTCTGGCTTGTTACTCCCAGTTACACGCAGAAGTGGTGACCATTATCTACTTTTTCATACTTGATATTGTGCCACTTTCCTCCCCCCTTTATCTTTCTGTATTCTTCTCTGTCATGGTGTTCTTATCCATCTAGGAAAATGTGACTATGTTGCTATATAACATGGCTGCAGGGAGATTAAATCCTATAGACTCATTGGGATGAGGGAAATTTGGGGCACGAGCACCAAGTAGGAGTTCATGGAGATTACAAGGTGGCATTCATTCTTTCCTCTCCAACTTAACTGCTTCTCCCACTTAGCTCTTCTCCCCTGGCATTTACAATCCGTGTTTCTGTTTTAACTGCTTTTATTCTTTCTTTTGTCCCCCAAACAACACCACACAATCCAAACAATTCTGGTGGCAGAAAGGGCATCTGCAGCCCCGTGGATGATCTCTGTACTTTGAGGTCTCATCTTCATAGCACGACACAGGGAAAGTTCGTGAATACGTGCAGCTTCCCGTTCACTCAAGTTACGGTTCTCTGACCCTCCCTGTAATGCACAAGCCACACTTTCCCACCTCTTGGCCATTATATCTGCTATTCTCATTCCTTATTTGATCATTTCATCTAAGATAGACCATCCTCTGCAAAGGCTTCTCTGATGATGCTTGCCAGACCGAGAATTCCTTTACTCTCTTTTATTTTTGGACTTGCTCTCAAGACATTTCCTGATGTTATTTCATTCTAAAATTAGAGATGACATTCTTTACTGTGACTAATCCTGAAATTTCATCCAACCATAGATATCCAATTTGGGGGGATTCTTATGACAAATCACTAAAACTATAATTCGCTCACATTACTTCAGCGATAAGGACAGAATAGGTTGGGAGTTTGAGGAGAGGAAAATAATTTACAAGTGATAGAGAGGTCTGACTTCAGAATCTTGTTCTCTTTTAGCTTCAGGTTAGGGCTTAAAAATCTTTTGCCTAATAGAAGCAGCTCTCATGACCCCAAATGCATGTTTCTGTATTCTTAAAATGTTTACGATATCACCTCATGAGTGTCAGAAGGAAAAGAAAGAAACAAACAAAAATTATTGACATGCAAGATGGTGGAAAGTGTGTGGAAGAAATACTTCTAGCATGGTCTCTCTCTTTTCCCAGCCAATGACAAATGTAACAGATTTATGATGCTCAGTTCAATTCTAAATTACAGCAAAAACTGTGACCGCTTTTATATAGTACTCTGTGTGTGTGCATGTGTGTGTGTGCATGTGTGCATGTGTGCATGTGTGTGTGTGTGTGTGTGTGTGTAGCGTGAATAACATGGCTTCTCTCTGATGATTTCTATGAAGCCTAAATAAAACCATATAAGTGATGGTGTAAGCACATAGTGCTAGGCACATAGTCTGCTATGCAGTATCTAAGGGACTTTAGAGAAGGGACCGCTGTGTCTTGCACTGTATTTTTGATCTGAAGTCGTATCTCTTAGAGACGGTCTCAGGGTGGCAGTAATTACACATAAGTGCTTAAAGTTACTAACAGCCGTGTATGGGAAGTCAATTAAGTTTTCTTTATGGCTCTAAAATTCCTTCCTGGGTCATTCTTAGGCCTCCTTTGGATGCGAACACTTATCTGTGCTCCGTGCTGTTCTGAACTATTCTGGTAGAAAACCTGTGATTGTTGTGTTTCCTGTGGGTCTCACCTTTCAACCTTTCTGGAATGTTCTCTCTGCGTAGCCACTGCCCGTCTGCACTCGGACTGCTGAGTGCTGTCCTACTCACGCCCTCACCTCATGGAAGGTGGAGGAGAGCTGCATGGAGCTTGCATGGAGGGAGAGTCAATAATCAGCAGATGGAACAGGCTTGTACAGAAAGAGAGATGAAGGTCACCGAAGCCTGGAAGTTCAGAGGAGATACAATCAGTGTCTGTGAAAGCCGTGGAAGATGAAAGGAGAAGGTTGAAAATGATAGATGAAATGGCGAATACAAGCACGCACCCGAATGTTAAGGAAAATGAGATCCTTGGGACCCCAAATGCTTCCTTGGTACCACATGTGTGAGAGGAAAAGGGCTGCCGTGCTGAGGGAGACCAGGAGGAGGATTCCCTCGGTCTCTCTTGAGTCTGTTGTCTCTCCCACACTGTCCACATGGAAGGGAGACTTGATCTGCATACCTCTCTGAGACACCTGTTTCGCGGAACTGACTTACCTTTGGAGGGTTAGTTTCCCTTCTTCCTAGAGCAGAGATCTCTCTGAATGGCCTGTGACCGAGCCCTGACCACTTTGTACTCTTTGAAAGGTAGTGACAGGGAACCCACCACCTCAGAAGGCAGTTCGCTCTACTCTGAAACAGCTCTAATAATTAAATCCTTCTTCTTTCGAGTAAATTCAAAGTTTAAAGTCAAAGATTGCCTTGTTATTTGCAGCCCAGAACTACTCATTTCTATCAGAAAAAAACCTTAATAACCTTTCACCCCTTCTGCCTGAGAGTATCTCAAATAGTTGAACATGACAATCTTGATACATGGTATTTAAAAAATCATGACTGGATTTTGGCTTTTCATGATGCAACATAAGTTGGCCATCGACCTGGGGCACCCAAGGTGCCTATTATGGCGGCCTTGGTGAGCAGCGAGCCCATCACCCACCCATCCATCCACCTCTCTTTTCAGTAAATATCCACTGAGCTGCTAATAGTTAATGGGAACTCTTTTCGGTTCTGGTGACAAAACAGGGAGTTGAAACCAAATCCAAGTTTCGGAGAAATTACACTTTAATGAGGCAGGTAGATTGGCGACATCTTCTGTGCATGACATCCGTTCTCCAACTAGCTGAGGGACGTTATGATCTTGATGACTTCCCTCAATCTCTCTTCAGTGAAAACTTCAGTTTTCACATGGCGGATGGAAAAATGGGATTCTAGAACTTCTAACTTCCTTCCAACTCTGATTTTCCCCAGATGCCCCAAATGATATGAATGCTATTAGGTTGGCATTGTGCAGGATTTTTTTAAGTATACACATTACTCTTGGCATCTAAGCCTCCCAGAATAAAAGACACGCATTCAGACAGGAAGCCGTACAGGGGAGAACCACTCATTATCTTTCCATGGACCTGGGCCCCAAACCATAAAGGCAGACCTGTAATGCCTCGTTTCCTAGATCAGTTGCACATGAACAGCCTTGGACCTTCGCGGAGGGAGACACCTCATTCCATTCTTCTCAACTTCCGCCTGATCCTCGCTCCCCTCCCCCTAACACACCTACCCCAACCGGGACCACGGCCTGATTCTCCATCAGGGACAGCGACTGACCACCCGAGTATCATTAGGGAAGTGATTTCACCTTTCTCTTCCCTGTTTTTCTCACGTTAGGAGAGTGAAAAGGCGAAAACTCTCAACCATCTAGAGCTAGGCTGGAGATTAAGTGACACAAAATAATTGCAAAGCACCAGGAAGTGAGTATGTGGTCAAGAAATCGATTGTAAACGTCCAGTTTTGGATACCTCCTTCCTGCCACTGAACTCCACAGTATGTGAATGGTTCTTCAGCGCTTGCCTGAAGCGAGGGGGTCTCTGCCCGAGGCAACTTCCCGCTGGAATCCACGCAGGGGCAGCATGAGAGCCAGGACACATGGCTGGAGAGCCACCAAGCTGTTGGGCCTTGAGTAAAAGAACGCAGCCAGGCAAGCCGCATCACACGGGGCTAGAACCACATGCAACACGTACGTGTCTTCCTGCAGATTGCCCGGAGGTGACTTATTTGGCGGAACAATTAGGCGTTATGCCCGCTCAGGGGCACCAGTTCGGAATCGACTCCCATCCTTCCGAGCGACAGCAAGCCTTTCCTAGGAAAACAGGGCTTAGCAACTGCAGCGCAGAGAATTTCTGTGCTGACGTGCGCCCTCAGCAGGGTGTCTGAGCAGGGCACAGCCCGTTCAACACGGCTGTTCTTGACCCCAGCCTTCCTTTGTCGAGGTCGCACCCAAAGCATAAATGCGAATATTGCTTGGGGCCTGTGTGCTCCAACCTGATCTGCAAGTTACACACGATTTACTTTTAAGCATCACACCAATAAATTAGACTCCTGTTATAGCACTCCTTTGGAACAAAATGTCTATTATTTTTTCCAAATTATAAAAACTTATATATACATGCAAAATCTGGCATTAAAATGGCACATAAAAGTATTTAAAAAAATAAAAAGTACCTATTAATACTCTCTCTCTTAGAATTGATAGCCGGTATATATATCTCTAAAATTCAATAATATTATATACTATATATTATATATGTAATATATAGATAGATAGATACTTTTAATAATATGTGTATATCTGTCTCTGTCTATCTATCTCTATATATACTTTTGTTGTACTTATATTTTATCTCCATAAACATCATTGTTAATGGCATCCAGGTTTTTAAAGGACACCCTAGTGTGGTTTCCATGTACAAGTAAGGATTGAGTGGTTGTTTCTTGCTCTTCCTGGGCTTGATGACCTAGAAGAAGAAAGAGGTGAATAGAGGACACTTGAGATGCAGCTGATTTTACCTTTCTCCTTGCACTGACACGGTCCCCCAGCCACCAGCCACCTCCCCGTGAGCACTCTATTGTCACTGCCATCTCACATATGAGATTACTGAAGCTCATAGGGTTTAAGTCTTCCTCAAGACCACAAACTTAGTGAGAGAGCCCTTAAAACCCAGCCTCGATGACCTCTAAAACATGAGCATTTGGTGGGCATACAACGCTTCCAGCCCAGAGTTGGAATTGTTACAAGGGCTGCAAGTTGTTCCGAAAACAATTCACAGTCCGATGATCTGGTTGTTTTCCTTTATTGATTTTCCTTAGCTCGGTTTCTGCAAGTCTAAAGAGGAAGAGGTGCTGGACGTGGTTCACAGATATTTTAATCATTCCGCCCACAGGGATTTCCAGTAGCCACCTCCTACCTGTCTGTCAATAGGTGGCATTATATGAATTAGATTACTGAACGCCAGATGGTAACTCAGTGGCAAATGAACCTCAAAATACGAATGTTAGAGAAAGGCTTTCATTAGTGATATTGAAGGTAATTGATACAATATGAGATTGCTCACACATGGTATAAAAATCAGTGTAATGGCAATGCCCTTGAATTGTGTTGAATATAGTTGACACAGCTAAAGGATTCTATCTGTTGGATGCAGACTGCAAGGACCCCAGAATCTTTTCTCTGAAATTTTGGGTCCTGGCAAATTCCTCCAACAAGGGGATGATAAGATCGCACCAAAGATTGGGGAGCTATTATTTCCTGATAACTGAAGATCAGAGGACAGAACTAATTTGAGCATTTGGTTAATGGGCAATATATAGTTAATGAATGTCCGTAAGTGTGGAATTCTGTTCTGAGACTTTTTCTTTATAACCTGGGAGGACTGTCAACTAAATAATACCCTTGAGAATTCTGTCTGCCCCAGTAGCTAAGGCCACTTTTAACCTCAAGTAGAGCAGGACCCATCTCAGAACAATGAAGTTTCAATCATGTGGTCCTTTGACACCTTGGAGTGAAGTATTCAATAATGGGGGGGGGGAGGTGAGAGCGGAGGAGACGGTGAGTGCATCTGAAAACATGCTATTATTGCTGAGAAAACGGCAGAGTTAAGATTCTGTTTTTATTTTCATTTTTTTAATGTTTATTTCTTTTTGAGACGGAAGGAGACAGAGTGCAAGTGGGGGAGGGGCAGAGAGAGAGAGGGAGACACAGAATCCGAAGCAGGCTTCAGGCTCCGAGCTGTCGGCACAGAGCCCGACGCGGGGCTCGAACTCACGGACTGCGAGATCATGACCTGAGCCGAAGTCGGACCCTCCACCGACTGAGCCACCCAGGCGCCCCCAAAATGTTTTCTTACTTGACCACCAGACGTGAGGTTAGATAAAAAATTTTCTAATACTTAGGAAATTCTCAAACCTACGTTGAAATCTTTACATTCCTCTGGAGTGCATGCCATGTGCTTGTATTCCAGACTCTGTAGAAAGACTAAAGCATTTCACAAGGTAGGTAACCGATTAGACTCCAGCCCTTCCTTCCTAGAAACGTTCATCACCAAATTTGCCTGAGCCTTTGATGAAGGCGGGCAGGGGGACCAGGAAAGCCTGGGATGCAGTCGTGTCCCCATGACGGCACAGAGCTAGGACACTTAGGAATGTGCTAAGGTGCCCTGTACCCTTGGAGTGCCCTTGTGACCCTGAGAAATGTTCTACTCCCTGTGTGTGTGTCCTCATGTTTCGCGAGGTGGGGCTAATACCATAGAATACGGTTCTATGTCCAGATGCGTGTTGTTTTTATCTTTTTATTATCATTGCATAATGCTTTTTTCCTCCCACTGTCCTGTCTCCTACCCAGGCCCCCACCACAGCCACCAAGCTTCCAGGCAAGAAAGCCAAAGCCCTTGTCTAACTATACTCCTGTTGTAAACGCCCCCCGAGTGAATTTTAGAAGCTGCAACAGTCAAATGCTGTGTTCAGGCCTCAGTTTTAGGAGAATACAAGATGTCTGCTCTCTCCCCAGGTAAGTGAAGGATTAGAGGCCACTGAGGGTTTCAGGTTTCTTAGCACAGTTGATTCCGGCTTCCCTTCCCCATCCTCGCACCCCCGCCTCGCACTCGGCTGAATCCGCATGAGGCTTGGTTTGGGCCTTGTTAGGATGCGTCTAGAGCTGTCCTCAGCCCACTCGTTGTCCCATATTGACTCCTAACGTGCAGCCTCCCTGCTTCGTCAGGGTGTTGTCCAGGTCGGGAAGATGCGTCTCTATTTCAGCAGCCTCCACCTTGCCAGCTCCCTGCGCTCTCTCTCACTTCTGCCCTGCGCTCGACCCCCGGCAGCTGGAGGCCTCACTGGTCTCACCCCCAAGTGCGAGCCAGGACTCAGCCAGTGAATGCCGCCCCCTCCCCCCCAACCGGATCGTTCTCTTCTCTCTACGTTCCCGTTATTGAGATGCCGTGAAAACTGATGTTTACTGTCCTGGGCAGTGCGACTGCCGGGTTTTGCACGGACACCTGCTCCCTAGGCGCCGTCGGGAAACCCTCCCAGGGGAGACCCGGGCGACTGTGGAACCTGCCCGCGGAGTCTGCTTTCTGGCAGGGATCCTACCCTTGTGCCGCCTATTGTTCAAAGCCTGAAACTGTCATGTCCTGATTGCGTCATAGCATGGCCTATGGGGGGAGGCTACTCTGCTCTCTCCAGAAAGGGAAGTCACCCGGTATGCTTCAAATACTAACTTTAGAGATTTCATCTCGTTAAGTGTTATCTCCCGTCATTTGGAGTAGATTTCATTCACTATTCATGACTCTGTGCTCTTGACATGTCCCTCCATGGGTAACACGGTTCAGGAATCCGCACATTTGAGATATGACAATAGGAACATGCAGTTGAAGAATAAATCATGCGATGTACCAGTAAATCAGAGGATGGGACTAAATATTTCATAGCACTAAGGGTAGGGATCCTTCCTGGGAGTATTTGTACCTTTGCATAAACCCCCAATTGTGCTTCCTCCAGAGACACCAATGAAACAAATGCTCCCCTTTGTTGGGGGGGGGGTTCATTGCAGAAAAGGTTTATTTTTGTGGACCGAATAAACCTTTTCCCAGGGCAGGGGACTCACTGAGTTTTATATTGTTGTAGGACTAACATACATAACCTGAGACTGACGCCAGTTAGGGCCTGGCCCTCTGGAAGTCACAGAATGTAGCCCCCCGTATTGGTGAGGTCCGGTGTACCCCATCCTGTGTGGCTCACAGTGCACAAGTCAACCGCCCCCATGCAGCTCACTCCTGGATGAAAGAGACCACATCGGGCACTTTGGCAGAAGATGCCTTTTGAAAAAGCCAATTTTATTTATTTATTTATTTATTTTGCCCTACAAATGTGTTAGACGCGAAATCTAATCTGTTTGGTAAGTGCATAAAAACATGTTAATCTAATGCTTTTTTGAAGGAAGTAATGAAATCTATCACGCGGATAGAAGGAGCTCTTAATGTGCTGGACCACTTTCCACCGAGACTATTCTTCACTGATATTCTCCACTTTGACAACATAATTAACGCCACTCAATGGATTCAGAGGAGAGTTCTTCACTGCAATGTCCAGCTTGAAAGTTACACTGCGTGGTTGCTGTTTGCGTCCCTTCTTCTTGACGACCTTCAAGGAGAGATAAGAAAGACACGATGAGACCCTAAGGGTCTACCAGAGGGTCTCCTGTGTGGCCAACCCCCAGCCCCCTGCAGCCATTGTCTCCTGCTCCCTAGCATCCCCTGTCCTGTCTCAGAGGCTGCTCATTCTCTGTTTCCCATCTCCCCCAGCCCATCTTCTCCCTCCTCATGCCCTGGCGCCCGAATCTTTCCTGGTGCCCCGCCTAAGTGTCCACCGGGGTGGGGCGGAGGAACCAGGAAAGAAAGGGTGGAGCTGGTGCCCGCAGTGCTGAGTGCCGAGTCCTCAGGGAGCACAGAAGTGACGGGAAGCTTCCGCAGGTAAGTATGTTTCTCTGTGCAGTTGCTCTAGAGGAGAGGAACGTTGATGAGCGCATCCACAATTCCTACGTGGACTTTGTGAGTATGTGTGTATGTTCCTATGTGCATGGGAAAGAGTGTGGTGTCATATGGGTCAGGATGTGCACTGCACCAGAGTGTGGTACCTTTGTCTCTAAGACACAGTTAGTGATTCAAGATCTTGGGGCTCCATGGGTCATTAGTGTCTGGTGTGAGCTCCGTTGACCCTCTTTCTCCTTACACTTCTCTGTGACGCTTATTAGACACACTTTCTGTTTTCCCCTTGACCCCTGTGCTCACTTGTTTTCCTTCTCAGGTGTGAAGTATGTCACCCCCAAGAATCAGTTCTTCTCAACGCTTCACCCTCATGCGTCTGGGCTTTTCAGTGAGCGCGCCCGCGAATCTGACACTGGAACCCAAGCACTGGGGCCAGTGTAGGAATGGCGGGTCCACCACAGATAGGCAGTGCTAATTAGGGCAAGGGCCTACCTTTCTCTGATGATGATCATCAGTATGTCTATCAATGAAATGGGAATAATGACGGTGTCTGCATCCCTGTTTCAGTTCCCAGCACACAAGGAGCACTCAGAGTTTTCTTATTGGGCCGCCTGGGTGGCTCAGTCGGTTAAGCGTCCGACTTCGGCTCAGGTCACGATCTCACAGTTCGTGGGTCTGAGCCCCCCATCAGGTTCTGTGCTGATAGCTCAGAGCCTTGAGCCTGCTTTGGATTCTGTGTCCTCTCTCTCTCTCTCTCTGCCTCTCCCCCGCTCATGCTCTGTCTCTCTCTCTCAAGAATAAACATTAAAAAAATTTTTAAAAAAAGTTTTCTTATTATATCAATATACATGTTATCACCTTGAGATTTCTCACAAGCAGCATCGTTACACCCATGACTTTAAGAAAGATCTCTAACTGACAAATATTGCCGCTTCTGCTCCGGTATCCTTGTCCCCGAACCTCGCCTCTCTCCCTAACGCATCCGTCCAGGTAGTCACTGCAATATGTTTTGCTAAAATCTCAAAGAGATCAAGCATTCTTCTGGTCCCCCAACAATTTTTCAAGTTGGCACCTATCTTCACAGGGATTTTTCCACTGGTTTCTGAAACAACGCTGTACTTACTACCTGCTCGGCTGACTCCTCCGTGTACGTTTCTGGCCTCCTCTTCCCACTGTGTTGACACCTGCTGTGTTTTTCGCTTGTACAGAAGTCATGTTGTCTCTCACACTCTTGAGGAAATGCCTGAATCACTTCCTCTGCCTAGAGCGCTTTCCAGCGTCCTCTTTGCTAAGAAAAATACTGCCGACTGCAGTTTGATTTCCCTTTTCTGCCAGGCAGTGACATAACGTATATGCACGTTTTCACTGAGCCAGGCAGGGTCTTCCGTTCACCCCGTGAGGCAGAGACTTTGACCATTTCAGACGACCGATCGGGGCAGATTGCCAACATCAGGCAAGCGGTGAGTGCTGGAACCAGGACTCAAAGCACGACTGTCCTATTCAAAGCCTTGCTCTCAGCCACCGGGAGAAATTCCTTTCTTTCCCGCCTTCCTAATTTCTCCCAGTGTTTGCTTGTTTCACGTAAGTATCGTATCCTTTTGAGATCTGTGTGAATGTCATTTCCTCAGAGCCTCTTGAAACTCCTCCACTTAGACATGAATGCCAGGTATGGTTCTGTTCTCCTCCCACCGCCTGCACCCCGTGTGTAAGAAGACAGGAGTCAGGTGCTCTCAAAACCCAGGCCAAACGATTTGCCTCCCGGGCAAACGAATGTTGTTCTACCAAGGTCTCACCTCCATGAAGCTGTACTTTCCACTTGTCAGTTTTAGCTTCTCCTTAATTTTTTTCAGATAAAAGCAGAAGAGTCGGACTGTGTCTCCTTCCGCACACTCGATGCCGTAGCATATTTCACTCCCCACGACCTCCATGGTTCCTGTATCGTCTTGTATTACATAGACTGTTGTCTTCCTGTTATCTTTTTTCTGTAACAGAAATTGAACATCCCGTTTCTCTTTCGGCTTTGTTCAATGTTTTATTATTTATTTTTGAGAGAGAGACAGAGACAGAGACAGAGCACGAGCAAGGGAGGATCAGAGAGAGAGGGAGACACAGAATCCGAAGCAGGCTCCGGGCTCTGAGCCGTCAGCACAGCGCCTGACGCGGGGCTCGATCTCACGAACCGTGAGGTGGTGACCTGAGCCGAAGTCGGACGCTTAACCGACTGAGCCACCCAGCTGCCCCCCCCCAACATCCTGTTTCTGAAGACATCATCACGTTGATATTTGAAGGAAGACCCCGGGGACACAGTGAATACAAGACATAAAAAAGCAATTAGAGGACCAGATACACATACAGCTTCGGCAAGGTCTTCTCCAAGAACTTTCGGCTTACGATCTTGCTTTGATAGTTTCCCCTTCCTTGTTCTAGATATTTTCTATCTGGCAGTCCTAGAACAATGAATTTTCTTCCTATTTCCTACTGCTTCACCACCAGGGAAGCTTTGATTCCTTCAAACACTGGAATCAGAGGAACCCGAGGCTTTCACGGACTCCTTTACCTCCAGTCGTTCTGCAGAATGGAATGGACATGACTGCAACTTTTGATTCAGTAGATTATACAGAACCAACAGAACAAGTAAGGTTCCAGTAACTCCCTACTT
This sequence comes from Panthera leo, assembly GCF_018350215.1. Taxonomy (NCBI): domain Eukaryota; kingdom Metazoa; phylum Chordata; class Mammalia; order Carnivora; family Felidae; genus Panthera; species Panthera leo. The sequence continues at coordinate 65,569,700 of NC_056696.1, forward strand.
CCTTTTCCAACCTTCTCCATTAACTCACTCTTCTCCAAGTCTTATCTCCACTGACCTGGATCTTGCAGTTCACAAACGACAGAGTCTCACTTCCTTAAGTTGTAACTCATCCATTCTAGAAATGCATTTCTCTTAAAGACGGAGTTGGAGGGTAATGTAGGTAACTTAAGGGGCTCTCCCAGAAGAGAGATGTGTAAGATTATGAAGCAGTCAATCCTACAAGATGCCAGGTAAGTTCATGAAAGTTTGTGAATTCTGGGGAGACCTGAACACATCATACTATTAACCTGAATTTGGACGTGCCGTACAAGTAAACTTCTCTGACACACGCACCCCCTTTTGGGGGATATAATGGAGTTGGACTGCCGTGTTTTCAACATATCTTGCGATGTCAAACCTTAGTCTTCAATAGACTGTTTAAATAACGTGTTAAATAAATAAGCTAGAGGAGACAGCCTTGCCCACGTCTGTCGTTTGCCTACGTGGTAAAGGTATTCATATTCAGGAGGACATGAGCCGATATATTTATTACTCTGATTATGTGTCCCAACCAGAATGAATCTTTGGGAGGCTGATGGATTATTCAAAGATTTAAAAAAAGAGAAAGATAGATTTATACAGTTTTGGAGGAGCTCAGAGATAAGCACATGCATACTGATTCATGCCCTGATAACAGAGGCTGAAAATAATCCTGACCGGGGACACGACAAGATTTCTGGTGACGCTTTTTCAAAGAACTTGCATGAAGGTATCTTGAGTACAAGACTACCAGGTCACTAGTCCCATTTCCTGTCACGTGGCTCTCTTGACCACCTACGCGTGGTCAAGAGACAGGCCTGAGAACTGGGCTCACCCAGTGTCAGTCAGCGCACACAGAACCTGGCGATCGAAAACAGTTAATTTCAGGTGTGGATGGAGAACATGAAAACGAATGTGAAGGGATTACCTTCTGCAGGAGAAACAATCCAGACACGATTGTTGGAAGATTATCCGGATCTTCCTGACAAAGATCTCCGATCTTGGGAGGGGTTTTTGCTCTTATCCAGATGTCGTTTGGGACCGCAATCGTCTGGCCATCAGGAGCTTTCTGCACAACCGACCTTTCGTTTATCTCCAGGACATTTTTGTATCGAATGTATGCTGACATGGTAATGACATTCTTTTGTTTGAATTCCTTTTTCAGCTTGATGTTTAAAACCTTCACTTGGAAAACTTGATTGGAAGTAGCCACCGTAGCAAGAAACACTTTTTTTTTCCTCTGCCCTGGGAATTCATACTCAATTGGATCTGTTGCCGTCAGTACCACCACTGTTATGGGGTCCTTTTGAAGGGTAGGCCTTCTAGGAGCCACCTGATTTGGGGCTTGCATAGCTGGGTTCTCTGTTGGACAGAAATAGGAGAACAAAGGTAGAAGTTTGAGCATGGAATACCAGGTCATTTACTCGTGAGTGACACTTCGCTTATGACACTGGGGCCACAACAACCCTCAAAGATCATTGGAGCTGGGGCCAGGCTCGAAAGGAGTCGCCTAACAGAGAGGAAAGGCTAATGAACTGAGAGCTTAGGTAGTAAAAGTGTAAGGCAGCAGACTGGGATGAGAGTCCAAACACCCTCAGTTGAACAGAAGAGCCTTTCCGAATTCAAGCACGATCCTGAGCCCAAGACATGCACAGAACTGTGGATGATAAGAGCATTGCCCTGAGCTAATGAGGGACAGATTCAAATATTTCTTTGACAGAGCAGATTCAGAACGAGCAAATAGAAAATGAATGTCAGGCATGTCTGGGCACAGCTCAGACTGCCAATGTGCACATGCTGTCAGTGGTAAAAAAGAAAAAAATTGACATGTAACATGAAAAGGAGAAAACATTTGAGGAAATAATGAGATAAACTTCTTGGAATGAAAGTAACATGAACATCTTCAGAGTGGCCAAAAGAATGCCAAAAAGGAGAGTAAAGGAAAAACCCGTGTCAGGCAGGACGTAATGTTGAGACCCCGGAAAATACCTAAAACAGCCAGGAAAGTTTGATTCCCAGAGAAAAAGTACAGATCACTTAACAAAGTTGCAGAACCAGATTCTCAACAGCAAAACTGCACTGTAGTACGTTTGTACAGCATTCTACCCAAATTCCATATCTGCGGTTTGGAAATCCCCCCAAAAAGGGAATCCAAAAGATGTGTGTGTGTGTGTGTGTGTGTGTGTGTGTGTGTGCGCGCGCGCGCGCATGCGTGTTAGTTAGGTGACAAAACTTATTAGGAAAATATCTGATGTGAGGTCTCAGGAGCCTACGTATATATTTTTTAAAAATCCACATTAGTGTGAGGACACATACGTCTTGCTACATAAACATGACTGCATGTGAGCTGAGAGACAGGACTCAGATCTTCCTAGATCGTCAGTATAGTACATGATAGATAGTGTGTGCATTTGGTAACCTTTCCTAGGTCACTCAAATTCTGAATTCCACAACATATGTGAACCCAAAGGCCCCAGAGCGAGGTTGTGAACAGGTATTGAAGGGAAAAACTAATTTTGAGACAAGAATTTTGTAGCAAACTGAAAATGGCATTTAAATGTGATGTCCTATAGGTGAATCTCTGATATTGACCAACATGATGAACAGTCAGAAGATTTAGCAACACAAAGATACCTATCAAGCACTCTTTTGGAGATGATATTCCCCAAGACATTAAAGGAGGTTAACATAAAAACACGCTGCAGACTAAAAAGGAAGTGAGGACAAGACCTCGGTTGAGTCTTTCAAAGTTGTAAAAATCAATAAAGCCCCAACGGAAGAGAAAGAAAACAGAAAGTAGATCAACACAGTGGGGTGAATAGAGGAAGGAGAGATGGTATCTGTTCACTGAGCTGCTTGCCCGGAAAGAGGAGTCAGAGACATTAACTTAAAACTATTGTTGAGGGGAGCCTGGGGGGCTCAGTCCGCTGAGCATCCGACTTGGGCTCAGGTCATGATCCCATGATCTCGCAGTCCGTGAGTTCGAGCCCCGTGTCGGGCTCTGTGCTGACAGCTCAGAGCCTGGAGCCTGCTTCCGATTCTGTGTCTTCCTCTCTCTCTCTGCCCCTCCCCCACTCATGCTCGCTCTCTTTTTCTCTCTCTCTCTCTCCCTCCCTCTCTCTCAAAGGCAAATAAACACTAAAAAAAAAAAAAACAAAAAAACCTGTTGGTGGAGAAGACAGCAAGACAACATAGAATAAGCACTCCAGAAAAGTGCTCTGAATTAATCAAAATGGAGTATTTCACAGAATGGACATAAAGTGATAAACCCATTAAAAGACAAGATTTCAATGTTCAAGTAGCTTTATTATTTTTTTTATTTTTTTAAATTTATTTTTCAATATATGAAGTTTATTGTCAAATTGGTTTCCATACAACACCCAGTGCTCATCCCAAAAGGTGCCCTCCTCAATACCCATCACCCACCCTCCCCTCCCTCCCACCCCCCATCAACCCTCAGTTTGTTCTCAGTTTTTAAGAGTCTCTTATGCTTTGGCTCTCTTCCACTCTAACCTCTTTTCAAGTAGCTTTAGGTGGTCCTTAAGTCAAAGACTAATCTGAACTGAGTTTTGCTGCCCAATGATAAAAGTTTTCAATTCCAGACAGATGCAACAGTTTAATTACATATTTGCCTAATAGTTATAGGTATATATTATTTATTATTAGTTTATATTATCCTCATTATTATGAATAGTGTTATGACATGAACACATTCCCCTCTCTCTCACTGTATATTCATATATGTGTTAACAGCTGAGAGAACCACAGGGAAAAATGGACAAAATCATGATTATACGTTGGTGCTCCCCTGTGTCAACTACTGAAAAAAGCAAGAAAAAAAAAAAAAAAACACTTAGAAAAGTTGACCATCACTGTTCAGCTTAAGTAAAAGCTTGATGTAATATTTAGAAATTTCTGAAACCAATATTTGAAACATAACATTTCTCTCAAAAGCACACGACATGTTTGAGTACCGGGCTCTACAGAAGGACAAGCATTCCAAAGTGTGCCTCCAGATTTGTCTCCAACCACCTCTTTTCTACAAACTGCACTACCCCATTTGCCTGAGCCTTGGAGGGAGGCTCGGAGGGGGTCCTGGGGGACCCAGATGCAGCCCCGCCCCTAGAAGTGGCAGGGGACTAGGACAGGTAGGAAAGTGCTAAGGTGCCTTGTATCCCTGTGAGTGCCCTTGTGAACCCGATTGATGCTCTATTCCGTGTGTGTGTGTGTGTGTTTGTTCCCAGGTTTTGTGAAACATATCCAGACATGTTTTCTATTGAGTATCATCGCATACTACTTTTTCCCCACCCTGTCCTGTGTCCTGTCTCCTCTACCCAGGCCCCCACCGCAGCCGCGAAACTTCCAGGCAAGAAAGCCAAGGCCGTCTTCTGAATAGTTACTCCTGTTAGAAACACCCGCAGCATGAATTTTAGAATCTACAACAGTCAACATGCATTTCCCTTCCTTCAGGCCTCAGTCAGATGGAACGAAAGATGTCTGGCATCTTCCCCTGGCAGAGAAGGCTTAGAAGGAGCCACTGTGGTTTTCAGTCTTCAGAACACAGCTGATGGCAACCCCCCTCCCCTGCGCGCTACACACAAGGCTCAGACACTCACCCTTCCCCCGTACCTCGTGGTATCATCGAGCTGCCCAGATGTCCCCCACAGAAGTCCTGGCCAGACTCACCTCACTGACGACTCGCCACAGTCGTCCAGCTATTGAGATTTTCTTCCGAAATACAGCGATCGATGTAGGTTTGGTTTGAGTAGGAAGATAGCACAGCAAAGCCCTCACAAACTGAACTGCAAATGCTCTAAAAAAATGGAATCCTTCCAAGATAACTTGGGAAATTGCCATTGGTAAACGTCACAGAAGAGCTAAAGCCTGGAGCCCGCCCAGTGTTGGGAAACTTTTCCTGAGCCTCCTCCCATCCGTGCCTTTAGCTTTGTCTTTTCTTAGTGAGAGAATGTGAGTCAGAGAAGCTTTCTCTTAAACATTTCAGTGACCATGAAAAGAGCTAAATTATCACTTTTTTATTTTATTTTGTTTTATTTTATTTTATTTTATTTTGTAAGAATGTCTGAAAGGAGTTTCAACTTAGAACTTTCTTATCCTAGCAGACTTTACTGTTGGTCAGTGGACCCTGAAGCCCCTTCAGTGAGGCTCAACTATCAAAGAGGAGAAGTGAGTCACCTGCCCACAACTTCCTGTTTTCCTGCTTACATGGCACTCGATGGGAGGGAGGAGATCTTAGGGAAATTATTTCCAAATAAACCTAAGTGACTAACAGGTTCGTATCCTTGCTGCAATGAATCATCAAATCCTGGCAGATCAGGAAGATTCTAGAAGAGAGGAGGGCTTACTAAAAAGGTTGTCTGCAATGTTGTGATCTGTATAGGACTGCGGGTACAATTTGGAGAATTGTAACCCTGAGAGGTCAACTAGATGGAACCAGGCAGCATCCTTGTATGGCGATTACACACCATCTGACTTGCAGGAAGGCAGAGTCAGTGAAATGTAAAGGGGTCCCAAAAGCAGGGCACGTGAAGGGAGGGAGAAGAAAACTGATGGAGACAATTGAGGCAATTGGAACTAGGTTTGTGGAGGAGAGAGTTGTAGTCTGTGTCTGAAAAACATCTGCAATCGATGAGTGAGGCAGGGATGCAAGGTGGGGGCTGGCAGGAGTCCGCAAGGCTCTAGTGGGTTGTCACAATTCTTTATTCCAGACTTAAGTGCTGCTTATATGGATGCATTGAGCTCTCTTCACATTAAGAGTGGAGGGACTTCAGGGAGATCAGAGGGTCCCCGACCAGAGACCAGGAGGCAGAAGACAGGAATATGGACGACTCAGGACATTTTCTTCCTGTTGAACTGGAAACTACCTTATGTGGAGTGATGCTCTCTGATGCTTCCCCCTCAGAGAACACACACGTCACTGGCCCACACAACGGGGAGTCAGGACAATGCTCCGACATGCATGTGTGCGCTTAGGGTCGTAGAAGATGAACCAAAGCGACCAAAAACAAATGTGCCTTTTCCCTGACTCTTAATCAGTGGTCAAACATCAGTGACCGGGGCCATTACAGAGATAGATACAAAGCGATCGATCTGGCCCTCCACCCACTAAAAGATCAGTGTTCCCTAATTCGCAAAGCTTCATCAATGTAATGATATGAGCCACCTGGGAATGGAGAGAACATTCAACATGGGGGAAAAGCCTGGAAAACGCTTGTGGACCTGCTGTCATCTCTAGTTCTGGTCTCACGTACTATTTTAGAAGATCGCTGAAAACCCCCAGTCAAGAGTCACCACCAGGTTGATGTGCTAAGTAGGTCTCGCTGTTAGGAGATGTTTCCTACAGAGAGGAGCTCGAGCAGACGCAAGAGCACCTGCCCCAAGAAATCACAGGAAGGTCCTTAAAATTCCATATTCAATATATAAATTCAATATAATATATATATATATTCAATATATAAATTCAATATAAAAAATCGTCATAAACACATACATACGTGAACTGAAGTCAGCAGCTCAGAGACCAATGTTTTCCATTTAGATTAAAAAACAAATCCAGCTATGCATCATTGACAAAATGCACATAAAGCATTAAGTCACTTCACAAAAACTTAGAAAAACTTATATTATTCAAGCCTTACCTTGAAGAAAGCCAGGTTAGTAGGGTAGCTCAAAATATTTACAAAAAATATGTCAGTACAGGTAGAGTTTCACTACAGAAGGACAAAATATTCAACTCTCAAAATTAAATTATGTTCTAATATAATAAATAAATATATATATAATTTATCACTTTACATTTATGGCAGCATAAGTCGATTTGTTTCCTTTATTTTCACATAAGCACACGTAGTGTATGTACTTGTATAGGTATGCAAGCTATATATAAAAACATATGGTTGAAATCAAGAGAATGACAATGAGAAACTGACAAAAATCACCATTATAGAGGTAGAGATTTTGTCATCTCCCAACTGTTGAAAGAGCAAATTAAAAAAAAAAAAATAGTTGAGATTTAGATTTAGAAGATTTGACCAGCACAATTAACAAGCTTAAGAAACTTTAACCTACAGGATTCTGAATCCCACACTTATAAACTCTTCTCAAGCACCCATGAAATAATTCGAAAATATTCATCATGTACCTGACCATACGAAGTCAACAGACACTTTTCCGAGGAAGACATCCAGATGGCCAACAGCCGCATGAAAAGATGCTCAACACCTCTCATCATCAGGGAAATAGAAATCACAACCACAATGAGATACCACCTAACACCTGTCAGAGTGGCTAAAATTAACAACTCAGGAAACAACAGGGGTTGGTGAGGATGCGGACTGCTGGTGGGAATGCAAACTGGTGCAGCCACTCTGGAAAACAGTATGGAGGTTCCTCAAAAAGCTAAAACTACAGCTACCTTACAATCCAACAATTGCACTATTGGTATTTACCAAAAGGATACAGAAATATTGATTCGAAGGGGCACGTGCACCCCAATGTTTATAGCAGCACCATCAACAGAAAGTACAGAAAGAGCCCAAGTGTCCATCAGCTGATGAATGGATAAAGAGGAGGTGTTATGTCTACACTATGGAATACTACTTAGCCATCAAAAAGAATGAAATCTGGCCCTTTGAAATGATGTGGATGGACCTAGAGTGCATCACACTAAGCAAAATAAGTGGGCGAGAGAAAGACAAATACCGTATGATTTCACTCATATGTGGAATCAAAGAACCCAAACAGATGAACATAGGGGAAAGGAAAAATAGGGAAGCAAACTAGAAGAGACTCTTAATGACAGAGAACAAACCGAGGGTTGATGGAGGGAGGTGGGGGTGGGAGTGGCTAAGCGGGCGATGGGCTTTAAGGATGGCACTTGTGGTGAGCCCTGGGTGTTACACGTCAGTGATGAATCACTAAATTTTACTCCTGAAACCAAGACTATCTATATGTTAACTAACTTGGATTTAAATAGAATCTTGGAGAAAACAAAAAAGGCAAAATATATACCAAAGCTAAGTGACGCATTTAAAACTCTCCCTTATCCACTGGCACCACTGAAAGTTGTCTGTGACTAAGGAAAGGAGTTTCAAAAGTGTTGAAATAATGCCTCTGGCCCTTGTCGTAGAATAAACCTCAGAATAAATTAAACAGACTCGTGACGAAGAAAAGAAGCCCCATTTTGGTGCAAGTGTGTTTGTAGAACTGAGAAAGTATCTCCTTGTGCGTACTCTAAATTCCAGATACTACCACAGTGTTAATACCACAGAATAGAGCTTTTACGTCCTGATTCTTCTTTTGCTTAATATCAGCTCATGATGATTTTCTCATGTTAATGTCCTGTCTTTTACACAGGTCCGACACCAGTCCCCAAGTTTCCTACTCATCCTCCGGTGGACAAAACAAAACTTTCCTCTAAATGCCAACGTATGTCAGTACACACGTGAGAATGAATTTTCAATTTGTTATAGACAAAACACATTTCCCTTTGTTCAGGCCTCAGGGGCGGTAGAATAAGGGATGTCTATTTTCCACCTACATAGGGGAAGGATTTGAATCCATTTTCACTTATCTGCATATTGTTGACACAGCCCTTATGCTCCCAGACAATCCTATGATTAATTCTCCACTGTGATCTTGTGGTTTCTGACTCTACCCCCTGGGGCTTTTCTGGAGAAATTTTCGCAGACCTCACCTCACTGGATGCATCCTCCACCCCAGTGCTCAGAAATGCAGATACCACCCTCTTGACTGAATGAATAAAATGTCGGAGAACCCCTGCAGAGCACCTTCAGGATGCGATCATCTCAGGAAGGGCGGAGAAAATGAAGCTTTCTGAGAGATAGCCAGGAAAAATGAAACCAGCCAGAAAAAACCTGGCGAAAAACCTGGTTGTTGACATCTGTTTCACACCGTGCTCACTTCTAAGGGGAAAGAAGTTACATATTTAGGGGGCGATTTTGAGGCGCCACATCTCAGGCTTGTAGATTTCTATCTCAGCAGCCAGAGAAATCGAAGTTTCCTGTCTGTAAATAGTAATTTTGCCACAAGGAGAAACTACAGCTAAGTAGTTCCTCTTTTGCTTTTTTGGCCTAAAAATATCAGGGGCTGAAAGGATTTTGAACATTAGATTTTTCTTTTTCACCTCACTTACATGTGGGTCCTGAGAAACCCATAGAGCCTAGAATGAGACTCAGCCTATTGTCGGGGAAAGGCGTGCCACCCAGCTACGTCCCCGTATGTTCCCGTTCAAGGACCAGCAGTGACAGGAGACATTGGTAGAGGCACCTATATCTACTAGTACTTGACTGCATCTTCTGGAAAGGGGGCGGGCCATCTGTGACATTGTTTTGGTTCAAATGGTACCTATGCATTCACCCCGTTTTTAATAATTGGCAGACCGGAAACTTCAAAGACATAGAAGGTCATTATAAATAGAAGGTCTTACTCAAACATATCAAAGGAGTTTGGCACTAGCTGCCTCTTGACTAGGCTGCCTTATCACAATGATTAAAATCTCGATCACACGCGCTTTCTGCATTCATCGTGAGTAAATACGATTTCTCTTTTGCAGGGAGCTTCTTGAAGTTTCGGGGGCCTGATGAACCCTTTGTTCTGTAGTGTTTTTTTTCTGCGACACAGTGGATGCATTCTGGAGTACCATAAACCCTGACGTGGCAAATAAATGGCACCAGCTCACAGACGGTATTGTGGCAAGCCCCCACCTGATCCGCAAGACGGATGAGGCTTCCCAAGAGCTAATGTGGGCAAACGTTCTGAGGCTGTCTGCAGAAAAGAAAGCTGATTGTCTTAGTCCAAACTAACATCACACATACATTCACACAACGGACCATTAGAAACAGCGATGAGCTGTGAAGCCATGGAAGGATCTGGAGGTGACTTAACTGCATGTTATTAAGTGGCAGGAGCCAATCTGCAAAGCCTACGTACTGAAAAATTCCAACCGTGGGACATTCTGGAGAGGACCAAGGTGCGGACCCAGGAAAAAGATCCGTGATTGCTAGGGAGTAGGGGAGAAATGTGGAACACAGCGAAACCACAGCGAATGAGACTGTAATGGATACATGTCATTGTACATTTGTCCGGACCCACGGATGTGCACCACCAAGACTGAGCCCTAATGCAAACTATGGGCTTTGGGTGATAATGATGCGTCATTATCAATTGTCATAAACGGGCCACTCTGTGCAGGACGATGACGGTAGGGGAAGCTATGCATGTGTGGGGCAGGAGGTATAATGGAGATCTATAATTTCTGCTCAGTTTTGCTGTGAACCTAAAACCTCCCTGAAAAAATAAAGTCTCTTTCTTTTTTTTAAGAAAAGGCTGTGCTATGTTATTCAAAGGCAGCTGAAGATTTCTTTGCAACAGAACACACAGGAAGACCAGAGCTAATGTGAAACCCCGTGGGCAAGCTGAGAAGTGATCAAACTGTGGTGAGGGGGGGGGGGGGGGGAGGGCGGATTTCAGCAGCCTGGGCATTTCTAAAAGGGGAAGAGACAGGGCCTTAATACTGACTGAACTTCGGCTTTGGTCAGGGTCCTTTCTCACGCCCCTTGATTCCTCCCGCTAACTCATGAAGGCTGACGCGTTAGTTGTGATGCCCTATGTTCTACGTGGGATCTCCTAGAAAGCATTCTGGTGTGCTTGCCTCTTGTCCGGAGCAGGTAGGATCCTAGGAGGGAACAGTCCGGCTCAGCGTCACAAGTGGTTCTGACCACTTTTAACTAATCTCTGTGTGATCGTAGGACTTGGGACGGGACCCGCTGACTCCACAGACCTAACACTCGTTTGGATTTATGCCCTTTGTCAAACGCTTCAAAGGGCTGCTACTCGACAGATGTCAAGAGTCATCTCTTTGGTTCTGTTAGGAATCGGGTGCGTAAGTACAATGCGGATAACAACAGCAATCGACCAAGTTCGATGTTGTTCTTGCAGCGCCTAGGGCAGGCCCACGTAAATGATCCCAGTTCCTGCGACAACCTTCGAGGTAGGCGTCATTGACATGAACAGTTTTCAAAATGAGGCCAAAAGGGGTTCACTAAATCGCACAACGTTTCATGACTGCTGATTTGTGCACAGTGGAATTCAAACGCAAGGTTTTCTCGACTGCGTGTTCTTCCCTATGATTACCAACACCGAACGCTGCACTTGTGGTTCTGATGGCTGAGTCGCCCGGAGAGCCGGGAGACTCAGTGCCGCGTATGCGTGAATAGGTGCACAGACAAGCAGGCATGTGCTGACAGGCAGGGGACAGGCAGGGGACCAGCCCATTTCATTTTTTTCTAGAAGGAAATTATAATCTTTTTTTTTTTTTCTTAAAAAGGAAGTGAGAGTTTAAAAAACTCTCTGAAAGGGCAAACAAGTGTTAGCAATTCCTTCCTTTGAGCTCAGATGGTATATGCCCCTCTTTTGGGGGGAGGGGGCACACATTTGTCTATCATATGCCCTGTTTCTCTTTCACTTCCCCACCCTCAAGAAACTTCTTCTTCTTCTTTTTTTTTTTTTTAAAGCATAAGTTAGTCTACAACTCTTGATTCTTGATGCTGTTTTCCTGGGTATCAGAACAAAAAACACATTTATCATGGTTGCTAAAATTAGAGCTCAAAGGAGCCACGCAAAAGTCATAAAATCCGATCTCCATGTTTCAGGTGCTACGAAAATATAGGTCAGGGAACATGTGTGGCCGACTCTGAATCTGTTAGGCAGAGTCCGAGCCTAGATTACAACTCAGGCCTGCGGAAGCCACACCACATGCACAGTGCCTCGTGTGACGGTAGGGACAGTTCGGTGTGGCTCAGGCGAAGCTGGGACCCTGGTGTCTCCTGACCGGGCCTGGGGAAAAGACTCTCCAAAGTATGGTGTTCTGAGGCTGTCTTTTTGACATCCTGGGTCTGCGTTCCCATGTTCCCAATTAGTGTTAATTGAGGGAGGCAAGCAGAAAAGACTCTACAGCTCACAACTCCGGCGGGGGCGGGGGTGGGGGTGGGGGGGTGTAGCAGGATGGAGGCAAAATGCTGATAATTACTGAAATTACCGAAGTTCAGACTGCGCATCATTAAGCAGGCAGAGGCCCCTCCGGGGAACAGGACTCTTGCGTCACCCTCTGGCTTCCCCAGCTCAATTCAACAGCTCATTTGTCTTCTTATTAGCAAACTTGTTAGCCCCTTACTCTGTCCCCTGAAGTGCTCAGAAGAAAAGTGTCGTGGGAGGGATTCCTTGGCTGGATGGGGCTGGCTGTCAGGCTTCCCTGGGGGAATCCGAGGTACCCAGCTCCTTCTGACAGGATGCCTGTGGCAGGGGACCATTCAGCGGTGGCCCCAAGGTGCCTCTGCTGGACCAAAGTTAAGGATATGGAAGGTCAGCAAAACTGCGTGAGATCTAACCGAGAAGCAGGGCAGTGTCTGAGGCTTGTTCCGGACACACTGCTCCAAGATTGCCAGGGCCGTCTCATGCTGCCGGCGTGAGCAGAGAGGCTATTGACACGCCCCGGGATCTGTGTCAGAAGTGGCAGAAACAAGACCTGCACCAGTATATCGGAGGCCTCAGTTTCCCCCTCCTCTCTGCCCTCTACCATTAGCAGGCGTTTTTAACTGACTTAGGCCATCATCCAGCTCTTGGATGCTGATGCTTCCTAGGGAAGGATTCCCTTAGGCCCCACATGTGGGCCCAGCTCTGTGCTGCCCAGCAAACACTCTCCTGCCTCTGGAGTGCTTCTGCACCGCGGCGAGGAGGACAGGACACGTGTGGCCTCCCCATCTCGCAAGTAGACGCCTGAGGCTCTGGGGGCTTTCCCAGAACAGACACTGACTATGTGGGTTTATTCTTTGAGGTCAGTTGAAATGACATTCAAAGTTCCCAATCTCTCAGCCCATTCAGACCAACCATCAGTAATTTTTCGTCCGTACCTACATATTTACCGCCGACAAACTAGTTGTAATAAATAGCAGAAATATTACTTACTGAGTGCCCCCTCAAGTGGGGATATAACCTTATATGTGAGGAAACTGAGGTTCAGAATGTTTTGACTAGTCTAGGCTACTAGAAAAAGGACGGATCTGGTGTTCATGCCCAGGGCGGGGCGGGGGGGGGTGGGGAGGACATTGTTTGAAAAGGACCCATATAGGTAGGTAAGGAGATGGTTTGCTGATTTGGGACAGTCTAGAATGGATGGAGAGGAAGGGCATATAAGTGGAGGGTAAGTGGGAGATGTAATTCAAGACAACAGATTCAGAAGATGTCAGAGCTCATCGCTACCCCAAGTCTCCCTTCCCTGGCCTGTGGCTCCCAGATCTACTAACAGCCTCACCCCTAGTTTCTTAGTGCACCCAGTTTCTCAGAAACAGAGGAGTCATGAGTACATACCAGAGGGCTCAGACCTGCCTCAGTGTCTCCATCCTCAATGCACCTCTCCCCCTGGCCTTTAGTGGGGATTTTTAACTAATTTAGGCCATCATCTAGGCCCTGGTTCCCAGACCCCAACCCATACGCCCGTGGCCCTACTCTTGTTGACTCTTCCCGTGAGGACGCTGCGTTGTGTTACCTGTTCAGAATGTACACTTGTCTGTGTGCGCCGCGGGTGGGCGGGCAGCCGGGGATCGGGGACGCTTTCCTTCTTCACGCCCGTTCCACATCCTGCGGCCTAGCCTGACGAGAAGCAGACGCTTTTCAAGCAACAGCAGAGACACCCAGGAAATCGTCTGACCTCCCGTTTTCAAACAAATGGCCTTAGAACGTAATACACGAAGCAGACACGCACCAAAGTGGAAAACAGACTGAAAGGGAAAGTAGAGCTGGGGTCCGGAAGCCCAGGCCTCTCCCTACACCCTGGTTTCTCCCCTGGCTCCCAACTGCTTCCTTGGCTGAGATCATCTAGGTCAGTCTTTTCACTTTTCTGGCCAGTGAATTGAGGGTCAGGGAGGTGACAGGCCCCGCTGTTCGTGACAAAGACGTGGCAGACAGATCACTGTCCTCGTAAACTTGTTTTTAATAGTTTTGCTGTAAAAATGAAAACAAAAACAAAAACAAAAACAAAAACCCAGAACAAAACGCCACAAAGGTTCCGGGACTTGCTGTGAAAAGACACGGACCCAATCCCGGGTCAGCAGTTCACCGGGCAGGCATGACCTTGGCAAGACCTGCGGCCTTGTCCTCCCTGCAGCGCGTGGCCGGTCACATCACCTCCTGCTTGCGGAGCTTTGATTCCACGACTGCAACACTGCTTACAGAAAGCAGTGCCCAAACGAGGCCCCTGTGGGTCAGATCTGGACATCCAGCATGGAGAGGGGAAGGTGTTGGCCCAAACCCCATTTCTTTCACTTTTATTGATGTCAGTAAAACACACAACCTCTCTGCAAACATCCATTTTTCTCACCTTTTACATATATATCATTTCCACCACACAGTTCTATCACCATGAAAGAAAACAAAACATGCAAGGTGACGAATACTTCAGTGCTCCCGATGGCTAAGAGGTGTTCCACACGTAATGAAGAAGCCTCACTATCCTGGAGGCAGGGCAGGGTCATGGTTAGAGAAGGGCCTTTGAGCCCGTGTCCCTGATTCAATCGATCATTGTCTCTACCACTTTCTTGCTCGGACCAGGCACTCAGTCCCATCTGGAAAATGGGTTGCACAGTGGAATCTTATTTAAGTAATTCTTGGGAGGGTTAAATTATTTTGTACTTGCAAAGCAAACAGACTATTAAACACTACGTAAGCATCGGTCATTGTTACTTCCAATTTGCCACATAGGTTTCTGGAGGGGGATTCCTTTCCTTGGAGAGGGCCCAGTGTTTGTTTGTTTGTTTGTTTTTCATGTTCATTTATTTTGAGAGAGAATGCAAGTGGGGGAGGGGCAGAGAGAGAGAGGGGGACAGAATCCGAAGCAGGCTCCAGGCTCCGAGCTGTCAGCATAGAGCCCGACGCGGGGCTCGAACTCACGAATGGTGAGATCATGGCCTGAACGGAAGTTGGAAGGTTAACTGCCTGAGCCCCCCGGGCACCCCAGAGCACGCCCCATTTTTTCCGTACTTCTCTTTGCTGTCCCGTGTGAGTCAGTGGACCTGTTAAGACTCCAAATCAAGTGTTTTCTCCTGGCCTAGGTTCCCAAATCAGCCTGGAACCTTCTGTGTGTTTCTCCCTGCCCTTGCAGAATCTACACTTTGCCCTCAATGCCTGGATTGGGGTCTTCACCCTTTTCTCTTCTCCTGCACGGTGCTCTCTCAGTTCTTCTTCCTGAGGGGTGGTCATGGGCCGACGCATTTCCCCAGCGATGGTCTGAAGGCATTGCTGGCCATTGTCCAGGTCCTTGCAGGGAGCCCTGGGGCCTGTAGTCCTCTTGTGGGGACATGCATGCCTACCTGACAACCCAGGGGAGCCCAAAAGTCACCGCTACCTTCTAACATGGGGTCTGCGTGTCTGCCCACTGCTGAGTAAACAAGGAATGTGTGATTGGATCCTAAGGGTCGAGCCAGGGTGACAGGGACCAGGTCCCCTTCCCAAAGCCCGGCCAGCAGCCATCCCTCTCACCCACATCAGTGTCACGCTCCAGACTTACCCGCCTCCTCGCTTCATAGTGTTTTCTCTCCACAGCCTCCTGAGGCCCTTCCCTTCGGGTCTTCTCAGAGCCTCCTAACAGACGCAGACCTGAGGCAAGCGGCTGACCCCTATCCCCGCGCCTCTCCCCTGGAGCGGTGAGAGAGAGAAGAGAGAGCCCGGGGAA
This sequence comes from Panthera leo, assembly GCF_018350215.1. Classification (NCBI taxonomy): domain Eukaryota; kingdom Metazoa; phylum Chordata; class Mammalia; order Carnivora; family Felidae; genus Panthera; species Panthera leo. Next base: position 65,585,481 of record NC_056696.1, read on the forward strand.
ATCACCTCCCCTGGGTGGTCAACAGGGCCAGCAAACGGCCTTTCTGTTCACCCCATTGTGTCTTAGGAACACCACTGTTTTTCTTTTGCTGTGATGTGGAAAGAAGTCAGAAGCAAGACATCCATGCGACTCATTGGGTGGATGTCTCAGGGCCAACTCTTTGGTTACTTCCTTCTTCTGTGTTGCCATCAGGGTTCTTACTCTAGAAGGAAAGAAATAAGAATATACACCTATTTCTTTGTGCTATCTATGTATACTTATTTCTACATATACTCTATATGTGTACCTATTTCTATAGACTAAACTATTTATATACTTATATATAAGTATATATATATATATATATATACTTATGTCTATATACTATATCCTATATACATCTTTTTCTGTATACTATATATATACTCTAGATATAGATAGATATGTCTATACAGTAAAACCTTGGATTGGGAGTAACTTGCTCTGCGGGTGTTCTGCAAGACGAGCAAATATTTCTAACAAATTTTAACTCGATAACGAGTGATGCCGTGCAATATGACACGATGTGCGTGATGTCAAATGTCACGTGATCACAACTGAGCCAATGGCTCTTCTCTCTTACTGAGGGATTGTGGGTGATCATCTCCCATGCTCACATGCTCGGTCTCAGGCCACGGTGTTTGGCAGAAATCGCTGATTTTTTCAGAACGTTGGAAGGTGCCCACACTGGCACTCGTGTATTTTTTGTCACTTCAAAGCACGTAGGGACAGTCCTTTGCTTTTCCGTACGAGAGTAAGCTTAGGAATGTTTTGCTTCCTTCTAGGTCAGGCTGCCTGCGGATATAGACCTTTTCTCTGATGCCTTATTGCCAGTTACGTTAAATACAGCCTATGACAAGAGTTTATTGCTATTGTATTGTAACCAACATCTGTTAGTGATAGTGAAACTCCTACACAATAACCCTCCTCTCTCTTGTCTCCCCCACACCATTCACAAAGGTTTTCAATGGTAAGTGCAGTTTAACTTGTTTATTTTTTTTAATATTTTGTATTTTCTTTATTATTTTGTATTATAACCATTTTAATATGAATATTTTGGGGTTTGGAATGAACTCTCTGAGGTTCCATTATTTCTCATGGGGAAATTCACTTTGATACACAAGTGCTTTGGATCACAAGCATGTTTTCGGGACGAATTATGCTCGTAAACCAAGGTTGTACAGTATTTTACTGACTTATTTCTCTCATTCTGTAGTGATAGACTGTTGTCAGCACAGAAGAAGGAAGGAGCCAAAGCATGATGTATACATGTACACATACATATTCAGACCACAAACTCTGTGGTAGCGTTAAAGCTAACGCTCCATCCCCCAGATGCTTATATAGTTTCCAGTTAAATAAACCCAAGTACTTTTCAGAAAGAAGGGAGGCTCTATGGATAATTATCCCTGAAAAACAGGCATTGACTGGAACTCACCTGGGCAAACCAGGATATACGATTGCACTGTGTCGCTATAATGACATGTCTTGGTATTACAAACAGAATCACAATGAAAACCTCTGGGTGCACGTCATTTCACATATGCGCGCACGCATGTCTGTAAGACAGATTCTTAGAGGTGGGATTGCTGTGCGGAAGTGAATGTGTCGTGTACGGAAGCATTGCTAAATTTTCCTTCAAATTTCTTAACTATTCTGTCCTCCTGGAAGCAATGCGTGAGAATGTTTCCCTGCAGCCTTGACAGCAAAGGGTATTTTTAAACTTTTGGATCGTTTTCAAAGCCGATGGTGAGGAAAGTACCTCGATGTATGTAAATTTCTATGACTCTTAGGATGAGTCAGGTTGAATACCTCTTCATACACTTAAGTGCCCATGTTCTTTTATAAATGCCCATTTTGGGGTCTGACTCCCTCACTCCAAATCAAGCATCTTGAAGAAAGGGATGTAGGGGCGCCTGGGTGGCTCAGTCGGTTAGGCATCCGACTTCGGCTCAGGTCACGATCTCGCGGTCCGTGAGTTCGAGCCCCGCGTCGGGCTCTGTGCTGATGGTCAGAGCCTGGAGCCTGCTTCCGATTCTGTGTCTCCCTCTCTCTGACCCTCCCCCGCTCATGCTCTGTCTCTCTCTGTCTCAAAAATAAATAAACGTTAAAAAAAAAAAAAAAAATTAAAAAAAAAAAAAAAAAAAAAAGAAAGGGATGTTTTATACACCTCATGCTTTCCCTAATAGGCAGTGTGGAAAATAAAGAGCATTTAATAACTTAAATATACCTGATGAATAACAGAATCACTGTGATTTTTCCTCTCTTCATATCATTTCAGCTGCTTTTGATGACAACTTTTCTAACCTTTGGATCAATTTTTTCTCTCGGAGAACAATATTACATCTACATATGTCCATAATACAGAATATTTATGAATAAAAATAAAAAATCACTTATAAAATGATTTTATTTATTATTATTATTATTATTTACTATTTATTTTATTTTTTATTTTTTATTTTATTTTTTTCAACATTTTTTTTATTTTTATTTTTGGGACAGAGAGAGACAGAGCATGAACGGGGGAGGGGCAGAGAGAGAGGGAGACACAGAATCGGAAACAGGCTCCAGGCTCCGAGCCATCAGCCCAGAGCCTGACGCGGGGCTCGAACTCAGGGACCGCGAGATCGTGACCTGGCTGAAGTCGGACGCTTAACCGACTGCGCCACCCAGGCGCCCCTGTTTACTATTTATTTTTTATGAGAGAGAGAGACAGAGACAGAGAACAAGCAGGGGAGGGGCAGAGAGAGAGACACACACACAGAACCTGAAGAAGGCCCCAGGGTCCGAGCTGTCAGCACAGAGCCCGATAGGGGGCTCGAACTCAGGAACTGTGAGATCATGACCTGAGCCGAAGTCGGATGCTCAACCAACTGAGCCACCCAGGTGCCCCATTATAAAATCATTTTAAACACTTACTATCTGTTATTTTTCATCTTTCCCTGCCCAAAGGCTTTTTAAGAAATATTAACAATCATATTGTAAAATGTTGGCACTTTGGAAATCCTTTCTTCCCTTAACACCGTAATAGGGTTCTCAGTAGTCTTTTTTGCTACATTATAAATTTATTAATGGAGGCTTCGGAAGTTGTTCTTTACTCTTGCTCAGTTTCTAACGCAGAAAAAATATTAGGTGAGCCCACCCTGCTGGTGAAGGATGACCCGAGAAGAAAATAAATACCTTCCTGAGCCAAGCAACCCTCCAATTTTTATTTTCTCTCTTTTTTGCGATTAGGTCAAACACCTCACTTCTTATTCATATACACTGCCAAGACTTTGGCACATATTATTGGATTGATCTGGGTTTGTTTCTTATAAACACATGTGTGTGTCACATTGATAGGTTTCTGAAGGCAAGCGCACAGTTATTATAATACACTTATTGCCAGACCAGGTGATATACAGCTGGGCTCTACAAAGCATGGGGGAAGTCTGTCTCAGAATCCTACAGATCTATAAATAAGACTGCAACTCAGGGGTATTTTGGTGTTTGGAACTACGGAGAATGCAGAAATTTTGTCAAATGTCAGTTGCAAACATCTATCCTGGAGGAAAGTCAGGTGTTCAGATGATGTGGAATATAGGCTCAAGACTGGAAAAGACTGAATGAGAACCCCTAATTGCCCAAGCATCAGAGAAGGTCGAGATTCTTCCCATCTTGAGGTTACAATGTCACTCCTCATCAGGGAACTACAAATCAAAACCACATTGAGATATCATCTCATGCCAGTCAGAGTGGCTAAAATTAACAAATCAGGAGACTATAGATGCTGGAGAGGATGTGGAGAAATGGGAACCCGCTGTTGGTGGGAATGCAAACTGGTGCAGCCACTCTGGAAAACAGTATGGAGGTTCCTCAAAAAATTAAAAATAGATCTATCCTATGACCCAGCAACAGCGCTGCTAGGAATTTACCCAACGGATACAGGAGTGCTGATGCATAGGGGCACTTGTACCCCAATGTTTACAGCAGCACTTTCAACAATAGCCAAATTATGGAAAGACCCCAAATGTCCACCAACTGATGAACGGATAAAGAAGTTGTGGTTTATATATACAATGGGATACTGCCTGGCAATGAGAAAGAATGAAATATGGCCTTTTGTAGCAACATGGATGGAACTGGAGAGTGTTTTGCTAAGTGAAATAAGTCATACAGAGAAAGACAGATACCATATGTTTTCACTCTTATGTGGATCCTGAGAAACTTAACAGAAGACCATGGGGGAGGGGAAGGGGAAAAAAAGTTACAGAGAGGGAAGGAGGCAAACCATAAGAGACTCTTAAACGCTGAGAATAAGGGGTGCCTGGGTGGCTCAGTCGGTTGAGTGTCCGACTTTGGCTCAGGTCATGATCTCAAGTGAGTTCAAGCCCTGAGTCGGGCTCTGTGCTGTCAGCTTGAAGCCTGAAACCTGCTTCGGATTCTGTGTCTTCTTCTCTCTCTGTCCCTCCGCCACTTGCGCTGTCTCTCTCTGTCTCTCAAAAATAAATAAATGTACTAAAAAAATTAAAAAAAAACTTAGAATAAACTGAGGGTTGATGAGGGGTGGGAGGGAGGGGAAAGAGGGTGATGGGTATTGAGGAGGGCACCTGCTGGGATGAGCACGGGGGGTTGTATGGAAACCAATTTGACGATAAATTTCATATTAAAAAAAAAGACAGGTTACATAATTTTCTAAAGAAACTTCTCGAAACCAACTAAACAACTCCAGCTCTCTCAAGATTTTCTAGGTTGACCCGAAGAGAGTTTGTTCTGCGTTTATGTGGTCTATGCGCAAATCTTTCATGGTGAATGTCCTGATAGCCGGGTTAGTTTCGCTATTATCTTGTCCTTTGCTTCTGATTCCTAGATGTTAAACCATGTTCAAATCCACAAACGTAGGTGGTGGACATCCAGTAGTCTCCAGTGGATTAATGCTTTCAGTCTACTATTTATATGGCCTCTCTACCCGTCCAGTGCAGGCACGTGCATGGTGTCCAGTTGAGGTCAGGGTGCCACAGCTGACTGCAGGACCTTTATGATGATGATCCTGGTGGTTATAAATGGGGCGTGATGGCGGGAGGCGGGGTCAGCAGCACGTGGGTGTCCCGTGTCGTAGTCACGACGGTGGCGGTGGCACGATGGCCGCGTCTGCGATGGTGCTGGGCACACAGTAGACACGCAGTGCTGGGGGGCTCAGTGAATGAGTAGTAGCAGATGTGCTCAGGAAGGAGCGGTGATGCTTGTCATGGACAAGAAGAGAATCGTGTGCAGCTGATGTTCCTCAAACCAGGGCAAAGCTAGTTGCGCGCAAATTCATGGCTCAGTCCTCCGGGGTCACGCAGCCCTTGTCTTTGGTGCAAATGAAGCTGATAGAGAAGTCTCTTACCAAGGCAGTTTTTAGGAAGGAGACACTTCTGAGGTCCCCAAGGTGTTACTGTCTGTGGGTGCCCGAGATTATGGGGGGTGGGCTCTCTCTCCTTGGAGAAAGCTCTCTGGAACTTGAAGACATGGGACTCCAGAACCCAACAATCAGGGTTGCAGGGCTGAGAAAAGTTGTTTGAGAAACAGAGTGGATCCGCTTCACTTTTCCCGTGCCCCACTTCCTGCCCCAGAGGAACCCCTTGGAGACGGCTAGTCACACCCGGCAACCCCAGGGAGCACGCAGCAAGGAGCCCCCGGGAGACCAGTGTGGCCCGGAGCATGAGATATAAGGAGGGCAGAGTCTTGGGGGGCAAGCGATGATGAGGAGGGTGCCATGAGTGTTAATGTCATCCACACGGTCAGGTAACGGGCAGGGACAGGGCAGCAGGGGTGAGTGTAGTAGAAGCAGAGGGCCAGGGGAGGGCGTTGATCTTTCCTAGGGGAGGTTCGTTAGGGTGAAGGGTGTGGGAGGAGAACTCTGGGCATGTTAGTGTAGATCGCGTCCCTCCCCCCTCCCCCCAAACCAATTTTCGGGGACTTTAGGGGACCATAAATGCTCTGTGTTGTAAGAGTCTTAGAAAACATCTGTTCAACACTGTTTTTTGTTTATTTTAGGGAAGTTGAGGGTATGTGAGGAGAAGTTGCTCAGCTCAGGGTGCCCTGCCGGTCAGTGACAGAGCAGGTGCTAAAGCCAAATCACTGATTCAAAGAAGGCTCTTCTTTTTATGCTATAGGACTTCTTGCTTGGGACTTTGACCTTACGGTTTTCCTCTCTAAGAGATCCCAGTGCATGTCTCCTGTGGAGATCATACTTCAAAAGACATGGTGAGTCTACTAGGGGAGGTACCGTCGGGCACCGCGGACCTCAGATGTCAGGGACTGTTGTCAGAGTGCCCCCATCTCTGCCATTTCCCACCTCTCCTTCCAGCCCTTATGGGCACAGTCTATAAACTCCAGTGGGGCTTCCTCAAAGAGGCCCTGGAAGTCACCTTTAGGGGATGACTCCATTCTTCTCCACAGCCCAGTTTTGCTGGTTGTTTCATCATCGGAAACTATAGGAAGGATAGAGGTAGGAATTGTCTTGTCTCTTCTATTTGCTGATGGGGGACTAGAGACAAGATCCAGATGCCCAAGTATCTAGAACCCAATATTATAAATTAGAGAGGATTCAACTGGGATCAGGAGCCTTGGTTTCTAGTTCCAGCCCTGTCAACAACAGATTCTATGATGTGGGTCCGTCCACTTCCGCCCTTGGGAGTGCAATTCCTCTATTGTGAAGGGACTGGCATTGGTTAGACAATGTCAGGTTGCTGCTAGGTGCTCACACTTCGTGTTCTTGGCACCAGGAAGACTTTTCCAAAGAGAGGAAGATCCTGAAGTACTTCCTAGGAATCATGGATCCGCTCAACCACACGTGGACCCAGAGTTTCGTCCTCGCTGGTTTCAGTGTCCCCGGAACCCTGCGACCTCTTGCCTTCTTGGGGACCCTGTGCCTCTATCTCCTCACACTGGCCGGGAACCTGTTCATCGTTGTCCTGGTCCAGGTGGATGCGGGACTGTCCACGCCCATGTACTTCTTCATCGGTGTCCTCTCCTTCCTGGAGCTCGGGTACGTCAGCGCCACGGTGCCCACGCTGCTGCACACGTGGCTCCGTGGGCGCTCAGCCATCTCGGCAGCGGTGTGCTTCATCCAGCTGTACGTCTTCCACTCCCTGGGCATGACCGAGTGCCATCTGCTGGGCGTCATGGCGCTGGACCGCTACCTGGCCATCTGCCGCCCGCTCCACTACCGGGCACTCATGACCAGAAAGGTCCGGTTCTGGCTGGCAGGGGCCGCTTGGGTGGCTGGTTTCTCAGCGGCACTGGTGCCAGCCAGCCTCACGGCCACCCTGCCCTTCTGTCTGAAAGAGGTGGCCCACTACTTCTGTGACCTGGCACCACTGATGCGGTTGGCGTGCGTGGACGCAGGCTGGCACGCTCGAGTGCACGGGGCGGTGATTGGTGCGGCCACTGGCTGCAACTTCGTGCTCATTTGGGGGCTCTACGGGGGCATCCTGAGGGCCGTGCTGAAGCTGCCCTCGGCTGCCAGCCGGGTCAAGGCCCTCTCCACCTGCTCCTCCCACATGATCGTGGTGGCCCTCTTTTATGCCTCCGCCTTCACGGTCTATGTGGGGCCACCTGGGAACCGCTCTGAGGGCACAGACAAGTGTATCGCCTTGGTGTATGCCCTTCTCACTCCTCTCCTCAACCCCATCGTCTATAGCCTTCGCAACAAGGAAGTGAGGGAGGCCGTGAAGAGGGTCACTGTCAGGGTCAGGACTATTCTGAAGGGACCCTGACGGGCTGAATTGGTCACAGCTCAGCTGCTTGGCCGCAGTGGGAACCGGCCGGTTGGTTGGTCAATCATCTGGTCAGGGTTGAAGTCCACACCAGCGAACGAATCCATCAGATTTTCTGTCGAACGTGCTGCAGACGCGCACTCAGGGGGACATACCTGGGTTCATCAGACGTGAACATGTAGGGAGAAGGGAGGTGTGTGTTCGATTCCATTCGAATCTAACGGGGGGGAAATGCCACAGAGGAGAAAGGAAAAAAACAGGGACCCCATGCAAACGCTTCTGCTGAACTTCCAACCTGGGGAGACAGAGCAACGCTGAGCAGAGGAAGATAATCTAAAGCTAAGGTGGGGGCGGAGGGTTGCCCAGAAGAAAGGGTGGGAGAGTGGAAAACAGGAGCCCAAAGCTATGGCTCCCAGGTGTGAGCATAGGCAGAGCCAGGGGTGGTGGGCTATTGGGTGGGGGAGGGCAGCTCCGTGGGGGGAGAACACCCCCCACCCCGGGAGCAGGAGGCCGGAGGCTGCATTTTACAGTGTGCTCTCTACTGGGGCAAGAGGGAGATGGTGACGACGGGGGTGTTGTCTGAGTTCTCGCCCAATGTCACGGACCATTCCAGAGAAGGGATCCGCAGCCGTGCTAAGTAAACAGCAACAGAAACAAAACCCGAGCAGCAAACAAAGAGCTTTGCAAATCTTGCGTACTAAGCACTCACCTGCGAAGTAGAAAACAGGTTGAAAGAGAAAGTAGGATCACGTTCTGTGCCTTCTTCCCCTCGGCTCTTCCTCCTGCCCTCCCCCGCCCCTCCCCAGCCCCTGCCAAACCAAGTCCTCTGGTGAGCAAAGTCTGAAAGTTAATGCTCAGGTTCAACCTCCGGACTCTGGTGACATGTAGACTGAAGGTCAAATGCCTGCCCAAGCGTGTCAGAGGGTGAGAGACAGGACCCAAATTTTGGCAGAGCTGAGGCCACTGTATGGCTCTTGAATACCCTATCTATTTTCATTTTTATACAAGTAACTGCTAAAAAACTCAAACCAATTATGTTTGGTATGTCTGCCCTATTTCAGAACACAGTGCTAGCTTCTCTCAAATGTATGCCTTTAACCTTCATAATACCCCTCGGAAGAAGGAAGAAGCATCCGAATATCTATGTGAGGAAAATAGTACGATTTCTGGGCTGTGGTGAAGAGACACGGACCAGACCGGGATCTGTGGGGCCACGGGTCTGAGGGTCAGTGGGTTCACCCTCACGGGCATGACCTTGGTGAGACGCACGGTCTTGTCCTCTCTGCGTGAGCGCGTGGCCATTCATATCCCTTCCTGCTTACGGAGCTTTGATTCCATGATTGCAACACTGCTTAGAGAAAGCAGGGCCCGAAGGAGGCCCCCGTGGGTCAGATCTGGACATCCAACACAGAGAGAGGAAGGTGTTGGTCCAAACCCCTGGTTTTGCTGCTTTTCGACTATGTCAAAAAAAGACAGACCAAAAAAAAAAGTAACTTCTTTCTTCCTCCTTTTTGTTGTCCTTAAAAAATTCTATAACCAAGAGTTCTAAAAATTAAGTGAAAGGACACATCCTAAGTGTTCAATACATAAGTTAGCCATATTAGTCTAGAGGCAGGGCAGGGTAGTGATTTAGAGCGCGGGCTTTACTGGCTATCTGCCTGGGCTCGGACATTAATTCTACCATTTACTTGCTGTGTGACCTTCAGCAACGCACTTAACTCCCTGTGCCTCAGTTTCCTGATCTGCAAAATGAAGACAATACTAGAACTTTTAAGCACTGTGTAAACACTTACTGTTCCCCCACATACAGTTCTGCAGTGGAAATTTCTTCCTGTGAGGATGCTTCGTCTCACACAGAGCTCACATTTTTATTCTGGGTGACGTCAGTAGAATTGGTAACATGCCGAGCGAGGCATCTTCTTTGGACCTAAGCATCCAACGTCAGCGCTGCAGGAAGTCTGTGCCGCCTCCCTAAATGCAAGGTGCAGCACTCTGTTCTGCTGGCCGGTTATGTCTCACTTTTCTGCTCTGGTCTTTTCTCTCCCCTTGTACCTCTTTTCACTCAGACAGCTCTTGTCGCAGGTGCGGTTATGGGCACAATGGAAACAGCTTTGTTCTCTGCGGGGGCAGCACCAGAGAGTGGCTGGGGGCCGCTTGCCCTTGCAGTGGCTTGGGTCATGGTCGTTAATAGCCCTGGGGATCCCGTCCCTGTGTCTACACTCTGCGGTGTGCCCGGGGGCTCACAATCCTGTTTTGGAGACAAGCAGTTAACAACTCAAGGCAGCATCATTGATTTCTAGCACAGGGCTTGGTGTTCGATGATTTATGAACAAATCAATGAATAAACGGATGAGAGTCCCAGGAGCGTCATGGAGATTGAGCGCCCCTCTTTGAACCGCAGAACGAGACAGGGCCTTACTTAGTCTCTCCACAGCTCCAAACTCCCCTCGCCTTCGTTTTATCATCTTTCCCCTCTTGCGACCTCGGGTCCTTCCTTCTACAACCTGCAGTTTGGATCTTCCCTAGTGCCCTTTCCCCACTGATACAAAGAACTGGGGTGCTGAGTTGCTGACTCCTACCTCTAAAACCTGCCCTTTGAGTGGTCCTGTGGGGCCCGAAGGGGCTGGAGTCCCGGCCTGGCTGCCTCTGGCAGAAACCCAAGGGTTTTCTACAGATAGCATCACTTTTAATGTGTGCTGTGACGTGAGAAAAATGTTTGAGAAGCAATGCCTGGTTGGGGTGAGCGCTGAAGGCAAGACCCGACTTTGTCCACTTGTCCCTTGGTGACCTCCGGAGAAGACTGTAGCAGGAGAGGCGGTGGGGGCAAACAAGGACATATGACGGTAGCATATCATTGACGTAACAAGTTTTTTTAATATATACTTTTTTTTTGCTTCAACAAATAATATTCCTGAAAGGCTTGCAACATTTGCCCTGCAGGATTAGTGTTTCTATGTGCAACACTCAGAAGATGACTCTATTTCATAGTCCCCGATTCTTAGGCATAAGGCCCCACGCCATACATTTCATTCCACCCTTCCTTTCCTTTTTCTTAGTGAGAAATCTCAGAGATCTTTCCATCTCCTTGTAGAGAGTGCTTTCCGTTTTTTTAAAAAATATATTTGTTTTTTTTTAATTTTTTTTTAACGTTTATTTATTTTTGAGACAGAGAGAGACAGAGCATGAATGGGGGAGGGTCAGAGAGAGAGGGAGACACAGAATCCGAAGCAGGCTCCAGGCTCTGAGCCATCAGCCCAGAGCCTGACGCAGGGCTCGAACTCACAGACCGTGAGATCGTGACCTGAGTTGAAGTCGGACGCTTAACCGACTGAACCACCCAGGTGCCCCCCAAAATATTTGTTTTTGAGAGACAGAGAGAGAGAGGAGAGAGAGAGAGTGGGGGAGGGGCAGAGAGAGAGAGACAGAGAATCCCAAGCAGGCTCTACACTGTCCGTGCCAAGCCCGCACTCGGGGCTCAAACCCAAGAACCATGAGATCATGACCTGAGCTGAAACCAAGAGTCAGACACTCAACTGACTGAGTCCCCGGGCGCTCCTGCTTTCCCATTTTAAAATTAATCCCATAGTACTCCATTGTGTGTTTAATCTGACTGGTACTCTATTGGAGGACCCTTGAGTTCTTCCAATCTCTGCCTATTTAGTACAGACCTACAGGGACAATCTTGTGTATATTTCACTCCCCATATGTGCACACACATTCCCGGGAGTGCGGCTCCTGGGCCATAGTGAGGCTGCACAGAGTATGCGTAAATATTCCTAAATTTTCCTTAAAAGGGATTATGCCATTTGTTCTTTCTCCAAAAGTGGATGAAGTCTTTTTTCCCCACAGCAACATCTATAAAGTGTGCTTCTAATTGTTGGACCTTCATAAATATGAAAATTGAAAAATAGTATCTCATTGTAGGTTTTGTTTTTGTTTTTGTTTTTTTGAGAGAGGGAGAGAGAGGGAGCTTGTGTTGGGGAGGGGCAGAGAAAGAGGGAGACACAGAATCCAAAGCAGACTCCAGGCTCCGAGCTGTCAGCACTGAGCCCGATGTGGGGCTCGAACCCACGAACAGTGAGATCATGACCTGAGCCAGAATCAAGGACTGGGCCACCCAGGTGCCCCTGTTTACTTCTAATTTCTAATAAATATATACTGTTTCCAAATACAAACAATGATGCCATGAATCTTTGAACACATTGAATCCTACTTTTTTCACTTACGTTTTAAGCATAAATAATTTTAGATGTCATCGTCCTTCCCAAATCATGAATGACTTAGTAGAGGCATGAGGTCTTGTGCCTTTCTCTTGTTCCATTCCTGATACAGAATAAATGCCAGGGAAGCACTCTCTACAAAAAGGGGATGACGTACGGAGAGGAAACAGCTTTCTTGGGTTGGCCTGTATTTAGAAGCCTTTGGCCCTTTAATATATATTTTTATTTCTACATGACTGATTCCAGGTAATGTCTACAAGTCTTTGTTCAGTCATTTGTATCACACTGACAGCCTGCTAATCTACTCAGTTAATGCCAAGACAGCCGGGGGTACAACTGGACACAGCAAATAAGGAAGGAAGTCTGTTTCAGAGTCTGGCTTATAAAAGGGGATGTAGGAATATCAATGTGATGTGATACAGAGACAACAAAAAATAAGAATTAACGTGACCACTCTGGGTCCAGCCTGATTATTCATTTGAAGAGTCTAGACAGATGGATAATCTGTGTAGACTCATGAAATGAAGGTAAAACGGAAGAGTCTTTTGGTATTTGGGACTGTGGAGGGTGCAGTGATTTAGGAAGAGGGCAGTTGTAGCTCCCTACCCTGTAGAAAGTTCCGTATTTCACAGGAAGTGGGATATGGGCTCACTGCTGGCTGAGCCTGAACGAGACTCTCTGTCCAAATACTTGAGATTTCCGCCCCCCACCCCCCACTCCGCCCCGCCCCAGAGGGACTCTTACAGTCCTGGAATTACATTAGCATTCTCAAAGGCCTCAAATGCATTCTCAAAGCATTTTCTTTTTGCTCAAAAATCTTCAGCTCCCGTAGGAAACTTCTCCGCTTGGGTCTTAGAACATTCAATGATTCCCTCCATTTCAGTGTTGAATTACTTGTTCATCTTCTATGGTTACCTCTTTACCTTAAATTTAAGTTAGCGTGTATTTTGTCCCCTGCTTTGATTTTAAAAAATAAGTACATTTGGATTTATGAATGATTCACGTGCATTACTTTCAACAGATAAATGCTTTTATTCTATCATTGTTCTGAATTCCATATTTATTCAAGTATATACTCACAAGTAGTGCCCAACTGAGATCAGAGCTCAGATGCTAATCCCAGGGCTCTTGAAGAAAATATTGGGGATACGAATATAAGCGAAAGTAATCATGAATGAGTAGATAAGCCTCATGAGGAAGTCCGGGGTAATCATAATGGAGACCGTGTAAGTAATGGTAGCCGTACTGGTAATGGAGATTTGGAACATGCGATGAGAGCAGTGTATTAGGTGTTTAATAAACCATGAGTGAAACAATGAATGACGACAGGGGGCACAACAGATGTGACAGTAAGGAGGTGGTGACGTTGGGCACAGAAGTGATAGTGGTGGCTAAATGGACTGTGCTCATATGGTGCTGAGGTTAAGGGTGGTCAGAAAGAGCAGCTGATTGAGGAATCTCTTTGCAAGGAGAATTTTGAAAAGATAAAACTTCTGGGATGCTCAAGGTGTTACTGTCTGTGGGTGCCCGAGATTATGGGGGGTGGGCTCTCTCTCCTTGGAGAAAGCTCTCTGGAACTTGAAGACATGGGACTCCAGAACCCAACAATCAGGGTTGCAGGGCTGAGAAAAGGTGTTTGAGAAAGACTGTGGATCTGCTTCACTTTTCCCGTGCCCCACTTCCTGCCCCAGAGGAACCCCTTGGAGACGGCTAGTCACACCCGGCAACCCCAGGGAGCACGCAGCAAGGAGCCCCCGGGAGACCAGTGTGGCCCGGAGCATGAGATATAAGGAGGGCAGAGTCTTGGGGGGCAAGCGATGATGAGGAGGGTGCCATGAGTGTTAATGTCATCCACACGGTCAGGTAACGGGCAGGGACAGGGCAGCAGGGGTGAGTGTAGTAGAAGCAGAGGGCCAGGGGAGGGCGTTGATCTTTCCTAGGGGAGGTTCGTTAGGGTGAAGGGTGTGGGAGGAGAACTCTGGGCATGTTAGTGTAGATCGCGTCCCTCCCCCCTCCCCCCAAACCATTTTTCAGTAGGTTTAGAGGACTGCGGTAGTCCAAGGCTACCAAGACATCTGCTTAAACTTTTTCATTTTAGAGAAGAGGAAGTTGAGGCAAAGAAAGCAGAAATGGCCAGCTCGATGTTCATTTTGAGTTAACGGCAACACAACTTCAGAAAGCCAATTCCAAAGCAGAATGAGTTTTCTCGTATGCCACCACCCTTCTAGAATCCTACCATAGAGTCCTGACTTCATCGGTTCATACGTACCTGCCTTAGGGACTTCCCGGTGCAGAATTCTCCCTGGGGACCCTTCCTCAAAATGCACTGTGTCTACTCACTGATTCCTCTTCTGGCCTTACCATTCTGAGCTCTGTGGGGCTCTTCTGAGAGGACTCACATTTCCCTCTTCTTTCACTGCGTCTTCCTCCAGCTCTTACTGAGAACATTCTGGAATTCCAGAGGGGCTCCTCCAGGGAGACTCAGCAGGCGCCTTTGAGAACGTGGGTGTTTCCTTCTTCCACAGTTCCGCACAATTGACTGTTGGATATGGGGACTAAGGCGTGGAGGCTCTAACGAATCGAGGGATGTTTCCTTTGGACTGTAAGGGGGTGAGTATGAGGATTCCTGATGGGGAATGTGGGAGAAAACACTGGAACCTGACTCTAGAGTCACATTCCGTCCCCCCAGAAAAGCACTGGCTGTGCAGCAAGAAGCTGGACTCCACTCCAACTGTCAGCAAGACTGAGATGCAAACCTCTTCTGCCTTCCGAAAAGTGAGGGCTTGAAAAGTGATTTTATAACATTTATGTCATTTTCAGGTTTATTCCTTCTATACTTTTGGCTCGGGAAATTTTTCAAGAAGCAAAGTTCTGAAGCAGTTAATCTTCTGTCTCTGCCCCAAAGAACCATTCTCCACCTGCTCCTCCCACATGACCGTGGTGGCGCTATTCTTTGGCTCTGCCTTTGTTGTCTATGTGGGGCTGCATGGGAGCCGCTCTGAGGGCACAGACAAGCATGTCGCCCTGGGGTACGCCCTTCTCACTCCTCTCCTCAACCCCATTATTTATAGTCTTCGTAACAAGGAGGTGAAGGAGGTTGTCAGGAGGGTTACGCCGAGGATCAGGGCTCTGTTGAAGGGACCCTGAGGGTCTATGGAGTCATTTGGTGACCGTAGGGGTCAGTTCGTTAGTCGCTCAAACAATCCATCAAATAATTTTTTCAAATGCACTGTGTATTCTGATGTATATAAATAAATTCCAGTAGATGTTCAAACACCCTGCATATTCCAACAGACAGCGTCTTGGTTTGAAGCAAACTGAGAGAGTTGTAGAGGTCAAGCCAACGTGGCCTCTGAACCCTTTCCTGTCCAGTACGGGTGAAAAGACACATCTTATAAAAAATAACCAAAAGTAAGGATGCGGGTGCAGATCTTTAGGCAGACTTAGAACTTAGGGAGAAATGGAACTATGTTTGAAAAGATTTGGAAGACCAAAGTCTGACTGTGGGATTATGTCCAAGATGGAGTCCTGGAAAAGCATGGAGAAAGGAGAAAAACAAGGCTAGCAGAAGGAAAGGGAACGAGCTTGTCGGGCACGTGTTCCGATGTGGATCGGGAAACCATGGGAAGGGGGCTGATACAAGTGTGGGGTTCCACGTCCCCAGGAAATCCCGCAGTCCAAGAGACTTTGAAGCTGGAGCCGGGAAGTTATTCTCCAAAAGGGAAGATCGAAGATGGGAGATGAGGGTTCTGGGGGTGCGGGTGGTTAAAAGCGAGTTAGAGGAATATGCCCTGCGGTGTGAATTGGGAGTCATCAGTTAGGCATCTGGGCAACCCCACTGACTGAGTCACGTGAGTGCAGAACTAGCTCTGGGAACCAAGAGGAGGTAATCAAAAGGAGGCATCGTTTATGTTTCCAGAGAGTTTACCGTTTTGTGTTGAAGAGTCAGTCCTCCTTCCCCCCCCTCCCCCCCCGTCTTTCCCCCCCTCTCACTCTCTCTCTCACACACAGCACCACCACCATAAGTGACATAAAGACTAATATCAAGAAATGGATGTTTCCTTTTTGCTTTTCGCTCCATGCGTATCTGTGGTGGTGGGAGGTCATGAAGGTAGAGGGAAGCGGCGACAGGATTGGCAGAAAAGGGCTGAGGGAAAAATAAAGCAGCTTCAAAGTTGTTGATTTTGATAAATCCCCCCAAGCCTCCGACTGTGGAATCCTAACCTCCTGGGTGCCTAGTTGGGACTTCTCTGAAAGTTCCCTTCAGACCAGACACGGAACTGTGGGATCCGCAGAGGGGACGCCTTGTCTGAAGAGAACAGGGCAGCATCTCTACTGAAAATACGTAAAGGAAACTTGCTTTCGAAAGAATTCTTCTGGGCAGCATTTAAAACAATGGTAGAATGAATGATTTGGGGGGTTTCTTGTTTTTTCCTAATGATGTTGAGATACTTTCTAAGGCAAAGATGACTTGGTGTTTATTTTAACTTATTTTTAGTGGAAGGAAAAGGTATGTGGGGTGATGTACAGTGACACTGCCCTCCTTCCCAAATCAGTAATCCTCACTAGAGCCATGGAATGTTCTGGAATCTCCATTTATTTCTTTCATATCTATCTATTTATTTTGAGAGAGGGAGAGAGAGAGAATCTCAAGCAGGTTCCACACTGTCAGCACAGAGCCACACACAGGGCTTGATCTCATGAACCGTGAGATCGTGACCTGAGCCGAAACCAAGAGTCGGATGCTCAAGGAACTGAGCCACCCAGGCACCTCTGGAATCTCCATTCATTAAATGGAGATGGGCTGTCGAACTTGAGGTTTTTCTGACAGCAATGTAGCCTTGGCTTCAGGTCAACTCCCTGACCATCCAGCCCAGATCTGGACTACATTCTCTGCTCTGACCTTTGTGGGGGTCCTGAGTGAAGAGAAACCCATTTTAACACTATTAAAGCATGAAAGCTAATCTTATGTGTGGTAACAACAACAACAACAACAACAGTGGCAGAACTCAAAGTGTCCCAAGGGTCCCCGGGCAACGTGATTGTTGTTTTCTTGTGGGAGTGGGGTGGGGTGGGGAGAGGCCTGTCCTGGTAAGACAAGTGGACTAGGTTCAAGTCCAGATTAAGCCAGCACAGGATTTACGAAGACTTACTTGGAGCAGACACCATCTGCAAGTCCCTGCCACCAGGAAGTCCCTGAATCGTTGAACTTCTGAGTTGGGCGGGGCCTAGGCAGCCATGTGGCCCAAACTCGTCTGTCTTTATGGAAGATAAAAGTGAAGTCAGTGGGTGGCAAACGCCCTGCCCACGGTTATATGGGAATTGAGAAGTCGTCTGGGGATGGAATAGTACCAAGGGTTTCTAACTCTTCCCACTGTACCACTTGGCGGGGTGGGGCGGGGGCTGCTTGTCTCCTCCCACATACAAAGAACGTGGCCTGCCACGGGGTATATACAAGGCTTTCTCTGGCCAGCGCTAAGGGCCCGGCCTCCTGCCATTTCTACTTTGCCTTCCAGAGGTAGGAGCAGGTTCCACCCTTCCCGAAGCCTTCCTGAGCTCCTGCCCAGCTCCGTAGTCTCTTATGCAGACCAACCATTTATACTGGACTATTTTGTGTCCGTTTTCTCACCGAATTTCCCACAGCGGGAAAATGGGCGAGTGACTTTCCAAAATCCGTGAGTAGGTGAAGAGTCTGAAGTCATTTCAAAAATGTGAACTCTCCTGAGGAAGAGGAAAGAACAACAGTTAACAAAACAGAGTCTGGTTGTGCTGAGTTTTCACTTTCTCTGCCACCCCTGCCAACTGTGGACCTTTCAGAGCCTGTGTGAAGCCAGAAGGGACTTTTCCTTAAATGTCGGCTAATTGCAGAACAGACTTTTAAACATGATTCACATGAAACTGCAGAGTCATTACTGGCAAAGTGTTTTGCTCTCCACAATCATAAAGGTCTAAAAATAAGAAATTATAGGAAACAACTCCAGGTCTTTGCCTCACTTAGTGAACAAGTCACAACACGTTTGAGTTTTCCCAAACACGGGGCATTGATTAGCCGTGGCATAGATGAGGCTCAACAGCTCAGCTGGAATCTTCGCAGGTAAACCGTAGCCACAAATAATGAATTTTATCCTAGTGAGAACGTGCGTCCAAGAACTACCTAAACGACAAAGCTTAAGGGGAGGACCTGGCAGTTTGTGTTTCAACAAGACTCAGGATGCTTTGGAGCAAAGTCAAATCAGAACCACTGATCTGATCTGATTGGTGAAATTGGGGGACGTTGTGGGCATGTGTGGCCCAGCCGTTCCCTCTGCTCCCGTCCTGGGTCCCCCCCCCCCAACCAGTTTGCATGTTCTCTCTGCCAGGGAGTGGAAGGGAACTGTCCTCATGGACGACGTCCAGTAATCAGACGGGGGAACCACAAGCAGACTAATCATAGCCACTGTCAAAGTAAGATATTCAAAAACCCTCTCCTGAGTAAATAATGCATCAGGCTGATAAATCATAAGTAAGGATATAAAACATTTCATGAGAGTAATTAACACAACCCACCCACTGAAGGCACATGAAATCCAGATCAACTTCAAGCACGCACGAATTAAACTCATTCCAGGCTGTAAAATAAGGCACACTAAAGTTGTGTGCCCTTTGTTCTGGAGATCTACTGCACAGCACGGGGACCGTACTTAATGATACTTTATTGTATATTTGAAATTTGCTAAGAGAGATCTCCAGAGTTCGCTCCACAAAAAAAAAAAAAAAAAAAAGGAAAAAGAAAGAAAGAAAATAGTAAGTATGTGAGCTGATGAATATTTAATTAGCTTGATTGTGGCCATCATTTCACAATGACTACCCCTTATCCGTGGTTCCAGGAAGCCGTGGTCAGCCATGGTCTGGAAATAGAGGATCCTCTCTCTGACGGATCATCAGACGGCCACTAGTAGACTGACGCTGTGTCACAATGCCTCCACCCTTCACCTCCTCCATCTCATCACGTAGGCATTTTATCATCTGACATCCTCACAAGAAGGAGGGAGAGTGCAAGATATTAAGGTGTTTTGAGACAGAGAGAGATAGAAACCATACTCATATAACTTCTAGCCCAGTATATTCTTATAATTGTCCTATTTTATCATTCGCTATTGTTGCTAATCTCTTACTGTGCCTAATTTATAAATCAAACTTGATCCTAGGTATTATGTACAAGAATAAATATAATAATATATTTGCAATTTCAGGCATCCACTGGGGGTCTTGCAACATATTACCTACAGATCAGAAGGGGCTATTGCACTTGTAAACTGAAACATCAAGTTGTACACCTAAATACACGCAATTTCTACTTGTCAATCATATGTCAATAAAGCTGAAAATAAGTTAAAGTAAGCCTCAACACAGTTAAGAGAGTTAATATTATATAGATATTTTTTATACATTTTTATTTTATTTTATTTTTTAACTTTTAATATTTTTAATTTGAGAGAGAGAGAGAGAGAGAATGTGCATCAGAGTGAGGGAGGGGACAGAGGGAGAGAGAGAGAAACTTAAGCAGACCTCATGCTCAGGGCAGAGCCCAATGCAGGGTTCCATCCCATGACCGTGGGATTGCGAACTGAGTCAAAATCAAGAATGGAACATTCAACCCAATGAGCCACCCAGGTGCCCAATAGACAGGTTTTTAAATTATAACATAATTTAGTTTGTAATAAATAACTATATGATAAATTTTAAATGTCCATATGTTTGATATTTTAAAGGCCACTTCTAAACAACCTATGAATCTAAGAAGAAATTGTAAAAGAAAGTGGAAAACTTTCAGACCCAAGGGATAATAAAATTAATCATACTTTCAAAACTTCAGGATAAACTTATAGTGCTTCTTGGAGAGAAATTCATAACCTTAAGTGTTTACATTGTAAGAGAAGGAATGTGCAAAATTGATCTAAAATAGGAACTTAGAAAACTAATATCAGGAGAAAAAAAACAAGGAAAAGAAGAAAAAGATAAATATGGGAACAGAAATTAATACATAAAGAATAAACAAAGAGGATATATAAATTAAAGAGTTGGTTCTACGGGGTGCCTGGGTGGCTCAGGTCATGATCTCATGGTTTGTGAGTTTGAGCCCCAAGTGGACATTCTCTCTGTCTGGGATTCTCTCTCCATTTCTCTCTGCCCCTCCCCTGCTCACCGTCTCTCTCTTTCTCAAAGTAAATAAATAAACCTAAAAAAATAAAGAGTTGGTTCTAGGAAAAAAAATAAAATAATTAAAATAATCTAAGGGGAAAAACAAGTAAAGAAGAAAAAGATAAATATGGGAGCAGAAATTAATATAATAAAAATACAACAAAGAGGATATATAAATTAAAGAGTTGGTTCTAGGAAAAATAATAAAATAATTAAAATAATATCAGGAGGAAAAACAAACAAGGGGAGAAAGAGAAAGATAAATACAGGAGCAGAAATAATATAATAAAAAAATACAACAAAGATATATAAATTAAAGAATTGGTTATAGGGAAAATATAATGAAACAAACTCCTGATAAGACTAACAAACAATAAAAGGGAGAGGGGGTAAGAATATGGATATTAAAAATGAAAAATGGATACACTGCAGGTTTACACTACAAAGTTGAAGTTGATAACTTTTTTAAGTTTATTTATTTTGAAAGAGAGAGAGAGAGAGAGAATCCCAAGCAGGCTCTGCACTGTCAACACAGAGCCCAAGGCAGCTCAATCCCACGAACCATGAGATCATGACCTGAGCCAAAATCGAGGGCTGGACTATGAACCAACTGAGCCACTCAGACGCCCCCCAGATGATAAGTATTAACAATATATGCCAATTAATTAAAATGTAATTAGCTAGACCCATTTTCAGGAAATTTAAAATCACCAATGTCAAGTTTGGAAGCACTAGAAACTCTTAACAGTGAATTAGTTACAAATATTACTGTAAAAGAAAACGTCAAGCCCAGATAGCTTAACAAGTGAGTTCCACCAAATATTGAAGAAAACGGTAACTCCTACTTTTAACCCCTGCAGAGAACAGAAACCTGGAAATTCCACTCAGCGATGCATTTTATGAAGCTCGCCTGATGCCTGATGCTGATTCCAAAATAAACAAAACCAGTGGAAGAAGCAGACTCAGAGGCCGACTCACTCGTGAACGTCAATGCAAAATTCTCCCTCCACATACTCCTGAGCCAGATTCAATCCTGTGCACTAAGTGGTTACAGCTGAGTTTGGTTTATCTCAGGAATTCAAGATTGATCTAACATTTGAAAAAATGAATAATGTAATTTATCATATTAACAGATTGAAAGAGAAAGAATGATTATCTCTTTGACGCGGCAATAAGAAAACCATAATCGTTCATAAATGTAAAGATAAGAAACAACAGTAAAGCTACAAATAGAAAATACAGTTCTTGATAAAGGCGCTTTAAAAAAGTCACGCCGTGGATCCGAGAGTGAACTGTGAAAAGCATTTCCTTTTAAGGAACATTTAAGATCGAGAGCAAAACACGATTAATGGCTAACGCAACTTCCATTCAGCGTTGGAGGAGATAGCGGCTGTTGCAGCAAATAAACAAAAAAGGTTAAAGCCATTAAAAGAATAAATACTGGGAAAAACTGTAACTATTGGTAGATGTACTCTTACTTGTGTTGAAGCATCATAACCACAAATAAATTATTAAAATTAGTATGGAGTGTCGACCAGCTTGCTGGATACAATTCAGTTCAAAAAAGCCAATGTCATTATTGCATAATGACAACTATCATAAAATATAATTAAAGAGAATTCACAACAGCAATAAAAAATATATAAAGTACTTAACAAAAGATGTTCAAGACTTTTGGAGAAATTCTTGTGAATTTGTATTCAACATCATTACCTAACACTTATATATAAATGATGAGATTGAACACATTTGTGTGAAGGGAAATCAATATTAGGAAAACCTCTCCCTACCCTGTATTGGCCTTTTGATAAGACAAAATCTCATACAAGTTCCGGAAGTAGTGTTCATGGAATTTGACAACCTTCCCCAAGGTCATTCCCCAAGGTCAAAAGTAATCATGATATTCAAGACGAAAAGGGAGAAAAAGTGTCCTACGTGGGGGTGACAGGGATCCCATCATAGATCAGGTGAGTCAGGTTTATAAGATAATTTAGTTATACTCAGTGGTCTAGGAAAGTGACAGTACTAAAAGAAATTGTAACTTAAACTTTGTTTTATACAATAAAGAGCCATTTTGAATGTAAATCTTTTCTCTAATGGCTTTTTAGACACAGAACTAAAATAGACCATGTGGGAGAGTATGAAATCCACATGAGGAGCTGAACCATGTTCGGCATCTGGAATCCTCAACAGGAGGTTGTAGGGTGTCCACCATAGTTTATAAAAAACTCCACATAATTTCAGCTCAAAAATTGCCAAAAGATGGGGCGCCTGGGTGGCTCAGTCGGTTAAGCGTCCGACTTCGGCTCAGGTCATGGTCTCAGTCTGTGAGTTCGAGCCCCGCATCGGGCTCTGTGCTGATGGCTCAGAGCCTGGAGCCTGCTTCCGATTCTGTGTCTCCCTCTCTCTTTGCCCCTTCCCTGCTCATGCTCTGTCTCTCTCTGTCTCAAAAATAAATAAACATTAAAAAAAATTGCCAAAAGGACTTTTATTTTTATTTCTTTTAGACTCCTACAAGTATGAACAGAAGGGAGGAAGAGAGTGAACGTGATTACCACGTTAGAAATCAAGTGATTACCACTTTAGAAATCAAGAGCTGTTATGAATTTTCATAATTTTTTTTACCTTGGAAAACAAAGGCTATTTTTTGTTTGGTTTGGTGGGGAAATACCACCTTCAGATATAGCTGAAATGATTAACCACCAGTACAGGTCACGAACCGATCCTAATCCGTCATGGTGGACACACTTTACGATGCCCTCAGATCTATGAAATAATGTGGATGATGCAAATTAACCTAGAAACAAAACAGATACGGTCTGTGCGGGTGGTAGACTTCTGGGCAGCATTAGCATGAATCTTGCTTCAGCGTGATTCCTATGCGCAATGGTCTAGTTTCCAGGGACTTACATCTTATATACTTACACACACACACACACACACACACACACACACAGTTTTTTTTTTTAAGTTTGTTTGTTTGCTTATTTATTTATTTATTTTGAGAGAGAGAGAGACAGGGAGAGAGTGCACATGTTGGGGAGGGGCAGAGAGAGAGAGAGAGAGAGAGAGAGAGAGAATCCCAAGCAGGCTCTTTGTCTCTCTGATGCGGTCTCAATCTCATGGATTGGGAGATCCTGACCTGAGCCGAAACCAAGAGTTGGACACTTAACTGTCTGCACCACACAGGCGACCCTTATATCATTATGTCTTTATGCTTCTCTTATTAATGATCATCAGGAGATTTATTAAAAAGTTTCTAAACAAACTTTGAGGTCCAAGCGATGGTTTTGTAGTTTCAACTCTAGCTAATTTCCTTCCTCGTGGGCTGGCTACTCCGAAATTTTCATTTTTCTTCTTCAAAAGGGGGCTAATGCGACATGCCCACTGTGACCCTTGCTCTCATTAGGGCTTGTGAGTGCATCTCTGCCATCAGCAAGCCACACAAAGGGCTCTGCCTACGAGCTCTAAGTGACAGGGTGCAGGGTGGGTGTGGGCTCTACAAGTTGTGACAGGTGACCTGAAATGGGGTCACTTATGTCAGGGGGTTTACAATGGAGCTGGGGGGCCACTGGGGAAGCGGGCTTCATGCACGTCCTCACCGAGTGGAACCACGAACATTTGAACTGGCCCAAACCACAAATATTCCAACGACTCTGCGCGAACATCTACAACCTGCTACATATTGGATTTGCTTGGTGAGAGCCCTCACGACCAATTATGCTCAGCCAAGATGACTTTCCTGCTGCCGACACCGATCCAAATTCTTTGTAAACAACACACACACACACACACACAGAGACAGACAGACAGACACACACACACACACACACACACACACACACACACATTTCTCAATTTTCCTTAAAAGTCCCTCCTGTTTGTTCCCTAGGATGACACAATCTCGGTTGCTACCTGAATCTGTGCTCTCCAAATCACTATTGTGAGACCCCAAATAAATGCTTTCACTTGTTTTATTTCAGCTCTGACTCTTTTTTAAAAATTTTTTAAACATTTATTTATTTTTGAGACAGAGCATGAATGGGGGAGCGTCAGAGAGAGAGGGGGACACAGAATCTGAAGCAGGCTCCAGGCTCTGAGCTGTCAACACAGAGCCTGACGTGGGGCTCGAACTCACAGACCACGAGATCATGACCTGAGCCGGAGTCGGACGCTCAACCAACTGAGCCGCCCAGACGCCCCAATTTCAGCTCTGTCTCTGTTCTCGGCGGGCGACGTTTATATTTATAGATTGCGTTGAAGTTCACATAAGAGAAAACTTGTGGAAGAATATCTGTTTGCTCTACATACACCTGAGGATTTTAGGCTGTATAAAGGCTTTCTGGGATTGGGCGAGATACCTTTTCAGGGGCGATGGCAAATAGAAGCAGCATCAAAACACTGGAGTCGAGAAATATTATTCAATATAAAGTGTGTGCGCGTGCGCGAACGTGGAAAGGGTTTCCAAACTATAGCTCCAGATCCATCTATGGTTCATGGACCCAATGGGATCTCTAGCCTGTTTGTGGAAATAAACTTTGGTTGGAACACAGCCGCGTACATTCATCTGGGTATCGTCTATGGCTACTTGTGTCCTACAAGTGCAGACTGAGTGGCTGTGTCGGAACCCAAAAGGCCTGCAGAGCCTC
The DNA here is from genome assembly GCF_018350215.1 of Panthera leo. Classification (NCBI taxonomy): domain Eukaryota; kingdom Metazoa; phylum Chordata; class Mammalia; order Carnivora; family Felidae; genus Panthera; species Panthera leo. The sequence goes on from NC_056696.1 coordinate 65,610,294, forward strand.
AAGTATTTACCTTGTAGCTCAATAAAAAGTTTGCCCGTGCCTTTGTACAGTATTTACATGTTATCCTATAAAGTATAGACTGGGGGTGGGAGGGAGGGCAGGGTGGGTGATGGGTATTGAGGAGGGCACCTTTTGGGATGAGCACTGGGTGTTGTATGGAAACCAATTTGACAGTAAATTTCATATATTAAAAAATTAAAAAAAATAAAGTATAGACTGGGAAACTTTAACAGATTACATTATAGTTCTAGGGCAAATTATATTCTTAGCACAAATTAATGAAGTGTTTGCTTATCGTTTTTATATTTGTTCGCAATTTGGCATCTCACCACTGGTGGCTCTGGTGCGGAGATGGCATCCTTAGATGTGTTGAGGAACACTTTTTTTATTATTATTTTAAATATTTTTAATTTTTTTTAACGTTTACTCATTTTGGAGAGAGACACAGAGCATGAGTAGGGGAGGGGCAGAGAGAGAGGGAGAGAGAGAATCCCAAGCAGGCTCCACACTGTCAGCACAGAGCCCATCGTGGGGCTCAGTCTCACGACCCTGAGATCACGATCTGAGCCGAAATCAAGAGTCAGATGCTTAACCAGCTGAGCCACCCAAACACCCCAAGAACGTGTTTTATATAACTTTGAAGAAAAGGATCCAGGGCTTTGTCACAGGGATCTCTACTCAGTCAGCAGTGACACTCAGAAGTTGTCCTAATAACCTCAAAGGGAAACCTAAAGAGTATATTCATCAAGTTTGTAGGTCACATGAAGTTGGCAGATGAGAGAGTCAGGATCTTTTAGCATCCGAAAGCACTTGGGAAACAGATGAGTGACACAAGATAGACTGTAATGGAGGTAAGGAAGGGTCTTGTGTCTGGGCAGCAAAACAAAAACAGAAAGTACAATAACCACAACAAACCCTCCAAACAAATATGGATAGGAAAAAAAAATCTTTGTATCCATTCATTAAGGCATTATTAGGGTCTTCTCTATGCCAGGCACTGTGTTAGAAAGAGGGATTTAGCATGGAACAGACAAATATGGAATAGACAAACATAATCTCTGCCTTAATGAAGCTTACAGTTCCATTTGAAAATAGATAGTGGATGTAAGTTACTAGAAATGAGATGAATTCATAAATAAAGAGTTTTCTGGAAACATATAACAGAAGAATCTGGCCTACCCTGGTTGTAAACGTTGAGTACATTTATGGAGGGTGGATGGGGGGGACAATTATCTGGGAACCCTTTTTAAAAATTCTTATTTATTTTATTTTTGAGAGAGAGAGAGAGAGAGAGAGAGCAGGAAGGCATAGATAGAGAGGGTGAGAGAGAATCCCAAGCAGACTCCACACCGTCAGTGCACAGCCCAACATGGGGCTTGAATTCACAAACCATGAGATCATGACCTGAACCAAACTCAAGAGTCAGACGCCCAATGTACTGAGCCACCCAGGTGTCCCAGGGAACCCTTTCCTTAATTCATACAATGAACAGTAATTGAATATCTACTTTGTGCAAAAGGAAAAATACCAGCACTGAATGATAGTGTTAAACTTGGTCTCTGTCTTCACTGACTTTGTAATTTATTGGTAAATAGCGAGAAATAAGCATATAAATCAATAATTAAAATGTGTGCTATGAAAAGAATCTCCTAGTTGCAATGACAAAATAAAGGTTGGAAGATAGGGTGTTTACGTAATGTGGTCAGGTAGGACGTCTTTGAAGAAGAGACATTAAGGTGGAGACCAAAGAATGAGGAGGTGCTACCCTGGAGGAGGAGACAGAGGTACACAACAATGGGGTTTTGTTGTAGAATGTTCCAAGCAGAGTGGAGTGTGATTCCAAAACTTAGGGCATGTAGCTGATTTCTCTTTTTATGTGAAATCTTTGTAGCCTTGTTGCTGTTTTCAGTGCCAAGGCAGTGACAAACTCAAGCCCATCTGGGATAGGGTGACCGGTATGCTGAAGGACTTTGAGGTGGGACAGTCGGAGGTCCTTCCGCTAGAAGCAAAGATAATCAAGTCAGGACATGAAAGCCGTGCTCTAGTGTTGGTGAAATAGAGTCATATGGGGTCCAGAAGGTCACTTCAGGACCAATGTGTGAGAGTGACAAAGAGATGAGTTTCAGTTCCTGGAAACTCACATTTCAACAATTCAGATTGGTACTTTTATTTTGTAACAAGTCAAGTCCTCAATCGGGAAACTATAAATTAATGTTGGACACACTAGACAGGAAAATGGTATAATGGCAGGGAGGGGAAGAAACTTAAAGTATATGCATCACCTAGTGTGTACTTTTACGCGCTGCCTTTTATGTATTTTATCGGAGAAATGGAAGACATTGAAAGGCAGCTATGGTGTTCTCACAGGAGACCAACATCAGACTAAGCCACTCTGTGATTGTGATGATATGAGGAAAAAAAAATCTTGTAGAAGCATGTACAAACATGAGATCACCATACAAACTATAAAAAAGAATCTCCCTCTCCTAGCTAATATGAATGACTGTTGCTTCTCTATCAGTTACAGCTTTTGCCTGACTTCTAGATAAGATTCATTAAGATGCCTGCTCATAGATTTATGTCCAGTAACTGGCGGGATTCACTCGAGATAAAGCCCTGCTTCCAGGAGGCTGACCCCAGATCACCTAACACGAATCCATGAATCCTTTGGAAATTCCACTGTGTGTCCCCCCTCATGGCGGTGAGTCAGTAGAACCCATTCCATTAAACAACAGGTAGGTGGACACATTTTAGAACGAATGTAGTTTCTTTTTACAGTCCTCTCATGTAACCCTCACCACATACATTTATACACAAGAAAATACAGACTCAAGGACACAAATGACTGCCTAAGGGCAGGCTGGCAAAGAGCAGGGGTCAGGAGTACAAGCCTTGAGACAGTCACCACTTGGGACTTTGGTTATGTCTCTTCAACCGCTACCAACATTCCTGAGCTTAGAAGTGATGAACAATGGTTCTGAGGCCAGAGCGTGGGCGCTTATAGCCATGTGACCTGGGGCACATCATGAGAGTCTCTGTGCCTTGGTTTCCTCAAACGTGAAACGGAGTAGCCACGGCACCAACCTCACCGGGTAACTGCAAGGGTTAGTGCAAGGGCCGTGCCGAGCAAGATACGTGTGACCTAGCAGAGGCTCAGTAAATGGGTATTTTATTAGAGCTGTGGTTGAAGTGAACGTTTCTGAGGCTCCAAAACCCATGCTTCCTCCGACACCCAGAACAGGCAGCTCCAATCAGAGAGGCATCTCAAAGAAAGAGAGATGTAGGGTTGAATCAGGCACACGATCGGGGAAGTGATTGTTCAGAAAGAGGTGGGGAAACGCGGTCTCTTCGGGCCTGTGAGGTGAGACAGGAAATGCAAGGGTGCATTGGTTATGGGAAGGGAGGTGATAGGATGGGGCTGTGTTTTTCAGAGCCAGAGTCCAAGAGTCTGTGTGCAGAAGTCAGTGGTGATAGGAGTGGGGTGGGCATGGAGGAAGCGGTGACAAGATAGGGAGTGTTTGGGGACAGCCTCTTGGAGCCCAGGTGGTGGAAGGCAACGTGGCATCTGTCCGAGTGCCTCCCAGGAGGCTGGCTTGAGCCAGATTCTCACCTGCCTCTGGGGCTGGAGGTCTCTCCCTTGCCTGCGCCCCTTGTGGCCCGAAACAGTCAGAGTGGGCTCAGGGGACCCTGACCCATGGGGATAGGACTCTCTGAAGAGAAGAAAAGGCTCCTGGATCCAGTCTTGGTCTCCCACATATGTCTGAGCCAGGAAAGACGGAAGCAGATGTGGGCGATGTTCAACTGCTGGTAGGTGAGCCGACCGCCACACTAGCTATGCGATTCTGGGACCCAGAACACGGGATTTGAAAACAGCTAATATTTTGAAATCAGAGAGTTGGCTTAGTGGAAAGATGACTGAAATAAGGATTTGGAATGTCCTGTTGTGAGAATCATAGACTACCACATTGGAAGAGACTTTGAAGGCCATCCTGTCCATCGTCCTCCCCATTCGATACTTAAATTCACTCTACAACCGAGAGAGTGGCTAACCGTGCTAACACCTGCTTTGAAAATGTTGAGAGACAGGAAGCTGCCCTGTGTGTGCTGCACGGAGGGCAGAACGTGGGGGCTCCTGTGAAAATTATTCATGACACAGGAACGGTGAATACAAAGATCATGAGGTGTTTTATCATCTCAGAAGCAGACGTATTTGAAAAGACTTCACCCAGAGGCGCTTGGGTGGCTCTGTCAGTTGAGCGTCCAACTCTTGATTGAGGTTCAGGTCATGATCTCAGGGTCTATGGGTTTAAGCCCTGCGTCGGGCTGTGAGCTGCCAGCGTGGAGCCTACTTGGGATTCTCTGTCTCCCTCTCTCTGCCCAACCACCACCCCTCTCAAAATAAATAAATAAACATTAAAAAAAAGAAAAAGAAAAAGAAGGACAAAACTTCACCTAGAGAGGGGCGTATGCAGGCTCTCTAACTGGGGAGGTTAAAGACACTTGCTGACATAAGAATTTTAGATCCAGAAGGTGGGTGCTTCTGGAATTATTCCATGTTTGCAAGACCTTACCGATCTACACAAACCGTTGGTTTCAGAAAAGCTAATTGGCGGAAGGATAAAACATCATCAATAACAATTACACACAAAAGATGATAAAGAATACTTGTTGAATTTAACTTCTCTGGGTGGAGAAGGGTAATGGGTTCTTCAACAGGGTTACAGGAAGCGATGCAAGAAAAAATTATGATGCTAACTTCCTGTAGAAAAAAAATTAATGTTTATTTATTTTTGAGAGAGAGAGAGAGAGAGAGAGGGAAAGACAGCACGAGCAGGGGAGGGTCAGAGAGAGAGGGAGACAAGAATCCAAAGCAGGCTCCAGGCTCTGAGCTGTCAGCACAGAGCCTGATGCGGGGCTCGAACCCACGAACCGCGAGATCATGACCTGAGCCGAAGTCTGCCCCCTACCGACTGAGCCACCCAGGTGCCCCATTAAGTTCCTTTAGATATATGGAGCCCATGATGCCGTGCGGACAACAAGAAGGATGTGTTCAGGGGCAATTAAAAAATATCAGTTAAATTCAGGCTACAAAAAAGTTCAAGCACATCGGAAAAACATTAACGAGTTCATAGGTTTGTGCTTTGTTATTCTGGGCATTGGTGTGGACACACAGCAGTTAATTAAGTACTACCTTTACTCTCAAGGATCTTGCCAATTCATGGGGAAGAGCACACTCATTATAAAGGTACTACAGCGTGTTTAGAGGGCACTGTAAACATTACGAGACATAGAAGAAGGAACAAGGGAGTCAGGAAAGGCTTCACTGAGGAGTTGACACTTGACTTAATATTGAAGGATGAGAAACAGTGGCCAGGTGGAGAAAAAAGAGAGAGGGGCAAACCGGAAGCGCACGGTTAGGAGGGGCACAGATGTCAGAAATGCAATGAAGCAAAGATTTATGTGTTAACATTATTTGTCTCCTATAATTAGAGAGGTGAATGCGCGTTCCCTGCAGATCCAAGAGGTCCAAGAGAAGTGCCTTAAACACTGATTGCTTTGAATCAATTGAGCATTTTAAAGTCTCAAACTCAGAAGTTTATTTGCGCTGCGGGGCACATGGGTTTAGGAGTAACATTTGAGTTTGAGTGAGTGGTATGGGCTGAAGGGAAAGCGTATGGGCTGCGTTAATTGTTATATTCACTAGTTTGATTTAGAAAATGGTTTCATTGAATACCTTGAATGTGAAAACCATTGTCCCAAGTATTAGGACTACAAAAAGAAGACACAGCAGCTTGTCAATATGGAAGCTAGAGTTTGGACAGCCCTCTCCAGAGGCACTGTGACCTCTACCGGGTATGACATGGCTGACACTGGCCACCATTTTTATGCATTTGTAGTCACATTGTGATGTTTTGTGTTGGTGGTTTCTTTTCTCTCTCTCCCTCCCCCTCTCCCTCTCCCTCTGTCTCTCTCCCTTCCTGTCTCTCTGTATCTGCTGCACACTATGCTTGAAAACAATTAGAATGCGCCACACTTTTTTGGCATGAAATTTCACCAAGCCAGCTCTGTATCCCCAACCTCTAGTCATACAATCAGTTTTGTGAAAATGCAGGATGTATGTTTCCTGCCACCTGATCGGTTCTTTTGGAGTCCACAGTCTCACCAGATTTGTGAAACACCCCACTCCTCTTTCCGCCAGAAACACCCACAAGGCAAATTCACACCTTCGCCTCTGAGGTTGAGGTTAGAAGAGTTAAACATCAGTGATGCTTTAAAAACTGCATCTGATGATGCCAGGCATCTGGCTGGCATTCTTCCTAAGGGGGTAAGTCCCAGGTCACTGGGGGAACCTCCCCTGTTGCCTCGCTATAGAAGAGAACACGCATTTCCCTAAGTCCGCCTCTCTCCTGCTCAGCATTTGCTCATGTACTTCTTGTCTGAACTGTCTATTTTCTTCATTTCTCTAACTAACTGCTACTGTGCCTGGAAAGTTCTGGAGCTTCCTCCTCTGAGAAGCCTCTCAGTCACCCTGGTCTGAGAAACGAGGGATTCTGTGTCTCCCTCTCTCACTGCCCCTCCCCTCTCACTCTCAAAAAGAAATACACATTAAAAAAAATTTAATGAAAAAAAGAGTAATAAAATGCGGCCTTTAAATAAATTTAAAAACACAATAAAGAGAAATGAAGTGTTGAGTTGGGCTTGGCGGTCACCTCCACTCAGTTTCTTCTCCTTCCCTTCCCCACCCCAGCCTCCCATGGAACGGAGAAACCATTCGAGCCTGGCTGAGTTCGTGTTCCTTGGTTTCCCCAAAGTGGGACATGTCAGGGGCTGGCTTTTTGCCCTGTTGCTGTTGGCATATCTGTTCACTTTCTGCGGCAACTTGCTCACCTTCTTGGCCATACGACTGAACGCAGCCCTGCACACACCCATGTACCACTTTGTCAGTATACTCTCCTTATTGGAACTGTGGTATACGGCCACCACCATCCCCAACATGCTAGCCAATCTTCTCCGTGAGAAGAAGACCATTTCTTTTGCTGGATGCCTCCTTCAGACCTACTTCTTCCACTCCCTAGGGGCCTCTGAATGCTACCTTCTTACAGCCATGGCCTATGACCGATACCTGGCCATCTGCCGACCCCTCCACTACCCTGCAGTTATGACCCCGACACTCTGTGGCAAGTTGGCTGCTGGTTGTTGGACTTGTGGCTTCCTGTGTCCCATTTCTGAAGTCATCCTGGTCTCCCAGCTCCCCTTTTGTGGCTATAATGAAATTCAACACATCTTCTGTGACTTCCCACCTCTGCTGAGCCTGGCCTGCAAGGACACATCCACTAATGTCCTTGTGGACTTTGCTATCAATGCCGTCATCATCCTTATCACCTTCCTCTTTATTATGGTTTCTTATGGAAGAATCATCAGTGCTGTACTGAAGATAAAAACAGCAGAAGGAAGAAAGAAGGCCTTCTCTACCTGTGCATCACATCTCACTGTGGTGCTTGTCTTTTTTGGGAGTATCATTTTCATGTATGTGCGCCTGAAGAAGAGCTATTCCCTGACCCTTGACCGGACACTTGCTGTAGTCTACTCTGTACTAACACCACTCGTCAACCCAATTATCTACAGTCTTCGTAACAAGGAACTCATTAAGGCCATCAAGAGGACCATCTGCCAGAAGTCAGGAAGGGCTCACCATTGACTCTCTACCAAGGTCCTTCTTCCATTTTAGGGTTGGCCTCAGAAACGTTCTATGTACCTTGGTCCTGGCCTTGAATAATCTTCCCATTATCACACATGCTATGGATCCCATCTCCTCTTGCCTTCTCAAAGTACGTTTTTCTTTTATTTCCTACGTCTTTATGTTTTCCATTTTTCACTTGATCAGTGCTTTCAGCATTTAAGAATACTTTAGAATCTTCCTTCTTAGAAACAAGCACACATATTTCCCTGGGCATACATTCCCAGCCAGCTACAGGTCTATTTCTTAAGCTCTCATTTCTAATTAAACTTCTCAACGTGATTAATGACACAGTCTACCTCCTCGTCTTCACTCCCTACACATTTTGCAACCCACTGCCATCTGGCTTTGGCTCAGAGCTTTCAAAAAATATTGTGTCAAGCTCATTAATGACTTCCATGCTGCCTTATCTGTTAGACTCGTCTTGTCTTTCCTCTTATATATTTTTATTTATTTATTTTAAATTTCAATCCAAATTAGTTAGCATATAGTGTGATAATGATTTCAGGAATAGAATTTAGTGACTCATCACTTACATATAACACCCAGTGCTCATCCCAACAAGGGCCGGCCCATTTAACCCATCCCACCACCCAACGCCCCTCCAGCAACCCTTGGTTTGTTCTCTGTATTTAGGAGCCTCTTGTGGTTTGTCTCCCTCTCTGTTATCTTATTTTTGCTTCCCTTCCCCTATGTTCATCTGTTTTGTCTCATAAATTCCATATATAAGTGAAATCGTATGATATTCATCTTTCTTGAACTCTTGATATACATGACCAATTCTTTTTTAAAAAGTGGTCTCTTCGCTTTGATTGCATCATTATCTCTTGATTTTCTCCTTCTTCATTGACTCCATCTTTCTGTCTTTTTTGTCCTATCTTACTTGATGCTTGAGGTGTCCTTATGGCTTTTAATTTCGTACCTATGACAGAACTCTTTGAATTCTTCAAATGCATTAAGACTTGAATGGATCCGAGAATTCGCACCGATTTCCCACCAGACCTTCATTTGGTTCAATCCTTCTCATTGTGTGAGTTTCTGTTCAAATGTCACTTTCAAGTGACATTAACTTCTAGAGGACTTCTTGAACGCCCACCTAATGTATGTTACTCATTTTTTTTCTCTTTTGAATTATGTTTGCTTTCTTCAAAATGTGTTCTACAACTTATATATGTATACGTAGGTAGATAGGTATAGATATTGGTATTATATAGATATTATATGTCATTCTTTCCTACAAGTCCATAAACTGCATTTGGTCTGAAATCATGTCAGTTTTGTTATTCACTGTATGTCCAGAATTTAACGAGTGTTTAAACGTGCTGAGTATCAATAAAAATGCCAAGAATGAAAAATGTAATCAATCTTACCTACTCCTATCACTCACACATTTTGATCCCTACTTTGATCACTACTGGAACCCACTCTTTCCTAGAATGCTTTGATCCACACCAGTTGAACTCACCCGTGTTTCCTACACAACCAGCCTCAACTTGTCCGTAACCATGTAACACTTTGCCATTTAACACTTTTTGGCTAATAACTGACAACTAACCCTTATTAACCACTAACTGTGTGCTGCTCTCAGTGATTTTTCTGGATCTCTATTTCTTTATTCACAAACGGTGGTGGACGAGTAAGCGAGCGTTAGGTGACGTTCCCTGCTAACATGATACAGTTCTAAGACCCCATTTAACCCTTTACTTTCTTAGATGTTCTTTGGGGGGCCTGGAATTCCAAGGCTAGTAATTTATCACAAACATAAGAGTTTTTTTCTGAGTCACAAATTTCCCAGAATCTTTTAAGATTCCTCATACATTTATTACATTTTCTAGGTGTTCAAACAATTACCTCAAATATAAGACCTTTCTTAGCCATGCAGATTAATTGAACATTGAAACTATTTTTCTTATGTATAGCATATGGATATGAAGTTATAAAAACTGTGTGTGTGTGTGTGTGTGTGTGTGTGTGTGTATATATATATATATAGTATGCAAACATATAAACACACATATATGTAACTTTCAAAACTCCTTGGAACAAAGAGGGAAGAAATCATGATCCTCATTTATAGATGAGACTGCTTTAGTATTTCTTTGCCTATATTTTAATGCCTCACCTTTCTTATTTCTGTATCCATTTTTCTCTCTATATTATTGTGTATTGCAACTATTACTTCTCTATATGGTCCTTAGACATGTATGGGGAGCAGGAAGCTTTCACACTATCCCTTCCTACTTCCTACTTCTGAGAAAGCCATCATCTTCCTTTCTCATCCAGCCCCCCCATGCTTACGTTAAATATAGCAGAACCAAAATTTCCATGGAAAACAGAAAGCAAAGCATTCAGAAGTGATAGAAGAGAACACTCTCCTTTCTTCTGGCCTGTTTCCTAGTTTGTTTTACACCCACTCTGATTTTGTTTTTGTTCTGCTACACTCGAGTAAATTATGACCCACGTGCAGCCACTGTTTGTGGAACCACAACCCTTGCATTACACGGAATCTACAACTTGGCAAAGAAATGAAAACGTGCAAGCTGGATGGGGGACCACCGATATTCAAAGGCATTGAAATTTACATACAGAGAACCGTGCAGGACATAAGTGTGCTACTCCGTGAACTTCCACAGGTTAATAAACTTTTATGTAAGGGACATTCAGAACAGAACTTCGGAGACATCTCCAAAATTTCCCCCACGCTCCTTCACATCCGACACAACTCCTCTCCTGCCCCAGGACATCTAACCCGGCGTCTAACCCTGAAGGTGGATTTTACATGTTCTGGTATTTTATAGAAATCGGTTCCGATAATTTACAGGCTTCTGTTTCTGCTTTCTTTCACTCAGCATCATGTTTACGAGATTCACCTCTACTGTCTTATTTTGCTGTAGATCTTTTACTTTCTCGGCTGCTATGGAATACACCGCAATTTGATGCTAGGTATTTGCCTTACGCTTTTTGTTGTGGTCTTACATTTCCTTGTGTGGTTTGAAATTTCTATCTAGTATTGTTTTCCTTCTGCTTGAAGAGTTTTCTTTACTATTTCGTGCAATGCATGTCTACGGACAGTAATCTCTTTCACTCTTTTCCTGAAAATGTCTTTATTTCACCTCTTTAAAAATGTTTATTTTCTTTATTGTGCTACAGCTTGCATGCCATACAGTTCACCTATTACACTGTGCAACTCAGTGATGTTTAGTGTATTTTCAGACTTGTGCAACAATCATAGCAATCTAATTGTAGAATATTTGCCTCACCCTATCCTCCCCCGGCCCCCTACCCCAGGCATTTGCCTCTTCTGGCCATTGCATAGCAATGGAATCATAGGATATGTGTTCTTATTTCAACCAGCTTCTGTCACTTAGCGTAATGTTTTCAGAGTTCATCCATGCTGTAACATAGATTTTAATCCAGCCACATCAATACTTAAGTTAAATGCTAACATACATTTAATGCTAAATAATCTTCCATTGTGTGGATATACCATATTCTATCTGTCCATCCATCATTTGATGGACATTTAGATCATTCCCACTTTTTGACTGTTGTGGACAGTGCCTCTGTGTACGAGTTCTACTTCCGTTCTCTTGGGTAGACATACCTAGAAGTGGAATGACCGGGTCATATGGTGGCGGCAGGTTTAAATTTTTTGGAAACGGTTCAACTGCTTTCCAAGGTGACAGCGCCATTTTACATTCTCACAGCGGTACCGAGGGTCCTAATTTTTATATCCTCACCCCCACTTGTTACTGTCTGTCTTTTGCTCATGGTCATCTCAGTGAGTGTCATATGAGGCAAGTTGTGGCCTCTCCCTATGAAATACAGGAAATCAAACCCTCCTTTGGGCAGCCAATGTCACATAAATAGCCGGAAGAACAACTGAGATTTAAATCCAAAATTCCGAAGCAAGGCTCTTTTCCGGGCAAGATAACAGGAGAGTAGAGGGGTGGCTCCCATGTGCAAGCGAAGATAAGACCACTGTAGGTAGGAACAAAGGGCAGAATCAAGGGTCTGCTTCGAGTGTTGTGTCCTCAGCCCATCCCTGCCCTCACTCAGGGTCCAAGAAGCCAGTCACATTTTAGAAAGACCCTGTTATGATTGGAAGGTATGTGCTTTCTCGCAGGTCCCACAAGAGAAAGAGGTTCTCGCAGGACCCTGTTTGCCGCCCAAACCCCCACCCCAATGACTGTATTGTGTCGAAGAAAATCATCTCCCTGAGAGATGTTCTATCTCAAGCCGGGCGGGTAGTTCCTATTACTGAGGTGAACTCACAGGTGATGAAGGACCACTGGTTAGTGAACTTCCTGTGTCTCAGTTCCCTCTCTGAGAGAGCACTTTGAAAACCCCAGGAGGGCTGCTCCGAAGGCCCAGGGGCTTCTGTCTCTATGAGGACCTATCAAGGACACAGTCACGAGAGAGGAGTCCCTCATGCTGGGACGGACTCCCACGGGCCCCATCAAAGTGCTTCAATCCCTTCCAGCTCCGGGGGTGCCCCATGTGACCATAAATGAGAGGGGAAGAAGTGAGCAGAGAGCTTTCTCCCAGCTCCAGACTCTGAGCCATGACTGGACTGCCCGTGGCAAGACGTGCAGAGTGCTCCCCACCATTGGGCTCTGGGTAAGGATGCTGTCGCTCAGGCACATTTGCCCCCAGGTCCTTCTCTGGTTGGGGCACTGGGAAGAAACTGAGGGAATTCAGAACTAAGGAGAAGTATCAGATAATTAGGGTCCACAGACATATCATTCAGAACATGAAACCTATTTAAAATAAAACATACACAGATATTCTGCCTTCCTAATGCTATCATACAGTCTGCGTGCAGAATGAGCAAATAGGGCTCTTTTAAAACTAGTATGATCCTGCGCAAGCCATGTCCCTTGTCTGGGTCCCAGTTTCCTCTCTTGCGCCATGAAGACACAGAATGAGATCATCTAAAATGGAATCCCCTCCTGACCCAGCGCTTTGGCCCTATGCCTAAATAATTAGATACTATGGAGAATGCAATGGTGAGAACTAGAGCATAGAATGAAAAAGATTTGTTCTAAAAGCATTTTGGAGTAAGAGGAACACAGTACGTTTGAAAAGGACCCGCGTAAGATAACTGCTAATTCATACATGAGATGCACGTGTTAGGTTTCATGAGAGATCTAATTCCAATATCAGGAGACCGAAGGGAGGAGACGAGTAGTTGTGAGATAAGGGTCTGGACAAATCATCCTGGCTGCCATCGATTCTTTCATTTCCTACCACAACTGGGACATCGGTCGCTGTGCCAAATCCTCCGGGAGGCGGGACGTAAAGTGAGACATCTTTAATTTCAAAATCCTCACAGAAAGTTGCTTTGGAATAAAATAATGAATGGAAAACACTGCAGCACTTGACAGGGTATAGTTGGAGGCAAATTGAGGAAGGACTACTGGGAATTCAGCAGGGGAGATTGGTGGGGGAGACTGGTGTTCACTGTAGACGCTCAAGGAAAGACAGTGGTGGACTTGAACCCCCAAATGGTTAGATGTCTACAGACTGACTCGGGAAGAAGTGTCTTGGGGGATGCATTGCAAACAAAAAGATTAAAACGAAGTACAGGGACCCATTTGGCAAACGGTGAAATTTCTATGATGATGGTGAAAACCGTGTCTAAAGCACGAATCTGGACCAGAATGACAGGGATTTTCTGTAAGCAGAAGTAGGGATAATGGGTGGATCTCAGTGACCCAGTTTACAGACTGAAGTTCTTTGACAACAGACAGAATTGTCTTATGGGGCAAGAAACTTCAGCCTCCTTATTATTCTTTTTTTGTGGTAGTGTTAAAAGATCTTTTATTTTTATGAATTCATGGGAATGTCTGATACAGTTAAGATATTTTTCATGATCCACAATTTCTGACAACTGATGAATGGATAAAGAAATTGGGGTTGATATATACAATGGAATACTACTTGGCAATGAGAAAGAATGAAATCTGGCCTTTTGTAGCAACATGGATGGAACTGGAGAGTGTGATGCTAAGTGAAATAAGTCAGACAGAGAAAGACAGATACCATATGTTTTCACTCTTATGTGGCTCCTGAGAAACTTAACAGAAGACCATGGGGGAGGGGAAGGAAAAAAAAAGTTAGAGAGGCAGAGAGCCAAACCATAAGAGACTCTTAAAAATGGAGAATAAACTGAGGGTTGATGGCGGGTGGGAGGGAAGGGAAAGTGGGTGATGGGCACTGAGGAGGGCACCCGTTGGGATGACCACTGGGTGTTGTATGGAAACCAATTGGACAACAAATTTCATATTAAAAAAAGATATTTTTCATGATCCAATGAAACCCAAGATTATGGGAGCTCCAAAGAGAATTGGTATTTCCTCAAGTTTCTTCCAACACTGACTCAACATCTCTCAGTTTTGGAAACTGAATTAAAACAGTAATTAGAAATATCAAAAGAAAATTAAATAATAATTTTAAAAAGACAACGTAAGGGGAAACCATCAGGTTTTTTTTTTGTTTGTTTGTTTTTTGTTTTTTTGCTATATTGGGTGGGGTGTGAGGGAGAGAGATGAGTAGCCAGAATCTCTGTGAATCGTGACCTGGGGATTGAAGCAGGTATGGGGAACTAGTTTCAGGGAGAAATAATGCTTGACCTGGTTATGCTGACTTCGATTTCCCAGGTGGAGTATCCAGGGAGTGAATGTCAGCAGGACATCAGCGAGCAGAGAAACAAGGTCCTTTATCTCTAGGGGATACGTTCCAAGACCCCGAGTGATGCCTGAAACCACAAATAGTCCTAAATCCTATATATGCTATGTTTTTTTCCAATACATACATACCTATGATAAAGTTTAATTTATAAATAGAATTAAATTTGTAATTAACAAACAATAAGAGTTACCAACAGTAATAAAACAATTATGACAATATACGGTAATAACAGTGATGTGCATGTGGCTTTTCTCTCTCTCAAAATATCTTACCGTACTGTACTCACCCTTCTTGTGATGATGTGAGATGACAAAATGCCTAGGTGATGAGATGGAGGAGGTGAATGACGTAAGCGTTGTGACACAGCATTAGTCTACTAGTGGCCTTCTGATGATAGGTCAGAAGGAGGACCGTCTGCTTTCAGACGGCAGTTGACCACAGGTAACTGAAACTGTGGAAAGACAAACCGTGGATAAGGGGGACTATTCTGTAGCTTGAGACTAAGTCTTTGGAGTCATGTGGAAACCTTACCCTCTGAGGAAGGAAAGGGCAAGACGTTGCCTTCCATTATTCAACCTTGAGGCCAGCCCCCATATATCTGGAAGTTTAGCTAAGGTCACTAAACAATTCATCTTGAGTGTGGTTGGGAGGCCAGAGATGGAGCAGAAACTTTATATTTGTACTTGAAGGGGAAGGAATGTAAAAAGCCTAGAATAAATATGATCTGAGTTGGATAGAAATGTTGGGATGATGTTTTATAGGAGGCACATCTGCACCTAAGATTTGAAGGAGGTAAAGGCAGAATTGGACAATGGGCAGGTATGGATTTGAAGCAAAGAAAACTAAGGCAAAGGGGAAATCTCTAATATTAAGATGGTTATTAAGGCTTTGCTGAAGCAAGATCACTCAGAAGGATCCTGCCCGGAAATGGTCTTCTGACATCTTAGTAGAGAAACATCCTATCTTTGGAATGAGAAAGTTTCGGCACAAGAAGATGGCATGTTGCCTGGGTTTAGAAGACGGTGCAGCCAGGAGCAAGCAGGGTAAATAACGTAGGTTTGGATGGGATGAGAGGGAGAAGTGAAAAGCAGCTTGGAGAACAGAGGAGGAGACTGGATGCGTTTGTAACACTTTGCCTTTGAGCAAGTGTTCCTTTCTGCCTAGAATACCTTTCTTGTGTTTTTTTCCACCTGGCAGTTCTGACCCTTTACTTCAAATAAAAATGATGTCTTCTGATGTGCCTTGGTGGCTCTGTTGCTTGGGCATCCAACTCTTAATTTTGGCTCAGGTCGTGATCTCATGGTGGATGAGATTGAGCCCTGCATCAGCATGGAGCCTGTTTAAGTTTCTCTCTCCCCTCCCCACCTCAATAAATAAATAAACTTAAAAAAAATGATGTCTTCTGTGAGGTGGTCCTGATCTCCACTTCCAGCCCAGGGCTCATTCATGGCTCCTCTTGCATATGCAAATAAGCAGTTAGCTACCTTACCCAATTTGCTTTTTCATGTGACAAATATTTCTTGATTCATTCATTATCGTGGTCCAGACCCAACTGTAGGCACCTGAGATTCATCAGGGAGCAAAACAGAAAATCTCCCTGCCTTGGTGGAGCTTGCGTTGTCATAGGGGAGAGAAACCACAAATAGTTGAGATGACAAGTAAGCTCATTTGTATCGTTAGGACATGTAAGTACCGTGGAAAGGATTAAATGGGGAGTACAGAAAGGTGGTGCTAGGACAGGAACTGGGCGTGGGGAAGGAGGCAGACTCCAGTTCTATTTAGGGCAGCTCAGGCAGGGCTGCTGGGGAGGGCAGATCTGTACCAAGGCTTGGAACAAATGAAAAAGCTACCCAAGGGGAGATTTGGCAGAAGACGGCTCGAGGAAGAGAAAGCTACAACAAAGACTATAAGCTGTCAGGTCACTGAAGAGGTTTGAGCAGGGAAGGCAGGGCCTGACTTGAAATGGAAAGGACAGATGTGGCTGCAGTGTCGAGGACAGGCTACAGACGGACCAACACAAGTAGGATCTGTTAGGAGTCCATTACAGTGATGGAGGTGAGCGAGGTCATGGCTCGAACCCAGTGAAAACCAGCTCCCGGATTTGGCAGAAATACAGAAGCAATGACAACTGTGAGAATTTGGGTCCATGAGCCGCAAGACTGTGACGGTCCATGTGGGAGAGGCGAGGCCTAGTCGGGGAGACCGTGTTGGCTGGGGAGTCTATTTAGAAAGCTGTCTAAACATCTGTGGTGCTTTCAGTCATGACATTGGATGGCATCGACCAAGGAGTGAGTTTACAGAGAAAGGAAAAAAGGAGAACTGACACTGACTGCTGTGAATTAGGAAGGTAGGTCAGGGAGAAAGAACTAGCAAAGGAGGTAAGGGGGGACCAGTCAAGTAGGAAGAAGCTGAATGATGGCACTCTGATAGGAAGATGTAGCCCTGAGAACCAATGAGACGAGTGTGTCAAAGGGCAGGACAGGGACCTCTGTCAGGGCTGGAGGATAGCCTGGGCAAGCTAAGGAACAGGAACTGGATGTGGTAAATGTGAGATAACTTGTGTGTGTGAAGAGGGGTGGTCTGATGGAGTGGTAGGTGGTGAAGGTCTGAATGGAAAGGTTTAAGAGAAAACCAACCATTAGGAATGAGAGTGGAGGCAGCTCTTTGGGGAGGGGGGGGTGTTGTTGCAGGAACAGGGGAGGAAACGGACCAGCGGCTCTGGGATAAGTGAGTCAAGAGAAGGAATTTGGGGGGCTTGTCTTTTACTTGTTTAACAAGTGACAACAGGAGCACGTTTCTGTGATGATGCTGTGTTCCAAAACAGAGCTGGTTGGCAATGAGTGGCCTTCTCTATTTTCTCTAGTAGAATATTAGTTGCCTAGCTTCACTTACTGTTTTAGCTCCCGTTCTAGGAACAATACCTCCAATACAGAAAATGTTCAATAAATTTTTGTCACATGGACCTCTCAGTACAAGTTAAATATTTGCCATCTAAAAAGCAGTAAACCAGAAGAACACACTCCAGGTTGGTGGAGGAGGAAAGCGGAAGGAAGGACCAACAAAGTGGCCACAGCTGGGAATAGAAATGCAAAGACATAGATTTGCCCCCTTGTTTTCTGTGGCTCTTATATTAACTCAAACCCCCTTGCCTTGACTGAGATTCACCCCTGAGTCCGAGACCGGTGAAACCCTGACCTACCAGCTCCTGGAGGATGCTGCCAGACCCGAGTCTCCATGAGGAAATGAGAGGGAGCCGAGGGTGAAAGGGCTGATGCTTTGGTATCCAGAAAGTTGAGGAAGAAAATAAACTGAAATTACAAATCAAAATATATAACTGAAATGATGTAATCTTGGTCCAGTATACTACGATATTTTATCAGTATAAATGACAAGGAATATAGGTAAATAATAAGATAAACCTTGGATGAGGAATACTGAAGTTTCCAAAACCTGTATAGTTTCCATTAAGCAAGATAACCGGGTTACACAATGGATTATGGAGGCCAAAGAATGGGCTGTGACACCAGAGACGGACTTAGAGTCTGATTACAAGAGCAGATACTCTGAAGGAAGCTGCTGACAATGGTAAGGGCTAGAAAGGGATCCAAACTCTGGCCTCTTAACGTATCTGCTGGGAGCCCTTTACTCTGGAGGTGGCAGAGGGGAGGTAAAGTCCTTTGAGGGATCTTGTCCTTAGGATTTCTGTGGTTCAACTTTCTTCTTCATCCCTCCATGCCCCACAGTCTAGGAATATGAATGGTGAGCCATGGATGCTGGGAATTGGAGCCAGGTAACAGAGTTCGTCATCTTGGGCTTTCCCCACCTCCAGGGTGTCCAGGTTTACCTCTTCGTCTTGTTACTTCTAATTTATGTCACCACCGTACTGGGAAACCTGCTGGTCTTCCTAGTGGTCCGCCTGGACTCCCAGCTCCACACACCCATGTACCACTTTGTCAGCATCCTCTCCCTGCTGGAGCTTGGCTACACGGCTGCCACGGTCCCCAAGATGCTGTCGAACCTGCTCAGGGAGGAGAAGACCATTTCTTTCTCCGGATGCCTCCTGCAAATCTACGTCTTTCACTCTCTCGGGGCCACTGAGTGCTATCTCCTCACAGCTATGGCTTATGACAGGTATTTAGCCATCTGCCGGCCCCTCCACTACTCCACCCTCATGACCCCAGCACGCTGCGCCAAGATCGCCGTTGGCTGTTGGTTGGGAGGTCTGGCTGGGCCGGTGGCTGAGATTTCCCTGGTGTCGCGTCTCCCTTTCTGTGGCCCCAATCGCATTCAGCACATCTTTTGTGATTTCCCGCCCGTGCTGAGCTTGGCTTGTACTGACACATCTATCAACGTCCTAGTGGACTTTGCTATCAACTCCTGCAAGATCCTGGCCACCTTCCTGTTGATCCTCAGCTCCTACGTCCAGATCGTCCGCACGGTGCTCAGGATTCCTTCAGTTGCAGGCAAGACCAAGGCCTTCTCCACCTGTGCCTCCCACCTGACCGTGGTTCTCATCTTCTACGGGAGCATCCTCTTTATGTACGTGCGGCTGAAGAGTAGCTACTCACTGGACTGTGACCGCACCCTGGCTGTGATCTACTCGGTGCTCACACCTTTCCTCAACCCCTTCGTCTATAGCTTGCGCAACAAGGATATTAAGGAGGCCGTGAGGAGGCAGTTGAAGAGGTCAGGGATACTTATTGAAGTGAAGGTGGGGAAGGCAGGCCAAGGGAGAAGATGAGGTACGGTGACCCAGGGGGTCGCCAGTCACCGCAGATGAGAAGTCAAGCGTTGAGTGCTTTTCTACGTGGGATACAGAACTGGGGCAAGTGCTGCCTGGCTCTCAGCGTCCACATAACCGCCACACTGGAGCCACACGCGGCCAGAGACCAGAGATTGGAATGTGGTTTTCAAATCTCAGATGTTTGTATACCATACATAGGAATTTCGTCACATCTGGGCCTTACCTACTATATGTCAATATACAGTAAATTTGATGAATATTTAATGTAAATACATTTACTCGTATTCTAAATAATAATATTGAGATACATTTTAGAACAAAAAATAACTGTTTTTTTTTCGTGTACCATTTACACTTAAATGGTATTGCATGTATACCATTTGTTTGTGTATTGAAATGGAAAACACCGGTATAGTAGAGGACAGCGTGTTTTTGACTGTATACATGCGGGTTTAAATCCTAATTCATTCAGTTACTTTGATGACACGATCTTTAGTGAGTAACTCAAACTCTCTGAGTCTTAATTTCACCATTTGTTAAAAACATTTTTTGAAGGTTATTTTGCGAGTTAGTGATAAGGTCTGTATACCACAGGTAAAGTGTCTGGGATACAACTGATAACTATATATATATATATATATATATATATATATATATATATATGGACACCTGAGTGGCTCAGTTGGTTGAGAGTCCAACTTCGGCTCAGGTCATGATCTCACAGTTTGTGAGTTCAAGCCCCACATCAGGTTTGCTGCTGTCAGGGCAGAGCCTGCTTTGGATCCTCTCTCCCCCTCTCTCTGCCCCTTCCCCACTCATGCTCTCTCTCTTTCAAAAAGAATATATATATATATATATATATATATATATATATATATATACATGTATGTGTATGTATATATGTGTGTATACATAAAAATGTGTGTGTGTGTGTGCGTGTGCGTGTGTGTATCTGCCCCAAACCTCTCATTACTCTGAGCCTTAGAACAATACCCAGGAAGATGTCATTAAGCAAAAGTACTTCCCGGATACTTTTCCCCAAAGGACAGGAATCAGGGAGCCAGAGGACTTACTTGAGAAGTCAGCTAGCTGACTGCACTTGGGTTCTGCCTGGTTGTGCATGTCAGTCTTGGTGGCCTTGACATCCATTCACAGGGAGAGTGTAGGAGTCTAACCACTAGCAAGAAATACGATTACTTTTTACATTGGACATCTTCTTTATTCTGTTTCAAGCTACTTATTTCCTTAAACATATGAGAATATGTGAAAAATAATCCTATAGCTTAATGTATGATGTATATGGTGATTGAATTATTAGCTGGTGTTAGAGGTTATCATGCATCTGAATGTCTACTGTGAATAGAAAGTCAAGTATTGACTATTAGAAAACTTGCAGTTTTATAGAACTTTCTATGAAAATCCCAAAGTTGATATTTGTACTATCTTAAAGGTACCCATCCAACCACCCATCTTTTCCATTCAGCTCTTTATTTAGCTCTGACTACATACATCACGTGTCTGTTAAGGCCACAGAAGGATGAACAAAACGGGTACTGTCCAGTTCCTGCACTTAGGCTGGTTGGAAAGAGTTGAGAATATAAATATTAAAATTACAACTGATTTATACTTAGTTACTGTTAGTTAATTAAAATTGTGGTAATTAGTGATAAATACCCCTACACCCTCTTCTCGAGGAGGTTACAATGAAGATGCAAACTGAGAGATAGACCCGAATCAGCCATTTCATCAAAGCAATGATTGTATCTGTATTGAGACCCAGGTGGAGGGAACACCTTGCCGACCCTACAGAGAAAATCAGTCAGGGATTCTGATTAAGAAAACAAATCCTCAGCCTCCCGGCTTGGTGCCTCTAGTGTTTAAAAGGCCCAGGATAGGACAGGACAAGGAGAAAAGATGAAAGTGACAGTTGAATGAGTTGATAACTGGGTTCTGGGTCTGGAAACAAGCAGACGGTGGCAGCCCCAGGACATTGGCACCCGAGGACTTGTAGGGGCAGTTGTGAAAGGGGGTCTCACCTTCAAGAAAGCGAAGGACAACTCATAGAATAGGAAAAATTATTTGCAAACCATGTGTCTGATAAGGGACTTGTTTTTAGCATGTATGAAGCACTCTTGCAGCTCAATAACAGAAAGGCAAATAACACAATTGAAAAATGAACAAAGGGTCTGAGTAGCAGTACCCTCACACACGGCTTGTGGGAACAGAAAGTGACATAAGCACTTTGGAAAACAGCCTGGGATTTCCTCCAAAGATGAAACAGAGAGTTGTCACAGGACCCAGCAATTCCAATCCTGGGTGTTTATCCAAAAGAAACGACAATATACGTCCACACAGAAATTTGTACATGAATATTTACGGCAGTATTATTTCTAGTGGCCAAAACAAAAAGACCATCCAGATGTCTATCGATGGAGAAGTGAATGAACTAAACGTGTACATATCTAAGCAACGGAATATCTTCATACATAACAAACAATGAAGTCTCCATACACACCGCGGCCTGGAGGAATCTTGCGAGTTTTATTCTACGTGAAAGAATCCAGACACAACAAAGGCCGCATACTCTGTGATATCATTCATGTAAAATACCCAGAATAGAGAAATCTAGAAAACCCCAACTAGATTAGTGGCAGAAATGTGTGCTGGGGGGCAACTGGCCAGGGAGCGGTGATAGTTAGAAAATACAGAGTTTCTTTTTGAGGTGTTGAAACCTTCCTGAAGTTTATTGTAGTGATGGTTTTGCAACATCTGTGAATATGTTAAAAGCCATTCAGTTTTACACCAAAATGAGTGAATTGTCTGGTTTGTAAATTGTATCTCAGTAAACCTGTTTTAAAAAATGGGGCTGAAGTTAAGCTCACCTGATGAATATTTGCTTTAAAACCGACTGTGGTACACTGTTTGGAGTTTTCTGGGATGCTCTGGGCTTAACAGGTGAATGAACACAGTCTCACCAGAACACAGCCAACCTGTCCAGCAGCTTGTTGACAGGATGGGCTTCATTCTAGATGTCTCCACAGGGCAGAAGCCTTTAAACATGATCTTTAGACTTAGGGAGACAGACAGAGAGAGAGAGAGATGACGTGTGGAAAGGGGAAGGGGTAGAGGGTGAGTGAACATGAGAGAACTATTCTAAATTGAAAGAGACAACAACCAAAGTAACGTGAATCTTGGTTCAAATAAACCAAACGTGAAAGGATGTTTATGGGGCAGGTGAAGACACTTGACTATGGACTAGATATCAGGTGATACTGAGAAATTGTTGAATTTTTAGAATGAGGCAATGGTACGGTGATTAGTGACGAAAATGTGTTTAGGGGGAAATGTAAACATCTTTGGAATTTATTTTATTTTTTAAATTTTATTTTTTATTTTTTATTTTTCAAAATTTACATCCAAATTAGTTAGCATATAGTGAAACAATGATTTCAGGAGTAGATTCCTTAATGCCCTTGACCCATTTAGCCCACCCCCCCTCCCACAACCTCTCCAGCAACACTGTTTGTTCTCCATATTCAAGAGTCTCTTCTGTTTTGTCCCCCTCCCTGTTTTTATATTATTTTTGTTTCCCTTCCCTTATGTCCATCTATTTCGTCTCTTAAAGTCCTCATATGAGTGAAGTCATATGATTTTTTTCTTTCTCTGACTGACTAATTTCAATTAGCATAATACCCTCCAGTTCCATCCACATAGTTGCAAATGGCAAGATTTCATTCTTTTTGATTGCCGAGTAATACTCCATTGTGTGTGTGTGTGTGTGTGTGTGTGTGTGTGTGTGTGTGTGTATCACATATTCTTTATCCATTCATCCATCCATGGACATTTGGGCTCTTTCCGTCCTTTGGCTATTGTCGATAGGGATGCTATAAACATGGGGGTGCATGTGTCCCTTCGAAACAGCACACCTGTATCCCATGGATAAATGCCTAGCAGTACAATTGCTGGGTCCTAGGAAAGTTCTACTTTTAGTTTTCTGAGGAACCTCCATACTGTTTTCCAGAGTGGCTGCACCAGCTTGCATTTCCACCAGCAGTGCAAAGGAGATCTTTCTCCGCATCCTCACCAACATCTGTTGTTGCCTGAGTTGTTAATGTTAGCCATTCTGACAGGTGTAAGGTGGTATCTGTTTGTGGTTTTGATTTGTATTTTCCTGATGATGAGTGATGTTGAGCATTTTTTCATGTGTCAGTTGGCTATCTGGATGTCTTCCTTGGAGAAGTGTCTATTCATGTCTTTCGCCCATTTCTTCACTGGATTATTTGTTTTTTTGGGTGTTGAGTTTGATAAGTTCTTGATAGATTTTGGCTACTAACCCTTTATCTGATGTGTCATTTGCAAGTATCTTCTCCCATTCTGTCGGTTGCCTTTTAGTTTTGCTGATTGTTTCCTTCACTGTGGAGAAGCTTTTTATCTTGATGAGGTCCCAGTAGTTCATTTTTGCTTTTGTTTCCCTTGCCTCCAGAGACGTGTTGAATAAGAAATTGCTGTGGCCGAAGTCAGAGAGGTTTTTGCCTGCTTCCTCCTCTAGTATTTTGATGGCTTCCTGTCTTACATTGAGGTCTTTCATCCATTTTGAGTTTTTGTGACTGGTGTAAGAAAGTGGTCCAGGTTCATTCTTCTGCATGTTGCTGTCCAGTTTTCCCAGCACCACTTGCTGAAGAGACTGTCTTTCTTCCATTGGATATTCTTTCCTGCTTTGTCAAAGATTAGTTGGCCATACGTTTGTGGGTGTATTTCTGGGTTCTCTATTCTGTTCCATTGATCTGAGTGTCTGTTCTTGTGCCAGTACCATATGGTCTTGATGATTACAGCTTTGTAGTATAGCTTGAAGTCGGGGATTGTGATGTCTCCTGCTTTGCTTTTCTTTTTCAAGATTGCTTTGGCTATTCAGGGTCTTTTCTGGTTCCATACAAATTTTAGGATTATTTGTTCTAGCTCTGTGAAGAATGCTGGTGTTACTTTGGTAGGGATTGCTTTGAATATGTAGATTGCTTTGGGTAGTATTGACATTTTAACAATATTTGTTCTTCCTATCCAGGAGCATGGAATCTTTTTCCATTTTTTTGTGTCTTCTTCAATTTCTTTCATAAGCTGTCTATAGATTTCAGTGTATAGATTTGTCACCTCTTCGGTTAGATTTATTCCTAGATATTTTATGGTTTTTTGTGCAACTGTACATGGGATCGATTCTTTGATTTCTCTTTCTGTTGCTTCATTGTTGGTGCATAGGAATGCAACCGATTTCTGTGCATTGATTTTATATCCTGCAACTTTGCTGAATTCATGAGTCAATTCTAGCAGTTTTTTGGTGGAATCTTTTGGGTTTTCCATATAGAGTATCATGTCATCTGCGAAGAGTGAAAGTTTGACTTCCTCCTGGCTGATTTGGATGCCTTTTATTTCTTTGTGCTGTCTGATTGCAGAGGCTAAGACTTCCAATACTATGTTGAATAACAGTGGCAAGAGTTCTTCATCCCTGTCTTGTTCCTGACCTTGGGGGGAAAGCTCTCAGTTTTTCTCCGTTGTAGATGATATTAGCATTGGGTTGTTCATATATGGCTTTTATGATCTCGAGGTAGGCTCCTTCTTTCCCTACTTTCTTGAGGGTTTTTATCAACACAGGATGCTGTATTTTGTCAAATGCTTTCTCTGCATCTATCGAGAGGATCATATGGTTCTTGTCCTTTCTTTTATTGATGTGATGAATCATGTTAATTGTTTTGCAGACATTGAATGAGCCCTCGATCCCAGGTATAAATCCCACTTGGTCGTGGTGAATAATTTTTTTAATGTATTGTTGGATCCGGTTGGCTAATATCTTGTTGAGGATTTTTGCCTCAAAAAAGGATTTTTTTTTTTTTGAGGATTTTTTTGAGGATTTTGCATGTCCATCAGGGAAACTGGTCTATGGTTCTTTTTAGTGGGGTCTCTGTCTGGTTTTGGAATCAAGGTAATGCTGGCTTCAAGAAAGAGTTTGGAAGTTTTCCTTCCATTTCTATTTTTTGAAGCAGCTTCAAGAGAATAGGTGTTAAACATTCCTTAAATGTTTGGTAGAATTCCCCTGGAAAGCCATCTGGCCCTGGACTCTTGTCTCCCCTGGAATTTATTTTAAAATATTTTTTAAAAGGGGCGCCTGGGTGGCTCAGTCAGTTAAGCGGCCGGCTCTTGAATGTGGCTCAGGTCATGATCTTGTGGTTCGTGGGGTTAAGCCCTGCATTGGGCTCTGCGCTGACAGCTTAGAGCCTGCTTGGGATTCTCTGTCTCCCTCTCTCTCTGCCCCTCCCACTCATGTGTGCTCTCTCTTTCTCAAAATAAAGAAATAAACACTGGTGCACCTGTTGGCTCAGTCGGTTAAGCGTCTGACTTCAGCTCAGGTCATGATCTTGTGGTTTGTGAGTTTGTGCCCCGCTTTGGGCTCTGTTCTGACAGCTCTCAGAGCCTGGAGCCTGCTTTGGATTATGTGTCTCCCTCGCTCTCTGCCTCTCCCCTGCTCACGGTCTGTCTCTCAATAATAAATAAACGTTAAAAAAATAAAAATTAAAAAAGAAATAAACATTTAAAAATATAATAAAATAAATTATTAAAAAAATAGACGAAGTGGAAATGACAAAATATTTTGTATGATTCAACTTTGAAATCTATGGGTTTAATATTTTCTACACTTTCATGAATGTTTACAAATATTGCGTAATAAAACTTTAAAAAACAAAGAAATAGAATAATCATTAAAAGAAGACTATCCGTGTTTTCAAACTAGCAGAGAAAAAAGTTTGTAGGGAAAAATATAGAAAATTTTATCCATCTAATTAGAAAAGGAAAGGAAGAAAAACAAATTGGAAAGGAATGAAAAAAAACAGGAAGCACAAGTATTTTGGGAGAAACACTTTCAAGCCTATTTAAATCACAAAACATGTAAATGGCTAAGCGTACTTATTATAATACAAAGACTCTCATAAGAGGTCTTTTTAATTAAGCTATTTGCTGCTTATAAGAGATCTGTCTAAACATACAGACATGCAAAGTATGGAAAGAAAGAGAAAATGTTTGGCGTAGCAGTATAATAACAAAATAGAATCTATGAGAAAAAAGTGTTAGCAGCAATATAGAGAGAAACTCTAAAATATTATCAGGAAAATTTCATTCCAGACATAACATTCTTACCCGGTTGCATTTAACAACATAGCTTCGGAGCATGTAAAAAGCTGACAAAAATAGGGGAAGCCACTAACACTTGCTGAGATTTCTCTGAAAGAATTAAAAATAATTGTGTCAAGCAAATAATAAGTGAGGATATGGAAAAATCAAACTTACACTTAAATATGCGTATTATATCATATAAATATATACCATATTATATGTAATTAAGCTTTAGTTGCATATTACATAAATTTCATACATAAAAATAATATACAAGTTATGTACATGTTACATATAAAGTTATATACATATATATATGTTCCATGTGTATGTGTGTATATAGATAGATAGCTAGATCGTATATATCAAACTTAAAGAGGAAACATACATATGAAGTATTTATCAAGTTCATGCAACTCATAAAGAAATTCTCTGTTGAAATATAGATGCCTTCATGACTACTTTCTCTGAACATACGATTTTAGGTGGACGAAGGGGAGGGGAAGAGACTAAGGGAGAGAAAAACAACAAAATAACTGTTTCCATGATTATTTTACTTTTTACTTTACCCAACATGGGAGTTGATTAGTCCAAAGATATAAGACACATGGAAGGCAGTCTAGTGTAGCAAAAGAAACAATTAAAAACATTTATTTTTAAAAAGGAAAAATATACATGAATGGAGGGATATCACTGGTTAAACTGACCCAAACCAAGGGTTTGCAAGGCCAGCACATGTGTCTTAGACAGGCTTGCTGCTCTGTTCCCTGGTGTTTTCAGTCCCTGTTTGAGGGAAGGAAATTTCAACTGGGATGAGAATCTCCTGTCCTAGACCCAGAGGAGCAGTGTTTCAGCCCATGCCCTGAGAACGTCTGACTCTTGTGTGAAGGGATTTAGTTATAAGACTGATCATTTTCCAGTTCCAAAATAAAAAGAACCATGGCTTATGTGAGATAATAAATTTCCAACGCGGGGAAGCATCACACATCCTAAACAGGACTCTGTCATCTGCACGTGCAAGGTGCTCTTTTGTTCTGTGCCAAAAATCATACAGCCATTTTAATTCTGGGCCCTGTGACACCTACTTTGTGAAATAGAGGTGATCCAGCCTCTGCTACCGAGATCCCGGAAAGCAAAAAGGAAAGACTGGATGGCATCCCCTGGAGTGATACAACACGAGGGCCCTGGAAGTGATTTTCAGCTCAGGACGATAGTAAGAGGAACAAAAGCATTAAATAATAAGCAATATTTGACGAATATTATAGCCACTGTGCTCAGCATGTTATACACCTCGTGGCCTTTGATCTTTAAAGTCCTCAAAGCTCCTAAATGACAGATAGGGACACCGAGGCTCAGGACACCTTTGCTAGTTCTCCAAGTTGTACTGTTGGAAAAAGTACAAAATCCAGATTCATGTTTAGACAGTATGACCTCAGAGCCCTCCATCTTGGTGACCACGTTCAATTCAGTCCAGTAAGGAGGGGTTATCTGATAACTACCTAACTTGGTAGGAGACCGTCTTGACAGAGTGTTCAAATGGAGCCTAGATTACCTTTTTTTCAGATATGTTGAGGAGGAGTTCCTGCTCCTCTATCCAGAGATAGCTGGATGTCTCCCAAGGCAGCTTCAAGTTCAGAACAAGTGGGGAAAATAGACATTCTCTAAAACTGATGAACTTAAGCAAAAAGCAAGGCTGTAATTATGCGTAAGAGATGCTCCCGTACTGGACCGGGGCTGGGACTAGGAAGTGGTCAAGGAAACAAAGCAATTGAGGACATGGAATTATTAGCTTAGCCTGGATCCTTTGGCTCCTGCCTCCCCACAGATGATAGACCCTCCCTCCCGTATTTCTTCTCCTTTTGCTGCCTTGGGCAGATGTGGGGACCGTCTGTCATCACCATCAAGGCTCTTCTCTTTGTTGCCTTTGCCCTTACATCTACCTCTTACATCTACCTTTGCATCCGTCTGGCTGTCCTGTCAGCCAGCCCGGCATGTCGATCAGTGGGTCCACAAGTCAAGAACAAAGTTCGGCTAGTAGACAGGCAGTCGGCAGAACCCTGTGCTGACGTGTGGTGTTCAGAAGGAAATCTTCTCCTTGTGGTCTGTGGGCCTTTCATCCAAACATCTTGTTTGTGTGGGGCGAACAGGAAACCACAGAAAAGCAGAAAGACAGAAAGCGAGTCATGTCAAAACCAGGGCCCACAGTGGTCCTGAAACCAGTGGTAGCAACAGCAGCGTGAGGAATCTTTCTTGAACATTCCAGCAAGTTGGAGTAACGTGGAGAAATAGGGAACAACAGTGGCATAAAAAAGAATCACTCCCGAGCCTTGATCGCAAAGGTTGGGATGTTCTTGTGAAAAGAAAAAAATCAAGGCACAGAGTCGAGAGAGGGAAGGACCAAAAGGGGCGCGCATTCAAAGAGAGTTGGGACACAAATAGCACATTTTGGAAGGTCTGAAGGAAATAAAATAAAATGGCTGGGAGCAATGAAGGCACAGGGACCACCGCATCTCATGCCAAGAAAGCTGGCAAATTGGATGGCTGGTGGCATTCTTAGTAAGAGCAGCTAATGAATTATTAGGCTCTGAGGCCTCCAAGGCCAAGCTGCGGGTGTGACGGTCACTAAGTGAATCCACTGCCCCCGACACAGTCCCTGAAATAGAATTACCAGGCAAATAGTTGTTAAGAAATCAATCTTGAAATCTGGAGAAGCAAACCCTCTAGCACGTCCTGTATACTAATTAGTGATCCCACTGCCTCACCGAAAGGCCACATTTCCTCCGGATTTCTTCCTGGGTTTAGCGATCTGTCTTGGGAGGCAAGCTGTATGAAAGGGACCCAGAGCACGGCGATCGGCCCTCGCTGCGGGCGCTCGAGTCATTGGGTTTCTGTCCTGATTTCCTCATCATTAACCCGGGGCACCCAGACCAGTTACTGAAATTCTGTGCTTCACTTTTCTCCTTTGGAAAACTCAGGGTTGATATTGTTTCTACAGGATTGTCGTGCGGATAAAAGGGATAGTACATGTAAGGTACTTACCGCAAGCCCAGATGTTATTAAAACATGTTAGCTCTTCTAAATACCAAAGGGCCCCAGGGCTGGAGGCGATCTTAGCGGTCATCTCATGCAGCTGCTTTCCACCCCAACCCGCCCTCAGAATTTTCGGGTCAGCTCTTCAGAAATGCAGATGCATGGGCTTCACTTTCAGATTTGCTAAATCCTAAGTTCCAATGATCCATTGGTTTGGGGAACCGCTGATCTGATCCAACCAAAGGCTTTACAGACACAGTACTGTTTAGTGGCAGAACAAGGTGTAAAATCTGGTCAGAACGATAGTGTTTCTGGGAGGCCACTGTGACCAGAGTGAGGGCTGGACGCTCATGGAGGGCAGAGTCAATGACTCCTATGACTCATCAGAGACTGGTAGGTTTCCTGAAACTTTGGGGGAAAGTAATTTCATTTCTTGAACACCAAATGGATCAAACGGATCAAAACCAAGCATTTACTAAGGACGTAGCACCAAGTAGAGCCCTGAGGTCAAGACCCGCTCTGTCACTAAGTACCTACGTGACGTCAGGCAAGTCAGTACATTTCTCTAGGCTTCCGTTCCAACATGTAAATAATGGTGATTTCTGACCTAATTGCTTTAGGACATTTTAAATTTAAAGAGGATTCATACATGTGAAGGTATTTCAAATGGGAAATTGCTAGAGAAGTAGACTATTGCCACAATTCATTAAAAAGAAAATTTTAACATTTATTTGTTGCTGAGGGACAGAGAGAGTCAGAGCACGAGCAGCGGAGGGGCAGGGAGAGAGGGAGACACAGAATCCGAAGCAGGCTCCAGCTCCAAGCTGTCAGCACAGAGCCCGATGAGGGGCTCGAACCTGAGATCATGACCTGAGCTGAAGTCGATGCTTAACCCACTGAGCCACCCAGGGGTCCCACCCCTATTCATTTTTATGTCACTCCAACGAGCCTCGAATTCCATCGTGCCTGGTGTATGTGATCAGTGCACGGATGTCGAATCGAGTTTGTGGGTTAAATAAGCTGAAAATGGAGACGATTTTAGTGTCGGGAAATGGTTTATCAATGTGGGGTGCTGAGCATCAGAGGGATTCACGAATGGAGAGAGGGCTGGGGGCGAGTTGATGGTGGCAATTTTCAGAACCACAGTGTCTTTCATGTCTCTTCTGTCCTGCTGTCTGGCCTTTTCTGCATGTGGGGCCACAGAGGAGAAGGCCAGGAGCCCAGCTGGAGGGGCGAAGAGGAAGCTAGCCTGTGCCGTGCTGCCGCAAAGTCTATTTGGTCTGCCTCGGAGACCACAAACACGGCAGGGGCACGGATGCGAACAGGCTGTGACATCGCCACCAATGCCCTAGACACAGCAGTTTTCTGTTCTTGTTTGTAATAACAGAGTGAGTGGTTGTGCCAATAGAAACAGAGCATACTCACGAACAAGTCAAGAAACGGTGGATCCAGCCCCTGGATCTATCCCCGACCCCACTCGCCCTCCTCCAACGGCAGAAAAGCCTTCCAAGAGCATCTTTCATGTCCTTGTTTCTGAGGCTGTAGATAATGGGGTTCAGGAAGGGGGCAAGGATGACAAAGGTGATAGCAATTGCTGTGTCCCAAAATACGGAGTAGGTGGCTGAGAATCGCAGGTACATGACAGCGACACTGCCGAAAAACAGCAAGAACACAGCCAGGTGGGCAGCGCAGGTAGAAAAGGCCTTGCGGCGGCCCTCGGCTGAGGGCATCCCCAGAATCACCACGATGATCCGGATGTAGGATAGGGCGATGGCCAGGAAGGAGGCCACAATCTCCCCTGCATGGATGGCGTCCACAATGACCGCCAGGGACGTGTCCGTGCAGGCCAAGCTCAGCACGGGCGTAAAGTCGCAGAATATCTGCCGGATCTGGTTGGAGCCACAGAAAGGCAGGGTGGCAATCCACACGATCTCGGGAAGCACAAGGAGGAAGCCACAGACGCAGGACCCAGTAGCCAGCTGGGTGCACAGCCTGGGAGTCATGATGGTCGCGTACCGGAGAGGCCTGCAGATAGCGACGTACCTGTCAATGGCCATGGCCGTCAGGACGCAGCCTTCGGTGATGCCCAGGGAGTGGAAGAAATACATCTGTAGGAGGCAGCCAGCCACAGAGATGGTCTTGTGCTCACTGATCAGGCTGGAGAGCATCTTGGGGATGGTGGTCGTGGTGTACCAGATCTCCAGGAAAGAGAGGACGCTGATGAAGAAATACATGGGGGTGTGCAGGGCCCTGTCCAGCTGGACGACGATGAATATCATTAGGTTCCCAGTTACGATAAATCCGTAGGTGAGAAGCAGAAGAATGAAGAAGAGGACGCCACCTTCAGGCAGATGTGGGAACACAGAGAAGAGGAACTCAGTCACCGTAGTCAAATTCCCACTGGTCACCAACTCCATCATCTGCCAGCGGAAGAAAAGAGACAGAGAAACTCCTGAAATTGGCGTGGCGATCACACACCGGAAACAGCTCCGCTCCTTTCCGTGATCAAGTTACCTAAGTTGACTCTGGGACCCTAGACAGGATAGTTAGAAATATCTCTCAGCTGTAGAGATCTCTAACCTGCTAGAAATATCGTAATCTTGGCTTTGGGACCCCTCAGTGCATCTTTTAAAAAATTTTTTGCAACGTTTCTTTATTTTTGAGGGAGAGATGGACAAAGTGCGAGTCGGGGAGGGGCAGAAAGAGGGAGACACGGAATCCGAAGCAGGTTCCAGGCTCCGAGCTGTCGGCACAGAGCCCGACGCGGGGCTCGAACTCACGAACCGCGAGATCATGACCTGAGCCGAAGTCGGACGCTCAACCAATTGAGCCACCGAGGTGCCCCTCAACACATCTTTTGTAAACATCTTCAGCGGATGCAAAGAAAACACAAAGCGACACACAAATGAATTCTCCAGAAATACTTGCTGGGGGCTCACTTTTTTAATTCCTTGGTTCTCCCCCTCACTCTCTGCCTCTGTGTGTTTAGCTTTAAAATGTGTACCTTTCTTTCCAACTATTCTCCACTCCTGTTCTTCATAGCGAGTTAAAAAAAATACAAAGACACTGTCAGGAGCCCTTGTTTCAATAATTCATCACGCTGCTCTCCCATTTTTTCTGACCCTGATCCCTAACGTGAGGTTGGCGGGCTGGTCATCTCCACTTCTGCTTTGTTTCTGTTTTGTTTCACGGTGACATCTGTTTCTCATTAGATGCCAAGTGCCCAGATGCCAGGAAATACCCCTGCTCACATCCCTCTCCTTCTCCCCCTTCTCTGCCTCTCTCAGCGCTTGATCCTGACAGTTCCTCAGACCAAGAGTCTCTCCAAAACCACCTTGCGCCTGACTATTTGTCACTGAATTTTGGGCAGGCATATAACTCCACTCCACACACCGCACACCTCCTAAGCCACATCAAAGAGCCAACAGGAAGGAAATCATTCCAAATAAAAAATCACTTCTAACGTAACTACGCCTGCCACAAAACCCAGCTGCAATAGAAATCAGGCCAGCATGTACCTGTTAGGGAGAAGGGCCAACTAGACTTTTTGTAAGGCTATTTAATGTTCGTGAGAGCAGGGTGCATTACCTCTCGCCTGGACTATTTGATTTTGTTTATTTTTTTTTAAAAATTTTTAATGTTTATTCCTTTTTGAGAGACAGAGCATGAGCAGGGGCGGGACAGAGAGAGAGAGAGAGAGAAAGAGAGAATCTGAAGCAGGCTCCAGGCTCTGAGCTGTCAGCACAGAGCCTGATGTGGGGCTTGAACCCAGGAATCGTGAGATCATGACCTGAGCTGAAGTCGGACGCTCAACCGACTGAGCCACCCAGGTGCCCCTACATTATTTCATTTCATTTATTTCTACCTGTGACAGAGAGATTATTATTGTTTTATAAGTAGAAAAGCTGAGAACTGAGAGGGGAGAAATAACTTGTTCAAATACTCTTTTCGGGGATCCCAAACAGTTGCTAGGAGCCTGGTCTGTAGGCCTTAAAATTCCACGATTATTTTTTTGTTCCACAGTGGGGGATTTAGGTCCGGAGTCACCAGTCGTTCATTCTGTCTGCTTCGTACCCTGAGTACCTCTCTATCCTCAGGACTGTCCTGAGTGTGAGATGAGAGCGTTGTTGGGTTTTGTTCTTTCAGGCCAAAAGCAGATGAAAATAAATGCATTGCAGGTTAGGAAAAGCAATTTATATAAAAATGCCTCTCGCCTTCAGCCTCAAGCCTCGAAGAAGGCTTTGGAAGGGAGGAAGCTTCAGTGCTTAGCAGAAGGGCGGAGCCTGCATTGGGAGAGCTGTGAGGTCTGAATGCTCTCTGACTGAAGCAGCCGCTTACTTCTCTGTCCTTTCTCAGCCAGAAGCAGCCAGACAATGGCCATGCTGAGTGGTCTTTATGGAGAACGTAGATGGACACAGCGGGAGGCTACGGTGTTAGGAGAAAAGGGAAGCAAGTTCAGCACTAAGTGGCTCATAGCGGGCAAATAGAGTGGCCGCTTTGCGGCCCTGAGTGAGGCCCTTCTCACTAGGAAGGCTGCACCATTGGTCACCGTTCAAACATTTATTCAGTTAACACTCACGTATTGACTGACCTTCCGCTAAGTGCCGGTCACTGCCGTCGGTTCGAGAGCTAGCTGCGGGTGAATAAAACCGCTCTCCTAGATTCCGCGCTTCATTCTTTTGACCGTTTCGCTCATGTAATACAGTTCTAAAAATATGAAGTTTTACCCCAGACATCGAGGAAACTTTACCTTGGAAAACGAGGGCAAATCCGAGTCCGGAGGAGTTAAGGATACGAAGAAAGCAGTAGGCAGGTGCGGAAGGAGTGGAGGCGGGTTAGCAGTTAGATTGGAAAACTTGCTTTCAACAGTCTGTTGCACTCACCTTGCCTGAGACCACAATGACGTTCTTCAGAGTCTCTGCAGCTACCAGCCCCTGACGATTGTCAGCAGGGGTATTGATGTCTTAGAAGGCCCTTCGGGGAATTCCTAGAGAAAAAATCCTTTCCTGGGACTTTCTGTTTAGATGATGCAAGATCCGAAGGCAAGTGGTGTATTTGACTCTCCCCCTCTGAGGGATAAATTAAGGGGAAAGTGTCACATAATAATTAGAGATTCCCCAGGGTCGGGTCTCAAAGGCCTCCTTGTGGCCAAATCACCTTGTGTCGCACAGGGGAGTACAGAGCTGGGCCCTGGGGCTGGAGTAGTGGTGGGCGTCAGAACTGACCAGTCGGGGCCCTGCTTCTCTGGAAACGCTCTCTCAGCTTTCACCATGCTGTCCATTCCCTCTGCTGTTCTCAGAACAATGATGATAATACTAATGATAAATCACTTGGGACATCAACAAAAATAAGGACCTGTAAAGAATGTGTCACACAAAGATGCAGTGCTTTATAAAACTATGTTGGAAGATATCAAACACCCAAATAAATGGATTGATATGATGTATTAATGAATAGAACGTCTTGATTACAGAAGCACGGCAATTCTACACAAATGAGTCCATTCCTTCAATGCAATTTCCACCAAAATTCCATTTGGGTAGGTGGAGTGGGGAACGTCAGGAGGAGGGACAAGACTAAGATATTTCAAAGGAGAAGATTAAAATGGTAAGGCCTGTCCTACTATGGATCAAAGGTTATAACAGCGACATAACAAGCAAATGGAAGCCAGGGAATAGACCGACGCAGTGTGGAGCTTTGACATATGGCGGAACAGAAACCACAGAGCAGAGTACGGGGGGGAGGATGGGCAGAGACGCACAGTGGGTCTACAGAGTAAGGGCTGATTATTACTAAGTGGTGCGGGAATCTCGATTTAAACATATGAGAGACATAAAATAAAACTTGTCCTGACATTACATTCCCATACAGCTACAGATAGAATGAAGGTCTAATATGAGAAATCAACTTTAATGCTTTTTTTTTAAAGATTTTATTTTTAAGTAATCTCTATACCCAACATGGGGCTTGAACTCACAACCTTGCGATCAAGAGTCACATGCTCTACTGACTGAGCCAGCCAGGTGCTTCCCTTTGAAAAAAAATTTTTTTTTAGTTTTAAAACTTTAATACTTAAAATAAAATTTGAGAGACTATTTTATCACTTCACATAGGGAAAATATCTTAAGTCAATAGAAATATAAATTACAAAGGAAAAGATCATTAAATTCAGGTATATTAGTATTTCCATTTACCAAATGGTACCATTGAGAAAATAAAAAGACAAAGTACCCGTTAGGAAGCTGTATTTGTAAATGATATAACTGACAAAAGTATTTGTAAATAGCTCCTGCAAATTAAAAAGAAAATGATGTTTTTTTAAGTTTTTTTAATGTTTATTTGTTTTTGAGAGGGAGAGAGAGACATAGTGTAAGCCAGGGAGGGGCAGAGAGAGAGGGAGACACAGAATCCGAAGCAGGATCCAGGCTCCAAGCTGTCAGCACAGAGCTGGTCGCAGGGCTGGAACCCAAGAATGGCAAGATCATGACCCGACCCAGAGTCAGGTCGCTCAACCGACTGAGCCACCCAGGCGCCCCTAAAAAGAAAACGATTTTAAAAACCAGGTGAATACATGCATATAATATACACACAGATGCACACATATACACTCAGCCTCACTGATAAGCAGGGAAATGCAAATCGAAAAAATAGTGCATTATTTATACGTACAACTGAACAGCAACAAATGTGACCACACACAATGATGAACAGTAGTAGAAATTCATGCTTCGTTGATGGAATACAGACGTTGAAAAACAATTTGGTCGTCTCTCACAGAGCTGAAGGCGTGAATGCTCGACAACACAAAATGTTCACGCCTAGCGAATGATTAATTTGTGTCCCATTAACACGAGATGGAAGTATGTATTTAGAGCTGCAGCCACGTAGGTTGATATGAATGACTCTCAAAAATATGCTGAGTGAATAAGCAAGTTGCGCAACAACACCTAAACTATCATTCAATTTACACAGAGTTAAATAGACAAAACTAAACACTGTGTTTCTTTGACTGAATATCCACACGCTTACAGGGTAATGAACACAACATCCAGGTTAACGGTGATATGCAGCATTTGAGGGTTTGGGGGCAAGGATCGGATTGAGGAGGAGCGTTTAGTGGACTTCAAAGTTTTAATAATGTTCTTTCTTACCTGGGGTCATGGGTTCGTGTGAATGAGAGGTAAAAATGTAAAGCAAGATGGACATAAAAAGGTAATCTACTCTCTAAAGAAAAGCAAGAAGGGGGAAATGAAGGCCGTGTGGTAGCCCAAAAGCAACTATAAATAGAGAGTGAGTATGTATTTTAAGATGAATGCATTTGAACAGATTTATAAGTGGAAGGAGCAGACAACATAGAGAGGGAGCAGTGAGAAGTTTCTTAAAATTAGTGAATTCACTCATTCATCCAATTACTTATTTTTTTTTAACAATGTATCCATTCATCAAGTGCTTATCAGGGGTCTGTTTTAAAATACCACCTTCTGGGGCGCCTGGGTGGCGCAGTCGGTTAAGCGTCCGACTTCAGCCAGGTCACGATCTCGCGGTCCGTGAGTTCGAGCCCCGCGTCAGGCTCTGTGCTGACAGCTCGGAGCCTGGAGCCTGTTTCCGATTCTGTGTCTCCCTCTCTCTCTGCCCCTCCCCTGTTCATGCTCTGTCTCTCTCTGTCCCAAAAATAAATAAAAAAACGTTGAAAAAAAAATTTAAAAATAAAAAAAATAAAATACCACCTTCTTACATGCAAATATTTGTTGAATGAATAAATAATTTTGCTATAATTGATGGATGCCACCTTAATAAGGTGATTCTTTAAAATTATCTTAATGTTTATTTTATTTGTAAGAGAAAGAAAGAGAGACAGAGTGCGAGCAAGGGAGGGGCAGAGAAAGAGGGAGACGCAGAATCTGAAACAGATTCTCGAACCCACGAACCATGAGACCATGACCTGAGTTGAAGTTGGATGCTTAACCAATTGAGCCACCCAGGCGCCACCTTCATAAGGTGATTTATATCGCAAACAGCATGTACTACAAATGTTTAATTAAAGCTCCATTGTATGAAATGAAATGAAATGAAATGAAATGAAATGAAATGAAATGAAATGAAATGACATGGAATGAAGTGAAGTGAAGTGAAGTGAAGTGAAGTGAAATGAAATAAGATAAAATAAAATAAAATAAAATAAAATAAAATAAAGTAAAGTAAAATAAAATACTACCTTTTTAAAAACTAGTCACTGAGTCAACAGTGTCACCCTTACTCTACCATGTATATTCCTTTCATTATCAGGGTTGCTGTTGTTTTTGCTTTTGTTTTTGTTTTTAACTCAAATCCATTTTCAAATTCTATTTCCTTTCTATATGTACTGCTGCCAGTCCATTAGTTTTTTAACACTTCATGCCTGTTTTCTATGTCTTTTTGTAAAAGAATAAAAATCATCTTGTGGTGTACGTTTTTTCTTCCTCTGGCTTTGCTCACCTGGAGGTAAATGTTAGACTCACGTTTTAGTTTAAAAAAAGAGAAAAAGAAAGAATGAAAGTATCCTTCTGGTTGTATTCCCCACTCATTATGTGGGGGAACTTGTCGAACCCCAGGTCTCTCCAAGGGCTAGCTCGTCAATACCTCTTTCCAGTGGCAGGAAAGGCACCTGCCACTGAGACCATCGAGGCATGCCACATACCCTCCGTGGGACCCCCTCGTTCTCACTCCTGCCGCTACTGCTAATGGCTCTGTGATCCCCGGGATGCCTCTGAAAAGTTCTGCTGAGCCTCGCTGGGCAGCTGCTGGCAGAATCTTCTATGTTGTTCTACAGGGTTGCTGTGTGTCGCTGAACTACTCTGAAGCTTCTTCGGTGCAAAGTGGAGAAAACCTTCTGCCTTTGAACCACATTTTGTTAGCTTCACTCCTCTTGTTCCTCATCCTTCTTCTGTCTCGGCAGATAATTTCTATATAAACTGTCCTCTCACCCTTTGGACAAGAAAGAAAACCAAGTATCCCTTGCCATGTGGCGTCTAGCCAGACTCAAAGACCTGGCTTCCCAAAGGTGTGGTAACTTCACGAAAGGGGAGCATGGCAGCCAGCGTTCTCCTAATTAACCACAGGGGACATGGAGTTGCTTTCTCTGGGACCAGAGAGAACCTTTCTGAAGAGAGCCCTTCTCCCACTGGACGATCCCCTGAGACGCCCGGGGCTGTGCTTGGAGTCATAACTCTCCTGTTTGTAGACTGCACAACCATGGAGATGAGGACATTCGTCAGACAGAGGTGGCCCCTGGGTTCTGGAAGAGGTGGCTTTGGGATGAGGGGTGGGCTCTGTACTTTGGTGTGTGCATGGGTGGCATTTGGGGCTGTGTATTGGGGAATTTTATTTTTTCTGTTCGTTTTCAGTGCAGACCTGTGGAAGCTTGGTCTAGGCTTAGCAGCATGAGTGAGGTAGGGGGAAAGGCCCATAGCTCAGGGATGAAGGGGTTGGTGGATTTCCCAGGACAACCAATGGTCATAACAAACGTCATTGAATTTTGTCTGGGCCACTAGCTGTATGACTCTCCTAGCCTCCATGATTTCCGGGTTAACTTCTGATGCAGGAAGCTTGCGTTTTATTTAGTGGAATCAGAAAATGCCCTCAAGATAAAGCAATGCCGTGGCAGCCAGAGGAGACTAGTCATTGAGATTCTAAAAGGGAGCTCCACTCTTCCAGAAAATACACAAGTCCAATTAGATATGATTGGAAGGCCCAATATTGCCTTCCTATATGCATCTCCTTTCCTAAAGACTCAAGTTTCTGAAGACCTGCCAATTTTCCTCTTTTCCACGTTTCGATTTCCTAATTCCAAAATGTATTGGCCACAGAGCAAAATGTTAGTTTCCCTATTGATCTCCCCGCTGCCTCTGAAAGAAGAATCCAGAACATTATAACAGTGTTAACTTCTGTCATGAGGAATTTATACAGGGAATAATAGAACTGAGAGATCTTGGGATGTCAAAATGATTTAAAAGCCTCATGTACATTCACATTATTTATCATGCTAAGAAGTTTAGGCTTTATTCGGCAGCCTCTACGATTCACCTCCACGTCTGTTTTCAGACACAGTATTGACAGCTTTGCATTTAAGAAAGATTATTCCAGAATCTGAGTGGACGGTAAACTGGGACAAATCAAGTCTGAAAACAATGAGTCTAGATAAGAGTAATTAAGGCAAGAGACCATCAGAGCCTACACTGCTTTTGCTTGTGAACTTCTGTTTTTTCTTAAGTAGACGTTTTCTTAAAGAAAAACAAAGGGAAGTTTTGCCTTTCGTATTTCTCCTGTTTCAACATAGGTTTAATATTCTGCTGTATTTACAAAAAGGAAGAACGAAAACAATTAAAAATATTTGGCTGCCATACACCATGCTGACTCTCCGTTTGTTTAAATCCTCTGGAATTCTGCTTTCAGAATAACTTTATCTATTTTTTGTATCTATTGTCAGCTCACAATTGCCTTGACTCTTTGGGATTGATATCAGTTGTTTTCTCCTTCGAGGTATTTATTTTAATTTAAAAGTTTTGAGATATGACTGGCACTTAACATCGTGTAAGTTCAAGGTGTGCGTGGCAGCGTGATGCATTTGTAGACTGCGGTGTGATTCCCGCCGCAGCTCGATTAACATCGCTCCCCTGTCATGCGACTGTGAAGTCCCCATCTCTGACAATTTCACCCCGAGGTGGTTTAATACAGCGAAGGCACGTCTCAGAGTTCCGCCACACATACAAGCATTTAAGGGCAAACAGGCACATTATCACACCTGTTCTTCGAAGTTCATGGAAGTCCCAACTTTCTTCTTTTTTTTTCTTTTTTATTACTGAAATATAATCGACATCCGGTCTTAGGTTAGTTCGGGGTGTGCGACATCGTGATCTGACACCTGTATGCATCACGCAGTGTTCACCGAGGTATCTGCAGCCACCTCCTGTCGCCATACACTGTCATTATGACACTGATTGTATTCCCTATGCTCTACTTGTCTTTCCCATGACTTATTTGATAACTACGTCTTAGTGCCTCTTAATGCCCTTCATCCAAATCTCTGTTCTTCAGGCTCTCTGATTATGAGAAGAAAGAAAAAATCAAAGACAAAATTAATCAGACAAATTAAAGACAAAATTATCAGAATTCTCTCTGGCAGAAAAGCTAACCTGGTGAGATCAGGTGATGGACCGTCTGTTAAGGCAGGGGCACAGAAATGTATGTGTCACGGTCCTATTGCTATCCCCTCCCCTCCAGCCTCAGAGGCTGCTTGGCTTGCTGTGTTATTTTATCATTTCAGATGAGGGGGCAGGTATATTTCCAGCCAATCTACATATCCTGGTCACCTGGTTTTTTTGCTACCCCCCCCCCCCCCAATTCTAGCATTCCGTATGCCACGGATTCTCAACTGGGACAATTTTACTCCCTCTTTTCCCCTGTAGGGACACTTGGCAATGTCTAGAGACATCTTGGTGATCATGACTGGGGGAGGGGTCCATGCCACGGACACCCAGGAGGTAGAGGTCAGCGTTGCTGCCAATCGTCCTACAATGGTCAGGGAAGCTTCCAGCCTTTCACCTCCAGCAAAGAACTATCTGGTCCGAAATGTCAGTTGAGGAGATCTGCTCTATGCTAATTAATGAACCCTATGGTGTGGATACAGACGTGGATATTTGACGCTCTTACAAAACCTGTTCAGTGTGGACTGCCGATTAGTCTTCTTTTAAAAACATTTTTTTAATGTTTATTTTTCAGAAAGAGAGAGAGAGAGTGAGGGGCGGGGGGGGGGGGGAGGGGTGGGAGGCAGAGAGAGAGAGGGAGGCACAGAATCTGAAGCAGGCTCCAGGCTCTGAGCTGTCAGCACAGAGCCCAACATGGGGCTCAAACCCACAACCCCTGAGATCGTGACATGAGCTGAAGTCAGATGCTCAACTGACTGAGCCACCCAGGTGCCCCTAAGCTACCCACTTTAAATGATCTTATTCTTACCCACAGAGGGGATCATTCTGTCACAACTCATTTTGTGTCTCCAACATTTCATCTCCAAACAATAAAGATGTCTACCGACTTAAGTTGTTTCTAATTTACTAGTATAACAAATACTCCAATGAGTCTTCGTATACAATATTTTACTCTTCAGAATATTTTTCTCGTGCTATTTTGGTGAAACGGAGGCTCAAAACAGTCTCAAGAGTCTCAATAAAAATTGCCAAAATGCCATTGAGAAGAGTCTGTACCAACTTAAGTGTCCGAACAGCAAAATCACTTGCCTAGTTAACAGAATAGTTGGTCACATATGGTGTCATAATTACTGTTAAGTATTTGCAAGTTAGACAGGATCACCTTATAGCTTGAAGAGCCACTCACAGACACATGTCGGCACTGACTTTGTGACGTCTCTGTCATCTTGTCATCATCAACCCCATTGTGCTTATGGTTCACATTGTCTGAAAAATTCCAGAGTAGGTAGGTCCTCTTGGAAGCTTGAAGGTTAAGTAGGTGACCTACATAGGTTTGGGACCAAAACAAAAAATGTACACATCATGTAAACACATGTATGTGTCCATTTTTAAAATTAACAGCACTATATTAAAATGTTCTGTGTTGTGTCAGGCTGTATTAATATTTCACACCAGTCTCACCTCAGTGTCTTTTTTCCTTACTGTTTATTTGCCCCGGATTGTTTCTCCCTGCCTCTCTGTCTGCTGTGGAATTTATACTCACCATTACAAAGGCCACACACATTTTGTCCCCTGGGATAAAGGTCTCTGCCTTCTCCCCAAACG
This sequence comes from Panthera leo, assembly GCF_018350215.1. NCBI lineage: Eukaryota > Metazoa > Chordata > Mammalia > Carnivora > Felidae > Panthera > Panthera leo. The sequence goes on from NC_056696.1 coordinate 65,652,445, forward strand.
ACACCAGGAATTTTAGGGACTGAGGTAAATGTCTCTAGAAAAGTAAGTGTTGGCCCAGCTGCTGTGGGAAACAGACCAAGGACACAGGGCAATTGTCAGGGGTTTCGTGAAGAGAAGGAAGGCAGCCAGCAGCTGGGGGAAGAAGAGAGACGTGTCAAGAATGGAAATGTCAGGGGCGCCTGGGTGGCTCAGTCGGTTGAGCGCCGACTTCGGCTCAGGTCACGATCTCGCGGTCCGTGAGTTCGAGCCCCGCATCAGGCCCCTGTGCTGACAGCTCAGAGCCCGGAGCCTGTTTCGGATTCTGTGTCTCCCTCTCTCTGACCCTCCCCCATTCATGCTCTGTCTCTCTCTGTCTCAAAAATAAATAAACGTTAAAAAAAAAAATTAAAAAAAAGAATGGAAATGTCAGTAGCATAGGACACAAGAAGCAGATCTCAGTCACCTCCATCCAGGTAGCTGGATAAACTCTCAGGCCCATTTGGGGGTGCCGACCTGGAAGAAGAAGAGCTTACCTTAACCCCTCAACCCTTGGAAATGTAAATCCTTTCCTATATTATTGTGAGCTTTTTGAAACTCAAGAAAAAAGTTTTCTGTGTGAAGAAAATTGTACAGAAGTTTCTCTGGTTATAAAATCAAACTACATTTATTTGAAGTAAATATTTAAGAATCTAGTTCTTTGATATTTGAATTACTGCTTAAAAATCTTAGTATTCCAGGAGCGCCTGGGTGGCTCAGTCAGCTAAGCGTCCGACTTCGGCTCAGGTCATGATCTCTTGGTTTGTGGGTTCAGGCCCCGTGTCAGGCTCTGTGCTGAGAGCTCAGAGCCTGGAGCCTGCTTCAGATCTGTGTCTCCCTTTCACTCTGCACTCCCCCCACCCCCACTTGCTCTCTGTCTCTCTCTCTCAAAAATAAACATTAAAAAACATTTTTAAAAATCTTAGCATTCTATTTATAAATCTAATAGATTTTATCCCTCACTATTAAAGATGTTTGACAACTATTTCATCTGATTGATAAGCTTGGCGATTAAATCCTTTTAAACATTTCAATGATATACATTATTTTGTTTTTAAGAACCTCAATATTCTAACTTAAATAACAAAGCCTCTACAGTTTCTAAAAATAACCTTTATAATAAAGAAATAAAAAATACGGCTACTGCGATATCCTTTTTTAAAAATGTTTATTTACTTTCGAGAGAGACCAGAGAGAGAGAGCATGAAGGGGGGATGGGGGGGATAGAGAAAGAGGAAGACACAGAATCCTAAGCAGACTCCAGGCTCTGAGCTGTCAGCACAGAGCCGGACGCGGGGCTCAAACCTGTGAACCAGGAGCTTAACCGACTGAACCACCCAGGCACCCCTAATCCTAAATTCTTTTGAGTGTTTCCATCCTGTGATCAACATGGTGAGATCCCAATTTTAAATAACAAGCGTAATATTTTGAATTTTATTAACTATAAATTTTACCTCAATAGAGTTGATTTTTAAAAAGTATAAATTACTGGCTCTATTACAAATTTAAAATTCGAATTAGAAGTTCGATTTGGTATTCTAATAGGTCAAACTGTTAAATAATTAAATTATTTAATTAAATTAAATTAAATTATAAATTAAATTAAATAATGCAAATACACAAAATACTAAATGCATAGACTTTTCTTAGGGCAAAAGAGAAATGATAGGTTTTGATTCTATTACCTGTTTCTACAGTTGGCTCTAAAATCTTTCTGGGCTTAAAAGATGCTAACCCACTACAGAAATTATTATATGACCCATTTCTTTATTCCTGCAACAATTATTTACTGAGGCTACTATGCCAAGAACTGTTTCAGGTGCTTGGGATACAGTTGAGAACAATTTCCTGCCTTTACATAGCTAACACTGTGGTGAGGGGAGATGTTTTTTAAAATACATATTAATAGGGGCGCCTGGGTGGCGCAGTCGGTTAAGCGTCCGACTTCAGCCAGGTCACGATCTCGCGGTCCGTGAGTTCGAGCCCCGCGTCAGGCTCTGGGCTGATGGCTCGGAGCCTGGAGCCTGTTTCCGATTCTGTGTCTCCCTCTCTCTCTGCCCCTCCCCCGTTCATGCTCTGTCTCTCTCTCCCAAAAATAAATAAAAAACGTTGAAAAAAAAATTTAAAAGACATATTAATAGTAAACCAGAAAATTGGCAAATTATATGAAACTATGTCCTGTGGGAAAAAGAAAAGAAAATGTTGCAGGACAAGAGGGTCTGGTATGGGTAAGGAGATCATAATTTTAAGCAGAGTGGTCACGTTGGACCTCATTTAGTAGGTCACATTTGGACAAGGATTTGGACAAGAAGTTAGTCGTATGGTTATGTGGAGGGAGAATAATCCAGGCAGCAGGTAAACCTGGTGAGAGAGCCCCAAGGTGGGCAAGCACTGGCCTGTTCAAGGATTCAAGGAGACCACTGTGGTTGGAATGGAGTAGAGGTGGAGGGAGACCACTGCAGGGCGAGTGCAGGGAAATAAAAAAGATGGAACCTCGAGGGCCTCAAAGGCTATTGTACGTATTTATAGTTTCCTAATTTATTCTGAGAATGGGGGCCAGTGAGAGTTTGGAACACAGGAGAGTTATCCTGATTTAGAATTAAAAAAACAAACAAAAAAAAACAACAAAAAACAAACATGGCTGCTTCCTGTTGAGAAGACAATGAAGGGAGATACGGAGAAAGCTGGAGTCCTGGGGAGGATATTGCTACAATCCTGTGAGAGACGATGGTGGCCTAGGTCAAGATGGCAGCAATGGAGGTGAAGAAATGTGGCTGAATTCTAGATATAATTTGACAACAGAGCTAACAGGTTTTCTGATGGATTGAAAATGAAGTGGGAAAGGGAAGAGTCAAGGATGACCAACTGGGATAGCAGAGATGCCATTAACTGAAACCAGAAGGGGATGTTGGGAGGAGAGAAATCATTAGTTTAAGCATAAGTGGACTTTTGAAAATCTACTAAAAACACTGGGTAGGTGGGCCTTCACACTTGGGAGTGAAGGCCAGGATGAAGACATATGTGGCAATCATTAGTGTATATCATGTATCTAACGCCGTGAGACTGAAGGAAACCACCCAAGGTATGAGTTTTGGGGCACTCCACTGTTACAGATTTGGGGGAACAGGGAGAATCAGAAAATGTGACTCAGAAAGAGTGCCCAATAGGAAGAAAAAAACAAGTGTCCCCAAGGCCAAATGAACAAAATAAAGGAGGAAGAGGTGATTGACTTTGCCAAATCCTGCAATAGTCAAGTAAAATGAAGACTGAAAATTGGCCATGGACGTAGTCACCTGGAGGCCACTCTTGAACTCAATGAGAGAAGCGTGCATGAAATGTTGCAGGGAAAAACCCGAATTGAGTAATGCCATAGAAAAGAATCAAAGAGAAATTGGAAACTTCAAGTACAGATCATTCTTTCATGGAGTTTAACTGCTGATGGAAGCAGAGAAGTAAGGTATTAAGGAACAAGTGGGATCACTGAAATATTTTAACTGTGATTCACAATAAAGAACATATTTTAAATCACAATATAAGATCCACATACATACATATTCATTTCCATATTTGTAACAAAAACACTTTATAAAACAGTACTTACACTTACTCCATTCAGTGTTTCTTGTCTTTTGTATTCTTTTTTTTCTCCTTATTCTATTCCATTAACATTGGAACTGATTTCACCACCTATTAACGGGTCACAACCCTTAGTATGAAAACAAGAAGAACTTTAACGTAAGGAGTCTTTAACTCTAATTACACTTGTTTATGTGTGTGTTTCTGTTTATTTGTTTTAATTTTATTTGGTTAACATAGAGTGCAATACTGGTTTCAGGAGTAGAATTGAATGATTCATCACTTACATACAACACTCAGTGCTCATCACAAGTGCCCTCCTTCATGCCCACCACCCATCTAGCCCATCCCCCCTCTTTCCTCTATCAACCCTCCGTTTGTTCCCTATCGTTAAGAGTCTCTTGTGGTATGCTTCCTTCTCTCCTCTTCCCCCCCTTTCCCATATGTTCATCTGTTTTGTTTCTTAAATTCCATATATTGATGAAATCATATGGTATTTGTCTTTCTCTGATTTACTTACTTCACTTAGCATAATACATTCTAGCTCCATCCACATCATTGCAAATGGCAAGATTTCATTATTTTTGATGGTTTAGTAATATTCCTTTGTGTATACACCACATCTTCTTTACTCATTCACCAGTGGATGGATATTTGGACTCTCTCCATAATTTGGCTACTGTTGATAATGCTGCTATACACACTGGGGTGCACCTGCCCCTTCAAATATGTATTTTTGTATCCTTTGGGTAAATACCTAATAGTTCAATTGCTGGGTCATAGGGTAGTTCTTTTTTTAGTTTTTTGAGGAACCTGCATACTGTTCTCCGGAGTGGCTGCACCAGTTTGCATTCCCACCAACAGTGCAAGAGGGTTCCCCTTTCTCTGCATTTTCATCAACACCTGCAAAGCACATTTAATCTACACAGTTAATGCAATCCCTAGCAAAATACCACCGGCATTTCACAGAGCTAGAACAAACAATCCTAAAACTGATATAGAGCCACAAAAGACCCCGAATAGCCAAAGCAATCCTGAAAAGGAAAAACAAAACTGGAGAAATCATGATTGTGGAGTTCAAGCTATATCACAAAGCTGCAGTCATCAAGACAGTATGGTATTGGCACAAAAACAGACACATAGATCAATGGAACAGAATAGAAAACCCAGCAATGGACCCACAACTATATGGTCAACTGATCTTTGAAAAATCAGGGAAGAGTATCTAATGGGAAAAAAGATAGTCTTTTCAGCAAATGGTATTGGGCAAACTGGACAGCAACATGCAGAAGAATGGAAGTGGGCCACTTTCTTTTACCATAAACACAAGTAAATTCAAAATGGATGAAAGACTAAATGTGAGACAGGAAACCATCAAAATCTGAGAGGAGAACTCAGGCAACTCTAATTACCTTTGTATACATATTTCACAGGTTGTTTCTATGTTCACTTTTGTATTTAATTATAGTTTCTAATTTATTTATAAGAGAGTATTGCACGTTATTAAAAGCCACGTTTTACCTTAAAAATGATAGTTTAAATGTGATGAAGAAAATATACACTCTCCAACAGTACTGATGAGATGTCAAAATGGCACAATCTTTTCTAGAGTGATTTAACAAAATGTGTCGAAAGAATTAATAAACATCGACATCTATTCGGAAGTAATGCCAGAGAAGGCTTCTTTGATGAAGTACCATGTAAGTTGACACTTGAAGACTGAGAAGGAATCAGCCAGGAAAGTGCATAAGGGAAATCATTTGTGCAAATGCCCTGAGGTGATTAAACAGCTGAGTGCACTATAGGAACCAAATGCAGATGTGCAGATGGGACAGAGGAAGAGTCACGAAGTGAAGGCTAGAGGCAAAATATGCAGAACCTTGGAGGTCATGTTGTAAGATACTGGAATGTATCTCAATTGCCAAGTGAGGACCCTGGAAGGATTTAAGTAAGCAATTACATTCTTAGAATCACATTTCTATTGTATCGATAGTCAATCAGAATGGAGCCGAGGTACAGGTGGAAAGGTTGGTTTAAGAAACCGTATCCATTGTCTTTCACTACAGAAAGGAAACGTCCCCAAAATTAGTGACTTAAGACAGAAACTATTTGTCTGTTAATTTATGGGTTGACAATTTGGCCTGGAATCAAATAGGTGGTTCTTCTTGTCCTGGTTCACTCATGTAATCCAGGGTCAGCGGCTGGCCAGGAACCCCGGGCTGAACAGGCTGGCATTAGCTAAGACAGTTGTACTCTTTTCCCTGTGTTCTTTCACCTTCCACAGGCTAGTGTGTGTTGTTCACGCAGCGGCTGCTAAAAAACTTCTTATGACATTGCCTATCACATAGTCAACAATGCTATTGCCATGGAAATTGTGTGCTGGGGAAACGCAACAGACCTTGGAAAATGCTACTACTCTTTCAGAGAGTAAAGAGGGGGAAAAAATCCCTAATCCAGTTGAAAGCAATTCTTCATTAAAATGTGGCTTCAGGAGTGACATCACCAAGATGATGACATAGGTTGTCCCTGACTTCACTCCTCTACACAAGAACAAATAACAACTATTCAAAAATAGGACATCCCTGAGAGAACCCTAGAGTTCAGGGGTGGGTCTGAAGCAGCCCTTCACCACAAAGACCGTGACAGACTGCGGTCGAAGGGGAAGAGAAGTGTCTATAAATTGACCCATCACCCTTCCTTGCAGGCCAGCACATGGAGCAGTTTCCCTGAGACTTAGGTTCCTCTAGTGGGAAAGGAGAACCAGAAGGGGGTGGCACACAACCATCAAAAGAAGCTATCAACAAAGTGAAAAGACAACCTATAGAATGAGAAAAAAACATTCGCAAACCATGTATCTGTTAAGGTGTTAATATCCAAAATCTATAAAGAATTCATTCAACTAAAAAGCAAAAACTCAACCCAATTAAAAAATGGATAAAGGACCAAATAGATATTTCTCCAAAGAAGATAAGTGGAAGGGCAACAGGTACATGAAAGGGGGCTCAACATCACTAGTCATTGGGAAAATGCAAACTAAAACCAATGAGATATCACCTCACACCTGGTAGAATGATCATCTCCAGAAAGACCAGAGATACCAAGTGCGGGTGAAGATGTGGAGAAGAGGGAACCCCCCGCACTGCTGAACCGTTGGTGGGAACGCAAACTGGTGCAGCCACTCTGGAAAACAATATGGAGGGTCCTCAAAAAATTAAAAATGCAACTACCATATGTTGCAGCAACTCCATTTCTGAGAATATACCCAAAGGAAATGAAAACACCAACTCGAAAAGATATTCGCACTCTCATGATCATGGAAACATTGTTTACAGTAACCAAGACATGGAAACAACTTAAGTATTCATCAATGGATGAGTGGATAAAGAAAACGTGATATATATATATATATATATATATAGATATATATATATATATATGTATATCACAACCTATGTCATATATATATCACATTTATAATATATATACACACATATATATAAATATATATATAAGAAATGTGATATATATATGCATATATATATATAGTGGAATATTACTTAGTCATGAAAAAGAGGAAATCCTATCATTTGCCACACATGGATGTAACTTAAGGACATTATGCTAAATGATATAAGCCAAACCTAGAAAGACAAGTACCATATGATCTCACTTATATGTGGAATCTTAAAAAAAAAAAAAATCTCAGAAAAGAGATCAGACTCTGGTAGAGGGGGAGGGGAAGGGAGAGGTAAGGTGGTCAAAAGGTACAAACTTCCAGTTATGACATAGATAAATCCTAGGCATATAATGTACAGCATGATGACTAGAGCTAACACTGCTCTATGGTATATAGAAAAGTTCTTAAGAGAGGAAATTCTAAGACCTCTCATCACAAGGAGAAAATTTTCTTCCTTTTTTTCTTCTTTTCTTTGCATTGTATCTACATGGGAAGATGGATGTTAGCTGGACATTTCACAGCAGATTTAAATCAAACTGTCATGCTGTGCCTGAAACTTATACAACAATGGATGTCAATTTTTTTCAATAAAACTGGAAAAAATATGTATTTATATAATCTATTAATTCTGAGCAAATCTATCAAAGAAGGCTCATATTTTAAAAAGACTCTTGGAGTTCCTCTTACTCAGGAGAACTGATGAGAAAAGATCAGAGGAGGAGGTCTCACTAATTAATCTGTGGGGAAATGGGGTGGATGTTTTTTCTCTGGTTATCGGGGGAAATCTCCGGTAGAGAAATCTTCCCAAGAGTATTTTAGAAACAGGTTACAACAGTCCACCTGATGAACTGAAGGGACTTCAGCTGCATAAACCCAGGAAAGGACCTCCTTCGTCTCTGCCAGGGGGTAAGAGAAAAAGGCATGCGGGTCCAAGGTGCGGGTTTGTCCTGAGTCAAGGAGAAAGTGAATTGCCTAGTGGGTAGAAGAAAAGGACACTTAGCCTGTGCTCCTTATGTTGACTTCACTAGCAAAATCTGGGGACATATCTGAGATTGCATGAATGGCAGAAAGCAATTGGGCTCAGGCAGGAGGAGATATATTTATAGGATTTAAAATTGGTGGTGATGGGGGTGCCAGGGTGTTTCAGTCAGTTAAACTTTGGACGTTGGATTCCACTCAGGTCATGATCTCATGATTTTTGAGTTTGAGCCCCACATCGGGCTCTGCACTTACAGTGTGGATCCTGATTGGGATTCTCTCGCTCTCCCTCTCTCTCTTCCCCTTCCCCCTCTCTGCCCCTCCCCTGCTCATATTTGCTCTCTCTCTTGCTCTCTGTCCCTCAAAAAAGAAAAAAATAGAGATGATGTCATATGTCTGGGGCATGATGGCTGAATAAGACTTTTCCCCTAATAATGATATTGTTCCTCTCTTAGCACACCCTCAGATTTTTTCAAAATTAATTCTGATCCAGGAGGACACCATTTTACATACTGGTCTCTGTTCCCAGTCAGAGGACTATAAACCAAATAAGGTCATGAATAAAGAGTGCAGACATACCTGAGTTTCAGATTCCTGAAAATCTTGTATCAGGGAAGTGAGTCAGACTGAACACAGTCTGGACCCCCCCCACCCCCTGACTAATGTTTTCTACCCACCTTCCTTTCGCCTGGTAGGATTAGGTGAGCTCATTTTGTCTCCTTCCAGTCTCCAACAGATAAACTTCGAATTGGCACATTGATTTCTGTAGAGTAGAACATTGCTTTTGCCAAAACATAAGGACCCAGATTCTATTAAAGAGGTGATCATCACTCACTTCGGAGAAATAAATTGAGATGCCAGAAACACAGTGAGACAATAACTGTGTCTGCTTGGGAGGGTCCAAGATGTCTCGGTTCGAAGACGGTGGTCGTGCTCACCTTTGTACTGATTTGCCAATGGAGAGAAGTATGAACCTTCTTTGCCTCTTCACGGACAATCTACATGTGTGCCAGGGGTTCAGCTGAGCTAAGAGAGAGCAGCAGATTGAAACAACATTGAGGCCGGATGAAAGTAACCGCCAAGCTCTTGATCCCTTACCGTGTTAGTCACTTACTATGATAGCATGAGCAGAAGGCTGAAGACAAAGAAAGCACTTTCCTGCAGCCCATTTCTTATCCCCTGTGAAACTGAGCACTGATCAGGGGTCAGAAGCAGTGGCGCAAGCCCGAGGGTCATTTCAGTGTTGTGGGAGCCCCGAACAAAAGGATCCAGCAGTTTTAGGGACCCTGAGATGGAGAAGATACAGCGTGGACTAAGTCAGCTAAGTCCACTCCTCTCCCTTGTCCCCTGCAGAGGCATCAGTAGAGGTGCCTGAAGAGGACCTTGGTCCAAGGCTACAGATACAGACGTAAGAGTACGCTTGCTGAGCTGACTGAAACACACAAAGGGCATGACCGGCCAGAGGAGCCACAGTCCTTGCTGCCATCCCCTTAGAGTCTGTGGTGCACAGGCCAGGACCAAGTCTGGTGTCAATGGGGCGGCTTGCCCTGGGCGTCCTGCCTGGGAAAGCCTTTGCAATCGCCTGCAGTTACGGCTGGAAATCATACAGGTTTTCTGCCAGGGGCCAGACTCCTCAGTGCATATGTAATTTTGAGGCGGAGACGAGAGTGGGAGAGATCTGTTTCCTTATTCTTATCCCTATGCCTTGGACTTTTAAGCCCTTTATTTGAAACATTTGCATAACTTAAATCTTTTCCCTTTCTCAAGCAAAGCTGATTCCATCCGCTTGGGTCTTGGGCCAGCCTAACCTTTCTGGGACTTTCAGTTCAGCCCTGTTCTTCCAACCTTTCTGGGTTTCTCCAAGCCCCTCCACTTACCTCTTTTAAGCTTCTCAGAGTCCAGAGGACCGAGAAGGGCAAGTCTGTTCCAATGGACTTCCCCAGGCTCATACCATTCTTCTTCTCTATTTGACCTTGGCTTTATCAAGAGTGACGAGTCAAAGTTACTGCTGATGATTTCCCTACAGATGTGGGTCACTGCACCAGTCCATCCCCCCGGAACTGAGATTTTCTTAGGCAAAAAATACATTCTTGTAAACTCTTCTGGCCTCTGCCTGTTGGCCAGCTCCCAGGCTAGTTCCATATTTTCAGGTATTCATTAGAGGACCATCCCTATTTCTCAGTATCAGTTTCTGTCTTAGTTCATCCAGCCTGCTGTGACAGACGTGTCACAGACTGGAAGGCTTAAACAACACACATTTCTATCGAGCACCTCTGCAGCCTGGAAGACTGAGGCCCAGGTCAGGAAGATCTGGGGTCTGGTTTGTAGATGACTGCTCCTCTCTGAATCTTCACATGGCAGCTGACACAGAGAAGCTACTTTTCTCGAGACTCTTAGAAGGGTACTAATGCCTCTCGTGCTCATGACCTCATCTAATCCTTATTACGTCCCCAAAGTCCCTCTCCTAACACCATCACATTGGGAGGTAGTTCCAACGTGTGAATCTGAGCGGCAGAGAGCAAAAACATTCGTCCCACAATCGTCCTAGCAGTGGAATCATACAACGTGTAGCCTTTGACCTCTTTCCTTTAACACAGTGCATTTGAGATGAATCCACATTGTGTGTCTGTCATTCATTTTCATGGCTGAATAGTATTATACGGGTACCAAGTTCGTTTATCCCTTTGCCAGTTGGAGGTCATTTGGGTTGTTTACAGTTTTATAAATAAAGCCACTATGAATATTTGTTTACAGGTTTTGGTGTGGCCATAGACTTTCTTTGGGCTAAGTACTTAGGAGTGGGGATGCTAGGTGATAGACATCCGTGTCTGATTTTACAAGATACTGCTAAACTCTCTTCCACAGTGGCTGCAGCATTCTGTGTTCCCAGCAGCACCTGCAGGAAAGATAATTACTCCACACCCTCCCAGCACTTGGCATCACCAGCTGTTTTGTTAAAACAAAAAATAGGTTAATTGTTCTTATAAATGTGTGACGGTGATGTATCTCGTTGCGGTTTTAAGAGTTTTGAGTTTTCCTGTTTTCTGGAAATGTCTTTAGGCAGATGCATGCCTCACAAATACTTTCTCCCAGGGTGGCTTTTTTTTTTTTTTTCATTCCTGAGGGCCATCAGTTTTGATGAGGTTCAGTTTGTCAGTTTCTTCTTTTACATATTGAGCTTTTGATGTTAGAGCATCCACACTTTTGTTGTGCCAAAGGTCATAAGGATGTTCTCTTCCGTTTTCTGGGAGACACTTTATGGTTTTGGTTTTACATTTAGATCTGTGACCCATGTTGTGTTCATTCTTGGGTGTGATGCAAGATTTATTTTAGCACACGTATGCCCAGTTTTCCCAGTGCCATTTGCCAAAAATACCTTCTTTCCTCTGTTGAATTCTTGACCATATATGTGAGTGTCTATTTTTGTACTCTCCTTGGCTCCATTGATCTGGGTGTCTGTTCTCCTGACAATATTACATTGTCTTGATTTCTTTAGCATTACAGTGAGTCTGGAAATGTATATCAGCAGTTCTGGGTCCTCCAAATCTGTTCTCTTTTATCAAGATGTTTTGCTTTGTCCCTCGATTTTTCATTTATAGTTTAGAATCGGCTTCTTGATATCTATTTTAAAAACCCACCTGAGTTTTAACGGAGGTTACATTGAATGAATGTATACATTATATTACATATACAATCATTGTATGTGTGTATACATTCTATATGCATATTCATATGCCAGATGTCCTATAATGGCATATGTTCTATAAATGGCAGAAAATGAATGGCAATTAATATCTTTAGAATATTTATAATCCTCTTATTTTATGAAAATGTGAGGGATTTGCATGTATAAGAATAATAAACATTTCCTAATTCTCTGTGGGCACTTGATTTTCCAGAAGTTGCCGAAGTGATATTTGTCAGATTTAGTCTATATAAATAACGCAGTTCTTAAAAGAACATTTTCAAGATATATACTTAGTTTTGTAATGAGATCTCTGAAAAATCTCAGAATGAGCCAAATATTTTCCATTGGCTCCATCTATGTTTCAAATGCTTCATTTTAATTTGGAATTTCAAATGGTATTTTTTAATAAAGTTGTAAGCTTTACATTGATTCTGCTTATAAGTAATTTTTCAAGTAGTGTTAATTCAGGGGAAATATCCCTGCCTTCCTAGGGAATATTGGCATACAGCATAATCAAGTGTCCTAATTTCATTGTATGAGGAGTTTGTTTGTTTAATTTATTATTTTTGTGTGAGAGAGAGAGCAGAGGAGAAGGGTAGGGGGAGAAAGAGATAGAATCTTAAAGCACCCTCCATGCTCAGCACAGAGGCTGGATCGGGGTTTGATCCCACAAGCCTGGGATAATGACCCAAGTTGAAATCAAGAGTCAGACGCTCAACTGACTGAGCCACTCAGGCACCCCGTGAGGAGTTCATTTTTAAAAGGTTCTACACGATCTCAAAAGAGAACTTATCTTTCAAATTCCTTTGTGTTCTCAATATTTCTCTTTGGCTCATTTTCGATTCAGGTTTCTGAATTGCTGGGGAATAGTACCCAGTACACTTGATGAGATTCCTTGAACTACTTTTAGAGATCTCTTCATACTTCATGCAATTTCAAGGGACCCAAATTGTGCTGGAATGTCACATTTTGGCTCTCACCTTCTAATTCCTTGATGGTCTTTGTCAGACTATAAACAATCCATGCAGGGAGACTTAGCTAGCTCAGAAACACTCTCTGCTTCTTTTTAATATCTCTGGTGGACTGACATTTAGAAGTGTGATGGAAAGATTTCAAGAACAGGTTTCTCAAGAGAGAACTCCCTGTTCACAGACTGGGCCCTCTTTGTTCTTCCAGAACCCTCTAAAGCTCAGTTTCTGGAATTTCTCTTCCCTCTGTGCTGGCCAGTTTCCACTAGCTTTATCTCTTCCGCTGCTGGGAATAGGTTCCTACCATAGCTTCACCTTGAAATATTTCCCTAAAAACCTCACCCTTTCTCTAACTACACTCAGAATTCCTCTGTGGTCTGATAAAGGAACTGAATACCGAAAACTGGGGATTTTCCAGAAAATGCAGAATACAACTTGACAATAACTGTGTAGACAGGAAAATAAGTAAAAGTCTTGATCGTCTAATCTATAGCCAAGAAACATTAGAGAATGTATCCGGTATGTGATTCAAAATGATTTTGGGAATTCGTATAAAAAGTGATTATTAGTAGTCCCCCTAATATCTTACTTTGCTTTAGTTAGCATAGCTTATAAAGATGACCTTATACAATCTTACTTATTTTTATTTGTCTCCTTCATTGGAATATAAGCTCCATGAAAATGGAGTGTTTTCTTCACTACTGAATTCAACAAGCCTACAGTTGTGTTTGGCACATAGTAGATACTAAATGGACATGTTTCATTAACCCAAGAATGATAGGGATAAATCATCTAACTAAAGCATTTCTTCCTTTGAATCTTATTTGAACCAAGAGATCTAACTCTTTATATTTCATCTAGGGAGTGAGCTGTGTCTTTCTACCCAAAACACTTAAGGCTGTTGAGCCCATGGTAAGAAATAACCGAACTTCGACAGTGACGGAGTTTCTCTTCTCCGGATTCCCCCAGTTTGAAGATGGCAGCCTCCTCTTCTTCATTCCTTTGTTCATCATCTACATCTTCATTGTGATTGGAAATCTCATTGTATTTTTTGCAGTCAGGATGGACACCCGTCTCCACAACCCCATGTACAATTTCATCAGCATCTTCTCCTTCCTGGAGATCTGGTACACGACAGCCACCATCCCCAAGATGCTCTCCAACCTCATCTGCGAGAAGAAGACCATCTCCATTACTGGCTGCCTCCTGCAGATGTACTTCTTCCATTCACTGGGAAATTCCGAGGGGCTTTTGTTGACCACCATGGCCATTGACAGGTACATTGCCATCTGCAACCCTCTCCGCTACCCGACGATTATGACCCCCCAGCTGTGTGCTCAGCTCTCTGCAGGCTCCTGCATCTTTGGCTTTCTTGTGTTGCTCCCAGAGATTGTTTGGATTTCCACACTGCCTTTCTGCGGGCCCAACCAAATCCATCAGATATTTTGTGACTTTGAACCTGTACTGCGCTTGGCTTGTACAGACACGTCCATGATCCTGCTTGAGGATGTGATCCATGCTGCGGCCATCATCTTCTCTGTCCTGGTTATCGCTGTCTCTTATGTCAGAATCATCACCGTGACCCTGAGGATCCCGTCTGCCGAAGGCCGCCGGAAGGCCTTCTCTACCTGCGCGTCTCATCTTGGTGTCTTTTTGATGTTCTATGGCAGCGTGTCCCTCATGTACCTGCGCTTCTCCACCACTTTCCCACCAACTTTGGACACAGTCATTGCACTGATGTTTGCCGTTCTTGCTCCCTTTTTCAACCCTATCATCTATAGCTTGAGAAACAAGGACATGAAGATTGCGATTAAGAAGCTTCTCCGCCTTCAGAAGGTGTTTAATGCACCTGCAAGTTGATGTTACCCCATAGGCGCCTCTCACTTTGGATGTTACTCTAAGATACTAAACCACAAAACGAGCATATAGCTCATTCGTTGTCACACTGATAGTTTCTACTTATTCCATTTCTTCCCATGTTTGTTCTATTTATACATGTCTAATGTATCACAGACTACCTGTTCAGACATGCGTAGGTGGATAGATAATAGGGAGGAAATATGACGTTTAAGCCATTAAAATATATGCTGTAAACATTAATTTTATTTCTATTACGTAAGTATTATTCTTATTATTCCATAAACATTAGTAATAACTGCAGATTATAAGATACAGTGGTTAAAAGCATAAGATCTGTAGAAGAGAGGCTCATATTTTACTGGACTACATACAAGCTTTGTGACCTTAAACATGAAGTAGGTCTGAGAGGTGTTGGATACATCTGTTGCCTTGACTGTGGTGCTTATATGTGGTGTTTGCATATGTTCACACTCATCTATTGCACATGTTAAATATTTTCTTTGTATACAAAGTATACCTCAATAAAGTTGTTAAAAATAAAATAGACCATTTCATGCCACGGTAAACCATTAGAAAGGACATTTTTTCCCATTAACATTTTTTCCAGATCTTCTCATGTGATTTTTTTCTTTAGTTTGCGTATAGTTGACCCATAATGCTAATTAGTCCCAGGTGTACAACATAGTGATTCAACACCTCTATACTGTACGTCATGCTCCCCACGACTGTAGTCACCATCTGTCATCATGCAGTGCTATGTTCCCTATGCTGGACCTTTTATTCCAATGGCTTACTATTATTTTGGAATTTCAAGAAAAAATATTATAAGACGTTAGACAAGGAAACTACGTCCCTATGTCACAGGAAGAAATGTTAGACAAAACTCAAGAGAGAAAGAAAGCACATCTTCCCATCCAAAATTTGACACATAATTCCAAAGGGGATTACATGATAAAAGCAACTAGATTTGAAGAAGAAGAAGAAGAAGAAGAAGAAGAAGAAGAAGAAGAAGAAGAAGAAGAAGAAGGGGCGCCTGGGTGGCTCAGTCAGTTGGGCGTCTGACTTCAGCTCAGGTCACGATCTTGCGGTCCATGAGTTCGAGCCCCGCGTCGGGCTCTGGGCTGACGGCTCAGAGCCTGGAGCCTGCTTCGATTCTGTGTCTCCCTCTCTCTCTGTCCCTCCCCTGTTCATGCTCTGTCTCTCTCTGTCTCAAAAATAAATAAACGTTAAAAAAAATTAAATAAAAAAAAAAAGAAGAAGAAGAAGGAGGAGGAAGAGGAGGAGAAGGGGAAGGAGGAGAAGGAGAAGGAGAAGGAGAAGGAGAAGGAGAAGGAGAAGGAGAAGGAAGAGAAGGAGAAGGAGAGGAGGAGGAGGAAGAGGAAAATAACAACAACAACTCTGAGTTTTCAACAGAGCAGTGGAATACAGAATAATCCTGTGAAAAGTGGTGAGACACTGACTGTCACTAGAGAGGTCAGCAGGACCCACGTGGATTGTTTAGGGGAAGAGAGATTCACATGCATTTGTGGCATGAGAAAAAAAAATAACATTGCCCCCTCACTTCACTATTGGCACAAAATCCCAATGACATGTCTGTTGTGAAATGGTCTTATTTTCTATTAACTATTTTTCAAGTTTTTCTTTCAAGTATGTTTCCTTCAAGACTTTCCACACATGTGTGTTCATGTAAGAAGAGGAGGACCAACACAAAGCGCTCTTTGCAGGGCACAGGGTAGACTTACGAACACCTGGGGCGATAACCACAGTGGTGGGGAAAGTAGTTTGCCATGTCCAGAGATATGAGTTCAATCAGGAAAAAATACTTCATGACGACTTTGATCCCGAAATCTAACGAGCGTACAATGGGGACCTTTCTGCTAGTTAACCCCGTGAGGGAAAGTGATGTTCTGCGCTGGGGGGCAGGGACGGAATCCCCAATGGAGCCCACTTACCCTTCTTGCTATTCCCTGGGATGCCTGTGAAAATAACTGTAAGATGCCTTTTGGAGGGGCCGGAGGAGTGTCAAGGATGCAGAGATCCACACAGACAGGGGAGCCCCTGCAGTCTTGGGTAGAGGTGAGTGCAGGAGGCTAAGGCTTGAGAAAGAATTCACTCACCATGCACAAGA
The DNA here is from genome assembly GCF_018350215.1 of Panthera leo. Taxonomy (NCBI): domain Eukaryota; kingdom Metazoa; phylum Chordata; class Mammalia; order Carnivora; family Felidae; genus Panthera; species Panthera leo. Next base: position 65,669,115 of record NC_056696.1, read on the forward strand.
AAGTCATAGGGGTTCCTGGGTGGATCAGTGGGTTAGTGTCTAACTCTTGATTTCCTCTCAGATCATGATCTCATGGTTCGTGTGTCCAAGCCCCGTATCGGGCTCTTTGTTAACAGAGTGGAGCCTTCTTGGGATTCTCTCTCCCTCTCTCTCTCTCTCTAAATAAATAAACAAACATTAAAAAAAAAGCCTGAGGACTCAGAAACTTCAAATGTTGGTAGCGCATAAAGGCAAGTATAGCGGGAAAGTTACTGGGCACAGGCATAAATAAAACAGGATACTCCATTATGATGGATCCTTTGAGAGGCCATTTTTTCCAGACTTGCTTAGGACTCTCATTAAAAGTGAATTGTCGGGGAAAAAAAAAGTTAGAGGGGGAGGGAGCCAAACCATAAGAGAGTCTTAAAAACTGAGAACAAACTGAGGTTGATGGGGGGTGGGAGGGAGGGGAGGGTGGGTGATGGGCATTGAGGAGGGCACCTGTTGGGATGAGCACTGGGTGTTGTATGGAAACCAATTTGACAATAAACTTCATATATATATATATATATATATATACGTATATATATATATATACATATACACATATATACATGTGTGTGTGAATTGTCATACTTCCCTTTCCAAACAGTCTCCAATTTTCTTTTCTCACTTGTCCATGGCTGTCTTGTGGGTTTAATTCTAATTGCATCAAGAGTATGGCTTCCAAGTTAATTTATTTGACACCAACCATTTTTTTTTTTACAGGCCAATCCTGTTCTAGGTTACTTCCCTGAAGGAAGAGCCCAGTCTAAAGAAGGAAAAACAGGGGCACCTGAGTGGCTCAATTGGTTAAGAGTCCAACCCTTGGTTTGGGCTCAGGTCATGATCTCAAGGTCATGAGATTGAGCCCTGAGTTGGGCTTGGCGTTGACAGTGTGAACCCTGTTCAGGATTCTCTTTCTCTCTCTCTCTGTCTCTCTGTCTCTCTCTCTGACTCCCTCCCCACTCACTCTTGCTCTCTCTCTCCCAAAATAAACGAATAAACATTTAAAAAAATAAGGAAGGAAAAGCTAGTAGTGGATGATGAAACATGATAAATATAATCCAGAAACCCCAGTGTAACAGTGCCCAATATTCTGGAGTGTTGACTATCTTCCTGACGCTGCTCTAAGCCCTGAAAGTGTGTTTACACATACGGGCAGGGGCAGTGGGTTCGAGCGCGTCCTTAGAGATACAGTGCACGGATTTACATTCTGACTTCAGGCGAGAATCCCTCGGAAAAGGGTTTCACCTGTCTGTGTCTAAGTGTTCTCCTCTGTAAAAAGAGGATGATCTTGCCTCCCTAGAGCATCTGGAGCATTAGGGAAAAAAATACAGCCTGTGCTTGGGGCGGTGCTTGCCACAGTGACTGACTCCATACCCAGCACACTATGCAATGCGGTTCTTGCTATTGTAAAGTGTTTGGCCATTCTCAAAGCCTTCCATGCTAGTATTAATATTTCCTCCCGTCCGCCTTCGGCTCGGGTCATGATCTCACTCACGGTTTCATGGGTCTGAGCCCCCCATCGGGCTCTTCCCTGACAGCGCGGAGCCTGCTTGAGATTCTCCCTTTCTCTCTGCCCCGCCCCTGCTCCCACTCTCTCCGTCTTTCTCAAAAATAAATAATAAAGAAAACACTTAAAAACATTTGGGGACCGCTGTTTCTGTGATCGTACCTCTGAAGGAGCGGGGAGAAAAAGTCAAATACTAGTCAATGTGCACAAGAGTGTGAAATTAGGAAAGAAGAAAACTTGCAAGTTATTTCCTGTTATTCATCCAAGTTACTTAGCTGTTCACCACCCGTTCTTCTCCGCCTCCTTGTGAGCTGGTGTGTGCCCTCTCCTTCATTCGCAGGGAGCTCTGCTGTGCATATGGAGAGGGGAAACCTGTCAGCCGTGACTGAATTCATCTTCACTGGCTTCCCGCAGCTCCAAGATGGCGGCCTCCTGTACTTCTTCCCCCTACTTTTCGTCTACACCTTTATTGTCATCGGGAACCTGATGGTCTTCTTTGCTGTCCAGCTGGACACCCATCCTCACAACCCCATGTACAATTTCATCAGCATCTTCCCCTTCCTGGGGATCCGGTACATGACAGCCACCATCCCCAAGATGCTCTCCAACCTCATCTGCGAGAAGAAGACCATCTCCATTACTGGCTGCCTCCTGCAGATGTACTTCTTGCATTCACTGGGAAATTCCGAGGGGCTTTTGTTGACCACCATGGCCATTGACAGGTACATTGCCATCTGCAACCCTCTCCGCTACCCGACGATTATGACCCCCCGGCTGTGTGCTCGGTTCTCTGCAGGCTCCTGCATCTTGGGTCTCCTCATCCTGCTTCCTGAGATTGTGATGATTTCCACACCGCCTCTCTGTGGGCCCGACCAAATCTGTCAAATCTTCTGTGACTCGGTCCTCGTGCTGAGCCTGGCCTGTACAGACACGTCCACGACTCTGGTTGGAGATGTGATCCATGCTGTGGCCATCACCGCTACCGTCCTAATCATTGCCCTGTTCTCTATCAGGATGGTCACTGTGGTCCTGAGGATCCCCTCTGCTGAGGCTCGGCAAAAGGCCTTTTCTACCTGTGCAGGCCATCTCGCTGTGTCCCTGATTTTCTTCGGCCACGTGTCCCTCATGTACTCACGATTCAATGCCACCTACCTCCCAGTCCTGGACACCACAACTGCACTGATGTTTACTATCCTTGCCCCCTTCTTCAATCCCGTCATCTATAGTCTGAGAAACAAGGACATGAAGAACGCGATTAGAACACTGTTCACCTTCGGAAAACGTTCGACACGTTTGGAGGTTGATTCTGAGCCACAAATCTCCTCCCCCCGTCTTACTGTTTTCTGTAACAGATTTAAAAAAAAAATGAAACCACTCTATACATAGTTCTTTATCACACTGAACTTTCTGTCTGTTCTCCTCATTATTTTCCCTGATATCTAGGAAAACACATTTATACTCTAGGTCATAGCTATTAACAATGATGTACATACGGTCAAGAACCTTATTATGGGGTTGATTTGCTTGCTTTCTTCTGAACGGTTGTAATTAAAGGAAAGCTCGCTCATCACTCCAGAAGCTGGCCATGTGCTTCAGGCAATAGATCTTGGGAAAGTTCTCTATTTCATTATGGATCATGGATTACCTGATTAGGTTTGCTGGGAGTAGATATCTTTTTTTTTTAAGTTTTTGAAATTAATTTATGTATTTTGAGAGAGAAAGAGAGCACAAGCAGGGGGGAGGCACAGAGAGAGAGAGAGACTGTATCCCAAGCACTCCCTGCACTGTTAGCATGGAGCTTGATATGGAGCTCAAACTCACGAATGGTGAGATCATGACCTGAGCCAAAACCAAGAGTCAGATGCTTAACTGAGTGAACCATCCGGGAGCGCCGGGAAGCAGATATCTTAAAATAATGATAATAATAATAATAATAATAATACTTAAGGAAGTCAAGTATACTTTCCTTTTTAGTTGTGTAATTAGTTCTTCATTAGAATAATAAGCGTATACATTTAGTAAGACTAAATGATTCCTGTTGCCAGACATGTTCATAAGAAACCTACCGTGTAGGATACTGTTGACACATGTACACTTCAGTACACACAGATACACACAGAGAGGAACGTTAGTTATTGCTGGTCTTCCCGGGGCTAAGCATCTTCATTTTCTTCAACACAAAAGTCTACTTTGCATCTATGGAATGGCCGCTTCAAATAACATGATTCCTTTGACTTTCTAACCGAACAGCTCTAAAGAAACTTTCCTCTCCTTGCCATATCCAGTGCTGTTGCCTGAAGTTTCTATCATAATTCATGCACAGCTCTTATAATTATCTTCATAAAACACATGTACAAAAGTTTTGGTATAAAAATAGCAATTTTATCCTGTGTACTGAAATTTCCTTCCCCGACAGTCCAATAAAACAGCCCAAACCACGTGGATATTAATTTCTTTAGAGACCCAAAAGGCGCACAAAACACGAAGCAACCCCACCTAGCTTACATCACAAGCATCCTTCCAGAGGGGGGGGAAAGAAAAAAACCTCTGTAAGTCCTGAAAAACAAAGAAAGGTGAAGTCAATAGACAAAATGTAAATAATCTCTTAAAGTCATAGTATATACGACACAAAATTTAAGGGAATTCAGTACAGGCAAGAGAAGGCCCTATCTGGGAAATATTTTGCAGGAATCTTTTTTGATAAAAGTGTTGGAAATTCCAGGGGCGCCTGGGTGGCTCAGTTGGCTAAGCGTCCAGCTTCAGCTCAGGTCATGATCTCATGGTTTGTGAGTTCAAGCCCCGCGTCAGGCTCTGTGCTGACAGCTCAGGAACCTGGAGCCCGCTTCGGAATCTGTGTCTCCCTCTCTCTCTGCCCCTCCCCTGCTCACGTTCTGTCTCTCTCTGTCTCTCAAAAAATAAACATTAAAAAAAATGTTTTCAAGTGTTGAAAATTCCAAACAGAAGTTGGATTTTGATAGATATGCATTGGGATGGGGGCTCATGAATGAGTATCTGGCATATTTCTGTTTATCAAGTGGGGACTTTACCTCTTCAACTCCTGGGTTTCCTTTGGTGGATGGCACATGAAGTGAAGTTGGGACATCTTTGCCTCAAAAGTCTGAGTTTAGGATTCCACAACCAACAGAGAAGAGGCACAGTAGTGGCCGTGTGTCATCCACTTGGTTCGAGTCCCATCGAGGAAACCATTTAAATTAAAGGGCCGCTGACAAAAGCAGCTGGAAATGGAGAGGAGGCCTGGGATGCAGTCACATACAAACTTCAGTCCTACTCGGCCTCCGAAGCCAAACCCCGTGATTTTGAACTTGGGCCACGCTAATCGTAAATAACGGACGCAAACAAAAGCAGATAAGGAAACAAGAAATTATCCAACAACACCTGTTCTCGACTTAGGATCGCACTTCACGGCTTCACCGTAGCCTCGCCAGAAAATTTGCATTCCTGTTCCGTGGGCAGCCAGAATTCAAACGGTCACATTCGCATTCCTGAGTTTGCAGGAACAGGCATTGGAAAGACAAATGCACCACGAGGGCAGGAGGACCCACAGAAGTGGAGGACGTGTGACGCATCCCAGTGGCACTCCCACATACAAAAGCTTGCTATTGTCAATTAAGTATCGGATAACTTTCCATCCTGAAGGAAAATAAATATAAAGGTTTAAAAATGCCTCTGCCAATCTAAAAGTGAACTTATTCCTCTAAGTGTCACAAAGGGCTTCATATACCCAACTGTTTATATTTTTCATGTGGTACATTTGAAAAAGAGCAGGGAGAAGAATTTTATTTTATTTATTTATTTATTTATTTATTTATTTATTTATTTATTCAGAAAGCAACAAATCAGAGAATCAGAGAATAAAGAGACTGTGCAAGTGTGTTTCTGCACGTTGCTACCATCGGTGCCCGTTTGCCAACTGGACGTTCACTTGGGTTGCAGTGGGGCAACTCTTGACAATTCAAGTCCACGGTGAAGGCTGGTCTGTTAGGTTAAAAAGGGGGCACTATGGTCATTCAACTATTTCCATTTCCAGATTTCCTAACACCTGGATAAGGGCAAATACAGACAAATTAAACATTTCTTTTCTCTTTATTTAGAAGTTTTATTTATTTATTCTGAGAGAGAGAGAGAGAGACAGAGAGAGAGAGATGGAGAGCATAAGAGGAGATAGGGAGAGAGAGAGAGAATCCCAAGCAGGCTCTGTGCTATCAGCACAGAGACCAACGCGGGGCTCAAACTCACAAACTGTGAGATCATGACCTGAGCTGAAACCGAGAGTAAGACTCTTAACCAATTGAGCCACCCAGGCATCCCAACATTTCTTTTTCTTAAAGTAAAGTAAGTCACTTTCCGTTCTTGTTAATTTATGCATTTTCTCATAAAAATAATTTTATTTCTAGAAACAGATGAACCACAGATTATATCTGTAAAGCAAACTTGCCAAATGTTGCTGATACTAAAAATCAGGTTAGTTTTCATGGGCGGGGGGTGGATAGACAATCTAGATAAAATTGCATATTCAAGGGAGCATATAAATATTTCTTAGCGATAAGGTTTTGGTACTACACTTGAGAGAAACATGAAGGGAAAAAAATCTTCCCTGATAATTTTCAGTGGTTAAAAATAAACATATCTTACACAGTCGTCATTAATATGAATTTATTTTTATAAAGTATTCTAAGTCACCAAATTCCATGATTAGAGATGAGAAGTCCTTCTTCCTAACATTGTGTATTCTTGAGCCAGGCTCCGTAACCACATTCACATGAAAGACGTGACCCCATCGCTTTGCTACCATATCAGGAAACTTCTAAGATATTTTCTGTAAGAATGGTGAATAGAAAACGAGTTAATATATGTGTCGTTGCATTTGGCGATGTTTGCAACACACTGTGAACGAAGTGGTATACAAGACCAATCTTTCATATATTTGTGGGGAAAAATAGAAAATTTAAGGAATTCATCAGACTCCATAGGAATAATTTGAAGGAGAGCCCCGTATATGTTGCTGGAAGGAAAAAGGTGGGGGGGTTTCCATTGTCTTCCTTAGTACTGGCTCACTTTTCCAAACGACATGTTTTCCCAGAAATTGTTTTCTTTTTTCTTCACTACTTTATCCATGATACTTAACATGCCAGTAAATCACCTTCAATGCTGTTCCTTAATTTTTTAAAAATGTTTTTATTTATTTTTGAGAGGGAGAGAGATGGAGCATGAGCAGGGAGGAGCAGAGAGAGAGGAAGACACAGAATCCAAAGCAGGCTCCAGGCTCTGAGCTGTCAGCACAGAGCCCGATGTGGGGCTCGAACTCGTGACCCACAAGATCATGACGTGAGCCAAATTTGGATGCTTAACTGACTGAGCCACCGAGGCACTCTAACACTGTTTTATTTCTTGTGTGTTTTTGTGAGGGTAGAATCCTATCAAAGCTGTTCTTTGTATGAAACCCTCTCAATTCCATACCGAGATGGGAACTGACTGGTTAAATCGTAACCAGTAACAAGAAAATGGTGGTAACAATGGTCACCAGGATCTGTGAGTCTTCCTTGGGACACTGATTCTCCTCTGACCTGAAGATTTAATGAGAAGACAGGGCAGGGATGTCTGATAATTGACCCCATGAGGGGATAGATTGCTTTCTACTTATTACCGAGGGATAAAACCTCAGTGGAGTTCATTTTCCCTTTGGTGTCTTTTGTAGGATGGCTATAACAACACTTCCAGAGACAGTGAAAGAACATTCGGCAATGCAGAGACCCAGGGAAAAGGAAGAGCCCTCTGGTATTTTGCAGAGGTGAGTTTAGGGTCACTGAGAGCTGGGGAGAAATTATCCATTTTCTTTGCTAAGGATGAAACACATTCTAAAGACTCAGTGAAGATCTGGGGAGGCTTGAATTTGGGCATTGGACTAGGGCTTCTGAGGAAGTTCCATCTTTGGAATTCTGGGCTCTACATATTTTCAATCAGAAATTATACCCAGTTATTCAGACCATGTGATGGTCCAAGACATGAATGCTCATCCTCTCTTCTCTACCTGCCTTGCTTCTGGATTTTTCTGGCTTTAATGATGTTTGCAAGTCAGATCCAAACCTAGTCATTACAAAAGAAGCTACTTTCAAGTGCTTAATATATACTAGGGGTCGTGAAAGACAAAGGCTCATCCTGCCCAAATGGAAGCTCACAGTCTAGTGAAGTTAAGCAGAGAACAAGAATTGCAGTGAAACTTAATCAAGTTAATGGTAGAGGCCCTGCTGAAGACACAGAGATGAGAATAAGGTGTATGTGTACATGTGTGTGTGTGTGTATGTGAATGTGGGGAAGGACATGAGCGCACTTCTGACAGGAGGCAGAGGCTGAGCTGAAACCCAAAGGGAGCCAGAAGCATCCTGGTGAAGAAAAGTGAGTCTGAATGCCTTCCCAAAAGAGTGTTGGCCTTCACAAGGCAATGATCTCGGGGAATTGGAGGTAGACCCTGAAATCTGCCATCGCGCAGGAGGAGGGAGTGGCAGGTGGGGATATGCTGGGTGTGCGGATCTGAAGTCTGGAAACACACCTGTGCTGGAGACAGAGGCTTGATGCCTATGTATTGTTCATCCACAGACAGTGAGGAAAGACAGGACTTCAGGGGCCACAGCAGAAACATGCCATACACAGCCATGTACCGAGAGGGTAAAGAAGATGGGTCCATAACACATAGAAGGAAACAATGATATAGCGAACACACGAGAAGAAGCCTCCATATAGGAACAGGGCAAACCTGGAGTGGGGTTGCATGAGAGCCAAGGGAGAAAAATCTTCAAGTAGCGGTAATCAGGAGTTTCTGGCGCAAAAGGGTAGTCATAATATAATAACTGAAACATTTATGTTGCTTTGCGGTTATCATGTCACTGACACATAGGACAAAATGTCTTCTGTAAGTGGCAGTAAAGAAAGAATTCACATAGCAAATGGTGGAGAAGTGAACAAGATCTGAATGAGATACTGTTAATATTACTGTTTCAGAAAGCCGATCTTGGAAAGAAATGAGAACAGATATTGATCATGAATGTCAGGAGCGTTGATACATTAACTCATGTAATACAACTCCGATTGGACAAATAGGTTTTCACCTACAGAAGAAGATGCTGAATCTCAGAGAGATTGTGGGACTTGCCCATTATCACCCAACTAATAAGCAGCAGGATGAGAATTCAGGCTCAGTATGTTCGATATGTTCGATTTGAACCCTGGCTGTACTAATCATTAGCTATACTGTCTCCCAAATAAAGATTCCAGATACAGGCAAGCCACTGGTCATTTTGAACTGAGGAAGTGTCAAAACACATGCAAAAAAACCGCCACGTAACCAAAATACTGTTTATGTTTACACTGCGTCGATTTCCTTCTCTGTTACTTGGGTGTAACCTCTCCCTTATTCACAGGAAGCTCTTCTGGGGATAATGGAGAGTGAAAATCTATCAGCCGTGACTGAATTCATCTTCACTGGCTTCCCGCAGCTCCAAGATGGCGGCCTCCTGTACTTCTTCCCCCTACTTTTCGTCTACACCTTTATTGTCGTCGGGAACCTGATGGTCTTCTTTGCTGTCCGGCTGGACACCCGTCTCCACAACCCCATGTACAATTTCATCAGTATCTTCTCATTTCTGGAGATCTGGTACACCACGGCCACCATCCCCAAGATGCTCTCCAATCTGATCAGCAGCCAAAAGACCATCTCCTTTACTGGCTGCCTCTTGCAGATGTACTTCTTCCATTCACTCGGAAACACTGAAGGAGCCTTGCTGACCATCATGGCCATCGACAGGTACGTTGCCATCTGCAACCCTCTTCACTACCTGACCATCATGACCCCCCGACTATGCGCTCAGCTTTCTGCAGGCTCTTGTGTCTTTGGTTTCCTCATCCTTCTACCTGAGGTCGTGTGGATTTCTACCCTACCTTTCTGTGGCCCCAACCAAATCCATCAGATCTTCTGTGATTTCGGTCCATTATTAAATTTAGCCTGTACGGATGCCTCTGTGATCCTAGTGCAAGACGTGATTCATGCTTCGGCCATTCTGATAACGAGTCTGATTATTTCCCTTTCGTACATCAGAATTGTGGTTGTTATCCTGGGCATCCCTTCAGCGGAGGGTCGTAAAAAGGCCTTCTCCACCTGCGTCGCCCACATTGCCGTCTTCCTGATGTTTTTTGGCAGCGTGGCCCTCATGTACCTCAGATTCTCTGCCATGTATACGCCGTTCTGGGACACAGCCATTGCTCTAACATTCTCTGTCCTTTCTCCCCTTTTCAATCCCATGATATACAGCCTGAGAAATAATGATATGAAAGATGCTATTAAGAAGCTCCTTTGCCCTCAAAAGGTGTTTCATGTACGTGGTAGGTAACTTAGGAAGCAGCCTTCTGCACGGATGGAACTTCTTCGCAAAATACCGACCCCGCAGACACGAGAACTGAAAAGAATTACGCAATTAGCCCGAATTTCTTCTCCATGAGTTGGTGAGAAGACTGACAGAGAAAGTCCTATGAGGACTTACAGAGACGGCAAAAACACCGTTTTCTTTTCTGTATCTCTCATTTTGTGCGTTTGATTTTAATTTGCTCTTTTACTTCAAGGCGGTTAATTGTATAAATATTAATAATACTCATAGGTATTACCTTTCTTTGGTATCGAATCTCTTTACAAAGCTCCCAGTGACCTGATGGAGACCATGGAGCCCACGACACTGAGGTGACGGGTCCAAGTTCTTTCTGGAAGCTACTGGACATTAAGCAGAGGCAAGAGCTTCTGGCACCCAGACCACAGACTGGATCCCCCATCTTTGCTTCCTTTCCAGTCAGCCTTGCCGGTATTTTTAAGATCTACATGCTGGGGTGCTCTGTATGTGACGCTGTCGTGAACAGGGGCGTCACGGATGATGTGCAGTTATGTTAACCCCGCAACTGTGAAAAGCAACTGAGTAGATCAGCCCCCTCCCCGTGGGAACTCAGCATCTCACGTAGGATCAGTGTGAGAAAATGTTGACATAATAAATGCATATGTTTACATCTACAGGCAATGAAATTTATTGATGGTTTACTCCACCCCTCTAAGAAATTGTCTCTTTTCCGATATCAGTGCTAAAATATATATTTCGTGTAGCAGTTTTCCTCTAATACCTATGTGACTTGGTAATAAAAAATGTTTAATTCAAAATTATATACTAAAACTTATTCATGTTTCTACAAAGTACTTAGGGCCATCAGTTTAATTATGGCAAAAATTGGATTGGATATGCAAATTATTATTTCTCTCTTTTGAACCTTTATATTGTTTCCTGGCTATCACCATTCTTTTTTTTTTTTTAATATTTATTTTACTTTTTAAGAGAGAGAGAGAGAGACAGAATGCGAGCAGGGGAGGGGCAGAGAGAGAGAGGGAGACACAGAATCCGAAGCAGGCTCAAGGCTCCCAGCTGTCAGCACCGAGCCTGACGTGGGGCTCAAACCCACGCACCCTGAGATCATGACCTGAGCCAAAGTCGGATGCTCAACCGACTGAGCCACCCAGGTGCCCCTGGCTATCACCATTCTTATAAATATGGCAATTATCTTTTTTTTTTTTTGCATAAAGTTCTTTCCATTTGCAAAAACTTCTGTCTCAAGATAAATTTCAAGAAGCTGACTCACTAAAGTAACATACGCTGATATGTTTATAGCTGTTGGTAAAAATATTGTTTTTGCAAATGGTTGCACTAGTGCATCGGTGGGCCACTTTCGGTACAACTTTGATTACATGGATTAAGTAAGAAGTCGAGCTGCTCTGCGAAGCTGCCAATTCTATCACGGACAAGGCGAAATTGTAGCACAACTGTCATAAAGGGTAGTGATAAGTTGCAGTGATAAACTGAGTTATCGGTCCCGATTCTTCACATCCCCATAACGGAATTACAAGTTCACAAATCTTCAGGGTGGGTGGTGTATACTTTTCTGCCCCATAACTTTGGATTGGCTTTTTTCTTTTTCTTTTCTTTTCTTTCTTTCTTTTTTTTTCTTTCTTTTTCTTTTCTTTTCTTTCTTTTTTTTTTTTTTTTTTTTTTTTGACTATTGGGATGTCAGTGGACATTACAGGGGTTGAATCCATGCCTTTGTGGTTGGGTTCGTTCTGGTGGCTGCTTTTCGGGCAGGATTGGACTCATGAGGCCGTGTGCCTGGGAGCCCCTGTTTCGGAGAATTAGAGACATCGGGGGGCTGATCTGCCCAAAGCCTGGTGCCTGGAGTCCAGAACCAGAACCCAAAGCCAGGAGTCCAGCCTAAGTCACCTTCTTGCAGCTGACGAGCAGACTCATCAGTAGGAGGCTAAATGATTATTGTTTTAATATCCACGTGTGAAACACTTCATAAGTTACTGCGTTCTGCTGTGCGTGGGCTTTGTCTGGCACCGTACCAGCCCGGAATTGTCGAAATTTAATAACTAGTCCTTACTGTCTGAATCTTAAGATTGTCTTTTGGGTTGTGAGTATTTTAGAATCGTATTGTTAATTATTTCTTAATAATTCTATAATTTTCAGAAACATTATCTGCATCAAATGTGTAATTATTTAACCATGCCACCTGGTTGTGTGTGTGCCTATGTGTGTGTGTGTGTGTGTGTGTGTGCATGTGTGGGAAAGATATTTTACACATTAAATGGATTTTTGCGGGGGACGCCTGGGTGGCTCAGTCAGTTAAGCGCCAGACTTCAGCTCAGGTCATGATCTCATAGCTCGTGAGTTCGAGCCCCGTGTCGGGCTCTGTGCTGACAGCTCAGAGCCTGGAGCCTGCTTCGGATTCTGTCTCTCTCTCTCTCTCTCTGTCCCTCCCCTGCTTGCGCTCTATCTCTCTCTTTCTCTCTCAAAAATAAATAAACATTAAAAAAATTAATAGATTTTTTTTTATCATTTAGAAACAGAGAAGGTGCTGGAGACCTGCAGTGGGGGGTTGGGGGGGGGGGATATGCAGGTGGGCCATTCTTTGGAAAGACCATTCTTTTTTCTCTACCATTTTCCTCACCGTTTTTGTGGTTTTTAGTCCTCTTGCACTTGATCAGTATTGGGAAATAATATTACAGCATTAAAGATTTTTTAAGGTGGAATAATAGTTAAATACAAAAGCTTTGAAAACAATGTGAAAATAAAAAAACATATGCACGACATATTGAAGAATTGTAGAGATTCTACTTTTGTATTCTTTTTTAAAAAAATATTTTAGGGGCGCCTGGGTGGCGCAGTCGGTTAAGCGTCCGACTTCAGCCAGGTCACGATCTCGCGGTCCGTGAGTTCGAGCCCCGTGTCAGGCTCTGGGCTGATGGCTCGGAGCCTGGAGCCTGTTTCCGATTCTGTGTCTCCCTCTCTCTCTGCCCCTCCCCCGTTCATGCTCTGTCTCTCTCTGTCCCAAAAATAAATAAAAAACGTTGAAAAAAAAATTTAAAAAAAAAATTAAAAAAAATAGTTTAAACTTTATTTTTGAGGGATAGAGCATGAGCAGGATAGGGGCAGAGAGAGAGAGGGAGACACAGAATCGGAAGCAGGCTGGAGGCTCCGAGCTGTCAGCACAGAGCCCGATGTGGGGCTTGAACTCATGAACCATGAGATCACGACCTGGGTTGAAGCTGGACGCTTAACCGACTGAGCCACCCAGGCACCCCCTACTTTTGTATTCTTATCGCTTGTTAAACGTACATAAGCAAAATGTTTTGTGTTTGTCCAAACATAGCATAAAGTTCGTATGAATTGTCTATAGTGGTCTCTAATTAGAAACTGCTGTGTTAGGTAAATTGGTGAGCGTGTCTTTTTCTGAAACCATAATACCATTTCTTGTTGCATATTTGTTTAGTTTATTTGGGGTGAGAAAAAAATCATTTTCCTTAAAGTAAACGATTTCTTTAAAAGAAGAACAAAGAAAAGAAACTTGGAAGAAAATCAGCAACAAATACAGACAAGTAATTTAAAATAAGATAAATGCAAAAGGCTCATAATCACATAAAGAGATGCTTAAACTCTGGGGCACCTGAAGCTCAGTCAGTTAAGTGCCCTAGTCTTTGATTTGGCTCGAGTCATTATGTCACAGTTCATGGGTTTGAGCCCCGCATCTGGCTCCATGCTGTCAGTGTGGATTCTCTCCCTCTTTCTGCCCCTCCCCTGCTCATGTGCGCTCTCTCTCTCTCTCTCTCTCTCTCTTTATCTCTCTCTCTCAAAAAAAAAAGAAAGAAAGAAAGAAGAAAGAAAGAAAGAGAAAGAAAGGGAAGAAAGAAAGAAAGAAAGAAAGAAAGAAAGAAAGAAAGAAAGAAAAAGACATGCCATTCTGGAGAAAATTCTGGTAGAACTTAAACTCGAGTGTATCCTCTCTCCTAGTAATCTTGCTCCTAGGAATGTGTCCCAAACATATTTTCACACGTGTTAATAAATCAACATGCGTGAAGATGTTAGTTGGGTGTGGGGAAGTTGGAAGCAATCCGTGACCTATGATGGGGAAGAGTTGCTTTAACTAAGATCAGTGAATATTTCAGGGGATCATATAGGGGCTAGATGGTGTGAACTCAATGAACACAAAGAAACCTAAATAACTAAAAAATAATGCTGAGTGAAAAAAAAAATCAACAATGCAACGAAATCAATCTGATACAATTGATGTGAACAAAAAGCACATGTACACAAAACACAAATGCTTGTTTCGCAAGGAAACATACCTGTGGAAGATATCTTACGATTACAGTTAAGTAATTTAAATAGCTGTCTATGGAGAAAATAGGAGGAAGTATGAAAATTAAGGAAAATAAATAAAAACATATTTCCATGTACATTTCTCTGTCTCTGTCTCTCTCTCTCTATTTTTTTTTTTTTTTTTTTTTACAAAAGCAGATCATTGACGCACCTGGTTGGCTCAGTTGGTTAAGTGTCCGACTCTTGATTGTGGCTCAAGCCATGATCTCACAGTTCGTGAGATCAAGCCTTGCATCAGGCTCTGCGCTGATGGCACGGAGCCCGCTTGGAATTTTCTCTCCCCTGTCTCTCCGCCCCTCCCCCACACTGTTTCACTCTCTAAATAAATAAATAAGTAAATAAACTCTAAAAACAAAAGCAGATCGATCGCATGCCATCAGAGTTAACAACACATTTGTTTATGTCTTTCCAAGTCACAGCACAGAGGTCTAGTATTTCCATATCAAACAACTGCAGCATAGTATGTTGTATTATGGTTGTACCCCTTATCCCTATGGCTGCAGATTGAAATTTATTTCAATCACATCTAAGCATAAACATGTCACAGTGAAATCATGTCACAGTGAAAAACGGCATGTACGTGTGTAGACTGCGATCTTGTCGCAAGATTAATTCCTAGAAATACAGCTGCAATATTCAATAATATTCAGGATTTAAAAATGAAATAGTGCCAAATCACGATTCCCAATATCCTAAAAACGTGTATAGTCAGCAACATTGAGAGTTTACATTTCAACACATTACCTCGTGTAGCATGTATCCCTTGGCATATTCTTCGTCAATCTGAGACAAAACAAAAGGAATGCAAACACGTTTATTTGAGAATCACTGGTATAATATCGCATATATTTAATAACCAGTGCAGATCTTTTCTGTTTTCCCTTTTAACTCTTAATTGTTATGTGTTGACAATTTTTCTTTTTCTTCTTTTTAAATATGCTTTTTTTTTTAAGTTTGGTGATTTATTTTGATGGGGCGCCTTGGTGGCTCAGTCACTTAAGCATCCGACTTCACTCAGGTCATGATCTCACAGTTCATGAGTTTGAGTCCTGTGTGAGGCTCTGTGCTGACAGCTCAGAGTCTGGAGGCTGCTTTGGATTCTACGTCTCCCTATCTGTTCCTCACCCACCCACCTGCGTTCACTCTCTCTCTCTCAAAATAAATAAGCATCTTAATTTAATTTTAAAGTTTATTTATTGGGGCACCCGGGTGGCTCGGTCGGTTAAGCGTCCGACTTCAGCTCAGGTCACTATCTCGTGGTCCATGAGTTCGAGCCCCGCATCAGGCTCTGGGCTGATGGCTCAGAGCCTGGAGCCTGCTTCTGATTCTGTGTCTCCCTCTCTCTCTCTGTCCCTCCCCCATTCATGCTCTGTCTCTCTCTGTCTCAAAAATAAACAAACGTTAAAAAAAATAAAGTTTATTTATTTTTGAAAGAGAGAGAGAGAGAGAGAGAGAGAGAGAGAGAGAGAATCCCAAGCAGGCTCTACACTCAGTGCAGAGTCTGACACAGGCCTCAAACTCATGAACCGTGAGACTATGACCTGAGTCATGATACAAAAGTCGGAAACCAAGGGTCGGGTACTTAACTGACTGAGCCCCCCAGATGCCCCTACACGTTGACGACTTTAATACTGAGTCCTTTGTTTCATAAAATTTCATTCATTGAATAAATGGATACGTATTTCATTGTTTTTATCATGCTTCAAAACGTTAAAAAATAATTTATACTTTCATATTGTAATTTAATGTCATTTATGAAAATAGTGGATTGTTCCAGTAAGTCTAAAATGGCTGCAACTATATAAATTTCTTAGACATGACTTCATGTACTACTTGAAGGGAACCATTGCCTGAGTTTGGAATCGATGATACAGAATTAAATGTCATCACGGGTTGTCAAGTAAATTTGTTTCCATGTAAATAACCAATACCTTTTATAGAGTCTCCTAAAGCAAACACGATGCTTAAAATTATACAGAATTGTAAAATTTGATTTAATTTCCAAATTAGTATTTTAAGGTGAACAGGGATATAGCAGATCCTGTTGGCTCGGCTGTCTAATCCAGGACCCATACCTAAACTTAGTTTGCCCATGTCTCTGAAGGGGTTCCGAGTATGGAGATGTTGGCAACAATTTGTTAGGATTTCTGGGAGAGCTATTGCTGGTGGGGTCCCAGCCGCACAACTTTTTTTGCTGTGAGTGTGGAAACGATGCCTGGCACTTAGAGATCTATTTTGCAACCTTAAGGAAAAGTCCAAGAGAGTGACTCATCTATTTGGGATCAAATAAGCAAGGAGCAGTCCTAACTGATACAAGTATAAAGAGTAGTTTAATTATAGGGTAAGAATTAATAAGCAGTCATTTTTTGAAGTACCATGTTAGCATCCGGTTGAACTTGTCAATGAGAACACAAAATTTTGAGGAGAATGTGTTCTTGACTGTCAATTCCCATGTCAAATATACTAAAAGAAAAATGTCATTTCCTAAAATTCAGATTTGGGTTCCTAACAGCTGTTTTTAATAACGGAACCAGAACTTTTTACAGAGGAGTTTAGCCCATAACACAGAGAAGGAGAAATTCAAAGAGAGAATGGAATGTCTTATAGCTTAAAAGCAAATTTGCTTTTTCCTAAATTTGGCTTCATGGCTGGAAATAAGCAATCAGGATGGAAGTCTGGATCTCGCTTTTCATTGTTCCACCAATCCGCTCCTCTCTGCTGAATCAACTTCCTTCAAATCCAAGTGTTGGATTTTCAGTAGTTTGATTCATTTAAAAGCCAAGCCAACCAAAAGTACCACAGAAAAGGAAGTTTTTAAAAATACATTCATTCTGGGGCTCCTGCGTGGCTCAGTTGGTTGGGTGTCCAACTCTTGATATCGGCACGGGCTGTTACCTCAGGGTTGTGGGATCGAGCCCCAGGTCAGGTTCTGCGCTGAGTGTGGAACCTACTTGGGATTCTCCCTCACCCTCTCTCTCTCCCTTCCCTATTCTCTCTCTAGAACAAACAAACAAACAAACAAACAGACAGACAGACAAACTTAGAAAAGTACATTTATTCCAATGCTTCAGGCTTCCAGACTATCTCATTTGTCCTGGACTGGAGTTCTCTGGGAGTTCCCTGTGACTGGGTTCTCCTAATTACCAGGGTGAACTGTTTCACTTAATTGGAGCTATTATGGGAATGATTGTTTTCTTAGTTATCTTCATTAGCCTATGTAAAATCCCCAGGAGAGTCTGTCTTCCCATGCTGGTTATGCTCAGAAAAAGATACACACGTACATACATATGGGGCTGGGGCAGAGAGAGAGAGTTCTACAGGAAGCATCAGATCTATAAATCCCTACCTGGTGAAGGAAACGAAGGTCAGTTGGAAGACTCAGGGTAGAAACACAGCAGAAGGGCAAAGGCAGTTGATCTTAGTGACTCTATATGGCTGGCAACATCAGGGTAGAGAAAGATTGAGTCTTCTCAATGTTTGTCCAACTTTGGAGTCCAACAGCAGGAAGGTCAGTGACTTAACTAATTGGAATTGGAGCTACCTAGGAAAAGAATAACCCACCTGCATAAGAATAGATAACCTTAAAGTGCACGCAGATACTGTGAATATCTGTTGAGATTATTTGGAGCAAGGAGAAATTAGGAGAAAACGTTATAAGGCAAGTTCGTACAAAGCATAAAAGTTTCCCAGGATTAAATATCAAAATATTAAAATTTCCCAGGAAACGTGTGGGATGTAAATGGGGCCAAAGCTTACGTGATTTTTGCTTTAAAACAAGTGAGCATAGTGATTGATTTCTGAAATGTTTCAGGTATCAATGCTTCAGGAATCAAATGAGATTTCCAGTTAGCTGTTTGGCGTTACCATCATTAACATTTGCACTAGACTTAGGATTACTAACTTTTGGATGAAGATAGATGTGGGCTCAGTGGCTTCAACATCAGGAATTTATTTTCTTACAATTCTGAGAACTAGAAGTCTGAGATCCAGGTTTGGGCAGAGTTGCTTCCTCATGAGGTCTTTGTGGTTTGTAGATGGCTGTCTTCCCCCTGAGTCTTCCTGTGGTCCTCCCACTGAAACTGTCTGTGTCCACATCTACTCTTCTTGGATGTTCATCAGTCATATTGGATTAGGACCCACCCGAGTGACCTCATTTTGATTTAATTATCTCCTTAAAGACCCTTTCTCCAAATAGAGTCACATTCTGAGGTCCCAGGGGTTAGAACGTCAACATGTGAACTTTGGGATGACGGAATTCAACTTGTAACAGGTGGAGAGAGCAGGTTTGTGTCCACGTGAGACCTCTAAGTGGGAGGGTTCTGAAGAAAATGTGGATCACTGGAGAGAGACCTACAAATAAGGAATTCTGGAGCCACTGTAGTGAATGAGAGTAGAAGGCCAAAAGAAGTTGATAAGCAATCTTGAATAAATAAAGTCTCTGTGTGAGAAAAAATATGGAGTAAGAAATAATAAACAAAGATAGAAAAAATAAACAAAGATAGAAATCTGGGAGGTGGAAGACAGAATAGCCAATGAGGGAAATCAGGATAGCATGATGTCAAAAAGGCAAAAAAGGAAAGACTTTCAACGATCAGGTGATTCACCTTTGGACGTTAGTGGCAATGAGGAGATGGGGGGCCACTGAATTTTTAATCAGAAAGCCACTGATACACTTTAAGAAAAGAGATGTGGAGCATTGAGAGCAGATCATTGATTCAGAGGGTTTCAGGAGCGAATGAAGTCGATAAATACATATTAATGTATTAGGGAAAAATGATGTTGATACAAAGGAAATAAATAGTCTGTGTAGAGATAGCACTTTTTCCCAGGATAAGATTTGTGCCCATTTGATAGCAGAAAAGAGAGAATCAATGAAGAAAATAAAACAAATGTTTCCCAAAATGGAATAAATTAATAGGACCATATCCTGCAATGCCTTGAGTTTAAATTGCATTTCACAGAGCCTCCAGCCCCCCTGTCCACCTCCGCTCCCCATACAATCCCCCTGGAGCAGCTCTGCATTTATGGCTTCAATTAGCCACTTTCCATGAACTACATCATTTGACCAAAGCCTTCTGTCACAAAACACACTTGAGATCCACTTTTCTAGAAGAGGGGGAAGGGAAGGAATGGGAGATTGTAGAATGACCCATCGTTTCTTAAAAAAAAAGATGAACGGTGGTTTTTCTTTTCTGAATATTCTCTGAATAATTGTTAAATACATATTATGTATATTATGCATATATATACATGGAGGGATGAAGGGAGAGAGAGAGAAAGAGACAGAGGATGTCTTATTTAGAGGCAGAAAGGGAAGGAAGAGGGTGAAATTCACCAGTGATGGTTTGTCTTTGGCATTAGAATATTCAATGAAATCATATGCCAAGAATTAGATGAGGAATTGGGAGTTTGAGGAAAGAATTTTGAAACCATTTTGGGGAGATCGTTGGGGAACCAGTAAGACTTGAATACAGAAGAAACATCACCTAGCTGTTCCCTCACTGCCTTGTCTAATTCTTTCTTTGTCTAAACACACCTGACCAGTAGGATTAGCATCACCTAGAAATGTTAGGCATGCAAATTCTTTGGCCTTATCCCATATCGATTGAGTTAGTAACCTTCAGGATATGGACCAGCAATCTGTGTTTTAACAAGCCCTCCATATGGCTCTGATGCATGCTAAAATTTGAGAATCACTGGTCTAAAATGTTGACTCTGCTTTCTGCCTGGATATTTTTCCATTCTACAGCCTTAGTTGTAAGCATATGGAATATGGACTATTTCTTTCTTCCTTTGTCTTCCTCTGCATCCCCAGTACAGGGATCTACACAGTGCTGGCATTCGGTAGGCATGTTTACTTCCTGGCCAATAATAGTAGGCACCTCCTACAAGGCTTGAGTGAACTGGGAGTTGGAAGTCCTTGTTTTCAACTAGAAAATGGAGAGCCCCAATCAAAGTGCCGCTCAGGAGTTCATCTTCTCTGCTTTCCCTTATTCCTGGGGAAGTTCTGTCACCTGTTTTATTCCACTGCTCTTCATTTACACCTTCATTGTCATTGGAAACCTTGTCATCATCACAGTGGTCCAGCTGAATGCTCCCCTCCACACACCCATGTACTTCTTCATCGGCACCCTTTCCTTTCTGGAGATCTGGTACACCACAGCGACCATTCCAAAGATGCTTGCCAGCCTGCTCGGTGAGAAGACCATTTCCTTAAATGGTTGCCTCCTGCAGATGTATTTCTTCCATTCCACTGGCATCAGCGAGGTTTGTCTCTTGACAGCCATGGCCTTTGACCGCTACCTGGCCATCTGCAGCCCTCTTCATTATCCCACTATCATGACCCCCAGGCTGTGTGCCCAACTGACTTTAGGTTGCTGTGTTTGTGGCTTTATCACACCCCTCCCTGAGATTGCCTGGATCTCGACACTGCCATTTTGTGGCTCTAATCGCCTGGAGCATATCTTCTGTGACTTCCTCTCCGTGCTACGCCTGGCCTGCACAGACACACAAGCCATCGTCATGATTCGGGTGGTGGATACTGTCCACGCAGTGGAGATTATCACAGCCGTAATGCTCATTTTCATGTCCTATGTTGGCATCGTGGCTGTAATTCTACGTATTCGGTCAGCTGAAGGCCGCCGCAAGGCCTTTTCCACGTGCGTCTCCCACATCACTGTCTTTTTG
The DNA here is from genome assembly GCF_018350215.1 of Panthera leo. Classification (NCBI taxonomy): domain Eukaryota; kingdom Metazoa; phylum Chordata; class Mammalia; order Carnivora; family Felidae; genus Panthera; species Panthera leo. The sequence goes on from NC_056696.1 coordinate 65,690,091, forward strand.
CTTTTCTTTGGCAGTGTGGCCCTCATGTACCTACGCTTCTCGGCCACCTACTCCTTATTCTGGGACACAGCCATTGCTCTGGCCTTTGCAGTCTTGTCCCCCTTCTTCAACCCCATAATCTACAGTCTGAGGAACAAAGAGATGAAGGAAGCTATAAAAAAACACTTGGGTCAAGCTAAAATCTTTTTTCATAAGACCGAGGACCTCAAGTAAGATCTAATTATTGGACGTCTATATGGCCACTGGGGCCTTTTCACTCTCAGCTCTGTGATCTGTCCTTTCCCATCAGCTGTTCACCAAGACTGGTCTTACAGAGGTCACCAAGAAACAGAATTCCCTAATAACTGAATTCAATAGTTTCTTTTGCTCTGTACCCAACTTGGCACATTTTTTTAGAGTACATAATTTATTTATTTAAATTAAAGTTAGGTAGCACACAGTGTAGTATTGGTCTCAGGGATAGAACCCAGCGATTCATCTCTTACATACAACACCAATCTCATCTCGACAAGTGCCCTCCTTAACAAAGTCAGATAAAAACAAATATGTCAAGTGCATTAAGGAGGGCGCCTGACATATCTTTGGATCTGACTATGGTAATTAAGCTTTCTGCCACTCACTTTAGTCAAGATAAGTTGATTTTCTGGAAATGATCTGGGTAAACATTTAATTTTAGCATTGTCAAAGTATTTGTTTGTAAGATATGGTAATGGAAAAATTATCTTCATAAGACTAAGTTCTCTCCATGGTACTACCAATGGATATAGTTGAAAAATAACCCTAATTCCTAACTTGAATATTTATTATTGATAAATAGCCATATAGACATACTTCAGCAGGTCCTATTATGACTCCCCTGCTCCTTTTGTACCTTAACAATGTTGTGCAAGGTGAGTTCCATTCTGGGTCAATAATGAGTCAAGGCCATCTTCGTGTGCTTGCGGCCAACTGTAATGTGTGAAGCTAGTGGAGGCCATTGTAGTCAACAGTAAATCAACTTCAGGTACATTGGTGACCATGAGAAACTAGGAGAATGGGTAGGCCTCTGTAGAATTGACAGGGGATGAGACCCAAAAAAGTAGTTGGCTGCAGTTGTGTGGTGGTTCAAGACGATGACAAAGAATCTTAGAGCAAGAAGATCACTAAATAATACTTTAAAAGCAAAAACAAAACGAAACAACACAAACAAACAAAACTTGGCCTTCAAAAAAGTGAACAAATATAACTAATCTATTCATTAATGAATCAGTATTTTTTTTCATAGTAAATTGAAAAACTTAATCTTTGTTTTCAATGTCATAAAGGGTATTGTATTAATTAAGCAACAACATCGATAAATACTTATTGAATGGATAAACCAGTATGGCCATGCTGAATGATCCAGCCCACCAATCACTGGTATTGAGAAACTCTTCCCTTTTCAATCTCTTTTCCCCTGGCTTTGAGGATGGTGGGCTCTTCTTGTCCTCCTTTGTTTGAGGGCTCTGTCTTTCTGACTTTTCTTACACGTTTCATAAACGGTGATTTTCTCCAAGGCTCACCCCTCAGTTAGAATGTGATGAAGTGCTGCTTGGGTGGCCCAGTTGGTTAAGCGTCTAACTCTTGGTTTCAGCTCAAGTCATGACCTCGCGGTTCATGAGTTCGAGCCTTGTGTCGGGCTCTGTGGACAGGAGAAAGGGGAAAGGGCTTCTGAGAAAAGGCTAATACTATCTCATAAAGAGCTCAGACGGAGAAGAAAAGGTAAATGAGAGAAAAGCAAAAGCCATAGGTTGTGGGTGGAGATGTCTTGACAAGGGAAGTCTTCAGGGAATATTTGGCATAAAAAAAATGAGGGAAAAGAGAAAAAGGGAGATCATTAGCGTTGCTGGGTTCACGTAATGTATCTATGTCTCACATTCTTCCAGAGAAATCAGGAATGGAATTACTTCACTGACTGACTGACTACTTATTTTAACTGAATTTTCCCAAGTACAACATTGTTTGTTAGAGAATCGATCCACATAAATCTCCAACATGGGAAAGGTTTACATGATTTTCTTATCTGTTTTTTCCACTTTTCAATTTTATATTATATAAACCTTTCCTAGATATTATCAATGTCCCTAAATATTAATATAGCCTAAAACTCTCTCACTTACATCTATACTTTTCCACCCACAAGCTGCTCTCCAAAGTGAGGCTAAGTTATTTCTTAAAACTTAGATCTGACCACTTCATTACTTTGTTTGAAATCCTGTGATTAGACCCACCCTACTCCAGATTGTGAGTGGAATTTTAGTAAGTAATGTCTGTGTGCGTGTGTGTGTGTGTGTGTGTGTGTGTGTGTGTGTGTGTGTTGAATAAAGAAAATTCCAAGAGGAGGGAAAAATAAAAGCAAAAGAAACAGGAAAAGAAGGCTCATGGGGTGTGTTGATATTCATGTGTTACTTTGTAACACTGCTCTTAGTAAATCTTGGGGTCAAGTGGCTTCTGACTTGGTCAGCACAGGAACAGCCAGCTCATTCTTGTTAATTTTAAATATATTTCTTTTCCCAACAAGTGTGCTGCATTTATTAACCTTACTTTCACTTCTAATAATAAAATAACATTTTATATCTTCACGGCTGTAATTATATCAATAATAACAATATTATATTAATAATAACAATAATACAATTTTCTACTTATTGGGCGTGCATTATATACAAGACATTGTAATAAATGTCTCCTGTATATATGTTACTTGATAACAATCCTAAGCGATGGGTATTAATTACTATCATTCTTAGTATATAAGTGAGAAAACTGTGGCTCATAGGGTTTAAGTGATTTGTCTAAGGACACACATTTAGTAAGAGGCCGGACTGTGATTTGCACCCCATTCTATTATTTCAAAAGCCTTGCTCTAGGGGTGCCTGGGTGGCTCAGTTGGTTAAGCCTCTGACTTCGGCTCAGGTCATGATCTCCCAGTTCATGAGTTCGAGCCCCACATCAGGCTCTGTGCTGACAGCTCGGAGCCCGGAACCTGCTTCAGATTCTGTGTCTCCCTCTCTCTCTGTCCCTCACCTGCTCACACTCTGTCTCTCTCTGTCTCTCAAACATAAATAAACATTAAAAAAAAATTTTAAAGCCTTGCTCTTAACCACCATGTTATATTCCTAATATTGTGTCGATGTTCCTGAGAAAACAGTGAAATGCAGAGGACTCGCTTCTCAGAAGCTACTCAGCAGAGACCATCCCTGAGGTTCCCGTAGGTGCTATTGAAATACTTTACCTATTTCTTCAAGAAACGTCTAAAGATTATCTACCTTATGCAGGGGAGAGTGATGTGTGTTGGAATAATGCCGGGACGAGGCACATTCTCTGATGTCTGGAAGCTCACGGTCCGGGATCCGAGTTGAACAAATTCAAGGAGCTGAAATATTTACTTTGCTTTTCCTCATCCAGTAAGCAACCATTAAACTTCATCCACATTAAAAAAAAAATCAGCATGCATAGGGTTAGCAAGGGTCTTCCGTAAGTGGTGGGACAGAATAAGTTACTGTTATTAATTTACTGTTATTAATTATTACTGTAATTAATAAATTACTGTTATTAAAATATGGAGCTGGCTTCACATTTGTTCTCATCGTTTGCATGGTGGAGTTCAGCTGTGGGACTACTCCTTAATCACAAAACAAGGTAAGAATAAAAACCCGTTTGTATTCAGGAGGATATTATTAAGGTGCCGGAGAACAGAACACAGGATGCTAATTCTCAGTAACTTTGCACTATTAGTCGCTACTGCGAATCTAACGACTTGCATCGTTTTGATACTTAACTTCTGCCTGCTCAGCCCGTGCACCTTTGACCCGGTGCTGTGTCACTCTTGGAAAGCTGCTACAAGAAATCAGAGATGTTGTCCACACTGAAGCACAACAGAAACTGCTACAACCGATGATGAAAAAGAACCACAGAGAGTTAGGGAAGCTCATCAAGAGGACGGGACCCATGAGCCGGATCCCGGGGATGGGAGGTCCAAACCCCCTCCCCTGTCCTTGGGATGTGGGTTCCGTTGGCCCTTCCCCCTCTTGGAGGCCGGCCAAGGACCCAGATGCTCACGGCTGCTGCCCAGTATATGCAGCTGAACCCTGTTAATGTCTCACTATAAACTCTTAAGACCCTGGCGAGTGGGTACAGGAACCTGTGGCCGCCCAAGACAAGCCCGGTATGTAAGTTCCCTTTGCTTATTATACCCGCCACCTACCGACCTGGAGTGGCCCACCTCTTTCTGGGTCTCTCCTTGTCCTCCACATATGGGGACTGGTCTCAGATTACACCTGCAGAACTCCCTGCGGTGGGGTGGGGGCTTGCAAACCAGCACAGAGATGCTGTCGACTTTATCCTGAAAAGGTACTTGTCCTCCAACACTTGGAATCTCGGAAGAGGCTGCACTGAGCGCGAAGGCCACCTGTCACCTCCCCCATCCTGGCTGGGCTGCCCCCAAAGTTTCAAACCGCGGCTGCTACTTCTGGGAATTGATCATACATAATTGCTAACCAGCCTACCACCTTGTGGCCCGAGTTGAATGTTGGGATCGAATCCAAAGTATCTCCTGGGGCTTTGCTCCCATCTCGAGTCAGTGCTGGGGGCAAAGGGGAGGGTTACTTAGAGGGGACCTCCGTGCCTCCCTGCAGTGACCCTGCATCCACATTGCGAGGGTGAGCCACGAGCCCTCCTCCTGCTTCCCACCTCATCAGTGTGCTTATTAGAGTTTACTATGTTTATTATATATAATTATATACTGAAAAACCCTCATAAGTAATTCAGCATGTAATTTGAAGGTCATTATGTTCACTGTTAATGTTGTCCCGCATTTTTTTTTAATTAAAAAATTTTTTTAATGTTTATTTATTGAGACACAGACAGAGACAGAGCGTGGGCAGGGGAGGGGCAGAGAGAGGGGGAGACTTAGAATCCGAAGCAGGCTCCAGGCTCTGAGCTGTCAGCACAGAGCCTGATGCGGGGCTTGAACTCACAAACCGTGAGATCATGACCTGAGCTGAAGTCGGACGCTCAACCGACTGAGCCACCCAGGAGCCCCCCCTCATTTTTTTTTTAATCTCAGACATCTCATCTGCATGGATTTACTGAACAATTCATTACTGACCAGTTCTTACACATGAGGCATTGATAGTTTCTGAACAAAAGAGTTTCCACTGAAGCCCTGGAGAGAGGCCTGTAAAGGTACAATAAAAAGAAGTAATAACAAAATTCATAGAATCATAGCAGATGTAGTAACTAGGCGGGGTGCCTGGGTGGCTCAGTAGATTGAGCGTCTGACTTTGACTCAGGTCATGACCGCACAGTCCATGAGTTCGAGTCCCACTTCGGGCTCTGTGCTGGCAGCTCAGAGCCTGGAGCCTGCTTCCGATTTTGTGTCTCCCTCTTTCTCTCTCTGCACCTCCCCAGCTCGTGCTTTGTCTCCCTCTGTCTCTCAAAAATAATAAACGAAAACGTTAAAAAAAAGGAAATAGAAACTATGCTTGCAAAATCAAGAAAAACTTCAAAGAGAAATCCTATTTCTTCTGAGACGTGCAGAACCTTTACTGTTTCTTTATGTTTGTTTATTTACCTTTAGATCTCCATCCACATTTAATTTAGGAAAAGTTCTTGACGCAAACCAAGGACAGACAAGGGACTGCTTTTAGGGTGTACCTTGCTCTATTTCATCCCCAATAATGGTGGCATAGAACTTTCTCTGGGAGGAATGGAAGCTGCTTTCTAGGCAGTGTCCTCTCTTATTCCAAGTAAAACCAAGAGCTGACACACCCCGAATGTATTTGGGGTAAATGTGTTTTAAACATTGGTTCCGATTGAACTTTTGACACTTAGATAAAGTTATCTTTACTTATTCATTCATTCATTCATTCATTCATTCTTTTAGAAAAAATTTATCAAGTGTCTATTGTCTTTTAAACAAGGATTGTTTCTTGCACCTCGAAGGTAGATATTTATCGCATGTCTTACCAGGGTGTTGTCCTCTTGGTGGGAACACATGGCAGTTCAAGAAATCAGAGACCGCTTCCTTTTCTTTTGGAGTCTCTGGCTATCATCACCTTTCTCTGAATGCCCCAGGTGGCTTACTCTCGCCTCCGTTCACATGACATTGGCAATGAGGAGGCTCATCTCTGGACCAGATTTTCGAAAGACCATAAAGCGGTACTAAGTTTTCTCCAAAGTCACCTCAAAAGTAGCTCTGACATTCTTTTCACTGAAATTCTTCTGAACCCTTCGACACCAACTGATCAGAGTGCCACATTATCTTTTAATTTGTTTCAGAAACGGGGAAGAGAGGCCATAATGGAAACTTTGGCATAGACATGAAAACTTCCCTTTCAGTGACCGATTTACAAACGTCCCCGTTCAAGCGGCTTATATTTGCAATTACGAACTATGCTTACGTCTTTTTGTAGAAAATCCAGTGTTACTGACATCACTTTGCTGTAGCACATGTATTTTGCATGCAGACAGCTCTCAGTGCAGGACCATTAGCATAACCTTACACATGCAGTGTGAAAGTGCAGCCTCTGGTTTGTAAACTCCTCGAGAGCAGGCATCTTGCTTCGGTCACCTCTATGTTCCCTCTGCCTGTTAGAACTCTGTGTCCATGAAAAGGCTCAATAATAGTTTGCTGAAAGTGTAAAGGTTTTTTTTTATTTCTTTAAATGTTTATTCATTTTTGAGGGGAGGGGGCAGAGAGACAGAGGGAGACACCGAATCCAAAGCAGATTCCAAGCTCTGAGCTGTCAGCACAGAGCCCGACGCGGGGCTCGAACCCATGAACTGTGAGATCGTGACCTGAGCCGGTCAGATGCTTAACCGACTGGGCCACCCAGGCATCCCTGAAAGTGTAAAGTTTTAGAAGAGAGATAGTCTATGCTTCTTGACAAATTAGACGTTATAAAAAAGTTAAGGTATAGAAAAAACTCAGACGGTTCCCACACTCTCCAGGGTATGGCAGGGGAGGGCAAGCAATGGGTGAAGGCAAGGTATGTGATATATACACATACAGCACTTTTTAAAGAATGAAATGAAGCCATGTCACAGATAGTCCACTAAAATTTCTATGACTGGCATATATTTAGATGCTAAATAGAACTTTCACTGATATCATGGGGGCTCTAGTCCGTTAAATATAAGAACTAAACTTCATGGTTTAATCAGGGCTGTGAAGGAAATAATATGTTCAGTCTTGGCACTTGGCTCCTACTTCCCTTTATTGTAATGAGAAATAATGTTTTTTAGTTGAGCTCTTCTTTGCCCCGAGTGGGGCCATGGCACTGATCCTGCTATCTTTACAAGGTTTATGAGGACTTAGGTTTATACAGTTTCCTTTAGTGCTGCTGTACTCAAAGAAAATTATTAGTGTCTGGGAACATCAACCAGTTTTATGTAAGACTTTTAAATGATGCATCGCAAATCATCCTTGAAAAGATAAGCCCTTAGCTTTATGGGGGATTATCCCACAGCCCATCCCTGCCCTTTATATTCTGATTTTCAGAATTAATGATTCAGAATAAAATGTATGACCTGTAACTAAAACATAAAGTGAGTCATATAACAACACCCTGAAATAAGTAGATTAGTCATGACTGTCCCCATTATATACTTAACAAAATTTAAGCGAATTTCCTATGCTCATCAGGTTATTAAGTGGAAGGATCAAGCTTTCAAGTTAGATGTTTCGGTTTGAGATCCAGGGGTCTTGCCATTATCCCCAAAGTTTCCTTCCTGCCTCAATCACATGGTTCATTGCAGAAAGCGCATGTCATGGGTTTTGTTTTTCCTTATTCCATGCAGGGATACCAAGTAAAACATAATAATAATAAAATACATAAGGGAGAGCGAGAGAAGACTGTAGTAGGGGGAAAAGAATTATATTTCTTTTATTGTAGGATTGCAAACTTGAATAATATATATCCCAAATAACTTTAGAGGATAGGCAGTGATAACAATTAGCGTGGGGACAGTTAACTGCAAAGAGATCATTTTATGTTTTTGAATTATACTATCTAATATTCTAACCCCTAGAAGAGACAAAAAAAAAATAAAAGTAGAGACATTTTAAAATGAGAACTAATTCTGGAGAAAAAAAAAATAATGTTTAAAAAATAAACTAATAATGACCTTTATCCCATGGAAGAAAAGATTAGTCTGACACTAAAAGTAACATAGTTTTCCTTGTTGGCAGATGAGCTGAGAAAGTGGGACTCCAGAAAATCCACAGTCAACACGATAGGGGTGTTCGTGCTGCGGCTTGGGGCTGCTTCAGACTTTGGGGTGTGGAGCACCTCTGGGAGTTCAGGGCCCAGGAAAAGATCCGATAGCCAAAAGGGGCCCCGGGGAAGCTGGGCAGGGCTGATTAACCGCCGTGTGGAGTACAGATCTGCCCAGAGCCGATACCCACGACCCAAGCAAGGGCCCTGCCAATCACCCTGCCCTTGTACCACTGAACTCGAGACTCGTCTCTGATGAAGCTGTCGGGGACGCCCTCCACCTTCGTCTGCAGCCGCTCAGCCCTCGCTCACATACAGAGCAACACGCAATTTTAAAGACAGTACACGATTCTAAACCTCCACCCTATTCGCGTTCTTTACCTGAGTGTCTGGAATCAGAGTCTGTCTACCATCAGAGCCGATGAGCATTCTTGGAAAACTATGAAAGTGGCAAGAGGGCTCAGGACTCCAAGGGTGAAGCCACCAGGATCTGAGATTTTCTTGTCATGACTCTCCATCCATCCCAAGGGCACCCAACGAGGGTGGCGCTCTGGGACAGCAGTGGCTCCGTCAACTTGGAGGGCCTGAGAAGATGGGCTGGGGAGGAACGTAGCTGGTAGCTGCCACACGGGCAGCCAGACTGCTGACAGAGAAGCTTGCACCAGGAGCCCTCCTGGCCGCCATGGTGGAAAAGTCACGCAACACTGGGTTTTGATGCATGAAACCTCTTTCCTGACTCTTGTGCGTTTGCACATCTCTACCTGCTCTCAAGGCTATTGTTCTCACCCACTTTTATTTCATTATTTCATGGTGACCAGTCGTGCTGATGGGGCCCTGTTGTTTCCTTGGTCCCAAGGTTATCACATGGTTGTCGCCGGGAAGATTCTGGAATGGGACAACCAGCAATGTTGATGGATTAAGAGGTGCTTGGCTACAACAGATGGAGGGCAGGGTGGCATAACGGTGTTCCTCATGGGGACTTGACTCTTTGTTTACATGCACCCAAACTGAAAGCCACGGGATGGGATCCCTCTCAGACACCACCTCTGTTCTCATATAAAAATGGGGATGATAATCCCTGCTTCCCAGAATCCTCTAAAGATTGGAAATCAATGTGAATTGATCATGCCAACATATAAATTATATGTACCTGAAGATAGGATAATTGATGGTGGTCCTTACATCTTAGATAAAAGTTTTTAAATGTCCTGTCCACCTCAACTCCAGTCACGGGTTCCTTGGTGCATGTGATATAACACATCCACTAAGATTTGTGTTGCTGCGTTGAGTACCCTGTTTGATTTGAATAGAATGAAACTGTATGGAAAAGTAAAGTAAGACTAGACGTTCAAGAAGAGAATTTGAAGCTCTCTCAGTTGTTTTGGGTGAAGAAGAGGGAAGAGGGAAATCAGAGGTATAGAACCTTGTTCTACCTTAATAGACTATGAACGCTTGGTTATTCAAGGTGGATCCAACCTGGAATGAAGTGTGGGTCACATACTTGGCTTGGGCAGTCCCCTGCTTTGTAGGAGGATCTGAAACCATCCCGGTATTTCTCTTTGTTTGTTTCATTTTTGTAACGTGGCCAAAAAGAACTATGCCTTTGGAGAACTGTTTCTGCTTCCTTTACACTCCATTAAAAACAATTCATAAAACACGATGACTTTTATCCCACATTTTAGAACTCTGTCCCATTCTCAGATATTTTATTTGTTTGTCAAATGAGGTATGCTCATTTTTGCTTCATGAAATACGAATAAACACACACATGTCTTCCTTCCTCCATCCCTTCCCTTTAAATGGTTAAGGGAACGGCTGAATGAGATTTTTAAAAACCCAGCCTGGAAGACCAGGAATACAATTTTCTTCCTATTTTCACAAAGGCTCTACAGCAAGAATTAGCATATCTTACTGATTTCAGGGCTGTTAAAAATCTGCTTCTGTGTTTTCATGAAGTGGTTGAGTTGTATTTCCTAGAGATGGGTTGGAACAAGAACCTATGTGTGCCTTGTAATTCTGCAGAGTCTTGTAATTCTGCAGTTCTTGTAATTCTGCAGAGTCCAGAGAGCGGATGACCCAGAATTCCTTCATGATTTGCCATTCGCAGACATAGCATCTAAGACGAGTCAAAGATGAGTCAAAGAAACAACACAGAATTATAACACGGCTTCTTTATCTTACGTCTATCTGTAATGGTTTTTGCTTTCTAATTTTTCATTTAAAGAAAAAACCCTCCTTTTATTTCCTATGAAGTCCTCCTGAGAAACTTTTAGAGCTACATACAGTCTCTGAACCGCTGAGTCACCCAGCAACTGCACAAGTTAACAGCTGCCTCTGCTGAACGTGTCTCCTGCCTTCTGAAGATAACAGAGACTCTAGCTGGCGGGAGTCTGGGCCCAGGGCTTTTCTTTTCTTTCTTTTTTTTTTCTTTTTGACTCTTCCACATGTGTACCATTTCTTTCATCTTTATGGGAGGAAGCCTAAACAATTCCGTGTGAATTCTCCCTCTCTTTCTCTCTATTCCTCCCTCTTCTGGAAACATTTTGTCTTGCCAGGTTCTTGACCTTTATGAAAAGTGAAACGCTTTCCAAAGGAAACCGTGAGTATGGAATTCTTTATGGTACAGTTTGTCATTGATATAATGAGGAAAGCAGTCTCGTTTGACCTTTCTGTACCGTCTTGGACAGAATCCGTAAGCGTTGTTTCTTGGCTTTTGAGAAGTAGAGAAGATTGATTTTGACTCTCTTCTTGTGAGTATCCCCTTTTAAACCACGACCTTAAGCTTGGGGCTTTATAGCATGAAAATCTAGCGATGACCCATTTACACGGGTCCGTATATGGAACAAGCAGAGAACTTGCAGCAAAATAGTACACAAGAAAGATCTGGGTCTGTAGACGATGAGTTGATTCTGTAGCCCAAGTAGTAAAAGCAATATACAGAGTAGCAATTATATTTCAGAGGAAGATTAAAATGCGAACTTGATAGTCAGTGTCCTGGCGGAGGTAAGCTAGGGGAAACTGTGCCCACATCCAGGTGAATGAAGGTAATCCTATGGAGATTTTTCAAGTTATTGCCCTAAACAGGTTGGTCCCACTTATGGTGTTTAACAGTATAATGTTTTATGTTGCGGAAGCCAATTACTGAGATGCTAATAAGTTGAAATGTATGATAATTGGATACAAGATGTGCTGAACTTTTTGTTTGTAGTGTTTGTAAATATAAAGCAAATAAAAAAGTAGAGAAGATTAATTTTGACTTAATTTATCTACAGAATGTATATATTACATATCTTAATTAATTTATATATATATTTGTGTTTATATGTATCTTAACTAACTTATAGAATGTAATAGATGTTGGCCCACATTTATGTGAAAAGTTGGAAGAATGTTTTGAGTGCTAAAGAATTATTAGCCAAAAGGGTAGCTAGATAAGGTTGAAATTATGTAGATACACTGGACCCCTAATAACAACAGGCTTCAAGACATCTGAATCTAAGTCCCACATGAGTAAAGGCCTTAGGACATACAAAAGGGACATCATAGAGATTTGAGCACCAGTAAGAGAAGATTTTTAACTTTCAGGCTATGGAGACTAGTGGCCCAAAGGTGCTGGAAACTGCGGAGGCGATCCAGGAGAGACGTCGGGAGGTGCTGACTCGGTACCAGAGGTTCAAGGAGCTGGTTGCGGAGAGGGGTCAGAAGCTCGAAGAGTCCTATCATTACCAGGTTTTCAGACGGGATGCAGATGACCTAGAGAAGTGGGTCTTGGAGAAACTCAAGATTGCAGATGATAAGAGCTACGAAGATCTAACTAACATACAGGTAGTCAGTCGTTTGACTTCCCCAGAGCAGACCCTGAGATCTCCAGGGAGGGTAACATTCTTGTAATGTAAGTGCCTAGTTAGTTAACTGTCAGGCGATAATGTCACAGAAAGATCAGACTACCCATTAGGGACCATAATTCTGTTTCTAAATGGCCCGTGTCTTTAACTTCTCAAGCCTCAGTGCCTTATTTACAAGGGAAACTCGCTCTATGAATGTATTCTTTTTTTTTAAGTTCGTTTATTTATTTTTGAGAGAGAGACAGAGAGAGAGAGAATGGGAGGGTCAGAGACAGAGGGAGAGAGAGAGAATCCCAAGCGGGCTCTGCCCTGTCAGCTCAGAGCCCAATGTAGGGCTCGAACTCACAAACCATGAGATCATGACCTGAGCTGAAACCAGGAGTTGGGCACTTAACTGATGAGCCACCCAGGCGCTCCTCTATGAATGTATTCTGAATCTGAAATTAAGCCATGAGCGAAACAGTGACTGAGAGTTCAAAGAATTTATGACACACTCTGTGATTTTAATATTTTGAGGTGAAGAAACGTCAGTGCCTCAGAATCAGTTGCCCTCCACCCTGCTCAGAAGGATAGGAATAAAGTGGAATTTTTCCTGGGTTTCTCCCAAGGGGCTATCCATGCCCTTCATAAGTCCACTTGACAGGTGTCAGGAGGAGAGCTTTGGTGGAAGCTCCTCTCCTCCTTGTCCTACAGCATGTGACAGAGTCACGACCAGGAGAAAAGGTAACCTGCCTAAGAAGGGTACTTGATGTTGGAGAGGAAGCACTGGGTCAAGAACAAAGTGATATGGATTAAGTGCATCCATTTATATAGGCCAATAACAGCATAATCTGAGAAACGAAAACATCTCAATCACAAAAAAGCCATTATTGTAATAATCACTTTCCTCATTGTGTTCAACTTTCCATAGCACTTACTTCCTCTTTTCTGAAGAGGAACAAATGTGGGGCATCTTCTCATTCCCACCGATGGCGATGGAGGGTATTTACTGGAAACTCCCCAAAGGCGATGGGAACAGGACAAAACATTTCTCTGTGGCCCTTGACTTTGAGCCTGGGGGGGCCAGGAGTGACCATTTCTTGTAGGATGTGACTCCTCCAGCCCTGAGCACGGGTTACCACTTAATCTAGATTGTGAAGCAAGTAGTTCCCCCCGAAAGTAAAAAAAGGAACAGAAGAACATTTTTAGGACCCAGGGATGCTAGGCTTCATTAGCCATGTCCTCTGATTTCTTTTTTTTTTTAAGTATATCCATACTTTATTTGTTTTATTTTTACTTTTAGAGTTTTAATTCACTTTTTATTTTTTACACGTTTTTATTTTATTTATTTTTTTAAATATGAAATTTACCATCCAATTGGTTTCCAGACAACACCCAGTGCTCATCCCCACAGGTGCCCTCCTCCATGCCCCTCACCCACTTTCCCCTCCCCCCACCCCCCATCAACCTCCAGTTTATTCTCAGGTTTTAAGAGTCTCTTACGGTTTGCCTCCTTCTGTGTCTGTAACTTTGTCCTCTGATTTCGAAACTTCAGGGCAAGTATCGGAAGCATGAATCCTTGGAAGCAGAAGTGCAAGCAAAGTCCAGGGTCATTCCTGAACTGGAAGAGATCAGGGAAACCCGGTTTGCCGAGGGGCATTTTGCCCATGAGGACACCAAGGTAACTATACCACCTGACTCTGGAAGAGATGAGTCCAACTTTTTATTACGTTATCAGAGTTTTCATTGATTATGCCAGGTATGCAGCTAGATGCAGCTGGCTTGGAACCGGGGTTCCTGCCTCTGATCTTCTACTGGGCTGGGGCAGGAAAAATGACAGGACGTCCTCCTGTTCCTGGGGTGGGAAAAGAGGTATGACACAAAAGTTATCCTGGGGTAGCATCACACTCCTCCTTGACCACCGCAGGATAACTTCGCTGAAGATCAAGTCCTTTTCAACCTAGTTCCACGTGTCCCAGATGAATTGGCTTTCCCAAATGTCATTTCATTTTTAAAAAAAATTTTTTTTTAATTTTTCTTTTTTTACAGAGACAGAGTGTGAGTGGGGGAGGGACAAAGGGAGAGAGAATCCCAAGCAGGCTCCATGCTCATTGTGGAGCCCGACGCGGGGCTTGATCCCATGACCCTGGGGTCATGACCTGAGCCAAAATCAAGAGTCAGACGTTCAACCAACTGAGCCACCCGGGGGCCCCTCCCAAATGTCATTTCTGATTATTTCTTCTGACCTCAGGGTCCATGTTCCTTAGACTCTTCAAACAAGGGATGCTCTGCCATTTGAATCTTCTCTGAAATACCTGTCTGTCTGTGATGCCTCCCTCTCTTCACAGCCCATATGCTGTGACTACTATCGTAGTTCTGTACATCTGCTCCCCAAATCCCGTCTTCAGAAAGTCCCCCCTGAACACTGAGGACTGAAGACCATCACCCCTTTGGAATCCATTACTAACAGATCAACTCTTTTCTGACTTCATTCACACACACTTCCAACATGCTTGTGTTGATAAAGTCACTTCAGGATCTCTTCTGCATGAGTGAAATTCTTTCTTTCTTTCTTTCTTTCTTTCTTTCTTTCTTTCTTTTTTCTTTTTTTCACTGAGTTTTTTTGTTTTGTTTTGGAAGCGTCAGCCCAGATTTACGTTACATATTTAAAAATTGGGTCTAGTCTTTCCACATTTGGCATACAAATTCTGGTCCATTTTACTGTCAACAAAATATGGTCAGAGAACACAGACTTTAACCAGAAGAGAACTTATTGGAAAGAAGAGTCTGTAACAAGAAAAATCTCAAAACGTACCTATTGGTGCACAATTGAAATCGTTTTTGTGTTATTCCCAGCTTTGTGTGCCACTGATCCCCTACATCAGTTACGATATTTGAGCCACGTTCGAAACCTTTTCACAACTATCAGACTGCACCGCTATAGGATTTGGAGAGAAGTGTGGTCTGTGTGCTACCTTATGCAGTGGACCAGTTGGAAAATATAAGATTCTTGTGGACATAACACAGACGATGCCTTCAGTTTTTCAAGTTCTGTAATACATGACTTCTAAGCTAACCTGGCGTCAAAGCCTTGACTGCATAGTCCAAAAATTCTCTTATGGTTTTGGTGCCACTAATTTCCACTACAAGTTAGCAAAACTGTAACTCTCACTCCTTCTGGCAAACAGTTCGTGCTAAGTTTCTTCTATGCCTTGGCCAGTACTTAGAACGCCCTCTGCCTATCATGGACCTTTCCAAATCCTATCTGTTCCTCAAGGTTCAGTTCACATGAGCACTCTTCCAGGAATCTCTGTGGCCTCCTGTCTTGTGGTCGGCAATCGTTTCACCCTGCACGTTTACATTTTTTTCTCTCGTGGCAGATCACATCCGGCCTGGTTTAGCAGCTACTCCCGTGCATGTCGATTTCTTCCTGTAAATGCTTGTGGAGCCGTCAATGCACGAGCGGATGACATTTTTATCCAGCCCCCCTGCCCCCCGGGGGAGTGTGCACCTGCCCCAGCTGCCCTAGGCGGGTGCGGTGTCTGAGCGGTTTCGCCTCTCTTCCCAAAGGCCCATCTGGAGCAGCTGCGCACGCTGTGGGACCTCCTTCTGGAGCTGACCCGGGAGAGGGGCGCCCTGTTGCTGCGGGCCCTGCGTCTACAGCAGTACCTGCAGGAGTGCGCCGACACCTTGGAGTGGGTCGGAGACAAGGTGGGGACCGCGCAGGACACAGAGGACTTCCCGTTCGCGTCCCAGGCACCCCGCGGCAGCTGAACGCAGGCAATTCGTAGACCAGTCTGGGTGCCTGTTCCTGGACTCTGTTCCCGGAAAGTAGGAATTTTGGCAGAGATGTGGGGGTATCCTGGAGACCACTGACATTGCAATGTGGGGGGAAAGAGCTCCCGGCCTGTCCCCGGCTACTTTCCGTGCCCCTCGGCTCCTTCTCCTGAATTTTTGCTCTGACTCTGGGTCCAGGCTGGCGGTGTTGCCTGCTCCTTCCCTAAGGGCTGCCTCTCAGTACCTGTAACTATTTTTCTAGACACTGAAAGAATGATCCCGTAGTTAGGGCTGAAGATAACAAGTAAACAAGTAAGTGCGTAGCACAGCCCTTTTGCGGATACTCAGTGTGTCGACCTGAGTAGAACCAGGATGAATTTATTTCTCATGTTCCAAAGTACAAAGGGTGCTTCCGGGAGCCTTGGCCAACCATGTCCCTGGTCTTTCTGGAAGATTACCTCAAAGAGTGCCATGCCCTGGGCCAGAGTGCTCCCTCCGGACACCCGCTCCTGCTTCTGGCTCTTTCCTCAAGGTCTCTCCCAGGCCCCACCAGCCCCTCCTTCTGAGATTTCCGGGGAGTGTGGGCAATGGTTTGGGGCATTTGAACTGCAGGAATTCTGAAGCGTTTGCCGGTGGCTCAACAGACTTTCCTGGTCCACAGGAGGCTATAGTGACGTCAGCAGAGCTGGGTGAGGACTGGGAACGCACAGAGGTCCTGCATAAGAAGTTTGAGGAGTTCCAGGCGGACCTGGAAACTCAGAAAAGAAAACTGGATGGAATGAACCAGTATGCCAACCAGTGTGCCGAGGTGAGGTGGGGAGCAGAGGGTCAATGCAGGGAAGGGCTCCCGATAGCCAAAGCCTTCCGCCATCAGCAGGTGGGACGTGAGGGACACGGGCATCGGGAGAAAACAAGGCTGCGTGTCCTTGTCGTGACAGGTCCGGGGCAACCTGCTCTCCTGTCCGGGTCCATCCCTTGCCAGTCTGTGCAAATAGAGGCATGACTGGGAGGGAGAGCGTATGTGTTCACACCTGTGGGTGTGCCTGTGCACATGCGTGGAGGAATGAGACCCACAACCGGGTGACTCCTGTGCGGAACACCAATCGGTCAACCACTCAGTTTTATGCAGCACCCTTTTCGTGAAGGAGCACCCGAATAAAGCAGCAAAGAGTGTAAAATAATGGTGGGCTATTGTAATATGGACGATGTCATTATACATGATGTTTGTGGGTGGGGGAAGGAGGAGGGAGGCAGATTTACCTTCCTTTACTTAAGAAAATGTTTAAATAAGCTTTCAATATCTGTAGCAGACAAACAATTCAGTGTGGGGCTACGTAACTGTAGGATGTGGCAAGAAAACCGGGAAGCCGGCCTGGTTTTCTTTGTATATAAAGGAAATTTTATGTGGCTATAAAGGAATTCGAAACTGCAAGCGTTGGCTATTGTGCTTTGCCATGTGGTCTCCTCCTCACTGCATCTCCAGAACGGCAACGATCTTTCTGTACTAACAGAACCGAGATCTCAGGACGAATGGGTACCTGAGGGGGGAAAGTAACTGACTCTCAGTTTTTTTCCAGGCCACGTTTCCAACAGTCTCTAAATTTTTTCTCTCCGCCAGCTGTGTCTTGTTGTGGAAGTTGTTTAGTTATTCGGTGCTATCTCACAAACCGTCACAAAACTGAAAACAACAAACGTTTTACTTCTTCCGGATTCAGTGGTTCAGCTGTTCCGCTAGACGATGCTCCTGGTCCCACCTGGGTTTCTTAAGTGGCTGCAGTTATTTGGTGGCTCAGTTGGGGCGGAGGGTCTAAAACGGCCTTGGCCCCACGTCCGCGGCCTTGGCGAGGATAATGAGGGGTTTCTCCACACGGTCTTTCACGTTTGCTTATGTGTCAGCGTTCCAAAGGTTAGAACAGAAGCTGAAAGTACAGGAGCTCGTATCATTTCTGGCACATTCTATGGTAAGCGAGCCATAGGCCAACCCAGATCCAAAGCGTGAGGAAACGGACTTCACGTCTCGAAAGGAAGGCTTCCTGGTAAAATAGGAGGGCCATTTATCTAACCTACCACGGGAAGGATCAACACAGCTTAGAGCGCGTCCTCTGCTCTTTGGGACCGGGACCCACACAGCGCCAAACAGAAAGGACCATCTATCCAGGAAGGAGAGTCTCGAAAATCCCGTCTGGAGCAGCTTCAGAATTGGGAATGGAAATGTGAAGAGACAGGGACGGGAGGAGCAGAAAGACAGACACGTGGGAACTACTCAAAAGTGCCAAGTGTCAACATAGGCTTATGCTGTTAACTTAACCTAGTATTCATTAATCTCAGTGCTTCAGATGCTTTGCAACAATCCATGAAGTTTTTCTCCAAAGTTAAATGTGGATACATGTGTGTATAATTCTGTATAATCTCTCAGTAGATTCTCGAAGGCGTCAGGACCCCAGAGGCGTTAAGAACCACAGTAGCAGAGTTTTGGAAAATAAAGTCATATTTCACAGACGGGGCTTTTTCTTCCTTGGTTTTCAGGATTTTCAGGGGATTAGCAGGCACCAACAAGGTGGAATTCTGAAAATAACACCATGGCTGAGCAATGTGTGTTAATAGGGTGCCCCAGGGCTGCGAGTGAAAGAGACCGTATCTGGGTGCTTGGCCTCTAGATTTTGGCAATGTGGATCGAGTTAAAGCTAGGGCGCAGGGCTAAGGCGAAGACTGGGATCTGGCCAAAAGGTCGTTCTCCATGCCTGGCAAAGTACAAACTAGCATGAAATGAGAAATGTCAAATGATTTTTGGAATAATCTCACCTTTGCCTCACTCCCGCACTGGTCCCCTCCCACAGGAGAAACATCCTGACCTGCCCTTGATTAAGCTAAAGCAGGATGAGGTGAACACCGCCTGGAAGCGTCTCCTCAGCCTGGCTGGGCAGCGACAGGAAACACTGGCCAATGCTGCAGACCTCCAGCGATTCAAAAGGTACGAATCTGGCCCACACGTTATGGGAAAGTCTACGACAGCGCCCCATCTGATTGTGCCAGCCTCTGTCTGCTGCTGGCAATTACTGGCCAATCCCTCAAACCAAAGGAAATCATGTGCTTGCATTTAAGGCAGCAAGGGAGAGCGTAGTTATGACAACTGTGACCCACCCCGTGGCCAAGCATGTGATGACTGGAGACTAAAGCTGTAAAAGTAGCACAGGTGAATTAGTGATAGAAAGGCTGCAGAGGCAAGGAAAGCATATTATGAACTGGATGGGAGTGGAAGGTTGAGTTGGGTAGAAGAAAGACTCATTAAGAGCTGACCCAGATATGGGACGTATATGCAGAGGCCCAATGACCAGGGAGATGCCCAGGCCCCTACATGTCAATGGAAGCCATTAAAAGCAAGAACTCTTTGCATTACTCTTCGATAGTGAGTGGGAATTCCAGGTAATTGCTAGCCGAGTGGACCAGGGCGGTCTTTGCCGTGTGTATTGTTTGCCCTGTAATTCCTGACATCTTCTTTGTTGGAGCTCATGTGGCTGTCTGGCAGGGATGTGACGGAGGCCGTCCAGTGGATCAAAGAGAAGGAGCCTCAACTCACCTCTGAGGACTACGGCAAAGATCTCATTAGCTCTGAGGCGCTGTTCCACAGTCACAAAGGTCTTGAGAGGAACCTCGCAGTCATGCAGGACAAGGTAAGCCACTGCTGGAAGAACGGCCAGCGTCCTGGGCTAGAAGAGGTATTTGCTGGCCATCTTGCCTCCAGAGGACGCAGTAAGTTCATTATTCCAATGAGGGAGAAATTCCTCGGCCCTGAATATTCTTCTTGTTCTAGTTCGTAACTTATACATGGCCATTGGATATCCTTTAGTTTTCTTTAAAGATACACAGATTTTTATATAGTCCTGTGTTTTTTTGCAATGAATTTCGTGATTTAAAAACAGAAAAAAAGCTACCTCCCAGAATGGCCTCCTAATCTCACTCTGTACCTGCAGCCAGGGAATCTTTTCTTTGGTCAAAACGCACTCGTCATTTCCAGCTCAATCTTGCTTGGTTTTTTTCCTGCACTCGGTAGATAAAGGAAGACATTTCTTTTTGCTCTTCTATAAGAAACTCAGAGACACCTAGGGCACGTTACTAGGTCCACCTTTGGGTTTTCTTCTCTTTTTTAAAAAATTTTATTTATTTAAATTTAAGTTAGTTAACATACAGTATAGTCTTGGTTTTAGGGGTAGAATCCGCTGATTCATCACTTACATAGAACACCCAGTGCTCTTCCCAACAGGTGCCTTCCTCAATGCCCATCCCCCATTTAGCCCATCCCCCCACCCACCTCCCCTCCAGCAACCCTCAGGTTGTTCTTTGTATCGAAGGGTCTCTTATGGTTTGCCTCCCTCCCTGTTTTTCTTATTTTTCCTTCTTTTCCTCCACGTTCATCTGTTTTGTTTCTTAAATTCCATATATGAGTGAAATCATATGATATTTGTCTTTCTCTGGCGGACTTGTTTTGTTTAGCATAGTATACTAGTCCCATCCACATTGCAAATGGCAAGCTTTCCTTCTTTTTGATTGCTGAGTAATACTCCATTGTTTATATATACCACATCTTCTTTATCCACTCGTCAGTCGATGTTTGGGAGCTTTCCATACTTCGGCTGTTGTCAATAGCACGGCTGTAAACCTTGGGATGCATGTACCCCTTCAAATCAGCACCCCTGTATCCTTTGGATAAGTACCTAGTAGTGCAATTGCTGGGTTGCAAGGTAGTTCTACTCTTAACTTTTTGAGGAACCTCCATACCGTTTTCCAGAGTGGCTTCACCAGGTCGCATTCTCACCAACAGTGCAAAAGTGTCCCTCTTTCTCCACATCCTCTCCAACATCTATTGTTCCCCGCATTGTTAATGTTAGTCATTCTGACAGGTGGGAGGTGGTATCTCATTGGGGTTTCGATTTGTGTCTCCCTGATGATGAGTGATGTGGAACATTTTTTCGTGTGGCGGTTGGCCATCTGGATGTCTTCTTTGGAGAAGTGTCCATTCGTGTCTTCCGCCCCTTTCTTCGCTGGATTCTTTGTTTTTTGATGAGTTCTTTATAGATTTTGGGTACTAACCCTTTACCTGAAAGCTGGAAGACACGGGTCCCTATCCCTAGAGGAGTAGACACAGGCATGACGGAACTTAGTAGAAGCCCCGACTCCAGACTGCCTTCCTTCTTTGCTTCCTCCCCCTCACAACATCACCCGTAAGTTCAACCAACTCATGGAGTATGCACAGCAGTCAGCCCACTGAAGGGCCCCGTGTGCTCTGCCCTGACCGTAGCTCTGTCCCTGGAGCAGTTTTGCATTTTGTCTTACTGTTTTCTCCGGATAACAAAACCTCAAATCCTAGACGACACCTGATGATAGTTGAATATAATGATTCCCACAACAATATTTATGGAGACAGTGTAGAGGGTGGTGAGCGACAGCCTGAGGTCTAAACCTTGCTCCTGGCACTTAGTCGCTAAATGCCCTTGCACTAATAAATACCATCCCAGCTTTCGCATAAAAGGGGAATAAGAATAGTTTCTACCTCTGAGTACTATTTTCAAAAGACTGGAAAACAAGCAAACACGTGTGAAGTGCTAAGCACCGTAAGAAACAAACACGGTCAGTAAATTATTAATGCCGAAATAGCACGTCCGCATATTAACATAAAAGCCTCAGTGTACGTGTATTAAGTTATTAGTATTCATACGGCTGCTTTCTCGGATCTCTCCCACCAAACTTTGTCAGGGAGAATCAGAGTGCTTGGAATTCCCATCGCGTTTCTTTCTCATCCCCTTTCTCTCCTTCTCTTTACCCAAAGGTAAAGGAGTTGAGTGCCAAAGCAGACAGGCTGATGCTTTCCCACCCTTCAGATGCATCTCAGATCCAGCAAATGAAGGAGGAGCTGGTCTCCAACTGGGAGCACATCCGCGCCTTGGCGGCCAGCAGATATGAGAAGCTGCAGGCTTCTTATTGGTGGGAACCCCCTCCTCCCTCTTGCTCTCTCTCTACAGGGTTCGGGTAAAATGTCAAAAGCAGAAATTAAGAGTGAAAGCGAAGACATGAGGAGGGACCCAGCCCTCCCGCCTCCTCAATGGTCGAGGCAAAAAGAAGCTTCATTTGTTAAGAGGAGCCCTCTGCAGGTTGATGTGACGGTCAGAATGGCACCTCCACTCACTGCACCCCGTCCGTCTTCTTCCACTTGCATAGTTGTAGGATGCTAGGAAGCTGTCCCGGGACCCGGAAAAGCAGCTAAAGAAACGCCAAAATCCTGGCCCCAGTTTAGGCACCGAAATAAACTTCCAGGCTGAAGGGCGTAAAAATAAATCTGGAATTATTTCCCGAATGCCATGTGGGCTGGCTTGCCAAAAAGCCGGGTACCATTTCAGTAGTTAATGTTTAGGGTTAATCGTTAAAACCCCAGAAGACAGTGTTTATCCTACTTTTACGATCCCAAAGTAACTGGTGAGCATTTAAATGTTTGACTAAGTAACCGTTTTCGTGGTTTTGTTTTTATGAATAGGGTCAAGGGTGAGCTAAGGTGCATGAGGGCTCCTAACCCCAGCTCTGGTCCCCTTTCCTACCAGCTGCTTCCTGTTATTTACGTGTCAGGGCTTATACTTTGGCCTCGTTGGCCAAAGTGCTTTACTCCAGTTCGAGTGCTTCTGGGGAAGGGGTGACCTTGTGATGTTGGAGAAGCAGGGCCCCTGCGCCTCATCACACGTTGACGCACCCGTCCGGGGAGTCTGCGGCCCGGAGTGAGGGACAGCCCGCACCATTAAAGGAACAGGCAGTGCATCAGGGCAGTGGGAGGGGGGCGGGAATAAGGGTGAGGAGCACGTTGGACATCTCAGCTCAACCCAACCCTAACTCCAGGCTCCCAAGTCCGCTCACACCTACCTGGTTTCTCCTTCCGGCCCTTTACCTTAACTTCCCTGCAGGTATCAGCGCTTCTTATCTGACTACGAGGAGCTCTCAGGGTGGATGAAAGAGAAGTCTGCTCTGATCAATGCTGATGAGCTGCCCACAGATGTGGCTGGTGGGGAGGCCCTGCTGGACAGGCATAGGCAGCACAAGGTAGAGAAGAAGAGCCTCCCCAGGAGGAGGAAGAGGGTGGCGCCAAGCCCCCCAGAAGGTTTCTCGCTGAATTTTAAGACATTCCGTCTTGTGACCCTAGCACGAGATTGACTCTTATGATGACCGATTCCAATCTGCTGAGGAGACTGGTCGGGATCTGCTGGGCGTCGGTCACGAAGCCTCTGATGAAGTTCTGGAAAAGGTAATCCAGTTTAACAGTGTGCGAAATTATGATACACATTTAGCCCCACTGAATCTCATGATAACATGATCATCTCCGAACAGGACGAGGGTAGAAGTCGTATCGACCTCTCAATATGGAGATGCTCCCTTCACATATTGCTTCAGCTGAACTGAGTCATCTGAAATTCTCAGGACGTGAGGCGTGCTTCCTCACCTCCGAGCCTTTATTTCCCGAACCCACCAAGTTTCATCGACCCGCCTTCTACCTAATTGAAAACCTCCATACCATTTGCCTTGTCATACCTGTGCTGTTTTATCGCTTTTCCATACTTGCCTTAAACTGTAAGTTCTTTGAGGACACTACCTACGCATCTTTGGATTCCCTAAGGTGCCTGGCCCACGGCTGGCTTTCTTCTCCCCTCTCGACAACCTCAAATCGCACTGATTTTTCTATACCTGTGTTTCTCAAATCTACATTAAATAACAGGAAAGCTTTACACAGTCTGAATCCCACCCGCTGAATAATCAGGTTGGCCATGATCGTCTCCTCCTGAATCGCAAGGACTCACCTCATCCCCCTGACCCCTGAGAGATTTCGCTTCAGACGCAGAGTCACCGAAACTCCTTGGGATGATAAATAAAATAAGATTTGCAGCCTCTTTGCCTTTCATCCGATTCCAATCACAGCCTCCAGTGCTGGGGGTGGGTGAGGTTGAGATGGCCATAGTTTGAATTCACCCCGAACTCTCTGGGAAAAATAAAAAATAGGGATTTTCGTTTTCTTAACAATTTTCTGCCAAAGGAAACCGAGATCCTTGCAAATGCACCTATTATCCTGGGAGCGTGAGAAATCTGTGCTGCCTTTTTGCTGGACTTAGCACGGCAGCATTGCCGATAGACTGGGATTCCTTGGGCAGACGTGTGAGCAGGAGAAAAAGGCTCATATGGGTTTGAGAATGTCACCGTTCTCTTTCCTTGGGGGTTCTTATTGGCTTTCAGAAGGGAATGCAAACTTCTCAGAACGATCATTTACGTGCTGTATAAACGTCACCTTCCTCCAGCGTCCATCTTTTTTAGACACTGCACTTTGCTCTGGGACACTTGTATTATCTAACAATCACTTGGAGTGATGATGCTGTCATGGTGTGCCCTCCTATGATCCCAGTCCCCATCCCCGTGCCCTCCTATGATCCCGGTCCCCATCCCCACCCTTTAAATCCCTGTTCGGTGCAACACCTGCCACACTCTCCTCCCCGCTTCTTTCCATCGGAATTCATCTCTTCTCCGTCATTTCTACGTATTAAGCGTATCGTTGTGCCTCTGTTGTGGCATTTACCCTCATTTCCCTGCCACGTTGTTCACCTAGACATTGACGTCTGCGGAGAAAAGCCCGCTTCTTGTTCATTTGCGTGTCCTTCCAAAGGCCTGGCATTGACTGGACGCTCACGTTGTCTCCTCCTTTCCAAAGATGACCACACTCGCCAGTGACTGGGCTGCCCTGCGAGGGCTGTGGGACCAGCGGAATCATCAGTACGAACAGTGCTTGTATTTACACCTCTTCTATCGTGACAGTGAGCAGGTGGACAGCTGGATGAGCCGACAGGAGGTAACGGGAGGGGACCCTTTACCACGGGACTGCCATCGGTACCCTCACAACTGCTGCTGAGGGCTGGGGCTTGTCCCAGGTCCTGGAGGGTGATCCGTGGGGAGAAGAAGAGAGCAGCCCTTTCCATGAGGCTCTTAGAATTCCCTCATGAACAGAAGCCTAGAAAAATACCCAAATACACAGCAGAGAGGCTTTAACCGCAAGCCAACAGGAGGCCAAATGTGTATCAAAGTGCTAAGGGATCAGGGATAGAAAGTGGTGATGAGTCAGGGTTAAGCAGAGATGTCTTGAAGGAGGTGAGGGGTCCTCTTGAGGCAGCGCTGGGGGCTCAGAACGGTGCCTGGATTGGCCGGGCGGATTCTATGTGGACAGACCCAGAGACAGAGGTGGTAAAGTGTGCGGGAGGATTGGGAAGGCATCTGAAGTTCCTGCTGTTTGAGGTTGGTCCCCACACACCACCCCGCCATGTGCTAATCCCACCTTGCTCTCCCACCACCTCCCTTCCATCCTTAGTCCCTGTGTCAGAGGTGTTCCAAAAGCAATGATTCTCACCAGTGAGGAGAACGGAGATGTGTCTCTCTGTCTCCCACAGGCCTTCCTGGAAGATGAGGACCTGGGGAACTCCCTGGGCAGCGTGGAAGCCCTTCTGCAGAAGCATGATGACTTTGAGGAGGCCTTCAATGCCCAGGAGGAGAAGATCACAGTAAGAAGCGCCCCCGGTGTGGGCGCCGCCTCCATGTTTGTTTGCGTCATGAGACAACTCCCGTCCTCAGAGAGGACCACGTGTCACTGCCAGACGTAACGTGAGGATTATTTTTAAAAGAGGAAACATCCAGAAAAGTATTCATACCCATCTTGCCGTCACATTTCTTGTTCCACAAAGCGTTATTTCGCAAGTTTTTAAAGATTTTGGCCATTCGCATTTTCCGATGAATTGCAGGACTGCCTTATTTTTTCTACAGTGTGGATGGTTGTTATTGGATCCACATCTGATAGAGAACCATTACTTAGAAGTTTGAAAGGTATTTTACTTATAACGTATTACTTATTTAGCTTTATCTTCTCCAGGAATGTCTCCATTTAGTTTTCTCTGGTATAATCTAGATGCCTAAGTAACATCTGTGCATTCCTGTATATCCTCAGCTTTGTGTCTCCCATCTAATGCAACCACGGTCTTCCTGTGAAGCCTACGTTACCATGTCCCAGAAACTGGTCAACGTATAAGCAGGGCTCAGACAAGTGCAGGAAGATTTTATTGGTCTTCTATGCCTTTGGCTGTCTCCTAGGCTGGTGCTGGCTTTTAACTCACACACGTCTGCATATAGGACCACAACCAGCAGCAACAACCCTAACAATAAAATTCTAAGCCCTGTCTGTCAATCTTCAGTCAACATGGAGATTACTATGGTCTCTTATCAGTCCATGTGATCACTCTGTCGATTGTCACGGGTGAAAGCTAAAATAATTTATTCTTTTAAAAATGATATCATTTATAAACGTTTATTGATTTATTTTTGGGTGAGAGAGAGAGAATCCCAAGCAGGCTCTGAGCTGCCAGTGCAGAGCCTGACACAGGGCTTGAACCCACACACCGTGAGATCACGATCGGAGCTGAAGTTGGACGCTTAACCGAGGGAGCCACTCAGCTGCCCCCATGCTTCATTTATTTTAAGATTACTTTCCTATTCCTGATCCCTTAACCCATTCTGAGCTCTAAAAATCTGAGGAGTTGATGAATGAATATGAGTAAACGTTTTGGATACTTGTTCCCATGCAGCTAGAGATACAGATGTATAACAGATAGGGGGAGAGAGGAGAGAGAGAGAGAGAGAGAGAAGGTGCTGGCTACTGGACATGACTATATCCACAGTGCATCCTCCTGAAAACTTCAGAATAGATCAACTATTCACCTTCAAGTGACACCAAAATTCATATACTATAAACTAGATTTTAAAAATATTATGGAATAAATGGGTAATTAATTTGTCAGGTATACATTTTTGAAACAGAAGTTGTGACAGAGGTCGGAACTAGTACCCAGATCTCCGATCCCAAAACTTGTACTCTTCTCACACTTCCAGGCTTCCTGTCTACAGTTGGCCAAATGCTGGCCACTGACTCAGGGGCCCCAGTAGAAAAACCACTCCAGTTTTTATCGTTTCTGTTTTTCAGACCTTAGACAACAATGCCACCAAGCTGATCGATAACGACCATTATGACTCCGAGAAGATCGCTGCTCTCCGGGATAGCGTACGTCCGAGGCCACAGACGCACGTCTGCCTGCTTGTGCCGAGGGGCCAGGGGAGGCGCTGGGGGCATGGGCACTGAGGTGGGCAGTGAATCTCAGGTGTCCATATTTGGCTGTGCTGACCATGAGTGTGGTCACGGCTTTTGCAGCTCTTGTCCCGGCGGGATGCCCTACGTGCCCGGGCTGCCATGCGGCGCAGACTGCTGAAGGATTCGTGGCTTCTGCAGAAACTGTATGAGGACTCAGATGACCTAAAGAACTGGGTCAACAAGAAGAAAAAGTTGGCCGATGATGAAGACTACAAGGTAAGCGGGGTTTTCAGATCCTGGGCACACTCAGCAGGACTGAGTTTCGGGGGCCGAAAGTCTTAGCGTGGAAAGGACAGTAGTGTTCAGCAGGCGAGCCTCCTTTACAGAGGAGCGTCATGAATCCCTCAAGACGCAATATCAAGCTGAAAGCCAAGAGTCTGGCTTCTGGATTTCCCGTGCCCTGCTGCCTCTCACCTCTTCCCTGGCACAACTTCTAATGTCCTGTAATGTAACGGGGAAAGGGAGGGACTGTTTTTTATTAGGCTGCTTCTTGTCCCTTGGCCCCCTCTGCTGCTCTCCTGGGCACCTGTAGAATAGGAACACTCTGTGTCCGATCCTGGTGGATGTTCACGTTTACTGAAAGCTACTAGGAACCTAAATGTAACCTCAAGGTTTGACGTAATACAGAGTTACACAGTTTCCTATCTAGAAGGGAATGGCTCCTTATTTTTACTGATGAGAAACCAATAAAATTTGAATTGGAAAGGGAATTTGGATTTGAATTGGAAAGGGAATTTGGATTTGAATTGGAAAGCGAATTGCCCAAAGTTACACAGTTATTTAAAAGGCAGTTTAACAGAAGCGTTTGAAGCATGAATTCTGGAGAAGGTGAACCTGGGCTTGAATTCTCTCCCTGTTCTGTCTCAGGTTATGCGACTTAGGCAAATTCTTGAGTTACCTCTGACCCATAGGTTTCTCTACCTTGGGGTTGTGTAACATGCGTATTTTTCACTCATTGGTGTTATGTAATATAAACTATTACATACACGTATACATACTCATAAACTTCCACATTTACAGTCAAGGCTGGAATTAGTCTCTTAATTTCTAGGCCAATATCTATTCACAATATTTACTTTTCTTGACTTCATTCGGTCTTCAGTGTATACCTTGATCCTGAGCATCTTATCTGTACCTTTCATTTTGTAAAACTCCATAACCTGTGTTTGCATTCTTCAGAGGAGCTGTGCCTCCAGGGAATGGAGGGTAAACAGATCTTCTCCAGATGGGGCAAAGGGGTGAATGGTTCAAGTATCAGGACAGGAATGAGGAAAACTTGTCACCTTTCATGACGGTTCTCTGAATGTTTATACTTGCATGGCGTGCCTTATTCAAAATTAATCTTCAGGAGTTATCTAGGCTCTGTAGAAATACGTGTAAGAATCGATTAGCCACATGTGCTGTGTGGATAGATGGAGGGGATGGCCACGTGAGTTTGCTAACCTTCTCTGGCTCAGTACTCGGACCATGACTGTTGCCTTGTTTCCTTTCCTTAATGCCGTTGTGTTTACAGGGAAAAGTGACCCCTATCCTCAAAATTCCTGCTCCCCATTCTTTAGATTAATAGTTTCCTTGTCTTCGGTCTTGTCTCAGGATACTCAGAACTTGAAGAGCCGGGTTAAAAAGCAAGAAGACTTCAAAAAGGAGTTGCAAGATAATCAACGCCTGCTCAACACGCTGGAGAAAACTGGCCAGGAAATGATTGAGGCTAATCACTACGCCTCGGACAAGGTGATGGCTCGTGTGGCTGAGGTTGTCAGTCTCTGGAAGGAGCTGCTGGCAGCCATGGAGCAGAAAGGTGAGGAGCAAAGGTTTTGGTCAAAGGCTACTTCCCAAATTCTGGAACCTACCCTTTTCACCTTTGCTACCTTGAATGACCACCGTGAGAAGGAATGCCGTTCGTCTCTTCCTGTATTGATCAAGGGGTTTTTACAATCCAACCCGAATTTATCACAGCATTAGATATGGACAGTTTTATGTTCTCTTCACGTATGTAGGTTTAAGCGAAATTACTTTTGTTTTCTTCACTTTGCTCCCACTTTTTTTTTTCTTTCTCCCGAATAAACATTCTGGAGCCACGAATCCAACATTGGCTACGCACCTAGAACTAGACTCCTTAACTCAAGTTTCACATATTTGGGTTCTATAGATGAGATATTATGACCCGGGTTATTAACTTAGACATTAAGGCTGTCAGCACCACATGTGATGCTCCTGCTAAATTTATTCTTATAAATAGGGCTTGACGACTTGCTTTTTTTGCCTCCTTGAGAGTGTTCAGGCTCTGCCATAAGCTCTTAAAAACAAATCGCTGTATGTCTACTTGAATAATCTCTAGGCACCTTTAACTTCCTTTCTCTAGAAAATCAGTTGTGAGCACTGGGTGTTGTATGGAAACCAATTTGACAATAAGCTTCATATATTGGAAAAAAAAAAAAAGAAAATCAGTTGTAGTAAATTGACACAAACAAGGAGGTTTTCCCATCAATAATCTCCTTGTTAGATGCAGACTCCATCTATAGACATGACTCTGCCCTAGTTATAGGAGAGATGTACCAGGCTCATTCTGTTGGATAGCATTCTAATTTTGGGTTTAGGGGAAAATCTAACCTGACAGTAACAGTAAGACGTCACTGCTACTCCCCCCCATCAGGGGACACATAAATTGCCTCACAGATATAATGCAAATAATTGCTGTAAGGTCAAAGAATGAAGAGTTTAGTTGAGAACAGTGTGGATAATCAAGGTATTTTCTGGAAAGGATAATCATGAGGCGTGGCTCATGATGGGGACTAAGAAGGACTGGCAATGTTCTGAGAAAGACATTTATAAAAAAGACACCTCGAAATTTCAAATGGAGCCAATCCCGATTTTATCCTCCCCTGGAGAAATGCGGTACTTGGGTTTGGATTCCTTTGAAAAGGAGGCCTCATTAGAGAGTAATAAACGTCGTAGGAAAATACCCAGGATGGTTAAAATCTAACACAGGGGGACTGTAAGTCACCAGGGAATAAACTGATTGTGTACCTTTGTTTTGAGAATGGACGCTACCCTATTTAAAAACAAATGCCATCCGAGTTCTACAAATTCAAGGTGATATATTTTTTTTTTTTTTGTATAACCACGTCCGGGATGGGTATCTATATTTTTTTCTCATCAGAACATCAACATACTGTATTCCTCCTTACGTGGATGGAAGGTGTGCCATTGTGTAACGAGAAAGCGATGGCCCCTGTCTCAATCCGAGCGCCTTCTTCCAGGGACGCAGTTGCATGACGCTAACCAGGAACTACAGTTCAAGAACAATGCGGAGGACCTAGAACACTGGCTGGACAAGGCAGAAGAGGAGGCTGCCTCCGAGGACTATGGGAAAGGCCTGGCAGACATCCAAAGCCTGCTCCGGAAACACGGCCTCCTGGAGTCCGCTGTGGCCACCCGCCAGGTGGGTCGCCAGCCCTTTGGCCGCGGTAGGCCGGGGCACCCCTACGTGCTCCGAGCACCCTCGTGATAAGTAACTCATGAAAGAAAAAGAGAGCGAGGCACCAAAGGTAAAACGGCCCGAGTTTTAGCTGGTCAGCTGCCCCTTCCTCAGATCTTCTCTAACGTGGCCATGGCGCTGGGTGCCCGTGGCCTCTGTCAGAACCCCGTGGCTCGTGGGGCTTTGTGGGCTCTCCTACCTTTGGCATCACACCCTCCCTGCCAGAAACTTGGGCTTCGTATTCCGGCTCGTCACTCACTAGTTAGGTCACCTCCGGTGTGTGTTTTCACCCGATTCTCACCTGTACGAGAAGGTTTGGACAACATTGCCTCCTCCTGTTCCGGCACCCCGGGATGCAAAGCTTGGAAATATCTCGAATCCCACTTCTTTTATGTTTTAGTTAAGAACACTGAAGCCCACAGCGGTGACGCGACTTCCACGAGGTCACAGAGAACGTTGCCAGCAGGGCGAGGACTATGATGCAGATACGTTAGGCTTTTAGTTTCGGGGTTATCCCCCTGACATCCCACCAGACTGTGACTTAAGCTCATCCACGGAGCGGTGAGAGTGTAGACACTGTGTGTGATGTTCCGGAGAGCCCGCTTCTAGCTGACTCACTTTCTCATCCCCCGGGGTCCTAGCTTGTATTTAAAAATGACTGTTGTTCCCTAGAAAGTCCTACTGATCTGTCTTATTAAAATACACTTTTATGATGTCCGCTCTTTGGGTTAACTGGGACAGACAGAGTAATCTACAGGAAAAGAAAACTTGAAACAAACCCAGACTCTTCGGTTGCCCCCAGTGGTGGCAGGTATGGGTGGGGGGGGGGGTTGATGGAGGTTGAAATGAGGTAACAAAAACAGCGACATTCCTTTTGGAAGCCTCACATTTCATCCCCTGGGCATTGTTCCTGCTACACAACCAAGTTCAGCCTGGGAAGTTCCCGTGTTAGTTACAGCTGCAGCTCAGGTTAAGGGGAGAAAAGGAGCAGAAGGGGAGCCGAGAGAGAAAGGCTCCCTCTGTTTTGCTCAGGGCCACGATTTATTAACACTCCCCGACAGTTAAGGCTCTGATTATTGTGGTTTCCCTGATTCCCTTGGCACGCTCTATACATATTCAGTCTTTCTGCAAAGTGGCTTAAGAATTACTTTCCTATAAATAGCTCTTAGGTGAAGAAGGGGTCCTCAATCTAGCAACCCCTGCCACACTGTCTCACGGATGTGATTAGAAGTCGTCACGCGGTACCAATGGGAGTTGATTCTCCCCACGACCTCCCCATGCCATCCCCCCACACCCCTTTCTACTAAATGATGGGATTTCCTGGGGCGCCTGGGTGGCTCAGTCAGTTGAGCGTCGGACTTCGGCTCAAGTCATGATCTCACAGTTCGTGGGTTCAAGCCCCGCGTCGGGCTCTGTGCTGGCAGCTCAGAGCCTGGAGCCTGCTTTGGATTCTGTTGTCTCCCTCTCTCTGCCCCTCCCCTGCTTGCGCTGTCTCTCTCTGTCTCTCAGAAATAAATAAATCTAAAACAAAAAAACATTTAAATGATGGGATTTCCTGACACCTATTCCGTCTCTCCCTCAGTATCAGGTGGACAGCCTCACAGACCTGGCAGCATATTTTGAAGGAATAGGCCATCCCAATGCTGGTGACATACAAGCAAGGCGGGAGTCCCTGGTGTCCCGGTTTGAAGCCCTGAAGGAGCCACTGGCCACCCGGAAAAAGAAGCTCATTGACTTTCTGCACCTGCTGCAGCTGTTCAGGGACACAGAGGATGAGGAAGCCTGGATAGAAGAGACAGAGCCTTCCGTGGCTTCCACCTACCTTGGTGAGTCCTTGACCATGAGTGGGCAGAGCCACGGGGGAGGTCCAGGTGTGCAGACCTTTTGAGAGAGCTGGGACGCAATGGTGGGGGTGCTTTCAGGGTTTACTCTCAGCTTTCTCCCTGCACACTCGGGAAAATATTTTCCAGTCTTCCATAGGAGGTTTTTAAAAAAAATTCATACTGAAAACTTTACCTCCTAGAATAAGTCGCAAACAGTGTCGTGAATGGAAGACCTCTGGGAAGAGCTGGAGTGCTCAGCTTTTTGCTACTTACTCTAACGTATTGCCAAGGTCATTGGCTGAGCAGCCATGGTTAGTGTTTAAGGTACCAAGTGATTTTGTCCGTAGCGTCAGTGCCTCCCTTTCGTAATGATCTGCGCTTCTGAAAGGGTAAAAGGGGGCAGAACAGCAGAGAAAGTACAGACTTCCTGTATTTAAGGAGCTGTCAGTTCATCAGTGGGAGGCCACAGGTGGAAGGAGAACTCAGTGGCCACGTCTATGAGAAGCCGATGATGACGACAGTCTGGGAAAACTTCTAGAAGAGAAAAGACCTCTTTGAAGAGTCCATGGGCACAGTTTCTGGAAAGTCATTTAGTGGGAAGTATAAGGAAGGGAATGTTGAAGGAAGAGGGAGGAACCCGTGGACAGGAGACAGGGGAGGGTAAAGTCAACACCTGGAACTCGGGAGCCAAGAAGGTGGAGGAAAATTAAGCATGCATACCACTTAGGAGGTGCTTGTGAATGTTAACAGCAAGGGAGGCATTTATATGTCATTTCTAATCTTAACAAAGAAAACTTCAAGACAGATAACACACCATTTTCTTGGTGAAACAACCTAAGTTGGAAGATTTAATAACTTTCTGACACCCGTGGGTATTAGTCAGTGCAAGAGCCTACCTTTTAGAAGGTAATCTGATGAAAGACCATTGGTTGCAAGATATTGGAAGTTTTAGCTGAGGAGTTACTCGCCTCTCTACCTATCTTCGGAAGAGAACAGTGATTTATTTATCGTCTTTTGTAAAATGAGGAATTGAACCTTCTCAGCACAAAGAGGCAAGGGGAAGAACAACGCTGAGCAAAGTTAATTCAGACAAATAATATAAATTTCGGGAAGTGCACTCAGAGATCACAACCTCAAAAGAAGAACTTGTAGGTCGAAGAGTTACAAAGAAATAGACTTAGCCTCTTCTTATTCTCTACACTAGAACCACACCAAGCCCTGAAATTATTTTTCTTTGTAGGCAAGGACCTGATTGCCTCCAAGAAACTTCTGAACAGACACCAGGTCATCCAGGATGACATCGCCAATCATGAGCCACACGTCCGAACGATAACGGAGAGGGGAAACAAAATGGTAGAGGAAGGTACGATCGGTTCTGGTTGAACTGGCCAATCATCACTATGTTAAACTTAAGGGAAGAAGTTTGTTCCGTTTTAGGGCTTCATGGGAATTGAAAGATACAAATGATCCACCTTCCCCCTCAATGCAGAAATTCCCCTTGGGCATTTCTGACAGGTGCAATGATGACACAATGTTGCTTATATATTCCAATAATAGGAACCCTCCTACCTCACAAACCAGTCATTTCTATTTTCCAATTAAGCCAATAAAGAAAAGATTTTATGCCAATAACCGATATATTCTCTAGGAGTTGCAGAATTTAGAATTGAAGTTCTAAAGCCCCATAAAACAGATCACACCCTTTCCCCACTTGGGAGCTTCCAGATCTGTGAAGACTTGCCTTAGGTTCCCAATGTCTTATAGTCTTGATGGTAAATAGCACCATTTATTTAAATCCCTTACTTTATATAGTCTTGATATGTCTCTTCCCTCCTGGCCTCCCGTCTTCAGAAACCCCTACTGCTTAAATATGATGCTCAAAACCAAGCATCAAATTCCAAGCAACAGTAGATTACGCTGGGATTGTTTCTCCCTTGATTCAAGAATAAATTGGGGCCAGAAAAAGAATAAATCGTTGCCAGCCAGGATCCAGTTATCGAAAGTATAGTTTAAAATTCACATGGCTCTGCAAAAATTCAGATCTCAACAGTGATTCATTTGTGGTTGCTATGTTATTATAGTGATTCACCTTATTTTTTTTTTTCCTTGAAATCTCCAATTGTAATTGTGGATTTTGTCTATTTCTTTCAGTTCTATCAGTTTCCGTTTCATGTATTTTGAAGCTATGTTAATTGTGTGCGGATATATTTAGGCTTGTTGTGCCTTCTGGATGAATTTAAATCCTTAACATTATGGTATAGCTCTCCGTATCCCTGGTCATACCCTGAAGCCTACTTAGCACGACTCTAATACAGTCACACCAGCTGTCTTTGATTCATCTTTGCACAATATATATTTCTCTATCTCTGCTCGTACTCTGTTTCTTTACATTTAAAGCAGATTTCTTATAGACAGCATGCAGTTAAGCTTTGAATTTATGTTACACAATCTGATAATCTCTCCCTTTTATTGGGATTGTTTAGACCATTTGCAGTTAATGCAATTATCAATATGGTTACAATTAAATCTAGCATCTTGTTATTTACTTCTCCTTACCAGTTTCCACAGTCTTTGGGTTATCATGTATTTTTTTGTGATTCCATTTTTCTCTCCATATGTGTTTAGTAGCGATAGTTCTGTGGGGTATGTGTCTAGGGGAGTTGTGTGTATGTGTGTTTAGTTTAGAGTAGTGATTCTCCACTTGTGGTTTTGTGGGTTTCATAATAATGCTAACACATTACTTGCCTTTTTCATAGGCTTTCTTTCATAAATGCACAGTGAGGTTCCCTGCATGATGTGTGATAATGCCCTTTTGTTCTAACGGTGAATAGAATATACACTTGTCTATTCTTTTGTTTTAAAATTTTCCGTTTCAGTATCTGAAAGGGTGACCGTTAAATAATGTTTTAAGTTTATTTATTTATTTTGAGACAGAGAGAGAGAGAGAGCAGGAGAGGGGCAGAGAGAGAGAGAATCCCATGCAGGCTCTGCACGTTCAGAGCAAAGCCCACGTGGGGCTCAAACTCATGAAACTTGAGATCGTGACCTGAGCCAAAACCAAGAGTCAGACGCTTAACCAGACTGAGCCGCCCAGGCGCCCCTTGCCTTCTTTTTGAAACCCATTTTCAGGAGACATAAAATTCTTGAGAGACAGCCTCTGTCTTTCCGTACGTTAAAGACACTGCTGAATTGTCTTCTGACTTTGCGGGGTTTCTGATGTAAAGTCCGCTCTCGCCACAATCTCTGCTCCCCCGTGTGGAATGTGTCTCTTTTCTCTCTTACCCTTTTATGCTTTTCATCGCTGGTTTTCAGAAACTTGATTACAGTATAACCTGGTGTGCTGTTCTTCGTTTGTTGGGTATGGCAATCGCTGAGCCTCTCGGAACCCCCAAGGAAGACTGCATCCTGGAGCTGGTTTAGAGACGGGGCCACTACTGGGGTGCAATTCTGCCAGAACTCAGCTCATGTGTTGTAATCCCAGTGCACTTTGCTGGGCGCTGGCTTTATCTGCAGCCCTGTGTGGGCCCCAGGGAAGTGGGGCCTCCTGCTTTGCAGCCACCTTGTCCTCACCTGGAAGTGTCTTCTTACACACGTGCGCAAGGGGGCACCAGTCTCACCTGCGAGGGGACCTCGGCACACACCTCCGAAGCCCCATCTCTGTGCGGCACCCTTCTTCGGCCCTCTGCTCCGTGGGCTCCGGCTGTCCCACCTGCCCCAGCTCTGGTCCGCCTGCCGAGCTCAGTGTGATAGCCGGCTTCACCCTCCGGCACAGCCTAGAGACTGCCCCGTGCATGGGGGGCACATGTCATTTCTGCCCCTTCTCTCATGAGTCACGATCCTCTGCCTGTTGCCTGAACATCATCGGATCTTGCGATCTGCCCAGTTTTCTAGTTGTTCCTATGTACTAAGCACCTTCCGGGCAGCAGCAACGATCGGTTGGATTTTCTGTTTACTCTAGACGGTATATGTTTTTGGAACTCTGAGCAGGACCCACACCTGGGTATTCTGTTTCAGGTCCGCGTGTTACAGACCACACCACCCCACTCACCGCCACGCACATCTACCCATCCTCTATCATCACCACACGGACTGCCCACGGTAGCGTCCTCCTACCTCCCTCTCTGTCTCTCCCAGGTCACCAAAAGGAGTGAGGTATGGTGATGTTAAGGAAGGGAGTACTCACCCTTCTTTTAACTAACTACTCCACAGGGCACTTTGCTGCAGAAGATGTGGCCTCCAAGGTCAAGGCTTTGAATGACAACATGGAGTCTCTCCAGGCTCGAGCAGCTAGACGGCAGAACGATCTTGAGGCCAATGTCCAGTTCCAGCAGTACCTGGCTGACCTGCATGAAGCCGAAGCGTGGATCCAAGAGAAGGCGCCTATTGTAGACAACACTAACTATGGGGCCGATGAAGAAGCAGCTGGGGTAAGGGGGGCATGGGGGTGGACATCGTCTAGTACGTACCAAATGGCACGAGACTGCGGGACAGCCGCACGCTCTGTTAGATTCTTTGGGGCTTCCAGAGTAAACACATTTGGCCTTCACCAGCAGGGATAACCTTGCAGTGGACACAGGTCCTAAGAGGTACACTACATTTTCCCGATCCCACAGAGATCTGTAGATTCCTTAAAGATTATCTAAACCCGCAAAGGCATGACCAGAGAGCCATCCCTGTCTTGGTCCCATCCTAACCTTCTAAGGCTAGCCTTGGAATTTCGCAAACCAACCATGGTTCTAACATATATGCGCTGTAATTACTTTATTGAAATAAAACCGGGCAGACATGTACCCTAAGGGTCATAATTATCTTCTAGGTCTTGCTCATTGCCTTATGGTAAGCCAGTATCGTATTTAGCAAACCTTCAGCGCTGGGGATAATTGCAGTGGGCATATAAAGAATGCTAATGTCGAATCCTACACAGTAACGTCACTAGCTGTGATGTGTGTTGATAAAACACTCGTGCTATTTTGAGTTCGTTTTGATTAAGCAAATATATCGAAATTGTTGACCTTCGAACTCCTGTTTTCCTACTCCTTGTCAATTTAGAGTTAACAAAAGACCTCTTTATTATAGATGGAAAGTGTCTCTTACCGAGAATGAGGACAACTGATATAACCCGAGACTATAGCCCCACCACCCCCAGGAATGCATAGCGTTCTTCCTGTATTCGATTCTAACGATCCCTCCTCAACAAATCCAGGCTCTTCTAAAGAAGCACGAGGCCTTCCTGTTGGACCTAAGTGCCTTTGGGAACAGTATGCAAGCCCTGAGGGACCAGGCAGAGGCCTGCCAGGTGAGAATTCTGGCTTTGAGATGCCAGAAGCCACAATCCCCACCAGAGGACACAGGACTCTCTTTATGACTGGCTTTTACTTCCAATAACTCGGAAACAATTGCAAAGAAAATGCTAAATTATAGGGTCCTTATCAGCAGAAATTGTAGCCTCTTCATAGCGTTTGCAGAGATTTAATCCGGAAGGGGTTCTCCTCGTAAGAGCGATCATGTTCTCATTGATGTACTCTTGTTTTCTGTTTTCCTTCCTTTTATATTCCCACTCCTATCCTTTATTTATATCTCATTCTTACAGTCCTTTCTGATTCCTTGTCTTCTTTCTTAGTTGTGTTTTGTACATTTATTAGATGTCTACCCGATGTGAGCCGGAATAAAAAATAATCCCTACAGCAGGACAGTTCCAGTCTATTAGGAGATCAGAGATTTCAGCAAATAAGTGCATATGATAGATACATGAACAAGAGAAAGGGTCTCAAAGAAAAGAGTGTTCCCCTCTCCTGAAATAAGAGTGTTGGAGGCTAGGAAAATCCTCACAGCTGAGGCAAACCGCTTTATCTGAGTTATTTTTTTTTTTTAATTTTTTTTCAACGTTTTTTATTTATTTTTGGGACAGAGAGAGACAGAGCATGAACGGGGGAGGGGCAGAGAGAGAGGGAGACACAGAATCGGAAACAGGCTCCAGGCTCCGAGCCATCAGCCCAGAGCCTGACGCGGGGCTCGAACTCACGGACCGCGAGATCGTGACCCGGCTGAAGTCGGACGCTCAACCGACTGCGCCACCCAGGCGCCCCCTGAGTTATTTTTTTAAGGTGGTTCACTGTGCAGACGAGGACAGGAAGGGCTTCTCTAGGCAAGAAGCACCAGGGCACAGAATGGCCAGGTACACTTGGGATATGGCGCATGTGAATGGTGGAGAATGTGAGGCTGGCCCGGAGCCAGAGCCAGCAGTGGAGGCTTCTTCCGAAGAGGATGGGGGCGCCTCTTTGGGGTAGTGGGAGGAACAACAGAAACACCAGGAACAGCCTTTCTAAGGAGAGGCTGTGGACTCACATGCCAGGAGTAGACAACAGACAGGCGGTGTATGCCCAGTAACCATGTGTGCACAGAGCCTGCGTGCCCGCCGTCCTCGGCTGGCGCGGTGGAGCCTAAACGAGCAGACGGGTGTGCGTCTGTGTGTGTGGAGGACACGCGGTACTCGAGGGATAGAAAACCAGAGGGGCCTGTGAGGGGAGGTGTACACCCTCCGCTCTGATCTGAAGAAGGGGTGAGCCATTGCTT
Source organism: Panthera leo (assembly GCF_018350215.1). Taxonomy (NCBI): domain Eukaryota; kingdom Metazoa; phylum Chordata; class Mammalia; order Carnivora; family Felidae; genus Panthera; species Panthera leo. Next base: position 65,729,009 of record NC_056696.1, read on the forward strand.
ACAAAGGGGGGATCGTAATTTGTTCCTTCTCTCAGAGATGTGATATTGGCAGAAAGTATATCGGTAGGAAATCAAATACCTTGGAGAGCAGGTTGCTTGCTAAAGAGAGATACAAGGTCTTTGATCTCAGTTTATGGTCTCAATTTATGAAATTTTGTGGCCTTTCCTGTGCTGTAGGTCACCCATCTCTAAAAGCAAAGGCCAGGGGACATCTGGGTGGCTCAGTCGGTTGAGTGTCCGACTTCGGCTCAGGTCATGATCTTGCGGTCCGTGGGTTCGAGCCCCGCGTCGGGCTCTGTGCTGACAGCTCGGAGCCTGGAGCCTATTTTGGATTCTGTGTCTCCCTCTCTCTCTTTGCCCCTCCCCTGCTCATGCTCTGTCTCTCTTGCTCTCAAAAATAAATAAAACATAAAAACAAAGGCCCACATTTTCTTGACATGATAATTTAAGGGTTAAGAGGTTGGAAGGATTGGGGCACCTGGATGGCTCAGTCGGTTAAGCATCCAACTTTGGCTCAGGTCATGATCTCACGGTCCGTGAGTTTGAGCCCCACATCAGGCTCTGTGCTGACAGCTCGGAGCCTGCAACCTGCTTCGGATTCTGTGTCTCCCTCTCTCTCTGCCACTCCCCACTCATGCTCTGTCTCTCTCTCTCTCGCTCTCAAAAATAAATAAATGTTAAAAAAAATTTTTTTTTAAAGAGGTTGGAAGGATTGTCAGTGGAGGCCCAGGAAATGGAGAAGGTGATGAGAGATAGTGGGTCTTTCATTTTCTCAAACAATCTTCTGAAATGTTGGTGCATTTAATCCCTTATTACCTGCTTTACGAACTGGTGGCTTAGAACATTTGCCATGTTTCTGACAAACTACAAACTCACTTGCTCACTCTGTGTTCATATTCCCCAGCCGGCCTGTCCCCTCTTGTATCAGGGTGGAGAATATCCCTGGGAGCGACATGTTGCAATCTGTCTCTTATGGCAGCCGTGTGGGAGGTTCCAGCCCGAGGCTCTCCCTTCCGTCCAGCCCAGGGCAACCCACCACCCTTGGGTCCAACAGGTGCCTGACATGATCTGCTTCCTGCTTTTGTCCAGCAACAACAGGCTGCACCAGTGGAGGGAGCTGCCCGAGAACAGAGGGTGGTGGCTTTGTATGACTTCGAGGCCCGTAGCAATCGAGAAGTCACCATGAAGAAAGATGACGTCTTAACTCTGCTCAGTTCCATCAACAAGGTGAGTCTCACTTCGGACCTTCTTCCTGTCAGCAAGACGGCCCTTCCACGGTCAACTTGCCCAACCTTGCCAGATACCCATGTTTTGGCCTCCAACACCTTTTTACTGCGGTCTCTCTTAAATCGCCATATTCTATTAAGTCGTAACTTTCTTCCAGATATCTTGTAAGATCCTGTAGTTATATTTTGGGGTTACAACACCAATTACAGTGAACCAAATGAAGACCCAAAAAGCTTCAGTAATTAGCCCAAAGACATATAAGCTATGAATGGCAGGTCTGCGATACTAAACTGTCCCTTTCTTCTCGTCTCCTTGCTTGTCTCCCTTCTGTGCCAATGGCCCTAGTGATGGGACGCCAATGGTCGGGGCTAGGGGGACCCTGAAAAAAGAGAAGTCTTTTGTCCACTCGGTTTTCTTCAATGTGGCAGAGACGGATCTGTGAGAAAAGTAACCAAATATTGGCTCTTTTCAAAAGAGCTCAAACAACTTTTTTGAAAAAGGAGGTTTTTGAAAACCCCCACCGTAGTTAAAGGTCTAATGTCACACGTCAAGATCCTTGATTTCAGAGGCTGACTTGTACAATCCCTGCAAGTCCTTATTTACCTCCTCCAACATCTGTGAAAATCACACGCCAGTCGTAAGCAGTGGTTTGCTTCTCTTGCCCTCAGCCTGTGCCTGTGCCTACAGGCTTCGTTATGAGAGTTGAAGCCTCTCCTACCTGTGTTTTTCCGAGACCTAAGGAAGGAGTGGGGATCTCTCTCTCCTCAGGACTGGTGGAAGGTGGAAGCTGGTGACCACCAAGGCTTTGTGCCCGCTGTCTACGTCAGGAAACTGGCTCACGATGAGTTTCCCACGCTCCCGCAGCGGCGACGAGAAGAACCAGGCAGCATCACTGAGCGCCAGGAACAGATTGAGAAGCAGTAAGTTCTGGAGGCTGCCAACCCAGACAGTACTTGGCTAATCATTTCTTATTGGCAAAGACGCGTCTCATGTTTCGTGTTTCACGACGCCTTCCCCTTCTCCCTGGTTCCGCGCAGGTACCGCTCCCTCCTCGATAGGGCCGAGGAACGCAGATGTCGCCTGCTGCAACGCTACAACGAGTTCTTGCTGGCCTATGAGGCAGGCGACATGCTGGAGTGGATCCAAGAGAAAAAGGCAGAGAACACCGGGGTGGAACTGGATGATGTCTGGGAGCTGCAGAAGAAGTTTGACGAGTTCCAAACGGTGAGAACGAGCGACTTTCTCCTCTAGACGGCTTTCTGGAAGTGACTACTGTTTCCATTTATTCCACGCCTGCCCCTAAGCGGTTGTTCAACTTCACATTTGCTAAATATCCGTCCCAGAGCTGCTGAGGGTCCCACATTTCAAATCCCTGCCTGGGTATTGGAGCTAGAAGGAAAACACAGAGGAGACTAGTCCCTGACTCAGCAGCCTGTGGTCCTTGCTGCTCCTAGACCCTTCTGGGACTGCTGGTCTCCCTGAGTTCTTCAGCACTTGCCCCACACTGCGCTGTGTTCTGGGAGCTCAGGTTGAGGGGGGAAGCTGGGGTGGGAAGGTGGGAAAACAACCTGACTTTACACTTAAGCAGTTTCTTTTTTTTTTTTTTAAGTTTTTATTTATTTATTTTGAGAGAGAGAGAGAGAGATGGAGAGACAATCCCAAACAGTCTCCAGAGCTCTCATCCCAGAGCCTGACATGGGGCTCAATCCCACAAACCATGAGATCATGACCTGAGCCAAAATCAAGAGTTGGACATTTAACTGACTGAGCCACCCAGGTGCCCCTACAGCTAGACAGTTTCTAAGTTTCTGCCTGCCTAAAACCCTCTGTCCTCTGTTCTCACAGATTTATTCCATACATTATCTAGTGGCAAATATAAACCTCTCCTTTCCTTTCTTTTTCTTATGATGCCTTCTACATAGAATTCAAGGTGACATATAGATAGATGATAGATAGATAGAGGACAGATAGATGACAGATAGGTAGAAATCTGGGTAGATAGATGGATAGATACACAGGCATATGGATGGATAGATAGATAGATGATAGATATAGATATCGATAGATAGATAGATAGATAGATAGATGATAGATAGGTAGACATGGGTAGATAGATGATAGATAAATAGAGAGATGATGGATGGATAGATAGATAGATAATAAGGATTATATGGATTATATATACACATACATGGAATACATAAGGAAAGAGAAAAGAGGATAGTGAAAGGAAGGGAGGCAAGGACAAAATTATAAAAGAACACCAAAAATGACACTCCCACGAGGAAGCTCATGGCCTCCCACGAGGAGGCCTTTGTACAATGTAATGGACAATATCGTCCCCATAGGTGTGGTGCTGAGCTCCTCAGAGAAGTTTCTTACAACATGACCTAAAGCAAGCAGGTCGCAGCTTAGTCTGTGAAATTCTATAGAAGGCAAAGGAATTTGTATTGGTTGGAAGCCACAGTATGCGGCTCAGGGAGAGACTCCTTTGATGGCGTCACTTAATCCAGGAGAGAATTTTAAGGAATCTAGGAAACTGGATGTGCTCCACACTCCAGAAAAATAGAAGCTCTCTTGCCAAGTTCTTGATAGCCACAGAGGGTCAGGGAGTTTAAAGGTAACTCTTCTTAGCAGCAGATAGGAGGGCATCTTCTTGTGCTTCGCAGGCGAGGTTAGCAGTATATTTAATATCTAGTCAAGTTGGGGCAGAGGTGAGCCGGAAGGTATGAAGATTCCTGAGAAGGGGATTTATACCGCTTTGGACAAATGTTCCCACCCAGGATCTGAAGGCCAATGAGCCTCGGCTGAGGGATATCAACCAGGTGGCAGATGATCTTTTTTTTGAAGAGCTTCTAACGCCAGAAGGAGCTCAGCTACGTCAGGTAAGTGAAGCTTCTTCCATTTCTCCTCACCGCCAGGCTGAGGTCTGGGGGTCTACGTCTCACTTAAATACATTCAGCGTCATATTCCACAGATCAGCTAGAACGGGCAGAAGGTCTAAAGCTGGCTTCAGATAAGGTCAAAGACAATAGTTCAAACGGTCTAACCATGTATATATTTAAACTGATCTGAAATCTATAGATCGCAGCACATACCTCCATCTTTTCTTACAAACACGGAAAATTCATGCCCAAACCCATGAATACAAAGAAAATGCAGTTAAGAAGCTCTGACAGTGGAAAAGGGTTAGTCAGGAAAGCTTAGTGGAAGGGACAAGCGCTGATGAGATCGGATGAAGGAAGGAGAAAACTATAGGTCAGTAGAGATGGGAGGTGGGGGCATTCTAGACCTGATTTAGATCGGGACCTAAAATCATAAAGATTTTATAAAAGATCTGATGAACGTGAGTGGGAGGTCCGCTCCAGCTCTCTGGGTTGTCATAAACCAGGGAAGATGTGTCCTCTGTCTCTTTTATGGCGGTCGACATGGGGTGAGAGGGAGAAGGCGTGTGCATAGGAATAACTTGTTTCCTCTTTATAAAGAAGTACAGCTCTAAGTGGTTGTTTAGCTTGGTCAATCTAGGATGCAGAAATATGGTAAAAACTTCTAACTACCAAGGCAACGTATTCCATTCACCTTTTGGAGACTGTAATTAGTCTCTGCAGCAGCAAACATCGGTTGCTGATCTAAGGTTGATGGTTCCACCCTGGAACGTCATTTGGGGAAGGAAAATCATCCCTTGCTTAACAGCATGAATGAGGGCCAAGCTCAAACTATCCAGGAAAGAAAGAAACCTGTGCAGTTTCGGAAGAGATCGCGTGGAAACAGCCATGATGCAAGCCTCGTCTGGTCTTTGGACAGCGCTGAGCGACCTGCGTTAGCTTTCCAGCGGACTCCTGTGTGTCTGCTTCTTTCAGGAGTTGAATAATCGCTGGGACTCCTTGCAGAGGCTTGCAGAAGAGCAGCGACAGCTGCTGGGCAGCGCCCATGCCGTCCAGATGTTTCACAGGTGAGGAGGTACCCCAGAAAGGCCCCCAAGGCTGACGACTGCAGGGGATGCACAGCGGTCAGCACAGGACCCCTGAGACAGAGATAAGAGGGGGTTGGGCGTCTCAGTAGTGGATTCCTTTCTTGGCACGCGGGGTCCTCCCAGACAAGGAACTCTAATTTTCTAGTTCATGGATCCTGGTGCATAATTCGCAGGTTGCATGATAGTTAATGCAACGGGGAGTAGACACAAGAGGTTTAAGTCATTATATTTCTGAACTAGCCGTAGGCAACAGGTTATCACATTGGCTCTGACTATCGATTTGACCATTTTTTACATCTGATTCCAAATCTTTGTCCACACATCCATAGACGAGTAAGCAAACAAACAAACAAAAAAATGGTGACCGAATGCCTTGACCGTGTATACGTGTATTTTTGAGCATGCAGAGGAGAGAAAGGAAAATGCAGACGGGTCTGGCTGCTTAGAAGGACTGAAGGTGGAAAGCCAGGAAGCAGTCAAGGGTGCACTCTGCAGCCAGGCCAGCTGGTGCAGACAGGCTCCACCAGGTGGCGGTGGAATAACCTTGAGAAAATGGCCCCCGTGGGGTTCAGTTTTGCCTATAGAGAATGGGAATGGTAATTGTACCTATGCCTCAGGTATTGGTGGGACAATTCAATGAGCCTACATTCTAGCACATCGGAAAGGGTGACGGGGATGATGGTAGAAATGACTTCCATGGAGCCAGCTGGTCTGCCTGTGGAATCCACTGTCACTCTAGTCTTTTCCTCTCGTGAACCAGAGAAGCAGATGACACGAAGGAGCAGATTGAGAAGAAGCTCCAGGCCCTCAGGGCTGCTGATCCCGGCTCAGACCTGTTCAGCGTTCAGGCCCTTCAGCGGCAGCATGAGGTCTTTGAGAGAGACCTTATGCCTCTGGAAGAGAAGGTGAGGTGTGCGCTCCCAAGGTGTCCCAACGTCCCCCCCTCTCATTTACACCTGTCCGTGCCCTCGTTATTGCTTTCATTCCCCAGTCCCACACTCTTATACTTCTCCTTATCTTACTCCATACTTGCTTTTAGATCTGTCCCTACAGCAGGTGCACCAAAAGGACATGCCCAGGACCATGAACACAGAGGGAAAAGCATATTGCAATGACCTGTACTGTCCAAGTACCTCTGTAGTGGGTTCCAGGTGCCTAGACCATACAGAAGGCCCACAGCCTCAGACAGAGGGGGAACTGGCCACACCCAGGATAGCCTGGGCCAATCATATTCCCGTTCCCTTTGTGAGGAACTGACAGCACGTAATCTCCCTCCACTATAAAAAAAGCCCTGAAACTTGCCAGATGCGCACTGGAATAACACAGGGCATCAATGTGGCTTGGTACTATCGTGCAGAACAAAAAGAGCACAGAAAATGTCCATGTTAAAAAGACCTTCACATTAAAAGTCAGGACCCTTGGGGGCTCCTAACTGATGTTGCCACTGACCAGCAGAGTCACTTAACTGACACCTTCTTATCTTAAAAAGAAGGGTGATAATGTCGAGTTTGACTGCTTCTGGGAGTTATTGTGTGTGCCCAAAGGGTTGGCGTTATTTTATGAAGTAGTAAGATGTTCTTGTACCTCACTGACGTCTATTTGAGGAGTGGACATGGCCAGGGCTCAGAAGTGTTATTTTGCTGAGATTCAGTCCTTGCACCTCCTCAGGTGACCATGTTGAGGGAGACGGCAGAGCGGCTCAGTGAGTCCCACCCAGATGCCGCTGGTGATCTGCAGAACCAGGGAATGGAGCTGAAGGAGACGTGGGATGACCTTCTAGGGTGCACGGAGGACCGTAAGCATGACTTAAATGAGGCCCGGCAATTCTACACATTCCTCAACAAAGCCAGGTAAAGCTCCGGAGGCAGACTATGCCAAGTGGGGTGGGCGGTTTCCATGTTTGGTCTCTACATAGACCTTCTAGGAGCAGTCTGAGTATAGGTGTTCTTCACGGCTGGTTTGGAGGGTATGTCCACATTCAGATCACACCTCTGGCAAGACAAAAAGCTCCAGCTTGGTAGTTCAAGCCATAGGATACCAAAGTTGGAAGGAATGTGACACCATCTAGGTAAATCAAGTAAGCCTAGAGCATGGACGGTATACAGGGAGCTATGTCAGCAGCTGTAGAATATGGATGTTTTATTTCTACTAGAAAGGACAGAGGAGCACAGATAACCATGGTAGAACACAACACAGCCCAAACACGCATCCTAACAAATGCGTGGAACTAGCAAACAAAGGCACGAGGATAGGAAAGGTGTACCATGTTCATGAAGCGGGGGCAGCTGGTGCAGCGGTTCGCATGTCAGAGGGGTCAAGACAAGTATCAAGACATAAGCTTAGACATGTTGAGATAGAATCTTAGAGAATTTCCATCGCCTTGCTAGAGAGTCTAGACGTTATCATAATTGAGCAAATATACACTCTATCTGTGAAACAGTTTCCACATTCTGCCCCATCTCATCAGTCTCCTGGGAGGAGTGTTGGGAATTGAGGATCCAGAAAGTCGTAGACACAATGTAATACTTTTGAAAAAAAAAAAAAGGAGGCAAGTTTTGGTAAATAGTTGCAGTTGCACTTGGCAATCCCCTCTCCAATTCAGGTTCTCTGGAAAGCTGTCATTTTTCATACAATATAAATAAATAGCATCCATAGATGCCCCCCACAATCACATATGTACTCATAGCTCTGTGTATATACAGATTCTGCTCTGACTTCAGATTCCAAGTCAAATGCTGCCTCCTTCTCTTTACGAAATCTTACTCTTCAATATGCAGAAATAATATCCCCCCGTCCAAACAACTCTGACCTGATTCTACTTCTTTATGACCCTTTTGCTTTTCAGGCTGTTTTTGAAAAAATAGGTATTAGCCTCTGTGGTTTGTTTGTTTGTTTGTTTGTTTGTTTTCTTTCAGTCTACAGTGTGAGCTCCTTGGAGACACAAATATGTCTCTTCTGCAATGTTTGGTACTTAATGAGCACCCAGTGAACCCTAGTTGTTTGACTAAGTGAATACATGAGTTTACAAGAGAAAAGACCCTTCTGCCTCAGAGTGGATGTTTGCTGTTTCTCCCACAAGAGGAAGGATGCCCTCTATGTGAAGCTTAATTTGGGCATCACGCAGTGTTGCTAGTCAGGACGTTATTACTTGACATTACTCTCTGGGGTGATGGACTTTAGCTCTCCTTGTGATACCTCTTGACTGCTAGTGGAGTAAGAAATGGGCCCTGGTCTCATCGACAGCATGGAGTGTGTGTGTGTGTGTGTGTGTTTGTGTGTGTGTGTGTGTCTGTGTGCATGCTGGCAGAGCACGTACTAGATCCTTTTAGGAATAAAGTAAAAGCGAAGACATGCCTTCCTTGAGATTCCATAAAAGATTGATCTTTAAACTGAAGAATCCACTTTTTAGGGACAAGAATCATTACGGGTAATGGAATATGTGTCGGTCCAGGGTTCGAGTGTCTGGGTTCCAGTCCAGATGTCTGTTTCGCTCATACTGCATAAGAACATCACTTACATTCTCTAGGCTGGCCTCCTCATCTCCAAACTGACAACAAAACAGTTCCCGGAATCCTGTACAGGATTATTGCAAGACCTGAAAGAGATAATACATGCAAAGACGTTTTCAAACATGGGGGATTGCCATTATTAAGTCAAACAGTGAAAGGGCTGTTTGCAGAGGGCCTACAAAGCAGAGAAAGACAGATGGAAAGTGTTCCTCTAGAAATGTTTTCTAGAGAGGAAAAACCCAAGGACAGGTAGCCCTGTAACAAGCTGCGGGGTCGTCCTATCAATCCCAATATGTCTGTTTCTCTAGGGACCTAGAGAACTGGATGAGTGGCATTGGTGGCATGGTATCATCAGAGGAGCTGGCTGAGGATTTAACTGGCACAGAGATCCTGCTGGAGCGACACTCGGTAGGGGCTACAAAAGCCATAGCCGCCGACCACGTGACCTCCCGACCTTCCCTCATCTTACGACTCTGATGAGATGTCACTGGCGTCACCAGTCTCTTCCGTTTTCCAACACAGGGGCATTATGCTGACATGGAGGCCGAGGCTCCCACCTTCCAGGCCTTAGAGGAATTCGGCGGAGAACTTGTAAGAAGTGGGCACCATGACAGCCCTGAAATTCAAGAAAAGCTTGAAGCGGTCAGGCAAGAGAAAGGTGACTTGGAGAAAGCTTGGGATCGACGCAAGAAGATGCTGCATCAATGTCTGGAGTTGCAGGTAAAGCAAACTTCACACCGTTTAGCAGGAGAGCCTCAGACCATTCCTTCTATGCTAGTGTGCATGGTTACTCCACATGCTCATTTCACCGGACTTACCATCCCATAAGCACAAGGACGTTCCTTGACTATCTGCCCCTGTATTCTCATCATTGTGGTGTTCTCTGCTCTGATCCCTGTTAGAAGAGCCAAACAAAATGGGGGTCAGCTCTTGGCATGGGATGGGGTGATTATTATTATAATGTATTCATTGATTGAGAGTTTGGTTGATGATTCTTATTCTTACGCTACTGTGTGCGAAACCCTGGAAACAGAAAGATTAGTAAGATAACGTCCCTTTTCTTAAACAGTGAAATTAGACATGTAGACAGCCGATTCTAGCACAGTAAGATGATTCTTAATAAAACAAAATGTATGAATATTTTGAGGCTGAAGAAGAGGGAGTGATTATAGCCAGTGAGGGAATGTACGAGAGGGTCATTGACGACCGTGAGGGTAGTGTTTATGACAGTCTGAAAGAAATAACCAGCCAGCATCCACCAGACACACCATATGGGAAACCTCACCCTGAGAATGGAGCCTATATAAATATACACTATAGCTTATTTGAAAACATAAGATGTGGTTTCAGGGAAGAGTGAAATGTCCAGTATAGGTAAGATTCATGGTATGAATGTTTCTTGGGAGACTATAAGCACCCCTTACGGCATCTCTTATATCAGTGTCGTAGGAGAGGGATAGATTCTGTCCTTGGCGCCCTGAATTAAATATAACCTCTACTTTAATTCCCCGTAGTTGTTCCATGGGAGCTGTGATCAGGCCGAGAGCTGGATGATGGCACGAGAGAATTTCCTGAGGTCAGAGGGAGCGGGCCCCTTAGACAGTCTGGAGGCCTTGATGAAGAAACGGGATGATTTGGAGAAAGCAATCAATGCCCAGGTAATAACAACCAATCTAAGAGTTCCAATAATAAATGTTAGTAATAATATCAGAAATACCAATACATACATGTCGTTTCATGCTTTGGAAATATTTTTTTATGAAATTTATTGTCCAATTGGTTTCCATACAACAGCCAGTGCTCATCCCAGCAGATGCCTTCCTCAATGCCCATCCCCCACCCTCCCCTCCCTCCCACCCTTCCCCCATCAACCCTCAGTTTATTCAGTTTTTAAGAGTCTCTTATGATTTGACTCCCTCCCTCTCTAACTTTTTTTTTTCCTTCCCCTCCCTCATGGTCTTCTGTTAAGTTTCTCGGGATCCACATAAGAGTGAAACGTATCATGTCTGTCTTTCTCTGTATGACTTATTTCTTTAGAAATATTTTAATTCCCGTTTGCTTCTTACAGAAACCTATGAGGTAGATAGGGCAACTTGATACCGTGGCTTAGTCTTACCCAGGTCACACACGACATCGGAACGTCTTACTGCCAGCCCGGCCTTTTAAAACCTAACTTTTAGCATTGGAAGTGACTTTAAGTACTGTTTACCCCAACATCTCAGCCAATGCAGGACTCACTTTCTACGATGGCCATGGGAGGAGTCTGTTCTTTAAGGGAGCTCAGTACTAAAGAGCCCATCTTAGTGTCATTCGTAATGTTTGTCTTCCTGTTGAGTTTAAATCCACCTTCGTGGCAGTCATGTACCCTCTGGCTCTGGTTCCCCCCCACCGTGTGAAGCCACAGAGGGTGTCTCTGTTCTTTTCTAGGAAGGAGTCTGTGATTGCCCCGGAGGTCTAATCTCTAGGCATCTGGGCTTTTTTCTTCTCCTCTGTCCAGGACAAGAAGACCACGGAGCTAGGTAATGTTGCGGAGCGGCTCATTGCTGATGACCACTATGCCAAGGAAGAGATTGCTGCTCGGTTACAACGGGTGCTGGACAGGTCAGGCCTGAGCAAGTGTTTTGTGAGCTAAGGAAAATGGAACGAAGGGACCTCTTGGCTAGCATGGAGGATGGGGGTCACACTCTGAGTCCTTCTCATTTCTAAATGCCTGAAACTGTCTTGACACTTGGAAGCCTTTCTGATCGAGAGTCACAGAATTAAAGTCATGGAAGGTAACTTAAAACAAAAAAAATTACCTGATTTAACCACTGTATCTCATATTTGAAAATAATGAGATTCTGTGACAACTAAGCCTATCAATATAATAAAACGGGTAATATATAATAATATATGACCTTTGAAAATGAGGTCAATGGCCGAGCTGAGCAGGTGGAGGGAGTCCTCAACTTGGGGAACTCTTCTGATGGAGTGGCAGGCATGTGATGGCAGTGAAGAAAGCATGAAGGTAAGGGTTCTGCTCAGGATGGTGGGGGCCAAAAGGCACCTGAGGAGAAGTCTCTTCCTCCTTCAGTCTATAAATAATGAAAGGAGAAGGCACAGTTTGGCAAATGGCAAGATCAGTGGGTATGGCATCAAAGCTTGATATCACTTGGGCATTTGCCCTCGAGGGTCGAGGGCAGAGAGCGACCTAGCCTCCTCCTCCAGATGGAAGGCTCTCAAAGAACTACTGGTTGCTGAGCAGACAAAACTTGGTGACTATGCTGACCTCAAACAATTCTACCGCGACCTCGAGGATCTGGAGGAATGGATCGGCGAGATGCTGCCCACGGCCTGTGATGAATCCTACAAAGATCCCACCAACATTCAGGCAAGTTCGAAATGGGAATCTTGGAAAACTCTGGCATCCCCAGATTTCTGGATGCAGGGTATCTCCCTAACACTCAACTCTTCCTAATGGTTGAGATCCCTGCCCTGCCCTCAGGGGCATCTGAGTCTAACGTGAAGGGGTGAGTCCTTCAGAAGTCACCACCTTAGTTATGACGGCGCATTCACTCTTTTCTTTTACCCAGAATGTATCTATCTCACTCCCCTAGATTCCAGGGTGATTTAGTTTCTGATTTCCTTTCAGAGGAAATACCTGAAGCACAAGGCCTTTGAAAATGAGGTCAACGGCCGAACTGAGCAGGTGAAGGGAGTCCTCACCTTGGGGAACTCTCTGATTGAGCGGCAGGCATGTGATGGCAATGAAGAAACCGTGAGGGTAAGGGTTCTGCTCAGGATGGTTTGGGCTAAAAGGCACATGAGGAGAAGCCTCTTCCCGCTTCAGAGTTTCTGTGGGTAGGAATGTGGAGCGTGTTCTGTGGTTACCGGTCTTCCCTCCGCTGCCACACAAAAGAAGTGAGAAAACCGTGAGGCTCAGACCTTACCACTTTCATCAAAGCCAGGACCTAGGGCTCCGAGAAAGCCTCAGACTTAATGCCCAAGTGATATCGTGCTGGCTTAGCGTCTTCTATCCTTCCTGCCGAGGGTTTTGCCACTTAGGCATCAGTCTGTGGGAGCAACCCAGGGCCCTTTCTTCAGACTTCCTCCCAGCACCTGCTGTTCTTTACCCAGATTGAGCACGACTGGCTTAAAATGGCCCTCCAGTGCCGGCCGACTTTGGCTAAGCCCTAACTCCTAGCCCCCTACCGAAGCCTTCCACATTGTCACAGGACTCAGGATCCTAAAGACCATAGTAACCCCCAGATTTCTTTGGGTCAGAAACAACTTCAGGAAATGCAGAGACAGTGGGACTACCTGCTTGAGAAAACAGCTGACAAAGGACAGAAGCTCGATGAGGCGAGTCGCCAACAGAGGTTCAACACAAGCATCCAGGACTTTAAGTTCTGGCTCTCAGAGGTAATTGCACCTGGAAGGGCGGGGGCACGGGAGCTTAGTAAATGTTGCCAGTTAAATGGATTTAACTTGACTCTCTTGGGGAAAGTTGGGGGACATGGTTGCTAATGTTGTTCTCCCTAAGGACAGGCTTCATCTGGAAGCTTCGCTGCATATCCCTTTATTTCCAGGCAGAGACACTGCTGGCCATGAAAGATCAGGCCAGGGATTTGGCTTCAGCCGGAAACTTGCTCAAGAAACATCAGCTGTTGGAAACGGAGATGTCGGCCCGAGAGGTAGGTGGTGTTGGAATCTCAGTCCTGTTGGCTGAATGCAAATGCTTCTGGCTTTCTTCCCTCATCTCAGGAGGCCGTTGGGGAACGCTTTCTTGGCAAACCTGACCAAAACTGACTAGTGTCCTCAGCCAGCAGTCGTTACCGTCAGGTCAAATTCATGAGCTGCAGAGCTGTGGCAATGATCACTGCTAACCAATTATCATGAAACTGTAGATTCTAAGGCTCCAGAAAGAGGGGCCTAAAGTTATCGTGTCTACCTTTGAACGATGCACGCATATAAACTCACTATCTTCCAAAGCTCATATTCGATCTGTCTTGGAAAGAAACTGCAAGTTTATTTTACATAATTACAGAGGGCAAAAAGATGAGAAGGGGACATCAGGTGCAATGAAGTTGAATTAAATATGCACTCTGGAATTTCCATGGAGAATTCCAGTGCATTCCAGTATCAAGCAGATATGTGTCTTGGGAGCAACGATCAACAGGTTGGCAGGTATTAATTTCATACTGAAGAATTTAAAAAAATTTTGTTAATGTTTATTTATTTTTGAAGGAGAGAGAGACAGGGCGTGGAGGGGGAGGGGCAGAGAGAGAGAGAGAGAGAGAGAGAGATTGAATCCAAAAGGGGCTTCAGGCTCTGAGTTGTCAGCACAGACCCCAACGTGGGGCTCAAACCCACGGACTGTGAGATCAGGACCTGAGCCGATGTCGGAAGCTTGGCCGACTGAGCCACCAGGACACTGCTCATACTGAAGAATTTTATATTATCGATTTTATTTCGCGGCAGAGATATGCACAGGAAGGGCAAGAAGTCAAATGCTTTCTAAGTTCAGATCTTTAGGACTCGATGATATTCCCCCACGACATCGACATCGCTAGAAGGGCAGAAAAACAGGCAGAACAGGCTGGGTGTGTTCCCAATGTGGCCAGCCTAGGGACTTTATGGTCGCGTAGCTGTTCTTGAATACTCCTATGGATCCATCTGCCAAATCCAGGACTACCGTGAAGAGGACAGTCCTCTTTGGAGACACACTTACTCACACTCATTTGCCAGTTGGGGAGAGGAGGAAAATGCAAAGCAGAACACCAGCAGGCAAAACGTACGGTTTAAGGAATATAGTCTTGTTACTGTCTTTACCCTTATTCCATCTGAGTTAAAAGGGCGTATCATCAAATTATCTTCGAAAGCAATCTGTTCCACCCAGTCCTCGAACACGAACCAGTGGTAGTTGAAATCCAGAATGTACTCAAAGCCTGTGGGGTTCCGTTCACTGAGCACCCCTGCACTTTCTAGGATGCTCTCAAGGACCTGAATGAATCAGCAACTCGTCTGCTCTCCAGTGGGACTTTCAATGTTGACCAGATTGTGGAGCAAAGGGATAATGTCAATGAACGCTTCCTGAATGTCCGGAACTTAGCGGCTGCACACCACGAGACGCTGAAAGAGGCCTATGCCTTGTTCCAGTTCTTCCAGGATCTAGACGATGAGGAATCGTGGATAGAGTATGTACTACCAACTCACACTGTGTGAATGATCCAGGAGAATAGATGATCTGTTAAACAGGTTCCCATTTGCTGCTGAAATGAAACGCGTCATTGTTTCTCAAAGTTGATAGCACTTCTTAATCATGTCTGCCTTAGCCTAAATTTAACACTGGTTTTCTTTTTCTCAAATTCCCTCACTGGATGCAGGCAGAAGGAGGCAGGCTTGGAGAAGTAGGGAGCAATTCACGTACACTCTGGGAACAAAATTAAGAAACCTTGTGTGTTTGTTCTAGAGGGTTCACAGTGTGTGCGATGTCAGAATGAGACAGCTGGGCCTTTACAGCTTACTCAGCTGGCGACATCCTTGTCCTTATTCCCCGTTTATCCTGTGACTCGAAGGTGCCACTGAACTGGACACAGGACCTGCCATGGGTTCGTTACTAATTCTGCTTTCGTTGTAAAAAGTACACTTGGGGAAATCTTAGTAAATCAAATTATTTTCCCAACTTCCCATTTAACCTGCCTCCTCGTGCTCCTCTCGTACAAACCTGTTGATTCTCACTAGTAATCAATGACTTAGAGGGAAGTGTTGTATATAGGGCAGCATGGAGGACATCTTAGAAAGCTTTAGAAGCAATGAGATAATATGATCTTGTCTACGTAGCCCTGTCTTGTGCTTTGTGGCGATGTTCAAACATTGTTCACTTGGAAGCAACCCAACTGCCATGACTCCTATGGTATCAACTTTTTACACCCATTCTACCTAAGTTCACTATTGATATTAGTAGACAAAAATAATAAAGCCATGAAAGTCATGTATGTGCATGGCTTCATTGATATGTGTGTATTAATGTTTTTGAAAACCAATCATTAGCGTATGTTCTTGAGCAAAGAAGAAAAGGTGTGCCAGTAGGCAGGCAAGGGAATGAAAGGGAAGGCTCTTACAGCTGTGGGTACAGTGGGGATCAGTATGTTATTTTTTTAATGTTTATTTACTTGTTTTGAGAGACAGCACACAAGCGGGGAGAGGGGAGAGAGAGAGAGAGAGAGAGAGAGAGAGAGAGAGAGAGAGAGGATCCCAAGCAGACTCTGCCCTGTCAGCACAGAGTCAGATGCTTGATCTCACGAACCATGAGATCATGACCTGAGCCGAAATCAAGAGAGTCAGACACTTAACCAACCGAGCCCCCCAGGTGCCCCCAGTATGTTACTTTCCTTGGTGTTTGGATTAAGTCGGGAGCTTGGCAGAAAGCCTCCGGCACCAAATACCTTTGTGGCTACCGGAATTTACCACCTCCTCACCCCCCAGCCACACACCCACTCTTAGAAAACCCTCGCTCTCGGATGGCCTCACACGTCTAAACTGCATTTGGGGTTTCCTTCCTTGGTCCCAGGGAGAAGTTGTTACAAGTGAGCTCCCAGGACTACGGCAGGGACCTGCAGGGCGTTCAGAACCTGCTGAGGAAGCACAAGCGCCTGGCAGGGGAGCTGCAGGCACACGAACCCACCATCCAGGTAGGAAGAGTGGAGGCGATCTCAAGCCCTCCCTCGTGCCGCAGACAAGCGGGGTGAGGCTGCCTCACGCGGAGGTGGCCTGCGGGCACACAGAGAGCTGGGCATGGAGTTCACAGGTGTTCTTCCCTCCTCTGCCTGTTGCCCCCTAGGGACAGAAGGGGTCTGTGCGGAGACCCATGTTTTCCCCTGGAAGGGGCACTTTCAACACCCCAGGCACTGTTGCTGGCGTTAGGATGCAGGCTGGGACCTCTGGGAAAACTGTACTTGAGCCGAGCCATAAGGGAAGGAGACAAGTCTGGGTCTGGCTCGGCAGCAGGGTCACCCTGCGACCGTGAATAATCCAGAAAGCGGGTCATGGAGTGTAGCCTGGTGCGAGCACTGGAGATTGTAAATGATGTGGAGGGTCGGAAGGGCTGGGTACCTTGTTGGGGGGAATGATGACTAAATGGAGACAGAGGGAGAGAGAGACCGTGGAGTAGTGTGACATGGGGGTATGCCCTTCAGAATATTCTGGATGCGGCAGAGAGGCTGGGAGACAAGGCTGCTGTGGGGCGAGAGGAGATCCAGGAGCGCCTGACTCATCTTTTTCAACAATGGGAGAAGCTCAAAGAGTTGGCCAGCACGCGGTGAGTTGGGGATCGGACAGAGGCCGTTGTCTTCCTGGATTGTTGGTATTGGGCTTAGCATTGGCTGCTCTCCCCAGCCCCCCGTCTCTATTGATCTTCAAAGTCCCTGTCCAGATGTCAGTGTTCCACTCAGCTTGCCCCCTTTTGCCCCCGGGGAAGAGGCCAGGCGGCTGCCACCGCCACGGCCTCGCCACCCGCCGGCTCCTGCGCTCACGGCTATCGTGGTTGTCCCCACATGCCAGCCATCCTTCTCACCGGGCCGTGGCCCCCGGGTCTGTTTTACTTTGTATGACCCACCCCGCTCCCAGGCTTGGCGCTTTGTGCAGCCCCTAGGAAGCAAAGAACGAGGGGTAGATTTCCTCCCTTGTAGCCAGATGGCCAAAGCAAATAATTTCTGCCTATAATTCCATACCTGTTGGCGGTAAGAAGATGTGTCTTGCTGGGGAGTAGAAGGAAACATCTAGCTTTTTGAGGTGTCTTCACTATATAAGAGGCAGCACACAGAATAGAAAGAGACCTTAGCTCACTGGCGCTGTTCTCCAGCTGGGCACTCGTGTTTGGACGAGGCTCCCTCCCAGCAGCAAAGACTCCCAGGGAGCAGGAGATGCCACAGAACAGGACCTCTGGGGTCAGGGCCTCCCCCTGTTCACAGGAGCTCAGATCAGATTGTCCTGTGCGTCTGCCTCGTGCGGCTGTGCTGCTCAGTATAGTCCCCCGCGTGCTGACTTCTCCCCATCCTCACTGGGGTTCACTGCCCTGTTGCAGAGGGCTCCGACTGGAAGAATCCCTAGAATACCTGAAGTTCATGGAGAATGCTGAGGAGGAAGAAGCTTGGATCAGTGAAAAGGAAGCTATGGTTGCCCGAGGGGGTTCTGGGGACACACTGGCCACTACTCAGGTGAGTAGTGGAAACATTCTCATGCCTGGCCACTGGTTGCAATTTCCAGAAAATCAAATTTTAGAAGGGCGACCTGGCAGGTAGACTAGTTCTATAATTTAGAGACACCCTTGTGAATACAGTATTGAGTTTTCCAATCAAGAAATGACCAAGTGGTCCATGTGATCTTGAGTTAAGATGGAGTTTTAGAGCTTTTGAGAAGGTGATCATAAGATAATGATATTCTTGGGACCTTGAGGTCTCCGCCTAGTAGCCTTAAAACTTAGGGATTTACCGAGAAGTCTCTGTGGAGATTCATTCACTCTTACGTGATGACATAAGGGAAGGCTCACACTGGCGATGGAAAACTTAAAACCTGCATGTGGCATGAAATCCCCACCACTAACTCCTCTCGTTTGAAACGTCTTCTGGGACATGTGCACACACTGCACATGTATGAGTGGTTTAAGCTTTCGTATCAAACATTCCCAAGGCTTTGCTTTTTAAAATCAAACCTTACGTTTGGGGAACTGTAGGTACCCGTGCAGTTGTAAGAAGTAATACAGAGAGGTCCTATGGGCACTTTACTCAGTTTCCTCCCGTGGTAACACCTGCCGGCACTTCGACACTGACAGAGTCAAGAGGCAGCACGTCACCGTCACCATCTTGCAGAACACCCTCCTCCCTCTGCCCCCCTTAACCCCAGGCAACCCCTAATCTACTCTACGCCTCTGTAATTTTGGACGTATGAAGAATGTTGCATAGATGAACTCATACAGTCCGTAACTTTGGGCAGTTGGCCTCTCGCACAGCGTCGTTCCCTGGTGACTCGCTCAGCTTGTGTGTGACAACAGTTCATTCAGTGCTATTGCCGGGTGGCATGTCATGGCGTGGATGTCACCTGTTGAAGGGTGTCTGGGTCGTTTCCACTTTGGAGCTGTTACGAGTAAAGCTGCTATCGATATCCATGCAGAGGCTTCCATGTAAACGTGAGTCTTCCTTCCTTGGGCATAAATGTCCAGGAATCGAATTGCTGTAGGATCACTGCATATTTGGTTCTGTAAAAAAAAGTATATATGCATAAAACTATAAAAGTGTTCAACTGTTTCCAGAGCGGCCGTACCTTCTTACCCACTCGCTGGCAGCGTGTGAGTGATGGTGCCTTCCAGCACATTCTTGCCAAGATTTGGTACCGTCACCATTTTTATTTTACACAATCTGATAGGAGTGTGGTGTATCTCCTTGTGGTTTCAATATTCATTTCCCTGATGGCTAGTTTTTTGTGTGCTTATTTGCTGCCTTATTTTCTTCAGCGTAATGTTTGTTTGCTTTAACTGTTGACCTTCTGTGCTTCTGTGTCAAAAATACAAATGTTTGGCCTCGCCCAAGATCATGAAAAGCCGCTATGTCTTTTTCTAGAACTTTAGAGATTTACGTGTTCATTTTAGGTCCATTAGCTGTTTTGAGTTCACTGTCGTCTGAGATGAGGCATCGGGCGCGGTTCATCTTTGTGCCTGTGACTGTCCAGTGGCTCTTTGTTCCGCAGGTGTCCCTCCCGGCCAGCCTGTCACTTTCACGCCCACTCATGCTGTTCTATTTGAAGTGCGGCTTTTGTAGACCACATATAGCTGGGTCACATTTTTAAAGCCATTCAGCCAATCTTGATCTTTCGATAGGTACACTTAGACCATCACATTCAAAGACTCGTTTTAATGAAAAGTCTTTGCAGTAACATACAAATTCCAGGAATAGATTTTTATGCGGATTTATTGCTAATAATCTTCACCATTACCTTAAGATGCCTATCCACCTAGCCTTTCTGTGTCATCTTTTATCAAGAGAACAATTGGTCCTCTGAGTTTGGGGGTTCTTGGACCCGCATAGATTGGCAAATATAAGAAAAGAGAGTTGCCTACCTGTCGTTGGATTTAGATTTCCTGCCCCCAATCTCATATTCTCTCTTTGTTTAACATGTGAGGAGAAGAGAAGATATTTCTGATCAACTTCTTACAACTACAAGAACCATAAAAGATATATTTAAAGTTAGGTTTTAAGCTTTGGCCTTATCAACTTTTAACACAACATTGAGGAGGCTACTTAGGACTTAGGAATGTATTTGAAGGAGGGACACCTAGACTTTATTTAAAGGAAGCATGAATTAGATGTGAGGCACCTGAGCTGTCCAGAGGGTCCAAGGGGAAACACAGAAAAGAGATTGGAAACAGAAGGAGATGGGGTTAAAGAGACTTTATTTCATATATTGTGTGTACATAAAACACGGCTAAATCAGTCTATCTTATATTATGGATCCGTATCCAATCTCCATGTACAGTTTCTGCATAAAGATGAAATATACAGTCATCCAATATCATGCAGTGCATCTTGTATTTAAAGAAATAACCGTGCCTAAGAACACCTTATATCCTGAAATTCTTTTGTTTGCAAAATGTGGCAGTTAAAAAGCGTGTTAGTCACACAAAATCCATTTCTTCCTGTTGGCCCAGCCTAGTATGTGGTATAGAAGGAAAAGTGGGCAGGTGCTTTGGGGACAGGACCAGGAGGAGGCAGCCGAGCCAGCCCAGGCCCTCGTGGATGGAGGGTGGTGGTGGGCAGGGCTGCCTTGTCTGGAAAACACTCGGGAGAATACAAAGAAGGAGGAGACTCACTGCTTCTGGGCTTTGTCCACACTCCTTTCCCCATCCTACCAGCAGCAGTTAGACCCAGAGAAGTTCAAGACTGAGATTCAAAACAGCTCAGGGCCTTCTTTACCTGCCTTTATGTCCACTCTTAGTATAGGATGACACTTATTCTTTTTCTGTGAGATACAACATTTCATGGAATTATGTACATTTCAAAATGGAGGAATCCGCGTGTATTACCTTGACCAACACTCTCATTCCAAAGTCCAGAAAAACCTACGTTCACCCTAGTAAGTTAGAAACAGTGTCACTGTCTTCTTTTACTTCTTTCTTTTCTGGTAGGATTGCCCTTTTTGGCAAGTGGAGAGCTTTAGGGGAGGCATTTAGTGGCACTGTGTAGGAAAAAGTGGACGCCCCCCCTAGCGTAGCCAAATCGTTCCTGTGAGTTGCATCAACGGGAGTCAGAAT